>NC_136736.1:18180000-19380000 GCF_936440315.1 Barbus barbus | reverse complement strand
CATGATACTGAATGCTTTCCACTTAAAACTAGGACAAACAACAGTAAATAAGACTGACACACACAGAGCGCTTCGCTGAATGACAAAAAGCTGAAGCCGGCTCCGCCGCACGTGCTTATATGCTTCCTGGTCGTGACGTCACCCCGCCCGTGACGCCTCGCCCTTGTTTGACTGATTACACATCATATTCAGAGCCTGGTCACGCTGAAGGCGTTCCCATATGCGTTTTCGACGCAGCTCGAAGTTCCTGGAAGGGAACACGATATTCTCCATTCATTTAATGAAATAAAAAATCGATTGCAGCTTTCAGACACGACTTTCTTCTCTTCTTTCTTCTTTCTTTCTTTTATTTATAGAGCACTTTCACACAACTACCAGTTGATCCAAAGTGCTGTACAATACAGCTAAAAATACAACAGATATAAAACCAAAGTACATCACAACACAATATAACAATACAATTGACAAGGCTATGTAAAAGCTATTGACAGAAGATGGTTTTTAAGCTGGCACTTAAATACAGGCAAGGAGGGCGCAGCTCTAATAGAAGCTGGTAAATTGTTCCACAGTGTGGGGCCAGCAACAGCAAAGGCTCGATCACCTCTGCAGAAAAGCCTCGATCTAGGAACAGAGAGGAGACCAAGGTTACTGGATCTTAGGGATCTGTTAGGTTTATAGGTAGAAATTGCCTCAGAAAGATAGGATGGGGCGAGATTATGCAGAGATTTAAAAACAAAAATTAAAATTTTAAAGATAATTCTAAATTTAACTGGTAACCAGTTTAGTGAAATAAGAATGGGCGAGATGTGATCGAACCTTCGTCTGCCTGTCATTAATCTTGCAGCAGCGTTTTGGACCATCTGCAGACGCATTATAGAAGACTGACTTATACCATAGTATAATGAATTACAATAGTCTAAACGAGATAAAACAAACAAGTGAATAATCTGTTCAAACTGTTTTACAGAGAGTAAGGATTTAATTTTGGATAAACGGTGTAAGTGGAAGAAACTTGATTTGACCACTGCGGTAATTTGTTTCTCAAAACCCAGGTTGCAGTCAAAAAGAACACCAAGATTTTTGGCACAGGGTGTAAGGTAGGAAGAGAGATGACCAAAGTGAAGGGCACAGTCTTCATATGACTTTAAACCAAACAGAATGATTTCAGTTTTGTTCTCGTTTAACACTAAAAGATTCTGCTTTAGCCATATTTGCAATTCGTTTAAACAATTCAACAGAGGTCCTAAAAATTCTTTACTTTTGTGTTTCAAGGGAAAGTACAACTGAGTATCATCCGCATATAAGTGGAAGGACACTCCATATTTCTCAAAGATAGCACCCATTGGTAGCATGAATATAGAAAATAAAACTGGGCCAAGAATTGAGCCCTGAGGCACCCCACAGACAAGTGGGTGTGAGGACGAACTATGTTGGCCAATGGAGACACTAAAACTTCTGTTTGCTAAGAAAGATTGAAACCATTTCAATACCTTTCCTTGTAACCCAACACAACTCTCCAACCTGGAAATCAAGATCGTGTGGTCAACCATATCAAATGCAGAGCTTAAGTCTAGAAGCACCAACGCTACAGCATTCCCTTTATCTGTTTCTATTAAAATATCATTTACAACTTTTAGAAGTGCAGTTTCCGTGCTGTGTTGAGACTTAAAACCCGATTGGAATTTTTCAAGAATATTATTTGACATCAAATGGGACTGTAGCTGAGTCAACACAATTTTCTCAAGGATCTTTGAAAGAAATGGCAAATTTGATACAGGCCTGAAATTATTAAAATTTGAAGAATCAAGATTAGGCCTCTTTAATAATGGAGTTACTGTAGCTGTTTTTAAGCAGTCAGGAACAACCCCAGTAGTTAAACTAGTATTAAAGATTGATAGAAGATCGTGGCCAATGATCTTGAAAATCTGTTTTAAAAATCTAGATGGAATAATATCTTGAGAAGACGAAGTTGGTCTTAGACGTTCAACAATGTCTTTACAGAATTCAAAGGAAACAGGCTGAAAGTTATTCCATAGCACTTGATCACTTGATCTCACAGGTTGGGCCGAGTTCCCCAAGGGCAAGTTAGATCTTAATTGAAAGGATTTCTCGTTAAAAAATTTACAAAATTGTTCACACAGTGATACGGAAGAATCAGGAAAAATGATGACAGGGGGACTGAGCACGGAGTCAATAGCAGAGAAGAGTGCCTTAGGTCTGTGAGAGTTGTCACTAATAAACTCAGATAGATACTTGGCGGCCTTAACAGCTCTCTGATACACAAATAAGGAATCTCTCCAAATTTCATAAGAGACCTGTAATTTATCCTTGCACCATTTTCGCTCTGCTCTTCTGCAGGCCTTTCTAAGCAAACGAGTTGAATCATTAAGCCAAGACTGATATTTGGTGACAATACGTTTAGGTTTTAACGGAGCAATGAGATTTAAAGTAGACAAACATTTTTGATTAAATAAATTAAAAAGTCTGTTCACATCCTGCAGAGAAGAGAACAATTCAGGCAAAGGTGGGTCAGTTATAGCATAAGAGGATGCAAATCTCTCACATGACTGAGTGGAGAAATAACGATTCAAACGAGTCGCTGGACATGAGGCAGCAACTGGATCAGGAAGATGAGAAGAAAAAAGTACCAATCTGTGGTCAGAAAAACAAGTTTCAGTGATTTCAATGTTCGAAATTTGAAATCCACGTGAAAAAACCAAATCCAACGTGTGACCATGAGCATGAGTAGGCTCTTGCACCCACTGCACAAAATCAAGTGAGTCAATAAGATTTTTAAATTCAGTCACCAGAGGCTTAGTGGGGCAACATAAATGGATATTAAAATCACCCAACACTACGATGTAATCAAACCGAGGAATCAGTTCTCCAAGTAAATCAGAAAAATCATTTAAAAAAACATTGTTAATACGCGGTGGACGATAGATATTAACACAAAGGACTGGACGTGCCAAATCTATTTAAAGAAGCTGTACCTCAAAGCTCGAATAGACACCAGACTGAATAATACGTGTAATGAAGTTTCGTTTAAAAACAGCTGCCAGTCCTCCTCCACGTCCAGTTTTCCTGGGGCAATTATAAAAAGTGCAATCCAGAGGAACAAGTTCAGAAAAGGGACTGAAATCTCCCTCTTTAACCCGTTTCCGTCAAAAATATAAAATCCAAATCCTTTGAAGTAAATAAATCGTGCAGGATAAAAGTTTTATTGACCAAGGAATGAACGTTAAGTAATCCCATTCTGATCGGCGGGGACTGATTCAGTGGACAGAGAACGCATTGGTTAACACCTCCACCACGAATCCGGGGAGAGATGGGGCGCGCAGACACATCCAGGAAGCCGGGGGCAATCGGACGAATCCACCGATAGGGCTTCTCCAGCGAACGTCTTGCCATATAATGACCAGAGACGGGCCAAGAAGCCAGTGAGGGAAAGTCAGAAAGCTGAGTAAATCCAGAGAGTAAACCGGACTTAATCCTGGTAGTAACACCAGCCCGCTTCCCTCGTCTTCTGCGACGCACGTCGAAGGGCCATCGACACAGAAAATCGGGAATGTTTGGAGCGAACGGCGGTGGACGCGTATAAGCTCCACTCCACTCGGCATCAGATGAATAAGAGACTAACTTTCCAATATCAAGTAATCTTTGACGGTCATAGGTTAACAGTATAGAGTTCACAGTAGTTAAAACTGATGTTAAGATAAGTAAAATAGCCAACGTCAACATATAAAATGAACAGGAAAGACGACTCACCACACACACCGGCGCCATCTTCTCATTTTAATAGTTCGTTTGAGACGGTTTCTATGGAGTTATTTTAATGACAAACGTCCAGAGCGCATTATATTGCCTATGCGAGAGCGCAAATCTCTCTGCTCGCAGGTGGATTCCCATTCATTCATTCTCACAGAAAACGGACGCGCTTTCTATCGATCAGACATTACATGCATGTTCTCAAAAATTATCTCCTCTTCTAAGTTTAATAACGCAACCTGTGTGGGCATCCACTGGCAGAAACATAAATTGGCGCATATGGCAACGAATGTAAATCAATATTTACAAAGCATAACAGTAGGAAATGTATCTGTTTTGCACTTGTCCTGCATTGTCCCACAAAAAAACATACTGTCCTGCAACATGGTGGTCACCCTAGCGCAGAGTAAAAAAATAATAATTACTCATTTAAATTAGTAAATTTGAACGAAAACATTACATTATAAAAAATTAAAAGAAGCAGTTTTTTGTTTTGTTTTTTGCGACCAGATCAACCGGTAAACTCCTGGAATGTCCAAGGATCCAGAAAGCGAATGCATTCAAACAGTAGGTTCAAAACAGTGCTAATGCAGAGAAAACGCACCGGCTACTCACATAACCTCAGTTCCCTGAGATAAGGGAACAAGCGTTGCGTTGTCATTTTTTATTGACGACTGCTAATGGGGAAACTCCTGTTTACTCGGTTACTGAAGCCTGAATTGTTAACGTTTGTGTAGCTGCACAAACCAATGGCACTCGAGCCCGCCAGAAGGGGTGGAGCCGACTGCTACAGGAGTCGGCTGAGCGCGCCATTTCATCAGAATCAAGGACTGAAGCGACAGCCATTGATTCGCATGCAGCTATAGCACGGCCAGTTACGCAACACTTGTTCCCTTATCTCAGGGAACCGAGGTTACGTGAGTAACCGGAGCGTTCCCTATCGAAAGAGAACTCCTGTTGCGTCGTCATTTTTTATTGACGACTGCTAATGGGGAACATCCAGTAGCGCCGTGCTATAAGCTCAGCTCAGGCACGCTCAGAGTGGGCCTCGTGAGTTTGAGCTATAAAGAGACCAGAGAGGGATCTGGGGTCTACTTGTCATAAGCCTTACCCGCCTGAAGGGGGGGGGGGGGGGGGGGGGGGGGAGTAAACATTAAACAGATAACACCTGTGCCTGCAAGGCAGGTATGTCCAAACTGTAGTCTAATAAAGGTAGACAGCGACGACCAGCCGGCAGCCGCACAAACCTCCCCAATAGAGATTCCACTGGACCAGGCCCAGGAGATGGCCATTCCTCTGGTTTTCCTCATTGCATGCCCGCTGAGGCCTAAACCAGAGCAATAGCATCCACTATCCAGTGCGATAGTCTTTGCTTTGTGACCGTCAGCCATTTAGAGTGACCTCCAAAGCACACAAAGAGCTGCTCTGTTTGTCTAAAAGACTTAGAACGCTCATAGTACACTTGTAGTGCCCGGACTGGGCACAACAACTTAGGTCCCTGTTCACCATCCGCAACTGGGATGGCTAGATGGGAGATAACCTGGGCTCTAAACGGAGTTGAGAGCACCTTCGGTACATAGAAGAACGACTTACAGTCATTGGGTTCAAACTCAAGACAGGAAGAACTGATAGACAGGGCTTGCAAGTCACCTACTCGCTTGATGGACGCTAGGGCCAAAAGCAGAGAGGTTTTGAGAGTCATGACCCTTAAGTCGGCTGTTGAAGTGGCCCAAAGGGAGGGCCCTTGAGGGTCCCCAGGACTATGGACAAGTCCCAAGTTGGTATCGTCTTAGGGCGAGGAGGGTTCAACCGCCGAGCGTCTCTAAGGAACCAATAGTCCAGCCAGCCTCGAGAGAAGGATTCGCCACGATGGCTGCCACATAGACCTTGAGCGTGGAAGGGGTGCGCCCCCTATCCAGCAGCTCTTGCAGAAGGGTTAGCCCGTGGGACATGTCACATGAAACCGGATCCTGGTTATGTGTTGAACACCAATCACTGAAGACTGACCCCTTGAGGGCGTAGAGGCATCGTGTAGATGGAGCTCTAGCCTTTTAAATGGTATTAGTGACTCTCGCTGGGAGTTAACTAGGATCCCATCGAGCGGCCAGACATGAAGGCTCCACAGTTCCGGCTGGGGATGCCAAATCTTGCCCTGCGCTTGCGAGAGTAGATCTCTCCTCAGTGGTACTGACTACGGTGCTGCAGACAGCAGCTGAATCATCTCTGGGATCCAGACTTGGTTCCTCCAGAGGGGGGCCACGAGGAGGATTGGTTTCCCTGATTCCCGCTGCTTTGAGCATCCCGCTGCTTTGAAAAATAAGTTGGGCAGTGACAGTTGTCTCTGGAGGCGAAGAGGTCAGCCTCTGCCTAGCCGAAAACTGACCAAATCATCTGAACCGCCTGGGGATGTAGATTCCATTCCCCTGGAGCTACATTGTTCCTTGACAACATATCCGCTCCTTGGTTCAGTCTGCCCGGCACATGAACCGCCCGTAGTGAGAGGAGCTCTTTCTGTGCCCAAAGCAGGAGACTCGAGTCATCTTGTGAATCATCCAGCCTCCAAGGCCCGGACTCCGCCTCGGCCCATAAACCCAGTGGCTCCACCTCAGCTCCTAGCTCCCTCGCCTCCACCGTCACCCATCGATCTACCAGCTCCACCGGGCTCCCTCGTCCCTCCGGCTCCGCCTTGGTCGGGCGTCGACCCGCCATCGCCTCAGGACTCCTCTCCTCTGGCTGCGCCTCGTCGCTCCGTCCCACCAGCTCCGTTGGGCTCCTTCCTCCCTTCAGCTTCACCTGGGTCCTCAGTTGCTCCGGCTCCACTGCGGATCTCTGGGTCTCCGCCTCCACCTCGGTCGCTAGAGCCCTCGGCTCCACCCTGGCCCCCGGGATCCTCGGCATCCCCCTGGCTCGTTGGCTCTCCGTCTCCACCCCGGGCTCCTCCCCTGGAGTCAGCAGCCATCCCTCCTCCATGGCTCCTCCCTCCGTCGGCTCCACCGTGGGCCATCTTCACGGCTGTGGCCTGGGTCCAGCTGTGCGCCTCCTGCTCCGGGTCCCTCCTGTCTCTTCCCTGGCTCCTCCCTCCTTCGTCGCCTCCCTGGTCTCTGTCTGCCGGCCCCCTCCCAGGGGTCCGTCCTCCTCCTGAGCCTCCTCCTTAGTTCCCGCCCGTCCCTCCCCTTTGGATGTTACTACGGTGCGAGGACGCACCTTCCGGGAGGGGGCGATATGTCAGGAGTATGGACTGTTTTGTGTGTGTTTTGCTCCCCATGTGACCCAGTTTCTCCCTCATGTTGAGTGTTAATTTGATTCCAGGTGTGTCTTGTCTTCCTCCCTGATTACCCTGTGTTTAAAAGCCCCAGTCCTTCTGTTAGTGTTTGTTCGGTTCTAAACGTCATTCCAAGTGTTCCCGTGTCTCCTACGTGTGTGGACTATTGAAGACTCCTGTGTTTTGAAGTACTCCTCGCTCCCTCGTTCCTTGCTCCTAGTGAACTGTGACACTTTTATAGTTTTTACAGTTTTTTTTTTTTTTTTAAATGAACACTCAACCACCTTATTCTTATATTCTTATATCTTATAGAAAGCCTGCTTGCATGTAGACCAGGGGTCGGCAATTTTCCTAAGGGGCCACAAGAAAACTTAGGCAATTTAGAGGGCAATAATACACCTAACTCGATTCTTTATTTTCAAAAATGTATATAAGTAAAACTGTAAATGAATGAAAATGTGAAGAACAATATTTTATGAACGTTCACAAAAACAGTTTTGAAATTGTGCATTTTTTTTTTTTTTTTTTTTTTTACAGTGTTTCAAAAACTAGCATCACAACTTTGGACAAAAAAAAGCAAGTACTGGTATTTCAAAGACCAGCATCACATTAGAGCAATTCCAGCGTTATTGAGGTTACATTCGCAGTCAACATATAAATTTAATGTGAGTTGGGCCTCAAATTTTGTGTAATTTCTATTGTTGGGCCATGATTGTCCCTTGAACTTGAATATTTGTATTCATTTGTTCTGGTTTGTTTTCTGTTTTTCACCTCTTTCCTTTTAATACATATTAATTGATAATGTCCTCTACTGCTGTAGTATTTTAGTATTTTGAGAATTACATATAACAAATCAGTGACTATACTTTGTTTTTTTTTTGTTTTTTTTCGTTTTGTGGTGTGAAGAACTAGATGTGTTATGGTAAATTAAATATGTTAATAAGAGGGTTTCTGTGGTTTGTGGTTTCTGTGTCTTAATGCACCATTTCTAGCACACCAAGATTTGGCCTGGTTGTATTTTGGTACTGTTTTAATGTTTTTTTTAAACGTTTCTTTCCAACGTGCAGATTACGTTATTTTAACACCTAAATAAAACGTCCTACAAAAGTTTTAATATAGTCCGGTTGCTCATTGTTGGCCAAATGTTAATGTTTTGTAGCTAAAGAAAACATACAAAATTTGTTTTTGCACAGCGTTTCTTTCTTCTTCTTTTTTTTTTTTTTTTTTTGACTTTGTTCATTGCTGGAAGAATCTTATTTTTTTGCATTTTGTTTGACATAAAGCGGTGCCCATGGACAGTTGTAGCCTACTGATCACAATATTTTCCCATTGCCACACACACACACACACATACACAAGCATTTGGCCTGGTTGCATTTTGGTAATGTTTTTACGTTTTTTTACGTTGCTTTCCAACGTGCAGAT
This sequence comes from Barbus barbus, assembly GCF_936440315.1. NCBI lineage: Eukaryota > Metazoa > Chordata > Actinopteri > Cypriniformes > Cyprinidae > Barbus > Barbus barbus. The sequence continues at coordinate 19,371,545 of NC_136736.1, read as the reverse complement.
TACGTTATTTTAACACCTGAATACAACGTCTTTCAAAAGTTGCAGTTGGTCTGCTTTCGTTTTGGTCGTAGATAAACCTGTTATTTCCTTTTTTTTTTTTTTACTACTTAAAGAGAACATTCCAGGTTGGCATTTTTTACAACATTTTTAAAACGTTTTACTACAACATTACCTAATTGCAACCAAAATACAACGTTGTGAAAAGTTTTGTGTTTGCTGGGTGTATTTTGTAATTTGTATTTTGTAATACACTATTTATACATGCATTTATTTAACATTAATTTACATTTTCTTGCATTTGTACCTAAAACACCTGTATACACAAATACCACATAATTTTTATTTTGTATATTGTGACTTTCAAAAAATTATATATTATTATTTCCTATTTATTGATTCTATTTTTATTATCTGTGTCTTTTCTTGTCACTGTCATTCTGTTTGTGCTGTGGAAACCTCTCTCACCATAAAAAAATTCCTTGTATGCGTAAACATACCTGCTATCTGTTCTTAATGCTCACCCTTGTGTCATTCCAATCCTGTAAGACCTTTGCTTATCTTTGGAACATGAATTAAGATATTTTTGACGAAATCCGAGAGCTTCCTATCCCTCTACGGTCAGTCATGCAACTTACACATTCAATGTCCAGAACGGTAGGAAAGACGTCATTAAGTAATCCATGTCATTAAGTAAGTATATCATTAAGTAATCCATTTTATTAAGCACATGAGTGCTCTTTTTATTTGCACAAAAAACATAATTTACTACTTTATTTCCAAAAATATTATTCAAAAACGTGTTGTGGTACTCTAGTGAACACTCACTCGTGTGCGTTGTGTTGACGCAAGTCTTCTATGGCATGAACACAACACAAATGCATTTTAATGCTTTTGTGAACACAATGCAGATCAATATTTTCATAAATAAAGTTGTCAATTGTTTTAGTGTGCAAACAAAGCACTCACATTGCTTAAAATGTAGTTAAACCACTGAAGTCACATGGAGTACTTTAACGATGTCTTTCCTACCATTCTGGGCTTGGAATGTGTAAGTTGCATTGGTGCCTATGAAGGGAAAGCGCTCGGATTTCATCAGAAAGATTAAAGAAGGTGTTACAGGTGTGAAATGACATCAGGGTGAGTAATTCATGACATAATTTCCATTTTTGGGTGAAATAAACCTTTAATTCGTCCATGGTTCCAACTGGAATAAAATGAAAGAAGCTGTTTTGGTGCTCAGTGCAAACTGGTATGTATTAAAATGTATGCTCACTGAATGTTATTACAGGACAGAAGAAAATGTTGCTCTAGAACTTTACTTGCTAGCTGACAAGTGACGACAGCTTGCTTGGCAAAAGGTAAATGAAATAAGTTGACTTTACTTAGAAAAACTGAGGAAACCGATTGCCTTAAATTGTCCAAGTAAAGTAGAACATTAATGTTTAGTTGGCGCACACTCTTAGAAGAAAAGGTTCTATATAGAACCTTAAAAGGTTCTATCAGGCGCTACATATTTGGAAACCCCTAAAATGTTCTATAATAGAACCCTTTAGGGGTTCCCATCATGGGATCATTCTTTGGATTTAATTTTTGTTTTGTTTTAATTAAATTTTAAGGCTTAAACAGCTCATATAACCAATTTATCACTAGAAAAACTGAAATATCCATAAGCATAACACATCAAGGTTTTGTGTGATCATTTAAGACATTTTTATTAGCATTTACTGTGACAAGCAATATATAACACAGCAATTCATAGTGCAACAGTTACAGAGATTAACATAAATCCATGTTTCTTTATTTATTCATACTTTTTAAAATCATTTTTACCTGTCTAAATAGCACTCTCCGTTTTAGAAATATAGGTTTTTCAACCCCCTCCACCTTACTCACCCAGCCAACATTTCAGTCACAAATATATGTTAATTGCTAAGAAACTACACACAAAAAAACAACAACAAAAAAACAACAACAACGGAATGGAATGTTAACTTGCACAAATAAATAAACTTACAGTTAACTTGCCAAAAATTATTATTATTATTATTTAAATAAATACACAAGTTAGAATGTGAAAAGTTTGTCATGAAATAGTACCGGTATATTAATACTTTGAGGATGTGATTCTGGTCAAGTTTGTCCTACTGGTTTCTGTTCATACAATATCAGTCAATGGAGCCCGACTCACAGAAGCTTCATGACATTATTTGATTATACTTTTAAAGCTTCTGAAAGTTGGTCTCTGTTGACTGATATTGTATGAACAGAAACCAGCAGGATAAACTTCCAAAATCACCTTTTGTGTGAAACACACAGGGATTGAACAGTATGAAGGCCAGTAAATAATGATTGTTTTAATATGTTTGGGAGAGCTAACACTTTTAGCCCCCCCCAAAAAAAGTTGTATGAAATGTAGGTTTCACTTTATTTTGATGGTCCTTTTAATACATTGTTAGTAATGTATTAGTAGACTGGTAGGGTTAGGGTTAGAATAAGTTGACATACTTGGAAAGTTCCTTATAGTCAGTAGAGTGTCTGTTGGGAGACCATCACAATAAAGAGTTAGCAGACAGTTTACTAATACTCTAATGAGAGTTTATTGACATGTAGTTGCAACATTACTTAGTGTCAACAGAATGTTCAAAAGGGACCATCAAAATAAAGTGTTAGCGAAATATATGTACCGTATGCATTTCTATTCTAGTACTACCTTCAATAAATAAACTATTAAGCATATGTGCCCGTGAAACTTTCAAAAAAGGATTTACAAAAATCACATTTAAATTCATGCATTTAGCAGATGCTTTTGTCCAAAGCGATTTACAGTGCTTTTCAGTAATTTGCAGTAATAATACAGCGACCCCCAATCCCCCTGGAGCAACCTGAAGAAAAGAACCTTGCTGAATGACAATTCAATTCAATTCAAGTTTATTTGTATAGCGCTTTTTACGATACAAATCGTTGCAAAGCAGCTCTACAGGAATTTAAGTTTCCACAATATATTTATATATTGCAGAACCTTAATATGTTTGACTTATGGCAAAATTAGGTAATTCTGTATGTTGTCTGAGCATTGGCATCCTCCGAAGTCCTCTGAGGGGTTGGTATCATCTTTCTCAGGTTTTCGGTCATCTCAGACCATTTAAGGGTTGGATCCAGACTGAAGCTTCTGTAATTCCTAGTTCCCTATCAGTCGGTCACTCCGAGTCACGTCGGTGACCGACGAATTGGGATCTCGCTTAGAGAGACCAATCCCCTACGAGAGTATCTAAACAAGCCAATGGATATTGGCATGCGATTATTGCATCCAGCTGCCGCTAATCACAGCGTGAGTATAAGTAGGCAGCGGGTGCAGCGCATATTCAGCTTTTCGCTTCGGAGCCGAGCGTTCATCGTTCTGCTCCTGACCAACCTACAGTGTCTGCAAGTCAGTGCGCTCTTCGAGGCATTCTTGTGCTGGTGGTACGGCGCGTCAGTGGCAGTGGTTCTTCCTGTGTCGAGTGGATTGCACACATCAGGTTGCACTACCCCCTGATTGTGTTGCAAATGGCCATCTCCCCTGTGCGCTTCAACACACTGAAAGAGTGATTTCTCTAAAAGAGCATTCACGGGTGCGTCTTTTTAAAGACGACGTTGCATCTGGCAAACTCGATGTTACGTCTTTGTAAAGACGAGTTGGGTCTTGCTTCAGACAACGTGTCACCCGTGCGTTTCTGGATGCGGTCGTTACCTGGTGCCGGGTGATGGTCATGATCGCTGCCTCACATGCCTGGGCAGTAAGCATGCTGAGGTGGCGCTCGTGGATGAGGCATCTTCTCATGGTGGGAAGATGATCATCTTGGAGTTGCGGGCCAGGCTCTGATACCTCGACAAAGGGACGGAGCTCTGTTGCCTCTGCCTTGATTTGGCTCTCGTTCTGGCTGCAGACAGACGGGGACCATTTCAGGCGGTGGCATGGTGGCAAACCCTCCAGGGAACCACCCCCGAGGGACCATCGCCCCTCTTGCGCTCCAAAACCAGTTGAGCTGTCAGTGGAACGTGCTGGGCCCTCTACAAGGGGAGCACCAGCAGTTACCCTGGCGCTCCTCCCGATGACCAGACGTCGACTGCTGCATCGGAGGGTGAGCTGGAGATTTCTGGGCAAGAAGATTCGGTTGCTGCTGCTCCGGCAGTAGCAGTGCCTGAGTCGGATCTAGAAATCACGGCTATGCTTTCCCTGGCCACTGAGAGGGTAGGGCTCGAGTGGAGATCCCACCGTGTCCCGAGCCCTCGAGGTTGGACGACTGGTTTCTCGGGGTAGCTTGCGCTGGTTCTCAGCGCCCTGCCCCAGTGCCTCTCTTCCCGGAGGTGCATGGGGAACTTACCAGGTCGTGGACGGCACCTTTTACTGCCAGAAACCGCCCTGTTAACTCCTCCCCCTCACCACCCTCGGTGGTGGCGCAGCTAGGGGGTATACGGGGGTCCCCCCGGTAGAGCGGTCGGTTGCGATGCAGTTGTGTCCTAATACCGTCTCTACTCGGCGGGGCGAACCGTGCCTCCCCTTCCGGGCCTGTAGGTACTCGCCTGGTCTGTCCGGCGGTGCTTATATGGCCTGTGGGGAAGCTGCCTCCACCTTACGCTATGGCGTTACTGCAGGGTCCTCAGGCGAAAAGCACTGAGGACATGCACGGGGGTGGTTACGATCCGGAAGCTCTGAGAGCTTGTACCTCGGGCCTCGCGCTACGAGCGACGAAGGTGACGCGGTCTCTGGGTCGTGCGATGTCCACACTTGTGGTCCAGGACGTTCACCCCTGGCTGTGTCTGGTTGACATGGGGACGCCGACAAAGTATCGGTTCCTCAAGGGCCCTGTGTCCCAGACTGGCCTCTTCGGCGACGCAGTCAAGAACATGGCTCAGCAGTTCTCGGCTGCTCACGAGCAGGCTGAGGCGATCCAACACCTCCTGCCCCGGCGGGCAGCTGCTGCCTCCACCCGTCCGCCGGCTGCAGCGCCCCAACCTGCTTGTCGCCGAGGGCGGCCCGTGCGTCCGTCCCTGCTCCAGCACCGCATCCGCAGCAGCTTCCAGAAGCGGTTGTCTCTGCCTCTGGGTCCCAAGAGGGCATGGAGAGTCACGGACGGACCAACTCCGGACCGCGCTCATCCTCCTCTTCGCCAGCTGGCAGCAGTGGGCAGTGCCCTACTCACGCACCCTCTGCCAAACCTCGGAACCAGGTAAGCGCGCACCGCACACTCGGACCCCTTGGTCTGCCATGGGCCGTGTTCCTGTGTTCCACCTCGCTGCCCCACCGTGGGTACGTCGGTGGTCCCGCTGGTCCGCTTGTACGGTGTTTGGGTGCCTGCGTCTACCCAGCCCGTCTTGCTGGCTCCAGTGGACCATCTGACTCGGCTATGCGGCTCAGTCTCCTCCCAAGTTCAGGGGCTTCCACCTCACAGCAGTGAAGGCAGCTGATGCTCATGTCTCGTGTGGAGAGATCGCTGTCCTACTGGCGGAGGACGCGATGGAGCCGGTCCCTCCAGCCGATATGAAGACAGGGCTTGCAACCCTTACTTCATTGCACCCAAGAAAGCGGTGGGTTACGACCAATCTTGGTTCTGCGTGTCTGGAACTGGGCCCTTCACAGGCTTTCGTTCAAGACGCTCACGCAGAAACGCACCTTTGGGTGCATCCGTCCCCGAGATTGGTTTGCAGCGGTCGACCTGAAGGACGTATACTTCCATGTGTCGATTCCTTCCGCGCCACAGGTCATTCCTGCGGTTTGCGTCGAAGGACGGGCCTATCAGTACAAGGTCCTGCCCTTCGGGCTGTCCCTGTTACCCCGTGTCTTCACGAAAGTTGCGGAGGCAGCCCTTGTTCCCATGAGAGAACAGGGCGTTCGCATTTTCAACTACCTCAATGACTGGCCCATACTGGCTCAGTCTCAGGACCAGTTGTGCGAACACAGGGATTTGGTGTCACACCTCAGCCAGTTGGGCCTTCAGGTCAACTGGGAAAAGAGCAAACTCTCCTCGACGCAGAGGTTCTCTTTTCTCGGTATGGAGTTGGATTCGGTCAGCCAGACAGCACACCTCACGCAGGAACGTGCTCTGTCGGTGTTGAACTGCCTGAATAGGTTCAAGAGCAGGTCAGCGGTCCCACTGAAACAATTTCAGAGGCTCCTGGGTCACGCCGCTGGGGCTGCTTCATATGAGACCGCTTCAACACTGGCTCCATGGCCAAGTCCTGAGGTGGGCGTGGCAGCGCGGCACTCACCGGGTCCAAGTTACACCGGCCTGCCGCCGAACCCTCACCCCGTGGTCAGACCTCTCATTTCTGCTGGCAGGAGTGCCCCTGGAACAGGTCTCCAGGCTTGCTGTGATTTACACAGATGCCTCCACCACCGGCTGGGGCGCCACGTTCAACGGGCTTGCAGTGTCGGGGGTTTGGACGGGCCTCCTACTGCACTGGCACATCAATTGCCTAGAGTTGCTAGCAGTACGTCTGGCCTTGATCCGTCTCAGAAGGCGCTCACGAGGCAAGCACGTACTCGTCCGCATGGACAACACTGCGACCGTTGTGTACATCAATCGACACGGTGGTCTACGCTCCCGTTGCATGTCGCAACTCGCAACTCGCCCGCCACCTCCTCCTCTGGAGTCAGAAGCATCTGAGGTCGCTTCGTGCCATTCATATTCCGGGCTTGCTCAACCGGGCAGCCGACGAGCTGTCACGAGCTGCGCTCCCCGGAGAGTGGAGACTCCATCCCCAGACGGTCCAGCTGATCTGGAGACATTTCGGACCCGCTCAGGTAGACCTGTTTGCGTCTCTAGAAACCTCTCATTGCCAGTTGTTTTACTCCCTGACCGAGGGAACACTCGGCACGGATGCACTGGCACACAGCTGGCCGCGGGGCCTTCGCAAGTAGGCGTTTCCCCCAGTGAGCCTTCTCGCACAGACGCTGTGCAAGATCAGGGAGGACGAGGAGCAGGTCCTTCTCGTGGCGCCGTACTGGCCCACTCGGACTTGGTTCCCAGAACTGATGCCTCCTTGGCAGATTCCTCTGAGGAAGGATCTACTGACTCAGAGACGGGGCACCTTATGGCACCCGCGTCCAGACCTCTGGAAGCTAAATGTCTGGTCCCTGGACAGGACGCGCAGGTTCTAGTTGACCTACCCCAAGGGGTAGTTGACACCATCACTTCGGCTAGAGCGCCGTCCACGAGACAGGCCTACGCCTTGAAATGGATCCTGTTCGTCGAGTGGTGTTCTTCTCACCGAGAAAACCCCCGAAAGTGCCCGATCAGAGTCGTGCTTTCCTTTTTGCAGCAGGGGTTGGAGCGAAGGCTGTCTCCCTCCACCCTTAAAGTCTATGTGGCTGCGATTGCTGCCAACCATGACCCCGTGGAAGGGAAGTCGGTGGGTAAGCATGACTTGGTCATCAGGTTCCTTAGGGGGGCAAGAAGGTTAAATCCTCCACGGCCCCCCTCTATACCCTCTTGGGACCTGTCTCTAGTGCTCAAAGCACTACAGCAGGCCCCATTTGAGCCTTTGCAGTCAGTTGAGCTGCAGTTTCTTTCAATGAAGACTCTGCTCCTGCTTGCATTGGCCTCCATCAAGAGGGTAGGGGACCTGCACGCATTTTCGGTCGACGATTCGTGCCTAGAGTTCGGGCCGGCTGACTCCCAGGTAATCCTGAGGCCCCGGCCTGGCTACGTGCCCAAGGTTCCCACTACTCCCTTCAGGGACCAGGTGGTGAGCCTGTAAGCGCTGCCCTCGGAGGAGGCAGACCCAGCCCTTGCTTTGGTTTGTCCCGTCCGAGCGCTAAGATGCTACGTTGACAGGACACAAAGCTTCAGGACCTCAGACCAGCTCTTTGTTTGTCACGGAGGCCGGCAGAAGGGGAAGGCCGTCTCCAAGCAGAGGATGGCCCACTGGATAGTGGATGCCATCACCCTGGCTTATCAGGTACAGGGTGTGCCCTGCCCGTTCAGGTTGAGAGCTCACTCTACTAGAGCTGCTGCATCCTCCTGGGCGTTGGCTCGTGGCTCCTCGCTGGCAGATATTGTAGAGCTGTGGGCTGGGCGACCCCTAACACGTTCGCTAGGTTCTATAGCCTTCGTGTGGAACCGGTTTCCTCCTGTGTTCTCACCTCAAACGGGTAGAAGCACTGAGAGGCTCCGTTTTCGGGGCGGCTTGCTAAAATTGCTCCAGAGAGTCCGTACTGTAGACCCTGTCGAGTTCCTCCGTCCCCTCGGCAGTCAGATGTGGCGGAGCATCTGACGCTAGGCCCTCACTCGTTGAATCCGTGAGAACCGGTAGAGGGCTGGGTTCCATATGAAATACCTTTTTGACCCCATATGTGTATAGTCCACGGTATAGCCTGAGAGCCGTGTTTCCCCGGCAGGTCTTCTGTCAATCTCCATGAGGTACAATTCCTCTAATTCTCCATATGTGCCTAAGGTTGATCATATGCGTAATTGCTCCGAACCTCCTGCGGGAAGGGCGAGCTTCCGTAGCGTCCGGTTCCAACTGGAACGGGTACGTTTTCCCAGTGTTATCCAGTCTTACTGAGTGGGTAGTGCCAAGGCAACAGTAGTTGGTCTTCTGTGGTAGCCCTGACCTGCGCCAAAAAATAGGGGCTCAGGAGGCTCCACAGGACACTGGAAGGGGCAGTACCCGTGGCCCTTTAGTAGGGATCACAATTCGTCGGTCACCGACGTGACTCGGAGTGACCGACTGATAGGGAACGTCTCGGTTACGTTTGTAACCCTCGTACCCTGAAGAAGGGAACGGAGACGTCACGTCCCGTCGCCACGGCTGCTGTACCACCGCTGAGCGGCCGGGTCACCGGCTCGGCTCCTCAGCGAAAACCTGAATATGCGCTGCACCCGCTGCCTACTTATACTCACGCTGTGATTAGCGGCAGCTGGATGCAATAATCGCATGCCAATATCCATTGGCTTGTTTAGATACTCTCGTAGGGGATTGGTCTCTCTAAGCGAGATCCCAATTCGTCGGTCACCGACGTGACGTCTCCGTTCCCTTCTTCAGGGAACGAGGGTTACATACGTAACCGAGACGTTACCACGGGATGTTAATCCCATGACAGAAACAGAGAAACAAATAGAGACATAATTAGCGTAGCTGCTGTTCCATCTAAGCAAAAATTATTTGTTCAACCCAAGCTAAAGAATAATAATAAACGTACATTTGATCAGATATAACTGCAGTACAAGATTATAAGATGCATTATGTGAATGCTTGGCTAAAGAGATGTGTCTTTAATCTAGATTTGAACAGAGAGAGTGTGTCTGAACCCCGAACGTTATCAGGTAGGCTATTCCAGAGTTTGGGAGCCAAATGTGAAAAAGCTCTACCTCCTTTAGTGGACTTTGCTATCCTAGGTACTACCAAAAGTCCAGAGTTTTGCGACCTTAGGGAGCGGGTTGGATTGTAGCGTGGTAGAAGACAAGTTAGGTACGCAGGAGCTAAACAATTTAGGGCCTTATAGGCAAGTAATGATATTTTGTAAATGATACGGAACTGAATTGGTAGCCAGTGCAGAGACTGTAAAATTGGGGTAATATGATCATATTTTCTTGACCTGGTAAGAACTCTAGCCGTTGCATTTTGAACTATCTGTAGCTTGTTTATTGAAGATGCAGGACAACCACCTAGCAGTGCATTACAATAGTCTAGTCTAGAGGTCATGAATGCATGAACTAGCTTTTCTGCATCAGAAACAGGTAGCATGTTTCGAAGCTTGGCAATGTTTCTAAGATGGAAGAATGCTGTTTTTGTAACATGGGAAATATGATTTTCAAAGGACAAGTTGCTGTCTAATATAACACCCAGATTTTTGACTTTAGAGGACGTGACAGTGCATCCGTCTAGTTGCAAATTGTAATCCAAGAGATTCTGTGTACTGTTTTTTGGTCCAATAAGTAACATCTCTGTCTTATCTGAATTTAATAGGAGGAAATTATTGGTCATCCGATCTTTTAAATTTTTTACACAATATATTAGCTTAGAAGTTTCATCTGGTCTTGTTCAGATATATAGTTGAGTATCATCAGCATAACAATGAAAACGAATCCCGTATTTTCTAATAATATTACCAAGGGGCAACATGTATATTGAAAATAGCAGAGGACCTAGGACAGATCCTTGTGGTACTCCATACTTTACTGGTGATAATTGTGATGACTCTCCTTTTAAATGAACAAAGTGGTAGCGATCGGACAGGTAGGATCTAAACCATCTTAAAGCCTGCCCTTGAATACCAGTATAGTTTTGTAATCGATCTATGAGTGTGTCATGGTCTATAGTGTCGAACACAGCACTAAGATCAAATAATACTAGCAATAAGATGCAGCCTTGGTCTGAAGCAAGAAGCAAGTCATTTGTAATTTTAACAAGTGCAGTTTCTGTGCTATGGTGAAGCCTGAAACCTGACTGAAATTCTTCATAGAGATAATTTTTTTGCAAGAAGGAGCACAATTGAACAGACACAACTTTTTCTAAAATTTTAGACATAAACGGAAGATTTGAAATGGGTCTGTAATTTGCCAGTTCATTAGAATCTAATTGTGGTTTCTTAATAAGAGGCTTAATAACTGCCAGCTTGAATGGTTTTGGGACGTGACCTAAAGATAACGATGAGTTAATAATATTGAGAAGCGGTTCTTCTGCTACAGGTAACAACTCTTTCAGTAGTTTACTGGGTACATGATCTAATAAACACATTGTTGGTTTAGATGCACTGATAAGTTTATTTAGCTCTTCCTGTCCTATAGTTGTAAAGCACTGCAGTTTTTCTTTGGGTGCGATGAATGAAGCTGAAATACTAGACGCAGTAGAATCTACATTTGATATTGTATTTCTGATGTCATCTATTTTATCAGTAAAGAAATTCATAAAGTCATGACTATTAAACTGTGGGGGAATATTTAGATCATTTGTTAATCTAGCCACTGTGCTAAATAAGAACCTTGGATTGTTTTGGTTATTATCTATGAGTTTGCAGATATGCTCTACCCTGGCAGCTTTTAGAGCCTGTCTATAGCTCGACATACTGTTTTTCCACGCAATTCTAAAAACTTCCAAGTTAGTTTTTCTCCATTTGTGCTCAAGATTACGAGTTTCTTTCTTGAGAGAATGGGTATAACTGTTGTACCATGGCGCAGTACGTTTTTCTCTAACCTTTTTCAATTTGAGGGGGGCAACAGCTTCTAATGTATTAGAGAAGATAGTGCCCATGTTGCTAGTCATTTCGTCTAGTTCATGTGTATTTATGGGTACACAGAGCAGTTGAGATAAATCATGTGGAGCATCTCAAACTTCATCTCTGACTGTTGCTGTGAGTTTGGGTTTATTATAACACTCACACCGAGTTTACACGGTTTGATGTCCACATATTCATTTTATTACAGTGGCTATAGCATTTCTGTCCTAAAGAAATGGCCAAATATTAAAGATTAAGTGTACATTTGAATTAAATGGTGCTTGGTCAATATTAAACAGTAATGTGTAAAAATAATCATCTGGCCGCTGGCGCCCCCTGCAGGCCTTTGTTGTTATGCGTCATCTACATTAGCTCTTTTGTTTAAAATACATTATGTATTTTAACAGTTTTGTTCAATAAAACCATATGATTTCTTCTTTCTGATAATTTATTTGAACTAATTATTATTGCATCATTGCTATTATATATGTACTTTAAGTCATTTTAAAAGCTATTGTTCACTTAAATCCATTTTTATTACCGCAAAAAATTAATAAATAATAAGAATTATATGGCCCTATGAAATCCGTTTTATTTCCAAATTCAGTTTTGTTCAATTTTATTAATCAAAAAGCCTGTCTAATTAATTGAGTTTTACAGTTTTATTTGTACCAAATTCTGTTTTCCATTATTTTCTGGATTCCATTTGAATTGTTCCATTAAATTTTAATAATAAAAATCATCTCCAATTAATTGATTTTATATTTAAAAAACATTTTTTCAGAAATATTGCACATTTACATTTTTCACCTAAATAAATTCTGGTAAATAATATATCTGGTAAATACTCCTTTAAAAAGTGTTTTTTTATTATAATTTTATTATTATTAAACTAGAACACGTGGATATGTTGTCATTATTACACTATAATACTGAACTATGATTTCAGTGATTTGGACTGAGATGGACACTTGCTTCTTGCTCTCTATGTTGCATATCACTTTTGCTTTAAAAAAGGATTTCATATAAATTTGGATTTCATTTGGTTTAATAAAATATTTTTAAGTAAAATTTTTGTTGTTTTTTTGGCGGGAAATTAATCGTTTAGATTAATCGATTAATCGAAAAATTAGTCGATAGATGAATAAAAATAAAAATAGTCGTTAGTGGCAGCCCTAATGTGATTGTTAGAACAATAAGTTTGAATAAAGCTTTTCACGTGTTGTTCACTTTTTATGTATTTATTTATTGTGAAGCTTACTTTTATTCATTCATTTACTAATTTTTATATATTTCCTATTGTTGTCAATAAATAAAGTAGCATTTTATAAATGAATTATATACCATTCACACATCAGCATTCTCCATACTGGTAAACTGTGTGATGTCAGTCATCAGAAATGACCTTTAAATGTTACGCTGTTTTCTTCATTCACCTGGATGAGCAGAAGCAGTTCAGTTTCAATTTCTGTTTAATTTGACAACATTTTTTTGACTTCTGAGTGACAGACGTAAGGGGTCGTTTACCCAGAACGTGTCTTTGCTGTTAAAACTGTGAGATGCCACAGAATATTATCCAATTGCAAACCTGCAGTGCAGATGACAGAAAGGGTCTCGAAATGCATTTTGATTTTGACCTTTTATTTAAAGGTGAAGTTTGTACGATTTTATTTTATGTCAAAAAACATTCTCTTAAGCCAATTTATGGTTCATTGACTAACATTCATGGGTTTATCTTCCCCCAAATTAAAAAATTTACATACGTAACCGAGACGTTAGTTACGGGGCATCAGTTTACATAGATTTGGTTACAGAAGTACATGAGTGTAAGGGCCGTTTGCAATGGTTGTTTGAAAATATGCTTTATTTTGTAATTCTATTGACACTAGTAGCTCAGACACTGCATACAGTACTTAAAGTGGCAATCATGGGTGAGATGCTGGAAAAGCAGCGAGACACAGCACAATGGTTAAAGATCTAGCATGTTAACATATAAAAACAATTAAAAAGCAGCACAGTGGAACACAGAAACATGCTCTGTCTGAACCTACTCTTGTTGTAAAGACTTGAAGTAATGAAGTAAATTATCTGCAAAGTGGACTTCGGGGTACTCTGCCATTCTAAGGGAGATTCCAGCTGATGCTTAGGTTAAAGGGCAATGCAAATGGCATAGGGAATAAGGGAACATCGATCACTACACAGGAAGTAGACAGGGACATTAACTCACCAGCCATTGCACATCAGTCCTACAAGAAATTGGATTAAAATAAACAGTGAAAATGAGTCCAAGTAGTGGTTTGTACATGGTTGTTTGGCTAGAAAGTATGTGAAATTCAACAGTTACAAGGCAACTATCATGTGGTAGATATAAGATATAAAAACAAAAAACAAACAAAAAAAACCTTGCATCTAATAGAATGGTCATTCTATGGAAATGTCAATTTTTCTGTCCCTAGCCTTTACCGAAATATTACACTTGAAAAACACTTTAGGGTTACGATATCTTTATATTTTTTAAATGAAACAATATGTTATTTGAACAATTACACCTTCTTTAGACATCAATGTGGCAATGTTTGTTTTTTAATTAATTATATAGAATTCCAAGCACCAAAAATCTGCTTGTCCCCACAGTCATATACAGAGGGAAAGTGCTTTATTTTGAGGTTAAAAACAGGTTTTTCTACAATTTAATGTATTCATAACTATCAAATATATGATGTAACCATGACTTAAAAAATAAATTCTAAATAAATTATTATAAAATATATAATGGAAGTAGTGGTCCCCTGGAGTTGTGTAACTGGTGTTACCATTTAACAAAAATCTTTTAGTTGGAAATACAAATCACACTGTTGACATCACTAGACTTCCTTCTTCCTATTTTCTGAAGATCTATGAAGAAAGATCACTGAATAGTCCACTGTCTCTTTTCAGTTATCAGAAAGTTTCTCATTTATCTCATGATTTTATATGAAGCTTTGAAGCATTCTTCTTTTGTGATGCTTTTCCAGGCTTTCACCGCAGCCTCTTTCAGTTTTGGGGGGGTTACTCCCTTCAGTCTCTTCTTTAGCAGGTAAAATGCATACTCTACAGGGTTTAAGTGTGGAGATTGACTTGGCCAGTCTAAAACCTTCCACTTCTTGCCCCTGATGAACTCCTTTGTTGTTTTGCCACTATGTTTTGGGTCATTATCTTGCTGCGTGATGAAGGATCTCCCAATCAGTTTGGTTGCATCTTTCTGTAAATTGTCAGACAAAATATTTCTGTAGACTTCTGAGTTAATTTTGCTGCTGCCATCATGTGTCATCATAATGAAGATTAATGAGCCTGTCCCAGAAGAAGCGATGAAAGCCCAAGCCATTACATTACTTGTGTAATGTGTACTATAATGTACACCCGTGTACACTGTGTTTCAGATGAGCTTGAATGTTTGGGATCATGAGCAGATCCTTTCTTTCTCCAAACCTTTCCATCACTTTGGTCCATAAAACCCAGAATTTTTGAGGCTCGTCTCCTATTCTTCTTACTAATGAGTGGTTTGCATCTTCTGGTGTAGCCTCTGTACTTTTGTTCATGAAGGCTTCTGCGAACAGTAGATTGTGATTCCTTCACTTCTGCCCTCTGGAGGTTGTTGCTGATGTCACTAACAGTTGTTTTAGGGTCTTTCTTTACAGCTGTCACAATGTTTCCGTCATCAACTGCAGATGTTTTCCTTGATCTACCGTTTGAGGTGTGTTACTTAGTACACCAGTGGTTTCTTTCTTCCTCAGGAGATTCCAAATGGTTGTACTTGCTATTGCCAATGTTTGTGCAATGGCTTGATTGATTTTTCATCTTCTCTCAGCTTCACAATTGCTCGTTTTTCACCCATAGACACCTCTCTGGTTTTCATGTTGGTTACACATCTAACTAACTATAAATGCAGTCTGCAAGGATCTGAAACTGAGCGCAGACATTCAGTGCTATTTATTGTTTGAATCAATTAATAGGACACACCAGGGCAACAAAACACACCTGTCAGTCACATGTTCCAATACTTCTGGTAACATGAAAAATGGGTGAGTTCAAACAAAAGGTGCTATCTTCTAAGTTGTGTATCAGATCCAGATGAAAATACCTGTAAATAAAAGCTGAAATGTTAATCTCTCATCTCATATTCATCTTTTGATGTCAAACCCAAATGTTTACAGTCTACAGCAAAAATAAAGGAAATGGCCTTACTGTTCCAATACTATTGGAGGGCACTATATCAACATATCTTAAAATTCTTGTATATGTACAATTCAAGTTTTGTCTGTGGTAATTATCTTCAATTTATATACCATGCTTAATGAATAGGGATCAGTGAAACCAGTGAAGGGACCTCGTGAATCAGAATGCAGCTTTTAATTCACCCGAAGCAGACTTCTTACATCTTGACTTGACCTCATTCAGTACATGCATAATATCATAACAATCATGTGAACACGTTAGTTCTGGTGAATGTTGCCTAATATCACACAATTAAATATTTAATTATAATATTAAAAAAATTAAAACAAGTGAAAAATTAAATATGCTTCCCCCAGGAAATAAGTGTTCCCTCT
This sequence comes from Barbus barbus, assembly GCF_936440315.1. NCBI lineage: Eukaryota > Metazoa > Chordata > Actinopteri > Cypriniformes > Cyprinidae > Barbus > Barbus barbus. The sequence goes on along the minus strand of NC_136736.1, from coordinate 19,355,756 downwards.
TAATTGTTTTCGTTACTTTTGGAAAATTAGACAAAAGCACTTTTTTCTGTGTCTATGAAAAACGAATAAATGTTGATTCCAGCAAATGTTTAATGATGTTTATATCTGGTGATAGGGAGGCCATGACAAGTGTTTGACTTCCTGGTATTAATAAACCACCACATGCACTGTTGGTAACCTATTTCGTTCTTTCTTTACTTAACGATTACAATGTATAATGCTTGTGAACATTCATTTATGAGGTTATGTGAGAATGTGCTTAGTAGGTTAGTCCAAGCTTTTACAATAGCCCCCTCTTGTGTAAAAATAATGTAAGTGCATTTCCAGACCAACATTTCAATGAATAATGAATGGCACTAGTTGGGAAGTTCCAGGACACTGATTTTAAATAGATTTTTTTTAGATTGCGAGTCCATAGACTGGGGTTTTAGCTGGCAGATATAAAGACACTCAATCAGTGGTGCAATTTTACATTATTTTCATTGGGTTTGGTTGAATTTATCAAACAAAATGTCTTAGGTGCATCAACAAATTTGATTAAGACCAGTCACTGATTTACCAAAAGACTCTGAACAGTAATTTTATTATTCTTAAATGATAGACCTTAGGTAAGGTAGATGGCATACTTAATTGTCAGTGCAAAAATTGTAGTTATTAATGTAATCCATTACATTACACATCTTAGATAATATAATCAGACTACTTTTTAATTACTTTTAGATTCTTACTTTAAATACTAAGAAATAATTACTTTTAAATACAAAGAAAAAGAAAATATTTTACATTTGTTCTTATTATAACATGAAGCGCAGAAAACATTACATTACACCAAGTTTTCCTTAACAGGAGTTTAATAAAAAGCTAATAATTAATGAAATAACAAAAAACATTTTTAGAATAGCAACGATCAAAATAAAAACCTTATTAAAAAAGATGAAACATTTTATTTGTTTACCTGCATGTCATGATCATTAACCAGTGTCAGATACTGTAAATGCAAATGTGTTATTTAATTATTACCTTAAAATGTCTTGAAGTAAATGTTGAGGTTTGGCTGACAACAACAACAACAAAAAATAAGAATCCTTGCATTACAAGTAAATAAGAAATAGCATGAATTAATGTGTTTGAAAGACAAAAGCCTTCCAAAGACAGTGGGGTATTTAACCAAGTAATACTTGATAGTTCAAATAAAAATGAATGTGTTCATCAGTAGTTGATGCAGTGTTAAAATGTTAAGAAACACTTTTTGTAAATCCAGTCATCAAATGATGTGTGGCCTCAATGTAAATCAAACTAATGTATTTCAATCTAATTACTTAAGTAGTTGTATACTTCATTTTGAATGACATAATCCAGAATCTGATTACGTAATCCAGATTACATGTAATTACTTACTACCCAACACTGTTAATTGTGCACGAATAAAAATGTAAAGTGATAGATATACAATCTGGTAATTGGGTTATACCTTTCTTTACTTTGGTACTGATCGTTCAGCCAAAGAAACATTAAAAATGTATTTTCACAAACATATAAATAAATAAATACAAAAACTGATTGTGAAAAAAATGGTTGTGAAAATTAGATACAATTATGTTCAATTGTACACGACCTATTGATCAGACTGTACATCTGATCTGTGGGATATTGTTGAATAGTTAACTAAACCTACAGTTCATGAACAACATTCTTATATATAATTCATAGTGACCATGAGCCGCGATGATTGCGAATGCAGTTTATCTGGACCAGTGTGGTTCAGTCTTATGAGGCACAACCAGCCTCTCGGAAAATTTCCTAATCACTGAGATAAGTGTGATGGGGGAGTAGTTGTTGAGACACGACACAGGAGAGCAAAATAAAAACAAGCCCTATACAATTAATTGCATACATAAATCAAAGCAAGACAGGAATTTGAGAAGCAGCAATGATGTGCCATTTCAAGCAACTTCCATATCTGGCATGAGCAGAAAGAAATTATTGATCTAGGTTGAGCTACACCTCCTACTTTGTTCACAAAGCTCAGCGAGATGTGTTGTCTTACATATTAATTGATGGAATAAATATATTCCTGTCACCCAGATGCACTTCAAACAGATGAATGTGAACATGTTTAGCCTCAGTTGTCAAATTTGACCTCTCAGTCATTTCATCTGAGCACTGATTCGGGTATGACCTGTGATGGACCTGTTCCAGTAATGCTGCAGGAGACCTCAGTAGTCTCCGTTATTGATTTTGGAAAAGGGGAAGGGGGAGGTTCATGGGTTGAGGCTCCAGCAGCCCCTCATCATCACTCCCAACAGCCCCTGTGGCACCCAGCTACCCACAGCTGGAGGTGAACCCCCACTCTCGGAGGAACCTGCCAAGACTATCAAAAACAAGAAAAGGAGAGATTAAGGGTGAAGGAAAAAAAAAATGAGCGAATGAATGTGAGAGAGAGATAAAATGATAACAGGATCAAAGGGACGGAGGAAAGGGAAAATCTTAGCATTTAGAAGTCCTGATCAGTCGGTCCCCTAAGGTGCATTTCTTAATGAGACGTTCACAAGAAGACACGGCGATGAGACTGAGAGGGAAAGGTTTCAGTCTTTCTTTCAAAGACAAATGACAAAAAAAAGTTTGGATTTTAGATGCGGGTTTGAATGTTTCTTTATGTTTTCATTTTCAGTGGGTGGCTGAGGAAGGCCATGTTAATTAAACCTCAGGGAGCTCTGTGCATTTGAATGTCACAGAAATAGCGGCTGCGGCAGGCGGATGGAGCGGGTATGCAAACATGTTGACTATGCAGTATGCATTAAGGCAGGAGACATCAAGTTGGTGCTAATTTGCGCGCAGCTATTCCTGCACACGCCGGTCCTCTCTGTAGTTTCCCCAGCTGTAAGTTATTAATGTTTGTCATTAGACACATTATGCTTGAGGACAGTGACTAGAAACAAGCACATTTATATGGGACAAATATTTACAATAGCATGCTCTCGAGTATTCGAAGAAGAAAGCATCCAAACTACATTAACGAATGGTAATTAACCACAAGGGCCCCCTGATCCAGGGTGGCAGATAAATTGGTCCCTGAGATGCTTAGGACAGTCTTGAGCTAATCCTTCATTACAAAAAGATAAATGCAAACGACATCATTAGCATAAAACTGATTAGATAAAACGTAGAATTCTTATGGTTAATTTTTGAACGGATGGCTTTACAAGGTTTCTAATTGTATGCAAAGGGGAAAAGAGTGAAAAACAATGGAGAAAGTGAAATTATATATCATCTAAAATATAAGGATGGTTTCTTAACACACAAATTTGACAGATTTTTAATCAAAACAGACATAAGAATGTGTCTTAAGATTTATATATATATATATATGAATATATATATAAATCTTTTTAAAAAAATAAAAAATCAATTGCGCAATCATTTACATACATAGTCGCCTATATTATATATTGTGTATTTTTTTTTTGCTGCTTTGTACATTGGTTATTGGCTATTTCCTGTTATTTTGTTTCATTACCTGTGTCCTGTCCTGTTACTGTCTTTCTGTTGCACTGTGGAGCTTCTGTCACTATAACAAATTCCTTGTATGTGTAAACATACTTGGCCAATAAAGTTCATTCTGATTCTGAATTATAAAAAAAACATGAATTACACATCGTTATTGGTGCAACTGAAATGTATTTATAATGGTGTTGACACTACCTCTAAGGCACCATTAAACTGTTTATACAGTGTATGTATTTTACACCTTATCTCCATCTACAAATAAATGCAGTGTTCAAATGTGAACTGAATAGTAATTACTAAAATACAGAAAAATGGTCAGGTCTCAATTACGGTGATGAACATATTGCTACAACCAAATGAATGCAACCTCCATTCACAATTTTAGTTCATAGAAATCTCTGCATTAAACGCATTCTCATAAACTGTCCTTAGTTACTATTGAGAAATTCAAATGGTTGATCCACAACTCATTCAGTCACGAAACATAACTTCTAAATAATATACACCATCTACATCAAGTTTATATATTATTTAAAATTGTGCAATATTATTGATAATCGAAGACAAGGATGCATACAAAAACAAATGAGCTAAAAACAAATAATACCAAGAATTTATTTAAATATGATACTCCTGCAAAATCTTGAGCCTTGATTTTGATTGACGTTTTCTGAGGCCACATAAACATAGTGGTGTGAATTTACACTGACATGCTAATGTGTTTAAAATATTCTTAATGTGCAAAAAAAAAAAATCAATTGCGCAATCATTTACATACAAGTAAAACACTAGATCAAATAAAGAAATAGTAATCTCCCCAACATTTGGTACTCAATTTCAAAAAGTAGTTTCTGTGATCTGTAAAATTCAAATGAAAGCACTGCATCTCTTCATCTGCCAACCAATCAATGTTTTTTCTTTAAAAGGCATTTTAAGTTGTATCATTTTTCCCAAGAGTTTGTTGTGTGAGGAACAGGGCTACAAGAGGGTAAGAGCAGAAAACGGGTGGAGTACTGTGTAGATAAGGGGCTTCCGCTGCCATGCAGGGCACACTCCATCTTACAGAAGTATTACAGTCTCTTGCTCCCTTTCAGTCTTTTTTTTTTCCTCCGGTCAGGCATTTTTGCTGACTGCAGCTGTAAGTGCAGCCAGTTCCTCTGTCAGCACTTTGCCCTCCTTCATCTTCACCAGCATGGCGTCCATCAGCAGGCCTGCAGAGGGGATCTAGGGAGAGAGAGAGAGAGAGAGGGGCAAAGAAAAGAAAAGCTGTCAAAAAGAAGAGAGAGGCTTTTTTCCTTTGCCTTTTTTGACACCAGACAGCTTCTCCGGGGTGTCTTTGGCTTTGATGACGACTCTAACCTGTGATGAAACTCAAAACTTCACTCTGATTAATAATGACAAGGAACAAATTCAAGGAACAGGTCACGAAGGCTTTTCTTATTTTGTGAAAAACCAGCCGAACACATTTCCTCAAACAGTAAATGGGATTGTTCTGAGGTCTGATTTGCTGCCACGCCACTCACGGCCTGCTACCGCTCCTAGCAATGCAAGGAACGAGGAAGGGATGCTAAACCCGCTGCGTCTGTGTCTGCTCTGTGCTAAAGCCAAGCACGGAGGCTGCACTAACCTTTACTCTGACTTCGCTTTCTTCTTCCCCCCTGAAACCTTCTCAAGTACTCTGTGGTAATTAGCATTGGGGATCAAAGGCTTGCATCATCCATAAATATTGAATTAAACTTTTCTAAAAGACATACAGTAACATGCATTTTTTATATTCTTCATTGAGCGACTTCGCACAGAAAAATAAATGGTGTTAACTCCGGCAGAAGCCTGTGTGTCAGGCTGAAAAGAGAGACGTGTAAACGCAAGTGCAACAGAGATGCATCGCAAATGAAGAGGAAAAAAAGTCGGAAGGAGAAAAGTGTGCGTCTCATTAGGGAGAGAGGGAGCCGTGTTTTCTCCTGGGGCAGGTAGACTGGAGTAGAAGCCGGTCTCCGTGCTGACTTCATCAAAAGCCCGCTTGAGCGGTGCTAAACTTCAACTACAGAGGAAATGGCTGCAGGGGTTATGGCACAGGAATGTAATATTATTTAATTACTCTTAAAAATGTGCCATTTTATTGCACAACGCAGAAATGCTACAGCATCTGATGCCACGCAAGCCTGGGAGGCCTAAGTCACATCTTGGCTGTGCTCGCTCAAACAGGCCCGCAGGGACAGCAGACTCCGTCATTATCATGTAACAGCTGCTTTAGCAGGTAATCTCCTCCCTTTGGACAGCCCTGGTGAGCTGTTCACTATTCAACAAAGCTCTCTTTTGGCCTGCGTTTTCAATTCCAGGAGTTGATTCGGAATCGACTGGCCTGGCCTGAGGAGAAGTGGGGGGAAAAAAACCCTGCAACAATATGAAGGTGTTTTATAGTCCAATTAAGTGACGCTGGTTTCATAGAGTGTGAAGGTGCCTGGGGCGAAGCTACAGGCCCAGTCACAATACTCTCAGCTTCATCCCGCTAAGACACACACACACACACACCCACGGATACTCTCTCTAAATGGACTGATCAGGCCCTTTTGTAATCAGCCGTAAGAGAAGCTTTCGTGAGGCCAATTTATGCGTGAGCCAAGAGGAGATTTGCGTGAAAGCTGTTTTGAGAAATCCACGCAGTGACGCTGCATTTTGAGTCAAATATCTGTAAAGCACTGTTGCTTCCTGTGCCGAAGAAATGCTCAAATCTGTTGGCAAACAGCTCTTCTGAAGCCACTTCCATGCATCTTGATGAATTCTCCCCCATCTAGGCCACCATGAAGTGCGGATGATTAAATAATGATTAAAAAAAGCATGGCGTTCTATGATCACGGAAGAATATAAAGCTTTCTGATCTTTGATCTTCGCAAAATTAATTTGAAATCAAAATGATTGAACGTGGGAATAACAAAAAAATAAAAACAACAACCAAAACACCCAAGACCTACTAAAGTCTGCATTTGATTAGAAGATAATGAATGTGTCACATGTGGGAAAACAAGAGATCAGGTAAGAAAATCAAGCGTAGCACCAATCTATTCTTCTGTGCCAGTAATTACCCACCCTGCAATGCCTCTCTTCCCATTCTCCTTTTCAAACCACTGGAGACCAATATGAAAGGGAATTGGACACTTGGGGCTACAGATACTTGTAATTAAAACTCCTTTTTTTAAATGTTGTTTCTTACATCGTCAGGTCTATACAACCTGAGCTGGTAGATCTGACCTAAATACACTGTAGAATAAATATGGAGCACTCCCCAAGTCTTTGTTCCCTTTCTCTCTCATTAGGAACTGATGGAGGGGAGGGAGCAGAATGAGGATCAAACAATAGCATCACGCTCAGAGCAGAGTGGTCTGTTGACGATGCTGTCATGTTAGGTTCACTGGTGCTTGACATCACTAGTACTGATGAATGCATATGGAGTGACGGTCATTACGTGGAAGGAGAATGATGTCGTACTGGTCAATAGTGAACAAGAGGTTCCACAATCTCCAGTTTAAAAGCTATTAGATCTGTACTCTTTGTATTGAATTGTTGGTTTCAAATAGGTTTGAAAAAGAAAATGACTCTGAATGACTCTAAAAATTGTCATGTAGTTTAATCATACAATAAAAAGTATACATTTTATGGTTTAAAATATATATATTTTAAATTTATGTATTTACAAATATCTTGAATTAATCAATGGTGTATATCAGTTTTTTGGGAAGTCGACCCACAATACTACCTGCATTAACATGACTTATTCTTTTCTGCTCAATATGGTAGTTTGTAATATTTCATTCTTTTAATGAGGCTTTTTAATTCATTATGATATAAGGACACCTGAATCACCCCAACATTTATTATTATTATTATTTTTTTTTTTTGGCCCTAGTTAAATCTAGAACTAAAGCAAAAAAAAAAACCTATTAAAATCAAATTCAGTAATAGAAATAAAGACCCAAACGTAAATACTAGATGAAAAACTGAAATGAAAATTAAATTAAAACTATTAAGAAATATATACTGTACATATATATAACAAAATAAATTAAATTAAAAATTAAAAAATGACAAGAGCACGACAAAATGAATAAAAATGAAAACAGAAAAACTAATACAACACATTAAAAATACTATAAAAGTCTATAAATACTAAAATAACACTGATGCCCCCCCCCCTCAATATTAATTCAGATATTAAAAATATTCATCATATAGGAGGTGTAGTCAAGTTACCACATGTTTATATTTTCTAAATTATTTTGCTGAACAAATTAAAGAATTAAAAAAAAATGTTTAAATGATGGGGGCTTGAAAATCTGTGCAATGGAAATAAGATGTTAAGTATTGGCTCCAATATTAAAAGAAAAAAAAAAAGAAGCTGACACAAAGATTACTGTGGGCTGCAGCTCTGCCAATTCCAGTCACTGCTTTAATTGCCGCAGCAATTAAATTAAGTTTATATAGTGCCACATTCCTTCAGCATGTAGCTGGTTTACATTTTGCCCCCTAAAAACTAATCACCCCCATATATGTCAAAAAATGTGGAAAATCTCAGTGTAAGCCTAACAGAACAGAAATATTACAGCCGGAATTACAGCATTACAATCCAAATTCTGCTGGTCATGAAGTAATACCAGAATGGAGGGGGCCACGACTTCTGAAATGACTCTGTGCTGTCGGGCCGAGATGAATGTGGTTGATAAATGACTAGAGGCAGGGTGGCTCAGTTCATTAGCTCTAACAGTCATTTCCATCTCTTCATAAAGGCTGTGGTGTTATAATTTACCTCTAGTCAATAATTAGGAATCCACAAATAAACGCAAGCAATTAAATGTCTACTGCTACTGGGCGAAGGGGGTCCCTGGGCTAGATGAGGGTTTGCGGGTGGACACTCAGCATAGGATGGGTTATTCACGGCCTGACACGTTAAGCCGCAGGGAGCACTGTGGACTAAATGCTTATAGGTTGGTGATGTTATTCCCAGGTTGTGACCCTCAAGTGAGGAAGTGTTGTTGTCTCATTAAGAGAGAAGGGAATGAGTTTAGAGGTGCTTGGAGCACGTTGTGGCAAGAAAAGGGGAAATAAAAAGCGAGATATCCAAAGAGAGAGAGAGAGATATGTTCATTAATGTTATCTGAGGCTAGCAAAGCGGAAATACTCTGTGGCAAAGGCAACAGATCAGAAGCAACAGCCCGTAAGCTTTTGTGTGATTTCCTTTCCTGCACGACTCAGACAGGCAGATAAAATGACATGAGAGTGAAAGGCACCTCTTCAAAATGCGCTCACTGAGTCCCAACATTATTCTGACATGCATGAGCTTGTTACGTTGACATGTGGCACTGGAGTGATGGCTGTGGTATTGACAGGGCCACAGCAGTAATAGGAAGTCGTCACAGTAGTTCCGCCATTAGTGGCTGACAGTGACAGCTCACGCTATACACAGAGACTGACAGGCGAGAGAAAAGACCTCGCTTAGGTATCACACACACACACACAAACCCCCATATTACCAATCCTGATTTTCCACAAAAACGGCCGTAGTACTGACACATAACGCCCATGGAACTTCCCATACACCAGTGGCTTTGCAGTATCGTATAAAGATCAAACAACCTAGGCTCACTGGAAAAATATGCCTCTACCTAAATTTTTACTCCAAATTACCAGAATGTACCTGTATGTATGAAATGAACACGAGAGGGCATTAAAAGACCAGCAATTTTTATTCATTTTCACACAAGTTGTGATAACAGGGCAGATTATCAATTAATAAATGCTTATTTTTGTGCAGTTCTTAGCACAATACTATGCTATAGTATGCAATACTATGATCTCAAATTGCTATTATCATAGGCGTAAAGGTGTAAAGCAATAAATAAATTGAAACCTAAATTTTTCCATTTGCATCACACAATGGTAAACTTGCTCGGTAGCTCACCTGGTACAGAATTACACTATCAACGAGGAATGCTCGGGTAGGACTCCCATGAAACTTGTCACAATAAAAGGGCTCAAAGACCTGTGGAAGCAAGCTAAAATGCGTTTTGAGCAGAGGTGGGTAGTAACGAGTTACATTTACTTCGTTACATTTACTTGAGTCAATTTTTTGGGTAACATACTTTTAGAGTATATTTAAAGATGGGTACTTTTACTCTTACTCAAGTACATTTTTAGTGAAAAAACGGTACTTTTACTTCGTTACTGTAGGCGATGCTCCTCTCGTTACTTAATCTTAATGCAATACAAGTTAAAAATGATTAAATTTTTCCAAACGCGCCGTCTACTTTTCTCTGGGCAATGAGAGATGCCCATTCGCGAATGATTCATTCTTTTGAGTCAATTCTGTTTAAAAGGCTTGATCAAACCAGTTGGCAAACCAGTGAATCGGTTTAAAAACATCAAGAGCGTTGAGCGCAGCGGCACGCGACCTGTTCCAGGAGGAATACCATTGCCTAGACACAATTAATATTGATATTTTCACAATATTTACGCTCGCAGAAATATAGGCTACATTTGTACATTTTGCAGAACACACGGAAGAGGATCCGTCAATGTGCTTGTGTTTCGTTATGTTCAGATGTTCGGTAGCCGGTCATGTTTTCACTCTTCTCCGTGTCAGAGGTCAGAGGTATACATACAGACATATATTCATTTTCATCAGCTGTTACTCCAGTTTTCAGAATCATATGATCCTTCAGAAATCATTCTAATATATTGATTAATACCAGTGTTGGAAACAGTTTTGCTGCTTAATATTTTTTGGAACCTGTGACATTTTGTTCAGGATTATTTGATGAATAGAAAGCTAAAAGAACATCATTGATAAATTTACATATTGGAATGATTTCTGAAGGATTATGTGACACTGAAGACTGGCGTAAAGGCTGATGAAAATTCAGATTTGGATCACTGAAAGAAATTACATAAAAAAAAATAATAAATAAAAATCTTTTGAACGGCAGTACACACACACACATTACATCAATTTTATCTATATATCTAAATAAAAATAGACTATAGATATAGAGTATATGATCCAAAGTAACTAGTAACTAACTACTTGAGTCGTTTTTTTATCCAATACTTTTTTACTCTTACTCAAGTAACTATTCAGACTATTACTTTTACTTGAGTAAATATTTCTAGAAGTACTTTTACTTGAGTACAGTTTTTGAGTACTCTACCCACCTCTGGTTTTGTTTTTTGCAAAGGTGATTAACCTTTTATTGTCACTTACCAGGGATTTCTTTTCTGAACTGATTCGTACGAGTATCAACATAAACCAAATGCTGCCACAAACAAAAAACGGAACATTTTAGTGCCCCTTTTCTGGACATTTTACTTCAAAAAAATGTCATGAAATGTGCAACACAAAATGTAATATTAATTTGCAGCAATGCCGCCACAGGCGTGTTTTTCCAATGAGCTTGGGATGTGATCAAAACATGCAAGTACAACATAAACAAATTGCAACATTGACCTAGTGGTCTGTTTCTTCCTTCCCCCCAAAAAGAGAACATAAAAAAGCTCACCTGCCAATAAACTCGCTTGATCACTAGCCAGAGGAAGAGCCACCCTCCCTGTGGAGCGCGTTAGGAGACGGAGGGTGTAAAAAAACAGGATGAGCATGTTGAAAGAAAAGAAAAACTAACTCGCGGGTCACCATGTCGGTGTCAGCGCACCTCTCTGGGGACTCAGGCTGGTCTCAGCCTTGTCATACAGCGAGCAGTTGTGTCGGCCGAGTCGAGAAAACGTCGATAGCAGCTTGCCTGTGAAGAGTCTCCTGCGGGCCGCTGCTCTGTTTGTGTGTATGTGTATGTATGCGAGTGTGTCAATAGCAGCCTGCTGGTGGAGAGTCTCTAGTGGAGCTTGGCTCAATCTCCCTGCATCGACAGACCTGCCAGATCAATACTTGGCCCACCACTAACAAGATGCTTCGGGGTCTCACAGCCCAGCAGAGGAAGCAAGAGAAAGAGAGAGAGAAAAAGAAGGAGAGAGAGAGACTGAGCTGCCTGATGGCAGTCTTCAGAGTCCTCTAAAGTGTCCAGCGGCGAGAGGCAGAGATATGCAGACCGGGTATAAACAGGTCACAGAGGTCAAAGGCCAAAGCCACTAGCAATGTAGTGACACGTCAGAGCCTGTGAATCATACTAGATGCACGTTTCAGGCTGACAGCCAAACAGACACACACACACACACACACACACGGAGGAGAAATCATAAATACTTTAATGATCTCCTAGATATTACTGCTAAGAGATTTAATTTTATTCATAACAAATAAACACTGCATGTGAAAATACGCTAAAGTTTGGAATTTGGAGTAACTCTTGAGCTAATTCAGTCAATCTTAATATGAATAACATGAATATTCGGCGTGAACAAGATTTTGAATTTGGAAACAATGGTTTCTTATTGAGCCTTTCACACCGGGAGCTAAGTTTTTGTTTTCTTTGTTGAGTGTGTTGATTTTTTTTTTCACTTGCGATGAAGCACATCGATCAGAAAGATTTGAACTCTGGGTAATGTCTTTGGAGCTGCTGCAGATACACATATCAGAACATTTGGTGGTGCTCATGCACTAAAAAAAACTGGACAATGGAGCAGCAGCCTTCACACTCCACACGTTAAGCCTAAGCCTGAAAATGTATCTAAATAAAATGTTTACAGTTCGCTTTACACCGCACGCATAACCTACAACTAGCCAATGGTTTGAATGAAATATTACTCAAAAGTTCAGTCCCCCCATCAATATTCTTTTGTCTAGATTTTTGCACATATTTACATTTACCCACAATTAATTACTTTTATTTGTTGACTTTGCATGAATTACCTTTTTAATAAAATCTAAGAAAAGATTAAAATAATTTTAAGTAATTAATGATTTGTATCGTAGTTAATGCTTACAGTTCTGAGTGTGAACTATTTATTTGCACAATACATTCTTATATATTTGCACTGTATATAAGAAATGGGACAGAGGTAAATTTATGCAACATTCTTCTCACTCGCCAATTTGTTTTTAGAATTGTATATTCTATATTTTGAGTATTTATTAAAATGAATCAAAACAAATTACGCAAATCTTTAATAACTATATGATACCTTTCATAATACAAATTTAGACATCATTTATAGACCAACGCTTTTACTGCTGACCTTTCATAATTAAATTCCACATGGAAAATTATTTATTTTAGCTAAACATTACATCTGTTACATTTGTTTTTTGATTATTGTTGAAATTATAGTCCTGAGCTTCTCGTGCTTCTGTTCTTCTGCTGAAAAATGCGTACACATCGCACCATCTATTGTACCATGATTTTGCTTTCTGTTCAGCCTGACAAATATAGACCAGTGTATAGACCATTCATCTGCGTTTTCTTTCACTTTTTCACGGTGTGAAAGGGCCATAAAATATTAATATGTACATTTTAATATCTGCAGGATTTGTTTAAAAAAGGTCAATTACACTAAAAGCACAACATTAACAAAATTATGAATACTGAAAAAATGTGAATACTGAAAAAAAAAATAAAAAAAATAATTGCTGATTAAATCAAACCTGCTGCTGAAGGATGTGTTGTACATGTTCAGCCCAATCGGTGTCTGGCCCACGACCCACAAACGCCTCCTCACACTGCAAATCACAAAACATGGCCGGAAATGCTGTTAAAAGCCATGAAGAGAATACTTAAACTTCTTTTGTGTGGGTGTGTGAGAGTGCCATGGTGCCATTGGATGACCCCAAGAGTGCTTCAGCTTATACATGTGGAAATTATGAAAAAATAAATAAATAACAAAATAAAATAAAATAAAAATAATGTACATTGAACACCCATGCGTACAATTTTGGCAGATATAATCAGAATATTCACATGTACAAATTATGCCAAACAAATGTTTGGTTGGCAATAATAATAAGGATAATGCAACTTGAGTGTTTATTTGAGAACTGAGTCTTATTTATGTTTCCATTTGTAATTCCCATGTTATTCTGTAGCTATACAGTAAGTTTGGTTTCCCACAATACTGACCTCATCTGTGTCCAGCATGTTCACCAGGTCTGTTTCTGTCATGTTGAGGATAGACGCTGCTTTCACTAGTGAGCATTTAGACATTGTGTTTCCTTCTCTTTCACTCTTTTTCTTCCTCCTCAAACGGGCTTTAATATCCTGCACATCCTGTGCCAACCGATTAGCCAGTGTCTTATCAATAAAAATAGAAAAAAAAAACATAAGCATAAACATTTTCTGTTATAGTACAATCTAGAGTGGCTAAAGGTATAATGAACGTGGTGTGATCAAGAACTCAATGTTAGGGATGCTTTTGTTGAATTGAGAGCGGCCTGAATGAAGAGCCGAATGCTCCTTGACTTTTGATACAAGACGCACTAAAATTTCGAAGGTGCTCGTGTTGATTTAGAAAGGAATTGCACAGAGATACCAAGCTCTTAAAAAAACACACTATGCTTTATTAGAATTTTTTTGTGTGGCACATATTTTTTGAGACATTCTCAGAAGAGTGTAAATAATGGGGAGACAAGAGGTTCTTAAAATGGCGGTGGGGAACTTTGGATCTTATTCTTTGTTGCGCCCGTTGTGGGCCGAGCTAAATGGTTGAAAAAAGTTGTTGCTAAATATGTTAAATGTTAAAGCTGCCACTGTACATGAGAAAGTCAATAAAGTGAGCTCCCCTTTGTTTCATTTTCAGCTTATTGATCGCAGCAATAATCTCTTGTATCATTCCCCATAAGCCTTGTGAAAACCTGACCTTGGAATGGACAGTCTGCGTGTGTATGATTCCTGCATGGTCCCGGTTAACTCACAGAAGTATAAGTGAGAGCAATCACACACTGTTGATCAGAGCACAGTTCTTTGGGGCATGCTCCATTTCCCACATCTCCCCACCACCATTATTTGTTTCATAAAGCCTTCATCATAAATACTTCAAATGGATCTTCATTATATTTCAGGGGATGCTATTGGATTACATAAAGGCTAGTCTTGCGTCCTGTTGTTCACACACTGGGAATGTGCAGTGATGCCATTAAAAACTAAAGCAATTTAACTTGCAGATGTCTCTATCAGTTGTGAACTCTAAAAACAATATTTATGTTCATTTGGGACTGGGGAAGGGTATTAGGTGTACTTCAAAGCAGAAGTGACTTAACATACTGCAATGGAGCGTAAATGTGCAGTTTGCTTCCAAGAAAAAAAAAAAAAAAGCTATTTTAAGAGACTCATTGACCTTCACATACAGTCAAGAGGGTGTTCATTTTCAGTTTTTCTTTTCTCTTATATTTTAACAAAGTTTCTTTACTGCATATTTTTTTTGGAAAAAAATTATTGCAGGAAGAACTAAAAATGTACATTGCACAAAATGTGCTTTTACAAGTTTCTTTTATCCACTCTCCACCCAGAATGAATAATACAAAATAAAATTGCACCCTTTTCAAAATAGAAATTCATTGTGTTTGATTCCAAGGTATGTTTTAGTTAATATGGTATTTTCTCAAATTTCAAAAACAGCATTACATTCCACAGTGGAACTGGTGGGGGTTTGCTTTAATTTCTAGTTAAGTAGTATTCTTCTCTGCCAAAAGACATTAAAAAACCATGAGAGTCCTGACATTTTTTTGGACATGACAACACCTTCTTCTGGCATTTTCTTACAATATGCCTTAGACCAAATATTAAATATAGCCATCCAAAAATCAGATAGTCTGGGGCAAAAAAAAAATCTATATTCTCCGATAAGAATTTCATCATTTATTTTGTCACTTTTTTTTTATCCTGCAAAACATTAAAATAAATTTTAATTCAGAAATTAATAATATGTTCATTATGTCAATTCAACAGATTACAAAAAAGAACGTCATGTCATTAAGTTATACACTTAATAATTCAATATAAATTGCATTTTCTCCTGAAATCCTGTGAACGGGGGTAAACACAATACGTCTGTCTCGAGTCTGAAAACTGTTCTACAAATGCCATGTCAATGCATATATTATGCAGCAATAAGCAGAGTGAAAATTGAAAGAGGTCCACAACGTTAGAAAATTCCTGTAAAATTTAGATAAATTGGTCAATGTGAACTTTCACTTCCCTTTTGCTTTTCATTTACATACACTACATAAACATTATTAAACCTGCAACATTCAAAATTCTCTAGAGGGATGCCCAGCTCATCAACAAACTGTCAAAAGAGCATATGACTTTATTTAAAGCTTAATAGATATTCACTGTCACTAGTCAAAGGGTAGATTCAATTGACCTAAACCCAGCGCGTAGAAAAATCCGGAAAGAGATTAAGTGAATTTATCACATACTCTGCACAGCTCCCCTGGCCGCTTCTCGAGAGCCAGCCGAGCTGCAGGATAGTGTGATGGGGGCCAAGAGGAGAAGGGTTCTTACCCACAATCACCCTAGCCACAGGGCCAATTTAGCAGTTCTCTTGTAGAGGAGAAGGATTAGAGGAGCGGAGGAGAAAAATTCCTCTTTAAATGACTTACCTGCATTAAACCGCGCTGGATTGTATTAGAAGATAAACTACTGAGGAAATTACTGACAAAATAAATTAGACTTTATCTTCAATCTTATGTGACATTTGGCATTTTTCACTCTCAACACCACTTGAATGGGGAAAGTAAATGTTTACCAGCAACACAAGTAAACGCTGGATAGGGCTGTACTAATGAGGTGTCTTAATGACTTCATGTTATACTAATCTAGCACGCTGTCTTAAAGATGTCTTTATTACTGCAACAAGCATTTAATGCAATTTGAACTATTCCACCAGTTTAAATGCATGAAATCATTCCTGTTGCACCTGCACTATAATACACCGCATGCTATCAATTACTCATGGCCACATACATTTGCATAATTCAAACAAAGCTCTTCGGTGGATCCCCAAATGGCATTATAATCATCCCAAAAGATCCCTCTTGAAGCTTCCTGACAGAATGGCATGTTCAAAGCTCATCAATCCATGACAGGGGGATGTAGGCCAGAGAGTTGGGCTGTCTGCAGGGACCATCATTAACACACTAGCAGGAATCAGCTACAGGTTAACTTTGTTGACTATATGAAACCACAGGCTACAAAAACATGCTGGCTTTTGACGACAGATTTTTGCAAAGGGATTTTAGAATCGAATCCATATTTTTTTTTCCTCTAGGGCCTGCGTATTGATCATACCTTGCATCTAACACCCCGTTTACACATTCTGTTTCAGGTGATCTGCTCACAAGCAGAGAGTGGTAAATAAATGTGCTGTGATCTAATCGCTGAAACCACATTCAATAGGTAAAAAAATGCAAATGACCTCGTTGCATTTGTAATGTAAACGCTAGTCTGTCCTGACTGCATCAGCACAACAAGAGCCACCTACTCACCTGTCAATCAACCACCATTTTAAAACAATTTTACTGGTTACATGCAGTTTTAAAAAAAACTGGTAATGTAAAAAAATATGCAAAGCATATATTTCTTCAGAATGCCTGATATCAACATGCAGTAATGTGGAAAAAAAAATCTAATTTTCAAATTCTTTAAAATCTAATTTTTGCTTAGATTAATTTTCTTTACTTTATTTTTTCCCCTTCTTTCCTCTTCATCATCCTCTGACCTATATGATCTATTTGGCCACAAATACTGACTTTTTGATACTTTTTGATTCAATCACAAGTGATCACAGGAGATAAAGTATTTGAGATGCGTTACTTCCAGGAGTAAAATCATGTATCAGCTGATTTGATTGATCAAGACTTAAATGATCACCAAGTGTAAACGGTCTAAAACTAAAACGAAGACAAACTGAATGTTTAGATACCTCAATGAATGTGTGGAACTGGTGCAGCTGGGACTCGGCGAGGGTGAGTTTTCTCTGCAGTGTTTCCAGAGCCTGAGAGCTCTGCTCGGCCAAGCCATGCATCTGTTTAGACGCAGTCTGCTCCAGCTCAGCCATCGTCTGATCGCGCTCGCTTATGCGCGCCTGGAGGACGGCCACTCTCTTCTCCTGGGATGTATAAGCACAAAGCAGAAATCCCATCAAAATAAACACACTTAAAATTACTTCTAACAATTATTTCATGAATTAGGACATTACATTACGAATAGAAACAGATGTATATAATAGATATCTAGTAAAATAACAATAAACCCACAGATCAATAGCAGAAGATGAAATGAAAAGAATGGCATTGGGGCTAAAAATCAAATGAGACCGATGGTAATTATGTGAATAAAGAAAGAAAGAAAAAAAGAAAGAAACCTACAACGCAGGATAAGCACCAGGATACAAAACATTCAAAATTATTGAGTGATGAATAGATACTCTTGAACCTTTTTCTGAAGCTCTTCTTTGAATTTTTGGCTGGTTGTCTCATGCTGTTTTTTTTCTGCAGTGGCAACTGTTAATCTTCTCTTTAGAGAGTCGACAAGGGCTTTCCAGTTAGTTGACTCATCAGTGAGAGATTTCATCTAAAAAAGAAAAGCAATTGTTATTAAATAAGAGTGGGGTCGCTGATACCGAAAATTCAATTACTTCTATATTTTTAAACAGACAATGAAATGTGGAAGCCTAGGAAGTTCAGATTCTGGATGAGTGACACAATCAATAACGGAGGAGAGAATAATTAATTCCAGGTTGCTCCAAGGCTGTTGCCATGGCTAGTACAGTATCTGTTGTTTCGAGCAGGACCTACTTTCTTCTCCAAGTCTTCAGTCACTGCTCTATGGCTCCTCTCGGAGTCCTGGCAAATCTTTAGTCTGCACCTGAGATCCTCCACCAGCTGCCTTTTCATCGTCACATCCCTCTCTAAAACACCAATCCTGTACGCAAACATATGCACATAAACATCAGTGGTTTTTTAGTTTTGTTTTTTCAAGAAAGGATTTCTTTTTTTGTTTATGTGGACACGCTCACTTTAAAAATTAACAAATGGAAATTAATAATTAAACAGAGAGAAAACAAATAAAATGCCAGCAGTATTGTAACCAGATTCCTCCTAAATAGTTTAAACGTCTACACATCTCTGACATATAAAAGTGTTGGAATATGTTAACATTTGAGGGCTGTTTTATGGACTGCCTCCTTGACCAGAGCTGCTGTAATGATGAGTAAAGGTCCTTTTTAAATAAATATCCTCAAATTCCAGAGAGAGAGAGTGCCTGAAGCAAATGCACTGAATAAATGTGAGAGCTTCTTATTGGAGTGACATTAAATTAAATAAGACCGGGTGGCCTGGGGAAATGGAGTCAGGTTACCCAACAGCCATTAATGAGAAAACCCATATTGACCCCGCTGTAGAGTGGACGAAGCGTTTCTCCTGTTGACTTACAGCCACGCTTCACTCATCCTCCCCCACTTCACTCCATCTTTCCCAAAGCTCAAGAGAGCAAATGGCAATTAGATCTATAACATTTATTTTAGGGGTAAGCTCGCCCAAAAAGAATAGCAGGATGGTGATACTGATGACTGGCGTGAGCCTCAAAACAGCTCCTTCTACGGATGCTTGGCTTGCTAAATCGTTTGAACGCTTTCCTTCGCGCTCTCCGCTTTGTCTCGTTGGTGTTGAGGTGCTATACTGCTAATTCAGAATGCATTTTGGATGCTAATACAGTTGTAAGTGCTTTCATAGATCATGGATGCGCAGTTTGCAGTAGAAAACAAAGGAGATGAATACATTTATGATATGGAAAGACAACAGGCGGCACATGAAAGGCAGGCCTTTATGAATAAGGCAGAGACCTCTGCGCCGGATATTGACTCAGGACATGGCAGCACGCTTTGAAATTCACTTTTTTTGAAGGCAGTGCAGCAGATGTATTTTTTACAGCGTCTAGACATGTATTTCATTTAAACAAGCTGCGTGGCGTAAGGCGGCTTCTGCTCACAGGGACTCCTCATCTGTGATTTCACATGTTGTCACAGACCGGCGTGAAACCCCGGAGTTTTACGTGTCTGCGGACACACCATGTGGCATTCACACACTTCTAAGCAAGTAGATCTTGGGGAAGAAAAAGCTATTCTCAATCCATATCTTGGTTTTCCAGTAGGGATGTTAACGTACTTCAAACATGATACATTTTTTCTTGAGAGGAAAAATAGCAAAAAAATATGGTATTTGCCTTAAATGGCAGATTTTTTGCATTTGTTTCAAGCAAAACCTCACTAAATGTTTTATTTATTATAACAGCCATTTTTTATCCCACTGAGATAGCTCGAAATGAGTGATGCGGAAAGAAAGAAAGGAAGTAAGTAAAAAGTACAAGGAGAAGGCAACCAGTTAACACAACAGACTGTCAGACTTGGTGCCCAGGGCAAGACATCTTATGACGATAGTGCATAACTACATGGGAAGGAAATTATAGCTCCTGTCACTGTCTCTTTCTGTCTGCTATTATGTATCTCTATACACAGCCAGCTTCATGGTTTTGAAACTCTACGAATGGTGTTGAAGTCTGCCACATGGTGGAATCAGACACTGCAAATGTGACCCAGAACACAAGAAAGAGAAATAGAGGGTGAAGAAGTGAGAATACCTCAAGACTAAGAAGGAAAGAGAGGCAGTCAAGAGAGGGGATAGAGAGCATTTACCTCTTGTGCAGTTCCTTCAGTGTCTGATCTCTTTCATCTAACTGAGCCCTCAGGCTCTTGTTAGCAGCAGTGTGTTTGCTCATCTCACTGCTGGCATTCTGTGGAGAGAAAGAGTCACACATTTATCCTATCATCTGATATCCCATCGTGCAGGACTCATTTATGAATATTGAGCCATCGGGATGCTTAATGAGGATGCTGTTTCACATCTGCTTCACAGAAATATACACATCTACATATGTCCTGTGTATGGGCATATGGTCAATGATGTGATTGTGACGTTCATTTTTTATTCAGATCTATGAGGTAATTAAAAAAGTATGTGCAATTATATGTGTATTTTTGTAAGGCTTAAAGTAAATAAATGTTTAGGTGATGTAAAGGTCAGGATATTGTAATAAAGTAAAATCTTTCATTGATATTTCTTAAAAAAAGTTCAATTATGTACAGTTTGATATATATTTTATTATTATTTCTTAGAAAGGAATACATTAATGAAATGGTAATTCTGTCCCCGCTGTAAAACCTCATGACTGTACACCATGGTCAGTATTTGATTTTTTTGGAATTAGAATACATTAGATATGCTGACCTTTTCATGAAAAGGCAAGGTTGGTCAAATGGAGTAACATGGAAATTCGTAATTCATAATTTGCAAACAAACACAAAAAGCAAAATAAGCTAAAATAAGTTAATTTTTTTAAATTAAATGATTACGACGTGCACACAGTCATATATCAAAGTAAGAAAAAAATGTATTTACTTAATGGTTATACTCCATTTGTTTAGAGCCATTAATTCAAATTTTGTAGAAAATGGTTTAAACATTTTTAACAATAGAAAAGAACAGAAATACAATGACAATTGCATTCTGAAGTAGATTTTTTCTTCAATTCTCTTTTTCATCATCACAGACATCCTTATTTGTCACTAAATCTTATATTATGCATTGTAGCACTGTATATTTATATATTTATCATTTATAGCATTATTTATTATGCTGGGTTTTGATCTATTTAGTGGCAGATTTGTTCAACCTCTGTGAATGTGTGTCAAGCTAAGAGGCACACTGAAAACTGAGTTGGTGGGATGCCTGTGATCATGTGAATGATGGATATTTGTATGTACACCTTGTCTTTAGTTGAAAGGAATGGAGGACTCGTTTTTGTAGCACACATCCTGACTGCATATAACACACACCCACACACACTCTCCTGTCTCTTGAACATGACACTACCATTGAGACCAACACAAAAATATAAAGAGCAGTGCCAGACCCCATATTTCAATTTGCTGATATTATAGACCAAAATCTTGTTTATAGGGAGAAAAAGAAAAGAAGAAAAAACAAACTTCAAATGGAGAAAGTCAAACTTAACATTTCAATGCATGTTTGAACTTTGTTTCAAGTTTCAGCTGTTTTGTTTGTTTGTTCTGGCCATCAAATCCATGCATGTCTTCATTTATCAATAAATAGTGTATAAATAATATAAACTTTCTATCTATCTATCTATCTATCTATCTATCTATCTATCTATCTATCTATCTATCTATCTATCTATCTATCTATCTATCTATCTATCTATCTATCTATCTATCTATCTATCTATCTATCTATCACTTCTATTTAACAGAAGAGTTAAACCATATTATAGCAGACCTACGATTACTTTTAACTAAAGAGGTGTCTAAATGCAATTAGATATTGCTTTAGCAAATACGTACCTGTACTACTACACTTTATAAAGCTAAAGCAGAAAGTGCTGGGATAACGTAAGAGAGTATAAATTTAATATTAACCATGTCTTTAGTTAATAATATTTTTCATATTTTTATATAAAATATCAACAACGGGTTAATTTTCTCATCTTACTATAGTCAGTTAGAGGATGCATAAACAAATAATAAAATTATTTAACATTCTTAAATATTTGAAGACAGATGAATTATTGAAAAATAATAACCACCCGAGGTGTACCGGCCACTCCGCTGCATGTCACGGCCGCATTATTACCTCAAGTTGTGCATTATTTGTCAATAATTCAACAGCCCGTTATTCCTTATTTATATTACATTGTATTTTATTATTTTATATTATAATATATATACCTTGTTTTCAATTTTTACATTCTAATAAACAAATATTGTTGGCCTGTGATGAATAGCTTGTTATGTTTCTCATAAATTGCGTTGGATAAAAGTGACTGCTAAATAAGTAAATGCAAACGTAAATAATACATACAAAAAAAGCTATACAAACCGAAAAGATCCATTTAGTTTAGGTCTTTACAAAGAAGACACTTCCAAAAACAGTGATTTCATAAATCTGTGTCATGATGCTAATATACTGATGCTAATCTTCCCATACAGGTTACTGTTTTAATCTATCAATCAAATACATAAACTGAACCTATTGAAATGAAAATAATTGTAAGAGACCTTCAGTCGGTGAGTGAGCTGTTTGACTTGGGCCTGCAGGTCTTCAGCAGTGGGGTTCATTGCCGTTTGCTGCCGTATTCGTCTCCACTGCTCTAACTCCATCTGCAGAGACGCCTTCTGCTGTTCCAGACCAGCCAGCTCGCACGCCTGCTTCTGCTCACCACCAACACACAAACAACGAATAAACAAATCCACATTTAGGAGCTCTTACAACAGCTGCGTAACGAAGGACCAGATAAGTATCAATTAAGCGAGCTGCATGACAAATAGGCAAAAGTCTGATTAAACATTTTCTGGTGAATTTTATGATTAAGGAACATTTTTTTAGGTACAAGACTACGAAGCAGTTTGTGATTAAAGCCCCAAATCCGATTAAAGCTTTATGCTAATGAGGTGGCAGATTCCTCCGTTTTTCTGTTGATTGTCAGCTTTAATAGAGCCATTGTCGGCTCATCCCAGTGCACTCTGGGAGTTTATCAGCACTGTGTAGAGCTGAAAGCTGAGCACTAGGACTAATTGTTCACTCACTCACTAACATACACAGTTACTGCATAGAACTAAGTGAATAACACAAAGCCCTGTTTGGGGAATAAAACCACAGAGTTTATAACAACACTCAGATGCGATACTTCACCCTCTGTCCAAACATAATGATTTCTTACTGCACCCAGCATACAATGTGGGGCAAATCGGAGGAAAATGTCCACACACACACGCATGCACGCACGCACACACACACACAAACACAGTTTCTTGTGGAACATCTCAAACATGCAACTGCTGATATCTGGTTTCTGACCTTTTAATAGAGCATTCTCTTTCTTTTTTTTCTTTCTCTTTTTTTTTAGGTTAGTGCTAATGAAAGACACACTGAGAGGCATTGATGGTGTTTCCAGTAATCTGAGGGTTTAATAAATTACCCTGCACTGGAGGATCATGTGGCTTTTTGTCTACATACTAACACATCCTCTGGTCCCATAAGCTGTCCTATAAAGCACAGGTTTTCAAATTGTTTGATGCCAAGGCCCCGAAGATATGATAATACCTTATATGATAAGACTCACTTCCAAAGATAAAAAGGTATAAATTTAAAAAGGTGTAAAAAAACAAATAATATATATATATATATATATATATATATATATATATATATATATATATATACACACACACACACACACACACACACACATACAGTATATTTATAATTATTTTACAAATTCATTATAAATTCTTTGTAATTGACTAATGTCAAAAATAATTATGTAAATATTAACTGAAGAAAATTAAGTAAGCTGTATAAACATTTAGAATAAAAAAAAGATTATTTCTGAATGATTAAGCTAGGGCTGTCACAACAACAACAAAAACAATTATATTAATTGTGTTACACACAATGAATTGATAGCTATAATAGTAATACAACATAAATGTGTTAAAAACAATTATGCTACACATTTAATTAATTTATATAAGAAGTTAACACATAAAAGTCCTAAAAAAGTGTTTCTTTCTCTCAAATTGTACATGGACCCCAAGAATCCTTTGTTAGAATTTTTTGTGTGAGAATGCTTGAGTAGACGGCTTCTACAGATCAGTGATTTACGAACTGCCATGACCAGTCAGTCACCTGGAGCAGTAAATTAAACTGTCAAGCTTGTTAGAATCCAGTCACACTCGTCTCTCTCACCCAACTCGGACGAGATGTGGGGAGGTTAGTTTGGCTTAGCGCTAACAGCCTCTGAAAGCCTCGCTGTCAGAAGAGAAGTCTAATCCTGAGGTAATCCCGACCCTTCCTAAAAGAGAAACATGGACTACACCTGCAAATTACGCATATTACAGGCCCAGCCTGTCAAACAGGCTGTCAAGTCCCTCCGCCGTGGTGATAGGAGAGGTTCTGCCACACTATGATTAATCCCACCGCCATGATTAATCTGAACGGCTCAAAGGTGTGACAGCAGTCTTCACAAGAAAGCTGACCTGAGTGGGGGTAGATAGGTGAATGTGTCCAACCTGTCAAAGTACATCAAGTGTACTTCCTCTCTCATTCGTAACAACACGAGCTCAGATTCATGACACGGAGAGCACTTTTGTCACCTACATTTATTGTGTCACAGCACCAGCTTGTGGTTGGAGCACTTAATAAAATAAAATATGTTAATTCTTTATTTAAGAAAGGAAGGAGTGAGAGAGAGAGAGAGCGAGAGAGAGAGAGAGAGAGAAAAGGAGACATCAGCTGGAAGCTCCTCAGGGATATGCACTGTGATTGACTGATGAAAGTGTCACTTCACTGTTGAGCATGTGTTCCACTTAGAGAGAACAAGGAACACACACACACACACACACACACACACACACACTACAGCAGATGCATTATACCAGGTGCTGCTAAAACAACCATTAGCTGCAGTTCTAACACATGTAGGGAAGCGAGAAGCCATTCAACTCATCTAATATACATCACAGAGTCTGTAATAAGAGATCCATTCTTTGCTAATACTGCATATGACATCCGTGTGATCGCTACAAGAGCTCTGTGACACTTCAACTCTGCTATAGCACGACTACTCCGCTTCAAGCTTTAATTGAATTTGGCCATTTATCACAGCAGCGTTGTCTTTTCTGCCTAGACAATATAATGAGAGAGGGTGAGAGACAGAGAGAGAGAGAGACATTAAAATGAGCAAAATAAAGGATCGATACCAGACCACAAAGGGCACAGGGATCAATGTGAGCTGAGAGTAGTGTGACACCCGACACGAACACTAATACAGAAGAAACACAGACTCTCACACAGAGGGGGGAAAAAACAAGCACCAGAATTTGCAACTGAATAAAAGTAATGTGCTTATTTTTAGTGTGCTACTTGGCACATAATAAAAGTGTTACAATATAATTACTAAGGCCAAATTTAATCAGAAATGCAAGTTATTTCAACTTCAAGTTAAAAGAACAGTTATATAAAATATCCTTCCTGCAATCATGTTGTTGAAATGACATTCAGAACAAAAGCAAAATAGCGAGTCTGATTTCACTTTTATGCAACAGCTCAGTTAACAAGAAATGTATACAGGTACATCTCAAAAAATTTGAATATCAATATTTTTTGTCACTCATTTCAGAAAGTGAAACCCATATATTATATAGATTCATTACACATAGAGTGAAATATTTCAAGCCTTTATTTCTTGAAATTTTGATGATTATGGCTTCCAGATAATGAAAACCCAAAATTCAGTGTCTCAGAAAATTAGAATATTACATAAGATCAATAACAAAAGGATATTTTAACAGAAATGTCAGGCTTCTGAAAAGTATGTTCATTTCTATGCACCCAGTACTTGGTTGGGCCTCCTTTTGCATGAATTACTGCATCAATGCGGCGTGGCATGGAGGCAATCAGCCTGTGGCACTGCTGAGGTGGTATGGAAGCCCAGGTTGCTTTGATAGCGGCCTTCAGGTCATCTGCATTGTTGGGTCTGGTGTCTCTCATCTTCCTCTTGACAATACCCCATAGATTTTCTATGGGGTTCAGGTCAGGCGAGTTTGCTGGCCAAATCAAACACAGTAACACCATGGTCATTGAACCAGATTTTGGTACCTTTGGCAGTGTGGGCAGGTGTCAATTCCTGCTGGAAAATGAAATCAGCATCTCCATAAAGCTTGTCAGCAGAAGGAGGCATGAAGTGCTCTAAAATTCCCTGGTAGATGGCTGTGTTGACTGTGGACTTCAGAAAACACAGTGGACCAACACCAGCAGATGACATGGCAGCCCAAATCATCACTGACTGGAAACTTCACACTGGACTTCAAGCAACATGGATTCTGTGCCTCTCCACTCTTCCTCCAGACTCTGGGACCTTGATTTCCAAATGAAATGCAAAATTTACTTTCATCTGAAAAGAGCACTTTGGACCACTGAGCAACAGTCTAGTTCTTTTTCTCCACAGCCCGGGTAAGACGCTTCTGACTTTGTCTCTGGTTCAGAAGTGGCTTGGTAGCCCTTTTCCTGAAGACGTCTGAGCGTGGTGACTCTTGATGCACTGACTCCAGCTTCAGTCCACTCCTTGAGAAGCTTTCCCAAGTGTTTGAATCAGCTTTGCTTGACAGTATTCTCAAGCTTGCGGTCATCCCTGTTGCTTGTGCACCTTTTCCTACCCAAATTCTTCCTTCCAGTCAACTTTGCATTTAATATGCTTTGATACAGCACTCTGTGAACAGCTACACCTTTCAGTAATGACCCTCTGTGACTTACCCTCTTTGTGGAGGGCGTCAATGTTCGTCTTCTGGACCATTGCCAAGTCAGCAGTCTTCCCCATTATTGTGGTTTCAGAGAACAAGAGATACCTGGAATTTATACTGTAGGGATGGTCATTAATTGAAACTCAAATATAAATATTCTAATATTTTGAGATACTGATTTTTGACTTTCATGAGCTGTAAGCTCTAATCATCAAAATTAAAACAAAAAAACTTTTGAAATGGTTTACTTTACATGCAATGAATCTAAAATATATGAAAGTTTCACTTTTTGAAATAAGTTACAAGAACAAATTAACTTTTTCACGATATTCAAATTTTTTGAGACATACCTGTATTGAGAAACTTACATTTTACACAATGTTGTGTTACTTTCTCTAATTTTCTGATATTAATGTACAGTGAAATTTGTTACAACAAAACAAATCAACTTTTGCGTGAAACTGAGCAACATGGAGTTGTGTTCTTTCATTTCTAAATGAATCAGTGTATTTCACCAAACCATTAAGTCAATGACTTTCTGATAACACACCATGAGTAGGCTAAAATAACTTTTACTACACTACTGAATCTACTTTATCTAGATTTAACTTTTTTTTTGTGGACAAAATTGCTCTCTTATTTCCTCCCTGCATCCAGACATCTGCTGGTGGAGGAGTGTTTTACTTGGCTGTGGAATCAGACACCATTCTAATAATTCTATATAGGATAAAAGGCAGAGCATGTGGCTAGGTGAGCTCATGAATATACACAAGTATATTTACATTCAAAGGTGCAGAGCTGGATTTGACACCCAAGCTGTAAAACCCACACTACTCCAGCTGATGGCGTGATGGTGGGCTGCTGTCTTTTATCCTGGCTGCCATAGTTAGCACTGGTGGAGCCTTATATCAACTCATACCATATTTATATTTGCCTCACTGCCTAATATGTACTAATGTGTTAGTACAAAATTTCTCAAATATGTTCTTAAGAACATATGAATTTTTTTTATTTAGGAAAAAACAATGACAGTCTTTATCTGACTCAATACATGGCTGAAGACTCACTGATAAACTTGCACTTCAAGGATTGTCTTTTTGTGCTTCCTGCAGATTACACTAATAATCATAATAAGCACGCACACTATTTTCTTCACTACCAGCTTGACTGGTGCTTGCACTTGCTGTGTTTTTGCGCTCTCTTCTGAGTATGTGTGTCTGTGTCCTGTGTATGGGCCCATTCATATGCGCTGAATACTGCCCAAATTATGTTGTATTTATAGGCTAAAATTAAAAAACGATCTCCATATCTGACTCGTTTTTGTAGCATTGTTAATGAATGTGTTCCATAATCTTAGGTGTTACTTAATTTTATACTGGTATCGGTAGTAGTGGCCTTCATTTATAGTACTTAGTAAAAAATAAGCCATTAAACAAATATGTAAAATATTGTTGTTTTTGTTGATGTTGCTTCCACATCAATTTGGAGAATGTGAAAATATATTAATGTTTACAAATTATTTGTTACAAATAATGTTAGATGTAATTCATTATGATTAATTACAAAAAAGGCACGATTAATGAATTATTTTGTAATCAATCTACAGCCCTAGTCAATACACTCTACAGAATTCTTTCTGTTGATTACCTGGAAAGTTTTCTTACAGAATACCATTCTTACACAAGCCAAAGAAGGAAAAAAAAAAAGACACACAATTCTCAAATAAACATAAACTACACACAGTCATGTTCCACACACTACTGTGATTTTCATCACCTCATCAGAAAAGAGGATCAAATCTGGACACTCCGCCTCTAGCCAATTAAAGAGGGTGATCACACTACAGGGCAGCAGGGGGCAGCGTGCAGGGGCACTCAACCTGCTGCCCTTTCACCACTCCATTAATAATGCAAGATTTTGAGTCGAACAAACAAACAGTCATATATGCGCATGTGCAAACACACAGATACACAGACACACACACACACACACAGACTCGCTAAGTGTCATTGCAGCAGGGTGTGTTTTGGAAAGAGAGATGGACTGGACACTAGGGCACTCATCTTGACCTCCAGTTCCACACAAGAGTCTTAATCAAATCTCTAATGGGCTTGGCATTTCCAACTGCACAGTCTAACTGGAGCTAGCAAACGACACTATGCATGTACATTTGAAAATAAATTGACACAAGTATGAGCATCATAGTATGATAAAGCTGTAATGACTAATATTTGAAATAAACCAATAAATCCCTTACTGTGTACCTTAAAGCGTAGGTTTAAAGTCATAACTTAAACTCTAACTTAGCTATATAGCTTAGTTATTTTTCCCTAAAAAATTCAATTTCATATTTTTAAGGAACAATAATTATAAAAGATTGTATAAAAAATAAATAAGTAAAAAAAATTTATAAAAAAATGCATTTCCTTAAATAGCCCCAGGAGTTAATAAAGTGCTAGTGGAGACGCTCTGGTCTTGCAGTACCTTTGAAAGCTGCTTGCTGGCGTTGAGTTGCTGGAGAAGGGAGTCTAACTGCACTTGAGTTTGCACTTGTCTGTGGCTCTGCTCTGCTGCGAGCTGCTGTGCTGCTTGTTTGTCTGCCTGTAGAGCTGCGACTTGCTGCTGGAGGGACAGAAGATGCTGTTGCAAAACAGCATGGGACTTTGAAATTCTTTTCTTTTTTTTCTTTTGCAGGGAGGCACCTGAGGGTGGTGAAGAGGACACAATGCTACCGTCAGTCTCTTCCAATCTGACAGTGGATACCTAAGGTTGTCACAACACTTTAATTATGCCTTGCAGTATAAAACCAGCTAGTATAATAACAATATTATATCCACAGTATTACAGCCACTGCTTGAAAATTGTTATTGTGACTGCCGTGACTATAATATTATTTTAGTGAATATCATTTTGACAAAATAATGTATTTATGTCTATAATTTATTAAATGTTATTTTAATTTCTTAAATTCTTCTCATGCAGAATTGCATTCTGGTTAAACCCTCGAGTCTTCATTTTCACAAAAAAACTGAAGGAAGATTTTGCTTCAGCAAAACATTAATCTGAAGTTATGTCTTCAATAACAAAAAAATAAACAATACAATATAAAGGACCGCATTAGTTTTCCCATGCTCCACATGGGAACAAAACAGACATCATGGCATGTTAGTGTGCATATGTTCCTTTAAAATAATATTTCAAATTAAAATTTCCTTGCTTTGCGCTTTCAGCTAGCTTTACACATGCAAATGTTTGGGGTGGTTAAGTTTTTCAGTGTCTCTTATGTTCACCAAGTCTGCATTTATTTAAAAAAAAATACAGTAAAAACAGTGATATTGTGAAATTATTACAATTTAAATGTTTTAATTAATACAATTCAAATGTTTTCCATTTTAATACATTTTAAAATGTATTCCTGTAATTGCAAAACTAAATGTTTTAGAAATTAGTCTCTTATTCACTGCAATTATTTGATTAAAAATGCAGTAATGAAATGTGAAATAATACAAATTGAAATAACTGCTTTCTGTTTAAATATATTTCTATTTTTCAGCAGCCATTACTCCAGTCTTCAGGGTCACATCTATCTACACATAGATCTATGTCTATATCTATATCTATATTCAGTGTAAAAGTCTTTACTGTCACTTTTGATCAATTTAATGTATCCTTGCCTAATAAAAGTTTGATTAAAATGTATTAATAATAATAATAATAATAATAATAATAATAGGCATTCAAAAAGAGGTTTAGGAGTTTACAACTAAAATGTACCAACACAGTGAATGAGCCTCATAAATTGTATGTAATTTCTTAACAATAAAATTATTTCTATTTTACTTTCTTATAGATAACTACATAAACAGTTTTATTTGCTTGATTTGAAACAATGTGATGCTTTAATTAGTTTCAACTATCCAGTGTCAATTTCTGACACAACTGAATGAATTTGAGAGCTAGACTGAACCAAAACAGAGGAACGAGGCAGAAGTGGTAGTAGGAATGTTTAGGTAACCTTTTTTTTTCTTTTTTTTAAATGATCATTATCTTAATTACAAATTGCATATTTTGCTTGAAGAATGAAATTGAAGAGAAACTGTTTCTATATTTACAGTAGGTTGAGTTTTCTATTAGTTTTTTAAAGAATTTATAGGATAAGGTCCGTACAAGCAATCAAGAGCGAACAATCACTCATTATGCAAGCGCCTGAGCACAGTTGCGTCAACCAGGTTACCTTGGAACTGGATGTTTCTGGTTTGTGATTCCTCTCCAGGCCTGTCTGTGGGGCAGATCAGCATGTACCTGCAGCCCTGCAAGCAGGCAAGAAGTGGAAAGACAAAACACATGACACAAAAAGCTGGGGCAATAGTTTAACATAACATAACGTGGCGGCTCACGGCAGTGACACAGAGGAAGCGTTTGTAGTCACATCAAAGAGGCTTTGGCTTTTCCCCTCGTTTGTATCGAACGCTATTTAAAAAGGTTTTGATCAGTCTCTCTCTCCCTCTCTGTGGGTTTGATCACGGATTTATTCAGAAGCTCTTTAGTGTGACACGGGCGGCGCAGTGCTCTGCTCCACTGTCACGCCGATGTGAGCCAGCACGGTTGACGAGTACACAGAGGCATTCAGGCAGGATCTAAGAGAGGGCTGACAGCTGTAGAGCTGAGAGGAAGCGAAAAGAGGAGAAGATATGGAGCTTCCACGTTCCCTGAGGGGATGGGGGGAGAGCCAGTGGAGCCCTGAGAGTCTGTCGAGAAGAGATCGCACTTTACAGGAACAGACACCTCTGATACACATCTCCCAATCGACACAGCTGCTTAAAGTCAAGAAGAAAATGTTTTTTTTGAACTCTTCGCTTCGCAAATGAAAAGAGGCAATTTCAAGGTGAAGAGCGTAATTTTTTTTAACTATAAATAAGCTATTTGTAGATTGATTCTGTTCAAAAGTGTTACAACTTAGGCTCTGAGGATACAGCAACATTGCCTCAACCAATTACATGAGCTTAGGCCCGACCTTTGAGTAGATGTCATATAAAAACTTCATACTAAAGCTTTCTGCTTCAATCATTTTCAGAATGTTTTTTTACTTTCCAGCTGATGAACAATAAAAACATTAACAGTAAATCAGAATTCACCCTGACTGTAAAAAGCTTGAGCATTTAAAGCCGGAGACACATTGAGCACAGTTGATATTGCTTGCTAGATAAGGTGGGGTGGGTTTATTATACCACATTTAACATTTTAATTTAATTTAACATTTAATACCACACTAAAAAAAACGAATTACATATGTTCAAAATGATATACATACATGTATATATGTATGTGTTTTAGAATTTTTTCTAATTACTTGTCTCTCATGCTCATTTGTAAAATAATTCTTTCTACCTGTATAATTATTCTTTCCATTTCTTTTCCTTGTATCTCTTCACAGACCCTGTATCAACACAGCAGCTTGTAAACAAAAACAAAAAATAAACAAAAGAATACCTATGTGCACTTTAAGAAGCTGTTTAAACCCAGCCAATCGGTTTAGATCCTGCCAGATCGAGAAACTGATTAGACGGAAACTTGGTCTGCATCTAAAAATTGCATACTTGCAGTAGATTTTTTTTAAACTGTTTTATATAGTTAGGAAATATGTCGAATGAATATAATCCATTTGTCATGTTGTCATTGTCAAGTAACTTACCAGCATCAGTTGCATTGATTTACTGCCATTTACAAATCCTCTCCCATGGCCTCATGGGATAGTAAAGTGTCCATTGGATGTGCACTTAAGAATCTTGCCGGAAACATTAGGTCGCCCCCTGAATAATGTTTTTTGCCTACTATATAGTAGGGAAATATGCAATTTCAGATACAGCCTAGCTTGCAGGATGCAGTCTGTTTGGACGACCAGTGGCAGAGTTAAACTTTATTTCAAGGTGTCCTTGTTACAGCGTAATTATACAAATAAGAAGCAAATAATATTAATTAACAACATGTACTTACTATAGCATTAGGGTTGGAGTTTGGTTTAGGGTTAGCTGCTTGTAATTATGCATAACTTACTTCCACAACCACAGTAAGTACATGTAACACATAACAAAGACACTGAAATAAAGTCTTTTTGAAACCCTTTGTCAAAAAATCCTATAAATGTGCCTATAAATCACTGACAAAACATAGTGATTTATAGGCAAATGACAGTTTTTTAATTTGAGCAAAAAAATCTTAAACAGAATATTGCAAGGTCCTAAAAATAATATAAACATTTTGTGTAACAAACCTTAGTTTTCCTTGAAACTCGTCGAGCTTGAACAGAATATCGACTTTCCAGGCTGTCAGAGAACTCTTCACTGTCACTGCAGAGATAAAGTTGACTCATTTACAAAGATAAAGAGATATATTGGGGGACTACTATGTGCCATTCCATAGCATTCACATGAGAGTGGTTAATTAGCAGAAAAGCAGACAACCCAGAAACCTAAACACCCAAGTGTGGTGTGTAACTCAAACTGCTGAGGCACAGTTGGGACACTCTAAATGCTCCGGCATCTCATACAAGAGCCTCTTGGAGACAGATTTGGAAAGCTTCCAGCATGCCGTTCTGTTAGTAGTGGTGCATTTGGGTGAAATAAATCTGAACTGGTATCATTGGAAATCATCATACCATCCATCATGCCATAAACTCTGATGCAGGAGGTGACATAAAACTTTCATGAAATAATTACTGAAGATTTCAGAGGATGTTAAACAGCTTGTAGACATCTGGTAGAGAGCCGAACAGAGTCATTCAAAATTGATCCTGTTAAATTAGAGAAAATATAGGAAGAGGAGGAGAGAAGGGAGATGCTGGGACCATAGCTGAATAAGAGTGTCACAGGAGGAAAACTCAATTGATTGGCCAGGCTTTGCCTAGGACTCCTCCTCTGTCCATGATGAATATGCAAAGGAATCACAAATTAAATTAACCTGCCAAACTGTCAATTTCGGGGCTCATGACGTTGGGAAAATGGCATTGGGCAGAAAGTGAGGTGCTGCGGGCGGGTTCAGGTGCTTCCTGGCGCCGGTTCAACTCGGCTGCTCAGAGGTGGCTAATTCTACATGCAAATTTCAGTCAATAAGCTCCTAGCAAGACATCCCAGGATAATTCAAAGGATCTGATTTTTTTTCCTCTTTCTGCCCCCCTCTTACTCTTTTTTTTCTCTTTTGAATACCAACTAGACAGAAGCTGGGATTCAATCACCCGTTTGCTTGTGTTTTTGCATATGCGTGCTGTCCCTACAGTCAGAAAAATAATGAGAGTGTGAGAGATGGAAAGCGAAAAAGAGACAGGGATAGTGAAAGGTGGGGGAAGTACCTGTCTGCGCTCATGTCCTCCCAGTCGTCCTTGGCGGAACTGTCCATCCTGTTCAGCGTCGAGCACATGCGTGTTCTGCTGGAGGCGTCAACCCAGGGTGCTTTGGACCTGATCTTGTTGTTTGCCAGAGTGGTGGCTTTCGCCCTGCGTTTAGCTGCGGACCGATGGAAATCTCTCTCTGCTCGAAGGACTCCCAGTTCCTGGCGGAGCTTAAGCAGTCTGCGCTTGGCCTGGGCGGCAGCTCTCATGGCCTCCTTCGCCTGTCTCTCAAATCTCTGCATCTGGGCCAGCAGTCGGTCCCGTTCTTCTCTGGCCTGGGCCTCTTCCGCCTCCTTGCATTCCTGCAGAAGCTGAGCTCTGGCCTGCAGATCACCCCGCTCTCCAGCCAGAGCTCCGTTTGCTTCCTGTAGCACCTGGTTGTTTTCTCGCAACCGCACGATCTCGCTCTCCAGAGAGACCATTTGACTTTGTAACTGCTCTATCTGTGGGAGTACGCAGAGGCACGTGCACAGCAAATTATCACCTCATCTTTTCGAGACGTTTGTACTTTAAACTCTCATTTGGCCTTTATGGAGAGGGTCCGTTCTGGGGCAGGCACTCAGTGATTCCCCCCAAATTTGTTACTCATGGCTAAACATAAAAGAGGGCCATTTAGGCAGCTTGTCAAATCCTGGTGGAGGGTGTGAAAGAGAGGAGGGGATGCCTGCTGGGTATATACCCCCAGGCAAATCGCTGCCTTTTATTTAGCACTCTTGCAGCCGTACTGCCGCAGCACACCACCTTTCAAACAACATTAGGCCCCTTTACGGCTGGCTGACAACGACTCGCCCCCCTCCCACAACTCCATCAAAAATTATTTCATTTATAATGCGTTTGCAGGAGCACATAAACAGCAGTCTGCCCCTGTGGGTTATTAAGTTTAACATGGTGCTTGTCATTCGGTAATAAAGGCGATGACAGCCCCCATTACACGACCATATGGCAGCTGCTGGCACCGCTCACAATGCCATCATCTGCTCCGAATTATTCTACAAACCATTTCATTCCTCTGCTCAGAATATTCCCTCAGTCCTCACCAGCCCCTCCAGCAAGAACCAAGCTAAATGTTGCTTTAGGGGAAGTCAAGTGCTTCTGAATAGAGTGTGAGCTTGATTTGCTCAGGCTAAATACTAATGACAAATGATTTGCTTGTGTTAAATGAGTGAAGAGCCCGCTGTCAAGCACCAGCAGAGTCAGCGAATGCAAACAGAGCAGTTTAGTTTCATTCAAATGAGTCTTAAGGGTGTTTGTTGTGCTGCTGAGGGCTTAAATGAGCTATCCATATTACAGGAAGACAGGTGGCTTTTACCGCTGCTTTACTTTACTACATTATTATTATTTTTTTTTTTTCTGAGCACACCCATTGTTATAAACTGTTATTTTGCATGACCTTCATATAGTTTTAGACCAATGACCTACTTGCATTAATTTTTAATAGTTATGTACTGAAATAAAATCCTTGCCCAAAATCAATATCAATAAATTAGACTTTAATCTCTAAACAATTCTAAATATTACTTTTTTTGATTGCACTTGTCCCTCCTTCAGGTGGCATTACTACATTATCAACAACATTCAATAATATTTAAAAATCCTGCACAACTCTACAGATGCATAAATTTACTTTTGGTCAATATACACATTTTTATAAGGTAAGATTTTTGTAGCATTATTCCTAAAAAATAGATCATGATCCAAAAATAAATGTAAAGAGATTAACAAAAAATTAATTAAATTCACAAATAAATAAAATGAGATTTGCAAATTAAAAACATTCACAAATATATTTTTGTCACAAACACAACTTTGCCTGTCATTCATTTATGAATCACGTCCTGTAATTTTTTTAGATCGCTGCATGCATTTGTGGATTGCTGCACACTGTGGATTTTGAAACATTTCCAGTGACAAGATGGGCTGACAAATCCACAAACGCATAGACTCTACCCACAGTCTACTCAAGCCAATCAGATAGCAGCCACACTTCGCTGACCAGTCGTAGCACATTCTTGCTATAACCAATCACGTTTTGCTTTCCAATTATTGCGGGAACAGATTCATTTACCCGCACCCCTTTAAGGAACTGCATTCTATGGACACTTTGTTCAAATTGAACTGAAGTGCTGTTTGTGTCATTAATAAATCCTATTTGGCTTCTTTATATTTTCATCAGGATCAGCAAATGAGAATAAACTCAGGATTACACACACATTATGATCTTTCACAGATCTTGAGCATGATCAGTAACACCCTTGCGATGTGTCCAAAGCAACCAGAACCCATTATAATGAGTGATACTGTCTACAGGGCTCCAGACAAAAAAATCGAGTAAGGAGCCATTGGCTCCTATAAAAGAAAAACTTAGGCGCCAAATTATTTTTTTAGGTGCCACAGAATAAAAGTGGTTTATTTTATTATTATCATTTTATTTTTCCCCCCTATTTTAACATTTCAATCATTTTGTCATGTGTTTATGTCTTATCTTTTCTAGGCTTTATCAGCATTTTAATCCATCTTGTAGATGATCAGGTCGACCGGGGGACTAAGGTTCACTTAAAGTGTGAATTAAATGTCTTTTACAACTTGAAATATACAGTCACAAAGAATTGTTCGTTACACAGAATCTGTACCAATATCATGGACCATAAGCATCACTTGGCAACTGAGTGCAGTGCATCCTATAAATGTTGTCACGTCTTTCACACATTCAGTCTGTTTTTCTTCATTAGTAAAATGCAATTTTATAGGAGGAGTTGAATCATGTACAACAGAATAAGTAAAAATATTAATATGCAACAGCGCATAAATATAGCAAAACGCTCCTCTTTATAGTTATTTTTCTAGCTGACTGATGAGTTTATGGACACTGAGTGGTTATTCTGAGGTAAATGTATTACAATGCAATGTTTACAAGCTTTATACATTTCCTCAGTTTGAAACACTGAATGAGCTTTTACATAAAACATTTCAGTAAGTTGTACTATAGGCTTTCTTATTGCCTACCTTTTGATCATGTTCATTTCATACTATAGTAGTAAATCGAAAATATATAATGGGTTCACTTGCTGCTTTAACTGAGGTGCTAAAGAGATAGCGCCTGAGCATTAAGTGCGATACTCTCCGCTCGCGCGATCCGGACGCATACACGGACCGTGTGGACGCGGGGTACTGGTGTTTATATTACCGAAAGTGTGCGCTTGTGGTCCGCATTAAAGAGCACCCAAACCGCATAATTTGAATTTCGTAGCATTTTAAAGCTGATACTTTGTTTATTAAAAAGTAAGACAGCACAAAGCTTTTTGCGATTACTGGATGGCAAGTGCGCTTCAAATAACAGGAAGTCCATGCATTAACAGAACACAGCATATAGACTAAGATCGCAATAAGAAGAAGCCATATTAGTAATGATCATAAATGAGAATTGTTGACGATATTGCCAGTATCCACAGAGCTGACAGCTTTACCTGTTGAAGTTTGTTCAAGTTGTGCACGAAATAGACACGGCTTTTCTGCACTTGCACTTTGGGGCTGTTTACACCTGGTCACTTCATGCATTTTTTCCTGATCGGATAGCTATCTGATCCTGAAAAGACCAGGTGTAAATGCCGTCCGAAACGCATTTGAGACGGATATAAATCCAATCGCTCGAACCACTTCAGGAGGTGGTCTGAGTGAAACCGGACAAGTGTAAATGCATCTGGTTGTTGAAACCACATATGGTAATTTTACTCCTCCCATAATATTAAAATAATAGACGTGTGAGAGCGTTTTATAGGCTATATGGCATGTTATAGTCAGATATGACAGCGCAATGCAACAAGCATCACCGCGGATGAGTAGCGGAGTATTTCTTCAGCAAGCGACGCGCAAACTGAATGAACCTGAAAGTAAGTCGCAGACGCTCAACACAAATCTTCTTCATTAAAAGTAGCGAGACTAGCCTATCTTTCCAGTGCTGATGCCGCGCGCTCTCTTGTTGCGGTCTCTGATATTGAAATTAGCTGATAATTAATAAAATTATCCATTGCTTTCATTGACGTGAACTCCGTTATATTTGCATATGAAGCGGGAATTGAAGAACGGCTTTATATCCGTTTTGCGAAGACACATTTATGTGGCCAAGTGTAAATGGGGAAACGTTTTAACAAATCATATAGATATCCGATCAGAGAAAATGCATGAAGTGAGCAGGTGTAAACAGGCCCTTTCAGGTCTCTCTCACTGCGTTCAGCAGACTGTGTGCGGCAGAGACGAGGACTGTTTGAAACTCTTTTCCAGTAAAACTTTGATGCGCATCGTCTTATTTAAGTTTAATACGTGAACATAACAAAAGATGTGAGCGCAAAACAATCGGGAAAAAAGTCCTTTCATGCAAATTATATATAGTCGCCAGTGGCGACCTCAGCAAAAACTTCACTCGCAAATTAATATTTTTGGTCGCAAATGCGACCATTTTAGTCGCAGTTTGGAGCCCTGCTGTCTATGACGAAGGACAACACGATGAAGGACAAATATTCGCACATTCACTTTGATGTGTCCGGTTGCAGTTACAGCTGTTTCAGCGCAGCGACAGCATACAGGGTTGACACGGTGTAAGACATGGCACAATGACACATATATCAAATATGGGCCCAAATGTCCACATAGGTTTTTTTTTATGCACTTGTTCCTCGTTCAAGTGTCATTACTACATTACCAACAAATATTGCACAACACTACAGATGTATAAATTCAGATAACTATCACATTTCGCTGACCAGTCGTATCATCGCTATAACCAATCACGTTTTGCTTTACAATCAGGGCAGGAACAGATTCATTTACTCGCACATATAATGACACATATAATATCAAATATGGACCCAAATGTGACCCTGGATCACAAAACCAGTCTTAAGTCGCTGGGGTATATTTGTAGCAATAGTCAAAAATACATTGTTATGGATCAAAATTATTGATTTTTCTTTTATGCCAAAAATCATTAGGATATTAAATAAAGATCATGTTCCATGAAGATATTTTGTAAATTTCCTACTGTAAATATATCAAAACTTAATTTTTGATTAGTAATATGCATAGCTAAGAACTTCATTTGGACAACTTTAAAGGCAATTTTCTCAATTTAGCTTTTTTTGCACCCTCAGATTCCAGATTTTCAAATAGATGCATCTCATCCAAATATTGTCCTATCCTAACAAACCATACATCAATGGAAAGCTTATTTATTCATCTTTCAGATTCCAAAAATTGACCCTTATGACTGGTTTTGTGGTCCAGGATCACAAATGGCAACATGGGTACTAGCCTCAGCATCATTACAGCATGTACTGGGTATTTGTGTGTGGACAATGTAAAAAAAAAAAAAAAAAAGAAGAAAGCCTAGTATCTACTTTGGATACTGCAATGCAACTTTTACTATTAAAACTAGTAAGCATGATTCATATGAAATATTGTTTGTGTGATCAACTTTTTTAACCAACGAATATCTCTTGTCTTACATTTAGCCTATATGCATTTATATTCGACATGCCTTTAAACACATTTAAAAAGAACCCTTAAATGAAGTAATTAAAAGCAATACTTTTAATTAATGTTTAAAAATGTCATTTATAATTCTTTCTACAGTAGCTAGATCCACATAGATGAGGTTGAGTCCAGTTATGTATTAGTGAGTTACTTACTGACACTTTTTGGTCCATCTTGAATAACATGACGCTTCTATGAACGGATCTACAGTATATCCAGTATAGTGCCGGTCCCATAACAGAGCTGTTCTCTGGCTTTTTCAAATGCACGTAAAATGTAATACTGTGGCTTGGCGATACACGGTCTAATGGTCTAACAAAATCCAATTTTAAACATCTTTTACTGTACCAATTTTAATGGCCTTTATTTTTCCTATTTTAGCCAGAGCAGATGAATGAAGTTATTTCAGGGCGAGACCGCTCTGATTGTAAAGTAATGTTTTGGTAAAGCATTGGTTATAGCAAGAACGTGCTACGATTGGTCAGCAAAGTGTGGCTGTTATCTGATTGGCTTGTGTAGATAGTGGGTGGAGTCCATTTCTTTGTGGATTTTTCAGTATGCGTTTGCTTCTGCTTCATGTAAACAACGCATGCACATGGCGCTGCTGCTTACATTAATACGCATATGTCATTGTTTACATGAAGCAAGTGCATGCGTCAGGACACTTTCCACAATGGCGGTGCGCTGCTGCAGACAGGATAAGAAGGAGAAGAATTGTTGAATAAAGTCATTATTTTTGCTTTCTTTGCACACAAAAAGTATTCTCATAGCTTGAACCACTAGCATTACAGTTGAACCACTGATGTCACATGGACTATTTCTTTGAAGTCCTTGCTACGTTTCTGGACCTGGGAACATTGCAGTTGCCTTGCTGTCTATGGAGGGTCAGAGAGCTTTCAGATTTCATCCAAAAATATCTTAATTTGTGTTCCGAGGATGAACGAAGGTCTTACGGGTTTGGAACAACATGAGGATGAGTAATTAATGACTGAATTTTCATTTTTGGGTGAACTAAACCTTTAAAGTCTGTGTAAAGTGATATTAAAATATGTGTTCTGAGTTTGTCACACAACAGAAAAATGTGTTATTAACTACCCAGCCAAATTTGAATGATAAAAAAACCTGACTCTCTGCTCTCAAACGCTGGGGGCGTGTCTGCTGTCGGCACTGAAACCACGCCCACTCGCAGGTCCATCTCTCAACTGTCAAATACCGCTACAACCTGAATGGATGCTACTGATACTAAATCCAGTAGCTTAATTGGATTTATACAGCCATACATGTTTGAGCGTGCAAGTTTGTTATTTAATTGTAGACGCGCATCAGCGTTGCAGTGAGTTGAAGCCTTCTCGTCGTCAAAGCGAGCTCAGCTCATGATTGCTTAGCAATGGCAAACACCACAAGAGCGCAAGCTCTCTTTGAAAGAAGAGAAAGCGGTACAGCTCGCGTTTCTAGATGCGAATTGTGAACGCTCCATGTTTTTAAATTATATGTATTCTGCCACATATTGTCTCTGGGCTAAGACCCGGGTATCTATTCACCCTAGAACGTCCCTGCCTAGAATCTGTATATCTAACATCACAGACATTCAAAAAGAAAAACTAAGAACTTGACCTCTCAACGTAGTTATTATTGTGTTAGGGGCGGGGCCACGCTCTATGGCTCCATTGCGTCATCGAGTCACCGTTTTAGCCCCGCCCACAAAAATTCTGAACACAGAATTGGTGAAAAACTGTTTAACGGTTTAACTCCACAATTCAGTACTACATAGATCAGAGTCTTTGTAATGTGTTTCAGCAATACATTTCTAACATTTGTAATGCGTTTAGAAACAATTCTCAGAATTCTCTTTACACGGACTTTAATGTTAATCTATACATTTTTAACACTTTAAACTGTATACATGTTTACTAGTTAATGTATTATAAACAAACATTAATTAACAACGAACATAGATAACCTAGATTAATAAATGCAAAAAAAAAATGTTTTTATTAAGTTGCTTGCATGCATAGCTATAATTGAGTGGGTTTTTACATAGTCGAGCAACAGTATTCACCTGTCTATATGACATAATGTATATTTTGAACATTTGAAAGATTAAATGGACATCACATCTGTCCAATTTTCCACATCTGGAAAAATTATAATTTTAGTTTAAATTAGTTGCCATTAGTGTTAAAAGTTTAAATGAGTGTTCATGATACTTATGCATTAAATAATGTTATCAAATTGATATCAAATGTGATTTTTTTTTGGAAAGTGTTACCATTGACTTTTTATGTATTGAATGTCTGGTCATAGTCTGTGGCTCTGCGCATGATGTAAGGAACTGTGACCTTACATTATTATTCTTCACAAAATGTAGCTATTCATATAACGGCTGAACAGCCAACGACTGGTACCTTTTTAAAAGTCTGTTCCACTCTTCTGGTGGTTGTCTTGATGGAGGTGCTGCTTCTCCTGACCTCGTCCTCCGGCACTTCCCGAAACAGAAGCTCTGCTGAAGGAATAAAAACCCATACTGTCACCTGACAGTCCCTTTCCCTATTCAAATCAATGATCATTAATGGACAGACTAAGAAAAGGGACTTGTAACCACAAATCAAAACCTTCTGACCTGAAGCAATCTTGCAGGTTATTGTAGAGTAATACAAATTAATTTTAAGGGTAACTGTCAATGTATGATGGAGTTTGTGTTTTTGACTTCATGGCAGGAACTTTGTTGCTATGCTTGTTTAAAGAGGGGAAAATAAACACATTTGGAGAGCAGAACTCCTCGGGTTAATAAAAGTTTCATGGTGAATGTGGATGCTCATTTGTCGAATGAAAATGTTGTGAAATATTTACAGTTTTTTTTTTCTGGAGCTAACCTTTGGACAGTAAGAAGCAAGGCTGAAATTCTAGTGAGTCGCAGACCTGTCTTTCTCTGTAGCCTTATGCACACACCACACACTTGCAAAAAAACAAAACAACAACAACAACTTTTCACCTATTCACATGTCATTTGAGCATGATCACACCAGCAGCAAACTTTAAGGAACCATTTCCTGTTCATACTGTGCTTCTAACATCAGAAAAAAACATGAAAAAATATATATAATTTAATAAAATGTATATTATTATTATTATTAAAAAATGTCAATTTCTACGGTCAAGCTGTGTTCCATCACAACATAAGTCTTCTGCTTCACAGTGGTTCACTATTTTCACTGTCAGTCTAGAAGGACTCCAAATGTCTGCAAAATTATGCAGTGTGCAGAAATACAAAAATAAAAACAATCATTTAATCAGGTTTGAAACACTAAATGTTTTCTTTTTAAACAGTGATTTGACATGACTTTCCTAGTCTGTGATTTACTGGATTTTTAAAAAAGTATTTTACCATTATACCTGATATACTTATATTTTAGAGCCTGGCATAACTACAGAAAAAGAAGATTCATTATTAAAATGTCCATGGTGTTATAATATTTTATTAATTTACATGTATTTTATTTACAGATTCAAAATCACACTTTTACAATGAAGGCCACAATATACTTCAAGCTAAATCGAAGAACTATCTGGGTGTGACATTTTGAACAAAATCAGGCCAAAATGAAGTTCATTTGGAGTTTGTTCTGGAAGTTCAAAACAGCTTTCCAAAGCAAACGTTCTTTGAAAAGTTTGCTCCGGCTGGTAAACACCTTTGAACTACCATTGGTATGTGGTGATGACAAGATAGGGAGTTGTGCTTTGTGGC
Organism: Barbus barbus; assembly: GCF_936440315.1. Taxonomy (NCBI): domain Eukaryota; kingdom Metazoa; phylum Chordata; class Actinopteri; order Cypriniformes; family Cyprinidae; genus Barbus; species Barbus barbus. The sequence goes on along the minus strand of NC_136736.1, from coordinate 19,312,290 downwards.
TCCGCCTTCTTTGAATGGAAATCTTTTTCAGTTAATTTCTTCTGTTCAGTCCGTCAAGTCTGATGTTTTTCATGTTTAATACTGAAAAAGCTGCTTGGTTTAAAGCAATCTGTTCTATAAAGCACTATATAAATAAACATGCCGTGACTTGACTGGAGTGCTAAACTGCAGATCTGGTTTAAACATATCCACATCTCTCTCACCAGATGCTTTCTTAACTGCTGTTTTCTCACCACTGTGATTTTTGTCTCTTTTTTTGTGTTTGTTATTAAGAGAGAAGCGTGCAGCACATATTTACATATTCACCCAAACAGCTCTCTCAGCAGCGTGGGTGGTGTCGGTTCGCAAACACTATACCACTTCAATGATATTTCTAACTTCTTTTTACCATTAAACGAAGAACGGAAAAGGACCTTGCCATGAGTATATCAGATAGGCCTTTAGGCTACCTCATATATTTGGGTTCATCAAGAAAAAAGGGGGCAAATTAAAATGATAAACATCTTGATTTGAAAATAATAATAGGGTACAACGGGGCTAAAGGCCCCCCTTAAAACATTTTACTATTCACTGCGCCTAAAATGTATAATTGCAGAAAAAATATATACGTTGTATTGAAAATTAATGGATCAACAGATTTTGTAAGAAAATAAAGCATTCAAGTTGTTTATTTTGTTTAAAAATCTTATAAATGTATGAGATGGCAAGAGGGGCCTTTTACCCCATACATGGGATAAAAGGCACACGGTATTAATACAAATACTTAAGCTAAAATAATGTTTTTTAAAATAATGTCTAAGTTAATACTTGCTCAAAACAATCACTTTAGCAAAGTTTGTACTATTTTCTGCTTATTTTGAAAAATAAAATACATTTTTGTTCAATAAATATACTGTCATTAAAATATGTTAATATAAAGAATATATTTTAAAATACAGAAACAAAATTATTTTAATAAGTAAAGATCCTGAAAGTATTGAAGGAGTATATGAAGGATCCAATAATAATTGAATATATATTTACAATAGTAACAACAAATTATATCTTATTATATGATATGATTAATATCATGTTTTTAAATACGATGGTTTCATTCTAAACATGGTGATTATCTCTAATATGGACACCCGACATAATGATTTACCATCTGAATCTAACCACGTCATGTCAACAAATAGAAAAGTCAGCGATCTATTAATTATCATGTCAATTACTGTGCGCCTTTAGCCCCAACAGCAGGGGCGCTATGTACCCCAAAGACCATACCTTTGAGCTGTACAGAACTACGTAATTCTGACAGGGCTCTCAGAACAGCCTGATTTGAGAAAGAGGGTTTTAAAATAGGGATTTAAAAAAAAAAAAAACTGGGTGGATTTTTATCATTATAGGATGGATGTGTACACACACACATTTATGTTCCCGATGACCCCTTTAACATTTTGGCTGTATATTAGTACTTCTAAAGCACATATTCTGCATGACCATATTGTACATTCCTTATCCTACTCAATACCTAAACTTAACAACTAACTTACTAACTACTAATAAGCAGCAAATTAGGAGTTTATTGAGGCAGATGTAGTTAATGGTTTGTTAATAACGAAAATTGGACCTTAAAATAAAGTGTGACTGAAAATTACTATACTTGAACATCATTAGGACATGGAGTCCACACTCAGTTTTGAGCATAAGATTTCTGCAGAATTCTAATGCATTATTCACAAAGTTGCACACCCCCCAAACCTTGAATATTTATTTATAAAATATTTTGGATATTAACGCATTACACATCCAGTAGAAGTGTCATGCTCTCAGTTCTCCAGATTAAAAAAAAATAATTACTAGGATGCCATTGGCTCCTAAAAAGAAACATTTAACAGCCAAATTACTTTTTATTATAAATTATACTTGTCATATTGCAGAATCCTTTGATATAGTCATCCATGATCACATTCTATCCCAACCTAAAACATGAAGATCCATAGAGAGATGCATTGAATGTTACATTTTCACTTTGTCATTGGTAGAAGATGAGCTTATATTTGGAAGAGTTGCAGAAAGGCTGTATGGTACTGTACATAGTGTCGTACTAGTCCATAGATAGGAATACATGTTTCATAAATTACTTCAAAGCATTCTTATCTTTAAACTAAAAGTTGCTGCTGTGGGCTCTGCTAATATATATTCCAGTTTGGGTAAAAAATAAAAATATTCATGTCTAAGTATATTTCACAAAAAGTTTTTTTAGAATACTATTTGGTCATTTTTACAACAAAACCCAGGGTTCACGATGGAGTCAGCTATGACCTCAGAAATGGCTATTTAAAATAATCAGTTCATTTGTTTGCAAATCGGACATCACATCTTATGCTGCACTCATACCCAGCAGGCAAAATGCAAGTGGAATATGGAATAGCCATGTTAGAAAATACTGTTGTGGTAATAAAATTGGTAAAATAACTATAATTAAATAACACTTCCTCACAACATAGGCATGGATTTAGGCATGGAATAAAATATAAACATCAGATGAAAAATGTAAAGAGGGGCAGTCGTGGCCTAATGGATAGAGAGTCGGACTTGTAACCCAAAGGTCGTGTGTTCGAGTCTCATTGTAGGTGGGAGGAGTGAATAACAAACACTCTCTCCACCCTCCACTCTCCACCCTCCACCCATGACTGAGGTGAGACCCTTGAGCAAGGCACCAAACCCCCAACTGGCTGCCCACTGCTCCGGGTGTATGTTCACTACTGTGTGTACACTTGGATGGGTTAAATGCAGAGCACAAATTCCGAGTATAGATCACCATACTTGGCCACACACCACTTCCCTTTCCCTAAACTTGCGGTAACTAACTGAAACAAAATAACTTTAAAATACGTTTAATAGGATAGTCCAAGCCATTTTGTTTATCATTAACTACCATTGTACAGGAAAAAAAAAAAAAAAAAAAAAAAAACATTTTCTCAAAATGCCTTTTTTCACCGAAGAAAGTCACAGGTTTGGAACAATATGAGGGTATAAGTAAATGACAACAGAATTTTAATTTTATGTGACGTATGCATTTAAGTTGAAGCACTAAAATTACTAAAACTAAAGCTGACATATTAATAATAATAATAAAAAACGTATTAAAGATATATAGAAATGTATGATTGTATCCAGTGGGCACAATGCAAAATAAAAATACAGAATAGCCATTTTTGAAAACACCGTTGTGGTAATAAAATCGGTCATTAAAGTACCTAACACTTTCCCACAACATTGATTTAGGTAGGAATGTTACCAACTTTCTGTCAACTTTTAGAAATGTCCCTACCAAGATTTGGCCAATTTTCCCCAAAGAAGGGTGTCTATACACTAGAGATCGCTCTGATGGAGCGTTTGACGGATAGGAATGTACAAGCTCCTTTCTAAGGGCGTGCAAAGAGCCATGTGAGTTTGAAATCAATTGGGAATACAGCAAATTGGATTTCCGAAAGCACATCTGGACCCACCTCTCTCAAATTCTCAAGGGTTAATGGTCATGTCATAATTTTATTTCGTGATTTCACTGGAACAGAAAGCGGATGAAAGATGAAAGTGTGTGTCTGTGGCACCTGCGTGTGGGGAAATGCTCCATACTGAATACTGCTGCCCTATGTCACCTATGACCCGATTTTGCCACTGACCAGAGGGAAGGATAATATTTAATGAAACAAATCTTAATGTTGGTAAAAGGAGGACTTACAGTAGAGTGAAATAATCTCAGATATCAGGAACATTAAAGGTTAGCAACAGTGTTGTTACTGTTAACCAAAACTACTAAAAAAAGTTTTTGTTAATGGGAAAAAATGGCTAAAATAAAATTATTATTTTATGAAAAACAAACTCAAAATATTTTAAATGGAATTTAGAAATAATTTTGTGGCAATTATTTAAAATAAGTTTAAAGTGATAGTTCACACAAAAATAAAAATTCTGTCGTTATTTACTCTTCCTCATGTCTCATGCTGTTCCAAACCTTGAATACTTTTATTTCTTCTGCAGAACACAACATAAACTATTTTATGGAACGTTGGTAACCAGAGGGAAGAAAAACAAAACAAAAACATTTACTAAAAATATCTTCTTTTATGATCCACAGAAGAAAGAAAGGCAGGGTTGTAACAATATGAGGGTGAGTACTACACTATTATTAAAGATGAAATAAAATCTAATTAGAAATCCAAAACTAATAAAAATGACTAAAACTTAAATGAAAATTAAAACTAAAAATGTAAAAAAGGCCAATTCAAAATATTAACAAATACATACAGGAAATGAGACTTGAAATTACATTAAGGAATAATGTTATTTTGCCTATACCATCAGACTTATTTCCACAAAAAAGTAGTTGCTGCTTTAATCATAGGTTGAATTTTAAAAATTATAATTTTAAAGGTGTCTCCTGACCAAAGTTCAACCAGAGCACACAGGTGCATACTGGAGTCCAGTGTTGAAATACATTCCATAAAACTCCATAGATTGAAGAATTTGTGCAGAATAAGGGCCTGGGACATAGTATTAATAAACCACATTGGTATTAGATGAGCTGGAAAGGATCAGTTGTATTCTCCCAAAAGAAAGGATTCAGTATGTTTATAACAGTTTACACAATGGAACAGCTTAACACTCATCAGTTACATTACAGTACTTTAAGTAGTGCAAGTGATGCCTTTGAAGTATGTGTTGGATACCTTGCATTTCCTCCTGCTGATGCTCTTGTAGGTCCTGCACTGCAACTCTGTCGAGGGCTGCATTTAGTTCCTCCTCCAGATTAGCTCTAAACATATCCAACAGCATCCAAATTAGATGGCAGAATTACTACAGTGCCAAGTAATGGTATTTAGATGGACTGTGTTATCAATACAACAAGAAAAAACATTTATTTAAATATCAATACCACTTCTCAAATCGTACATACATCGCAGGTGTGTATTGATTTAAAGAATAAGCTATTGATTTGTACGGTCTATTCACTGACCACAAACTAAAGCATAATGGAGTTCAATCAGGAAACTCACAAGCCCCATTACAGCCAAAAGGAATGAACACATATGTTCAGATCATGATCGGATTGATCTTGATCAAAAGACATATTGTGATCAGATGACTGAAACTATTTTTAAAAGGTGATCAGGGTGAATTTAGATGCATTTTCATTATCCGCATTCAGGTGTGAATATAATATTTGATGAGGGTACACTGCAAATCTTGTGTTTCAATTTGATCGGCTGAGTTTTAAAAGCTATAGGCTAAAAGTAATTAAAAAAAACAAGCTTTTGCAATTTTCTCACCCAAGTGTATTAATAAGATCTAAACTATTTCAAACTATTTCATTGGATTACACTTGGAAGAGAGTGTTATGATTTTTTTTGTTAACTTTTCTCTCCTACTGATCCCTATCAACATAGGGTTAGTCAGAAAGCAAAAGAAATGACAGAAATATTTTACAAGTATCCATCAGGGTTTTTACATTTTTGTGAAAACAGCAGCAATGTATTAGTTAATGCAAACTCATGTTACATGCAAGTGTCGATTTGCTTGAGCTCTATCCAGTCATGCTGGGGACGAGATGCTTGAAGCTGTGAATGCAATCCAACCCAAAAAACTATCCAAATACAAGGTGTAAAGAAAACCATGATGTCACTATGCTACTTGACAACTATGCCCGTTGTTTCTGTGCATGAATTTACTCATTCTGTTCATTTTTACTTTAGGCTGTGAATACAATAAGTTTCTGTCAAAGTGTGTTAAGCCACTGCTTTTGAAACTTCCTCTTTTACCTTTAAAAAGCTTCAACTCTGGCACCATCCAAATCTCTCCCCTACTGAGATGGAGATATAAAAAGAAACCCCCGCTAATTAAATAGCTCTTAATTCACCAAGAAATCAAAGTGATAAGTGACAAGAAACATAAAACCCTTGGCTGGGGTGTGAGGATTTCTTTTCACCTAGACTGAGAAGGGATTGGGGTGGGGTGCGGGGGGATCTGAACAGACAAGTAGCGAATCTAAACCCAATTAAGAACCACAAATTAGCTGTATGCGTTCTGGAGACTAATTAAAAGGGGCAAAAAGAGGCACTTTCAAGTTATTATTAGGACCCAAAAGAAGCCTGCTGAGGATTGGGGTAGGCCCCAGCGAGACATCTACACCTGAAACACACACCTAGTTCCCCTCCCATTTGTTCTAGAGCAGCGGTAGAAGAACCTCTGCTGAATTGCAGTGGCTTAGCTCATCACAGTGCTCATCTACTAGCAAAGAACTATGGGTAAAACTCCAGTTGTACCACAACAAGGGACTTATGTTTCTTTTCCCCCAAAGAAAGGATCCACTAACAAATTCAGACAGAAATGAACACCAACTCCACTTTCTAATCACCACTTTTTACCTATTTTTGACATACAACCTGTGCTTCTAAAATCATCTCCTTGTCGTATTGCTGTGCTAGAGTGCAGTATATATAAGCAGCAGCGCAAGGTGGTTTATTAGCATTCCAGCTGCAGAAATCAGCTGTGGGTCTCTCATGACCCCACCAGTCACTCTATCAAAACACAGCTACTACAGCTTCTCTTTTCATGTCAACAGCATAGATTTGTTTTTAGTGTTTTTTGTGAGATAGTGTGAACCTCTGCTCCATCAATCCCATCTGCTTTCCAGTCCCAGCTTGTCTTTGAGCGAGTACATCATTTGAATAACAGATGTTTATTAGTATAGGATGGTTAGCAGGCCCTCTCTAGAGCTTCCATGCTTGTTGGATACATTTTGGTATAAATGAAAGACTAAAGTTGAGACGGAAGGAGAATAAGTAAAAAACCCACTGTGATTGGATGTTCTCTGAATAGAGTACAAGGAAGTAATGATGATACATAGTGAAGGTCCATCAAGTGATTTTTTATTGATATAGTCCCACACACATAGGCTACTGTGAAATATTGTTATATTGATTATATTACAGTGTTTCCGCTACATTCATTCTGCCGTGGCGGCCGCCACACCGAAAATCATCCCCGCCACGGCTGCAGCTTCTCAGTAACATCATAGTGACGCCGCTCGCATCATTCACAGTCGGGTTATTAGCAGAGAACACAGAGCAGGACTTGAATTTCGGCGCGGGTTTGCGGCAATCAATAATAATTCTACTCAATCCCGCAGGTGAGTTCCGCGCTTATAACGCGATGACAGATGACGCAATGTATCATTTGCACGTGCTTTTGAGTCTTGCTCATTTAAAGTGAAAGAGAACTCACTTGCAAGCTCTCTTATAGACCATGTTCTGTGAGCCCACAGATCGCGATAAACTAAAGAGAGTGACAGCTTTTAATAATTATTAAGGGAGTTTGCAAATATATTGATTTAATACAACAGTTCAATAAAGAAGTTAATATTTTGTGACTTACTTTGTATGAATATAACACTACTACCTGATTTTGAGCTATTTCATCAAAGAAAATAGTTCCAAATAAAGTAACAGCTGAGCGCTGCACATCTCTAAAAGCAAACACAGCAGTGTTTCATACATGAATGAACTGCGTGTTTAAATGAATCTAGTGAGTCAGTGATTCATGATTACACATTCATAAATACAGTCACTTGCTTCATTCCTAAATGAATCAGCCGTTCGAACGAATCAATTGAATGAATGATTCAGTTATAAAATCAGTGACTTGCCGCCACCTGCTGGCGGTTTTAATAATTTTTTTAACGTATAATTTCAGTTATTTAAATCATTTAATATTTCTATATTCAACATTTTATATTTAAAACATTAATCTCAATGTGAATTTATGAATTTAATTGCACTCACGCCACCTCTGAGCATTATTAAACTTACCTACAAGCCACTTTTGTGTTCTTTTGTGCAAATTGTGCCACCTCTGTAGTACAAATTATTTTTTATTAATACTAATTTCATATGATTGCTAACTTATTTGTCTTATTCTACTTATTATATTGTTTAAATGAGAAATTTTAAAACGCTTATAAATAGAAATTTTTGAATTTGACACAGATGACATACTTTTATTACAATTAGAAAAATGTCATTACAAAGGAAAAAAGAAAATGTCCCTGTAAATCACTTTAATGAGTCAAATATCACCTCGTATTAGGTAGGCTAATTTTTGATCAGAATGTTTGATTATTGATCAAAAGGTGCACCTAAATTTATTTTTTTTAATTGGGAGGACAAGCACTCCTAAAAAGAAAAGTAAGCATAGAACCCTGTGTAACAGTATATTAGATCCGTGCACGAGGTCTTAAAGAAACAGCAGCCTAAATAAACCTGCTGCTGCCTGTCATTACTGTCTATTTATATAGTGAAGACTATCCAGTGTTATTTTACAGTTGAACAGATTATTACAAATTTAATTTGTATCTTGTTATTGTTTTTGTTTGTACTATTGATTGTCATTAATGTATTTGTTCATATTTTATTATTTAGGCTTCTTGTCTTTTTTAGTTATAATAAATTCCAATCTGAGTGCACGTGATTCTTGGGTGGGATGGGGCGTGGTCCATGTGAAATAGTCCTGCCACCACAGCTGGAAAAAATCCTAGAAGAAACACTGCATTATAATTATTATACATTGCCTACGCTATACGCAACGTATATAAGCACGCGTTAGCATACATGTGACAGTTGACCATGCAGAGCATCAGGGAGAAGTTGGAGCGTGGGGAGTTACTAAAAGTTCCCAATGCTTCGGGAAAAGCTACATTTCGGATCATCCATGCATTTGATGATAATCCTGACTCGCCATCTCCGCATTGGATGCGCCTTTAGAGAGAAATGCATCTTTAGGGATTTTATAATGAAAGAGTTTTTGTTTATTTTAAATTAGTAATTCAAAGCTTTCTATAGATAAATTTATCAAGTCAGTAAGGCAAGTATTCACAAGTAAAATACATATAAAATAAATAAATAAAAAGGCATGTTGTGATGTATCTTTATATTGCATTACTTTCATTTTGAATGAAATAATAATAGTAATGATAAAATAATGTTCAATTCTTAGTACTCCGGTAGAACTGTGCCTGCATTTACCTAAAGCAGTGGTCCTCAACCTTTTTTACTCAAAGACCCCCTCCTCTCCAAATCAATACTGCAAGCCCAAACTTTTCTATTCACTAAAACCTTTGTATTTGTTATTACTTTCCAATTACATGTAATTTCTTTAAAACAAAACAAATTCAAGATTAATTTAAAAATTCCTTTTGCAAACATACTTCTATATTCTATACAACTTAAAAGTTTGTAAAGCTCAATTAAACAGTATTTTTAACACATTAGCACAAGTCAACCTACCATACCAAACAAGGACTGCTTAAAAACTACTATACGGATCCATTCAGAATCACTAAACACACCAAAATACAAATGAAAAATGAAACCATTCTGAACTCAGCGATCTGAAGACAGCTCGACACCACAGTGAATAGATCCTCTGTCAGAACAAGCAGTTTGGGGCATCTGATGCCCATTTGTACATAAAAGCCACTGATCCTCAAAACACTCGCTGTATTCAACAACGTGAATATACTGAGCTGTAGCCTATTCAAGCAAAAATATGATGTTATAGTGATGAGTGAGCCGACAGCGCATACGGTTAATTTGCGCATCAATTATAACGGACACGACACGCACCTAATGCACAATCCTGTATGTCACTGTAATCATCTTTACCTTGATTACAATCGTCAAATCAAAACTTTAGGCTACTAGCATGACACTGGCTTCTTTTATCCAGCCGAGAGCTGTAGTTTGTGTATCATATGCTCAAACAGCGGTTTTGAGCCGCCGTTCCGTTTTACATAGCGCGATGAGAAACGGCTTGAGCTGCTCAGAAACACAGAACATCACAGAAGACGTAGAGAGGTGGTGCTGTTATTTATTTATATATATTTTAACATTATTTAACATATTAGTCATAATATTAGTGAATAGGCTATATCAGGCCCGGTTCTAGGATTGTGTGACTGGGGGGGCATTTCGAAAACTTGGTGGGGCAGCATTATTTTACAGTGGTTGGGGGCTATTTTAAAATAAGATATTTTTATATAGGCTAATAGATATTTACATACAGACCACAAGACTAAATAATAAATTAAATTACACAAAACAAATTGAGTTCAAAAGATTACATGCTTGATTCTTAATTCTTAAAACTGATTCTTAATACTGTGAGCTGTCATGATCAAAAACTGCAAAAATTCACTGATGCTCAAGGCAACATATTAAGATTAGAAGTTAAGAATTATATTAAGAATATATAAGTTTAGAACAGCGGGCAGAACAGGACTGCACAGGACAAACATGGGACTTATAAAAACAAATCATAAAAACAGTCTGGATCATCAGGTAATGAAAATCAAGCGTAAACTTTTAAAATGATTAATTTGTGTAAATGCATATATGGACTATATGTAAACATCTGATATGTGAATAAAATTATTCAAGGCAGTACTAAATAAAAAAATAACAACATGCAATTTAAAATATCTTTTTTCCCTTCTTTTTTAGGCTATTAATATATTGCAGATTCTGCAAGGTTTATGTAAACTTATGACTTAAACATATAAATATATGTGGAGCGTGTGTCGCAAATAAAGTGAAAATGAAATGAAGTGTATATTGCGGCATTAAATTTAGATCTGCATATAGTGCATCATATTTCTTTTTACGTGTTTTTACAGCATTTTGCATTATAACTAATCACACAAGATTCTCTTGATTTTATAAACTCAATGGCCAGTCATGCAAGCATTCAGATGAGTCATGCTGAAATGCTGGTGTTTTGGTCAGTGCGCGCACTCGCTGACTGAATTCTGCACTCTGGCGAATTTTCTCATCAGAAACTACAAAATGCAGATGTACATGCCATGTAAATAAGAGATTCATTCATCATACACAGCAGACAGCACGACTGATATAACTGGACCTTTTTTTTTAAGTGTGCTTACACGTGCTAGACTGAAGTCAATGTTCCTTGATAATGTAAATGTTCTTTGCTCATTGTAATTGTTTGTTGTTTGAATAACGACATGCAGAGTTATAATTATAAACTTAAATGTGTTTTTATTAAACCTCTGATCAGGCTAAATACAAATTCGGACTTATTATTTTATTTTATGTTATTTTATGACATAGGATGGTACTTATCTAAAAAGGGGTTTATGATTTGCATAGTTAAGAAATTACAGGCTATAGTGGTTTGAGCGCGTTTGACTAGAGCGCAATTAAAGAGCTGTTGTGTTTATGTGATTGTCAGTGGCTGTCTTGAGAAGCAAGAAAGCTTTGGAAAGGCTCATAAAAAGGACGAGGACGTGAATGTTTTTTACAAGACGGAATCTAAAACATTTCACATGAAATTCTCTCAGTGTGGGGGAGCTGTAGAACGTGCGCTACGAGGCGTGCAAGAAAAATACAACTGCGCTATATCTCTGGTCATTTTAATATGTAACTAATTTAATGTTTAGATTTTTTTTTTAAGTATCCAGTGGATGATCGAGGGGCACAAGAAGAATCTGGAGAGGCACAAGGAGAATCTGGGGGGCATTGCCCCCCCTTAGATCTGGTAGATCGCGATCGACCTATTGGGCACCCCTGGCTTAAACTAACATTGTGGAGTTGTTTTATAACTATAGATTTAATTTTAGACAAGTCGTGATGATTTCAACGTATAGGCTATGATCAAAGTATTTATGAATAATTAAATTTTAGAAATTTGAAGCACAATATTCTAAGAGTACTACTAGGGATGCACCGATACCACTTTTTCCAGTACTCGCCCGATACCGATACTTTTATTTTTGGTACTTGCCAATACCGAGTACCGATACTGATATTTTCATTGCATTTGTAGATTTTTTAAATATTGGGTACAGAAACCAAAAGAGTATGTATAATGTGTGGCGGGAGGAGCAAACGACAGACACAGTGGGTGTGGCGTCAAGCCTCGGAGAGGTTTTTATTAAACAATAAAAAGGAAAATAAAGTGTCCAAAGGGGCAAAGTGTCCAAATAAACGGGGAATCTGGTGTCCTCGCTGTGCCGCGGGGCTAGTGAAGGAGGGTAGTGTTCATCAGGGAAGGGTCCAGGGAAGGGGCGGAGTCCGGTGGCCGCACGCGCTCCCCTCTCGGGGCCGGGAGCGAGTGGCGGCGGCGTCTCTTGCGCGGCTTCGTCTATCTCCTGGATTCCCGGCGCTTCTGGGGGATTCGGCGGCCCGGCATCCTGGCCCGTCAGCCGCCTAACGGGTGCGGCAGTCCTCCTCGACGCTCCCTTCCTGGACCCACGAGGACACCAGCGTGCATGCACGGGGAAGAGACCGGTCTTTCGAGGAGAGGCGCGCTCGGCGTTTAAACGGCGGCGGTGATGAGGCTCTATTCACATCAGGTGCGCCTCATCACACGCCGCCAGCCCTAGGTGTTCAGCGCCCCTCCTCTCTCACACACCCACTCCCGTCGGGAGCCTGGTGAAGGGCGGCGAATACGGGACGGGGTGGTGATGATTGACAGGGGGGAGGCAGCCGACTCGTCACACCCCCCCCCCCCCCCCCAAGCGACATCCCCGTCCGAGGGTCGCCGCCCACGCGGGAGTGCTACCTTCCTCAACCAGGCTCCAGCAGTCGGAGTGGGCGGGGCAGGGATTCCTCTCCGGGCAACTCTCCCTCTCGCACCGCGCCGGAACCGGGACAGAGGAACCTGGTATTAGTTATCAGCCTCAACCAGCCACAGGGTAAATGACAAATAGAAAGAACGTCACTTACCCCTTTGGTGGCTGGGAGGCTGTCCCCGTCCTTCCTCTGTCCCCGTACGGGCTCGACGGCTTCTTGCGAGCGAGAGGGGATGACGTCATCTGATGTTGCCCAACTGCGCTGTCTAGGCTCCGCCTGCCCGCATTCTCCACCACTGTGGCGGGAGGAGCAAACGACAGACACAGTGGGTGTGGCGTCAAGCCTCGGAGAGGTTTTTATTAAACAATAAAAAGGAAAATAAAGTGTCCAAAGGGGCAAAGTGTCCAAATAAACGGGGAATCTGGTGTCCTCGCTGTGCCGCGGGGCTAGTGAAGGAGGGTAGTGTTCATCAGGGAAGGGGCGGAGTCCGGTGGCCGCACGCGCTCCCCTCTCGGGGCCGGGAGCGAGTGGCGGCGGCGGCGTCTCTTGCGCGGCTTCGTCCATCTCCTGGATTCCCGGCGCTTCTGGGGGATTCGGCGGCCCGGCATCCTGGCCCGTCAGCCGCCTAACGGGTACGGCAGTCCTCCTCGACGCTCCCTTCCTGGACCCACGAGGACACCAGCGTGCATGCACGGGGAAGAGACCGGTCTTTCGAGCAGAGGCGCGCTCGGCGTTTAAACGGCGGCGGTGATGAGGCTCTATTCACATCAGGTGCGCCTCATCACACGCCGCCAGCCCTAGGTGTTCAGCGCCCCTCCTCTCTCACACACCCACTCCCGTCGGGAGCCTGGTGAAGGGCGGCGAATACGGGACGGGGTGGTGATGATTGACAGGGGGGAGGCAGCCGACTCGTCACAAATGTTAATTGGTTAACTTCATTTATCAAATAAATACAGTCAAACCAAAATTTATTCAAACACCTTTAAAATTTCTCACATTATCACGGTTTATTCGCTATAGTTTAGAAAATGGTAATAAAATATGACAAGAACTCAGAATAAAACTGTGTCTGAACAAATTCAGCTTGATAATGTCAGATAACTTTGATAGAAAGGTACATAATGGATTACAATCAACCAAAAATGATTCAGAAAGCTGTTAGTATGACAATATTTACACAACTATCAATACTCTGTCGGGCCACCCTTAGCTTTAATGACAGCCTGTAGTCTCCTGGGCATATTGTAAACCAGGTTCATGCAAACCTGAACTTCAGTTTTTTTCCCAGACTCGGTCTGAATAAATTTTTGTCCCAAATTTGTATCAATTTTACTGGTAGTCCACTGTATGAATAATTTTTGGTTATAATATGTCACAGTTTACTTTATTTTGATTTGACAGTATAATATCTTCGGTTATTTTCACACTTAATTATGCCCATTAAAATGTATTTTACAAGTTTTTGTTACTTTCACTGTTCATATTTTTGCTGTATGGTACATCATATTTAATTTAATAGCATTAGAGCTGCTCCAATGCAGTGGCTCAGTACTGTAATTACGCGTTTTGCTGTAATAATGCAGGGAACCACTGGTTATAAATCTCCTAACTGTGATATTTTCAGAAATAAAAGTTGCTTTTTTTCATCTGAAACGTGCTGCAATTTATATTCCAAAGCCACTCATATAATGCATAATCACTCAAGAAGCAAGCAAAACACGCGCAACGCGCGCACGTATTTGTACTGGTGCAGAATGAGAGGGACGAATACAGAACATAGCCCATAGGCTGTTAATTTCACTTTCGCCAGAATGTCAATCCACTCAGCGTGCTTTGCTTAGCCCATCAGCTTGTGCACATCAGCTATACAGGCCTCAATACTGAATGTTTAACATGAATTTCATTGCATGCATATACTTCGTAGACATCCTTAAACTCTAATAACTCCATTCTGCTGTCTGTTGTTCTGTTGTCTGTATTTCTTTGTCTGAATATGACACTTATCACATGCTGTGTGGTATCGGCGTTTGGTATCGGGGCATTTTAACGAGTACGAGTACAGGAGCTCAGTATCAGGGCCCGATACCGATACCAGTATCGGTGCATCCCTAAGTACTACTATTTAAAGTTGGCATGAAATGAAAATTGCGAAGAGAAAACTTGTAGGGTGGGACTGGATTGGATGGGAATGACTGGATCAGTGTTGTTTGCTAACTGCTGCATTCTTATGCAGATGACAGGTTGCTGAAAGGGAGAAATTATTGGCCAGCTCTTGCACTGGTGAACACATGATCAGTGAAGTTAATGATCAGAATCGGAACAGATTTGGAGAAATTTAGCATTACATCACTTGATCCTCTGCAATGAATGGGTGCCATCAGAATGAAAGTCCAACAGCTGATTTATGCACAATAATCTACAAGATATCCACACAACTCCAGTTTATCAATTAATGTCTTGTGAAGTGAAAAGCTGTGTTTGTAAGAAACAAATTCATCAAGCCATGTTACTTTTAAACCATCACTTCTATGTCCATAATCCATAATATGGATTTGCACCCTGGAGTGAAAACGTCCATCCCCTGTTGTCCTCTCACTTTAAAATCCACACACATATTTGTTAGAACTGTTTACACTCATAAATGGTGCTTAATGTGTGCATATTTATCTCATTTATGATTCAGATGAGACAACGTTTTCACTGAAAGCAATATTATGGATTACTTGTGAATTATTGCGATGTTTTTATCAGTTGTTTGAACTTTCTTTCTGACACACTGCAGAGGATCCACTGGTGAACAAGTGGTTTAACGCTAAATGTATCCAAACCTGTTGAAGAAACAAACTCATCTACAGCTTGTATGGCCTGAAGGGGAGTACATTTACAGGAAATTCACTCAATTTACTCACTCAATAGATAACTCAGATTTTTCCTTTAATACCATTATAATGCAAATATGGCAAAATTGTGATTAAGCTTTAGATCACTGTAAATTAATCACATTTCTAGTGCATATGTAAATTTAGCCAATAATAGATTAATCAGATTAATACCTAAATTTGTGTTGTGACAATATTTGTACCACATGCATTTCACTGTCAATCTGTCACATTGCATGCATGTCATATGAATATGCATATACACCTGTATACCACCACAATGGATTTCAAATGAAACAAACAAGATATGCTTTAACTGCAGACTGCCAGCTTTAATTTGAGGGTATTTACATCCAAATCAGGTGAACGGTGTAGGAATTACAACAGTTTGCATATGTGCCTCCCACTTGTTAAGGGACCAAAAGTAATGGGACAATTGGCTTCTCAGCTGTTCCATGGCCAGGTGTGTGTTATTCCCTCATTATCCCAATTACAATGAGCAGATAAAAGCTCCAGAGTTCATTTCAAGTGTGCTATTTGCATTTGGAATCTGTTGCTGTCAACTGTCAAGATGAGATCCAAAGAGCTGTCACTGTCAGTGAAGCAAGCCATCATTAGGCTGAAAAAACAAAACAAACCCATCAGAGAGATAGCAAAAACATTAGGCGTGGCCAAAACAACTGTCTGGAACATTCTTAAAAAGAAGGAACTCACCGGTGAGCTCAGCAACACCAAAAGACCCGGAAGATCACGGAAAACAACTGTGGTGGATGACCGAAGAATTCTTTCCCTGGTGAAGAAAACACCCTTCACAACAGTTGGCTAGATCAAGAACACTCTCCAGGAGGTAGGTGTATGTGTGTCAAAGTCAACAATCAAGAGAAGACTTCACCAGAGTGAATACAGAGGGTTCACCCCAAGATGTAAACCATTGGTGAGCCTCAAAAACAGGAAGGCCAGATTAGAGTTTGCCAAACGACATCTAAAAAAGCCCTCACAGTTCTGGAACAACATCCTATGGACAGATGAGACCAATATCAACTTGTACCAGAGTGATGGGAAGAGAAGAGTATGGAGAAGGAAAGGAACTGCTCATGATCCTAAGCATACCACCTCATCAGTGAAGCATGGTGGTGGTAGTGTCATGGCGTGGGCATGTATGTCTGCCAGTGGAACTGGTTCTCTTGTATTTATTGATGATGTGACTGCTGACAAAAGCAGCAGGATGAATTCTGAAGTGTTTCAGGCAATATTATCTGCTCATATTCAGCCAAATGCTTCAGAACTCACTGGACGGCGCTTCACAGTGCAGATGGACAATGACTCAAAGCATACTGCAAAAGCAACCAAAGAGTTTTTGAAGGGAAAGAAGTGGACTGTTATGCAATGGCCAAGTCAATCACCTGACCTGAATACGATTGAGCATGCATTTCACTTGCTGAAGACAAAACTGAAGGGGAAATGCCCTAAGAACAAGCAGGAACTGAAGACGGTTGCAGTTGAGGCCTGGCAGAGCATCACCAGGGATGAAACCCAGCGTCTGGTGATGTCTATGCGTTCCAGACTTCAGGCTGTAATTGACTGCAAAGGATTTGCAACCAAGTATTAAAAAGTGAAAGTTTGATTTATGATTATTATTATGTCCCATTACTTTTGGTCCCTTAACAAGTGGGAGGCACATATGCAAACTGTTGTAATTCCTACACCGTTCACCTGATTTGGATGTAAATACCCTCAAATTAAAGCTGACAGTCTGCAGTTAAAGCGCATATTGTTCGTTTCATTTGAAATCCATTGTGGTGGTGTATAGAGCCAAAAATGTTAGAATTGTGTCAATGTCCCAATATTTATGGACCTGACTGTATATATATATATATATATATATATATATATATATGTGGTTTATGAGGACACAAATTTGTATAATGACATGGGTATGACAGAGGTATTACAATATGAAGGTGGTTTATGAGGACACTGCCTATGTCCCCGTAATTCAAAAGGCGTAAAAAACATACTAAATGGTGTTTTTTTTTTAATCTAAAAATGCACAAAGTCTCCTGTGAGGGCTAAGTTTAGGTGTAGGGTTGGTGTAGGGCAATAGCACACACAGTTTGTTCAGTATAAAAAGCATTACGCCTATGGAGAGTCCCCATAAACCACAAAAACCAACATAATCGAGTTAAAGATTCCAAAGCAGAATCACCAAGCAACATTGCATATTTTCCTCCAATTCTTTTCTTAATAATAATTACTATATTATTAATCACAATATAGCTATTTTTATTTTATCTTTGTTATTAAAAACAAGAACAAAGATGCAAATAAACAGTATTTAATCAAGAGCAACGAGTGATTCCGTCTTTTCTTTTAATGTAACATTGAGACAGATCTATATTAAGACCTACTGTAATGCATGGATCAAATATAATGTTACACATCAGATTTTCCCCTAACTATTAACTAAACGTTCATGTCAGTCATAACAGATTATGATGTGAATATCGCTAATATATATTTCGCAATAATGTACTTTATAAGGGAGATCGGGCGCTCACGGAAAGGCGCGTCTTATGCACTTATGCTTTGCAAATGTCAGTCAGCACGATCGTCATAAGCATGGGTTTGAAAATCATATTTCACTGGTTTGGACTCGTGTCATCGAGAATTCGATATTAACAAAGCTGGAATGCTGCGCTTTGCAACAATAGACTTACAACTTGTGGTGAGAAGCAGTAGCCGTCGTCCAGAAGTGCGCAGAAAACGTACAAATAAAGATCATTTTAGATGTTTAATTACTATTTGGAGCATTGGGATTGCTAGAAGAGGGCTTAATGAACTAATTTTTGTGAAAACCTTTGACATTTTGACATTTTGACAAATTGACATTTTTCACTTCTTTTGCCTGGAGCTCAAAATTAGCCCATGCGACTTCCGACTCATTTCGCCAGAACGGGTCACACACACACACACACACACACACACACACACACACACACACACACACACACACACACACACACACACACACACACACACACACATATATTTGATTGTTCCATATTTCAGTTTTTCATCCCATTCAAAGTTTCTATTAAAAACAATTCAAATTGCAGTGCAAAATAACACAACACAACAACTGCTATGTTGAATAATGTCGAATAATTTTGTGAAATATTTGAATGTTTTTAAAACACCATTTACTACAATATACTGAAGCCCATCTTGTTCTTGTAGTTGCATGTGCAAGAAACACTGCTGCACACAAACTATTCATGACTGTCATCAATGGAATTTAGATTTTAAATTACTCTCCTAAATTTGATTTTTTTTATCAAAACAATTATATGCATTCACAACCTGAAGTCCTATTTATAACAATATGAGGAAGGAAATATGATGTCAACACAATACAAATCAATATATTAGTATAATATTGTAATAATATGCTTTGGTTTCAGTACAGCAGCAATATATAAGGTAATGATTTTGTTTCAGAATCAGCACATTATAGCAGTTTTTGTATTATAAAAAATTATAATATTTCATGATATATATCATTTTTTATTTAATATCTCTTTTTAAGTCTTTATACATGAATATGTAGTAGGTTTTATCTTTTAGAAAAGGGGTCCCTTGCAAGGGAGGCTTCCCCCACAATCCAAAGACATGCTGCATAGGTGAAACAGAAACCATAAATTGCCTGTAGGTATGAGAGAGTGTGTGAATATGTGAGTGTGTGTGTGTTAACCTTGCAATGGACTGGCCATCCATCCCAGGTGTTACTAAGAAGCTGGGATAGGCTCCAGCATCCCCATGACCCTACATAGGACAAGCGGTTTGGAAAATAGATGGATGGATGGACCCTCGCAAGAAGATCATTAAATTTGGGGGCCCTTAGCATGAAAAAGTTTGAAAAGCACTGTACTAGAGGTCATTGACATCCCTTGCATTACAGTCAAGCAAATTTTGAATATCATTATATTTATATAAGAAAACTATATATATATATATATATATAAAATAAATAAATAAATAAATACTGCTGCAAACAATTTGCACCTTATGTGAATAGGCTCACATCCATAGTAAAGACCCATTTAAACAACAAAATATTGATAATAATAAAGAAAACTATAATAATAATTATATTACTGTTCACATCAACACCATAACAGTCAGTTTATTCTAAGCATGCGCTAAAGGTTTGTCATCTGCCACTTTAAATGCTCAAGCTCTTTAAAGCACAATTGATTCTAATTGACTAATCAAAGTTTTTATTGTTCATCAGCTGAAAAAAAAACATACTAAAAGTAAATCCAACGATTTTGTTATTATTATATAGTTGTGGTGTGGAGTTCCCTATTTTAATGGAATGAGAACAAATATTAAAACATAAAATATAGTTCATTATCTCTTTTCGTGTGAATGGGCCTTAAATACAGCAGGATGAAGATTCTAAAATTTGCACTCATAGAACTATAAGACTCCCATTTGAATTCAAATCCAGAATAATTGAGCTACAATGTAAGAAAATAGATATTTCAATAAAATCTACTGCTTTTAAGTTCCCTTTTATAAGAGTGAGCTAAAAGAAACAGCAAAACATACAATCATTGAATAGTGAGCTGCATATTTTAGGGCACCATTAATCAAACAAATAATTAATGGAGGGGGCAAAAGTTGTGCTAGTCTTCAAAACAGACATCAAGCATTCTGACTTTATATGTTCTTCCATTTCTGTCTCTCTGTCTGGGACCCAGGGCAAAAAGACACTCATTACTCCTAATACCTTATAGCAATCAAGATGAAAAGCAAAAAACAGCAGCACAAGAAGGGTAAACTTTATTAAACTTCATTAAAGTCAAAGTCGGGGATCATGTCTGTAATGGTCACACTCAGTGGAGGGCGAGCAGCGTAAATCATCTCAAAGGCTTTTTTCCAGCTTAATGGCTGGGTAATTTATACTTTGATGTCGTTTGAGTGTAGCTATCACTGTCTAAGGGCTGTTTATTCTGTTTATGAGGCCTAAATAATTCCTGGCTCTTTTTACCCATAAACCCTAAGCAACAATTAACAACTACGGACATCCCGAGCAGAGGCAGATGCATAATGAGGAAGAAAGAGCAGATGAAAAAAGCACTAAGAGCGAGGGGAGAGATTACAAATGGGCACTGTGTAAATGATACCAAAGCGAATCCAGTCTTGTCTCGCTACAAAACAAGATATTTTAATCTCAAAGCATCCAACATGCTGCTTTAGTTGCCTCAGCAATTGACTGAATTGCTCAATTGAAATTGAATTTTCTCTCCAGAGAGCTATCCAGACCTTTTCCTGACAATGGGTGTGGGTCGCCTAAGCAGGCGTTCCTCTGTTATTAAACACAGGCATTCATTGGTCGTTCTGTTTCCCTGCTGATTTTAATTTGCTATTAGCAGTCGGCACATACGTCCCTGAGGCAAAAAATCTAAATGATTACCTACAGTAAATGCACACTAAAATATACAAACTTATAGAGGTAGTCCTGAACAAATACAGGTAATGTGTCAAAGCAATGATTTTTTTTTTTTTTTTTATTTTATTAATTTTTGCAAAGTGTTTTTTTTATTTTTTATATCTGAATTAAAGTTAGTTATGGGGTATCAAAAAAGACGAAAATTTAATTAAAGGAAATTATATCAAAATTTTGGTAAGTGTCAGTCCTGTGTCGTGTGTGTCATGTGTTCCCGCCTCATGTGTCCTTATTTGGTTTGTTTCCTGTCCTTGTTTAGTGTGATTACTAGTTAATTCTTGCCCAGCTGTGTTTGATTATGTTAGTATTATCCTGTGTATTTAAGTCCTGTCTGTTCAGTTAGGTTTTGGCTGGTCTTCTCGTTACTACCGGTGTTCCTGTGTGTCTGCCCTGCCTTGCCCTGTTGAGTTGGATTAAAGACTGTTGATTTGAGTTTATTCCACGTCTCGTGTTCCTCTCTGTTGTGTGCACCTTGACAGTAAGTGCATAAAAGTGTATATAACAAATACAAAGAACACAATTATATTGTCATTCAGATTGGAAATGCCCCATTTTACATGCATTAACTGCATAAGCTGAAGTTGAACAGTGAATGAACACAAACTGAAGCAATTTGCTAGCATGTTAATATGCAATTAATCAGATATATACACTACATAAACACGATATTACAACGTTGCACTTTTTCATCATCTACGATATAATTTTCGAAGACTAAAACTAGATGCCATTTTAGAATGGATGAATACTGATTAATTTTATTTAATGGATATTAACAATATTTAGTTGATAATTACTTGATATAGAATAATAATTAAGATCTGTACAAGCATGTATTGGATAGGTAAAGAAAAAAAATATTACTACTTTTCAACATTTTAAGTCTAATTAATATGCAACTTAATTTATCAAAATCCAATGAAAACAACATAAAAGAAAAAAATGTATAAAAACTCACTTTATGTTTTGAACTACATTTTTAAAGATTTGTCCTTTTCTTTATTGTGTCACTGACCCACTTAACAGTGAGGCCTAAAAAAAGACATCTCCGTTCGGACTCGATCTCTGCTAGAAAGGGTGCCGAATAGGAGACCTTCAGACTGTGAAAAGCAATTGAAGAAAACGAGTGCAGCGAGATAAGGCAAAGGCAGCCCACCGCTGCTCTGTAAGTATCCACCAGCCGTCTCCGCCGGCAATTAAGACAGCCTAAAACTACAGGCCTCAATAAGGTAATTAACCATTAGCAGATCATCGCGACGCTTATGGGCACAACCTTCACAAGCACAATCATCCTAATACGGTCAGTAAAACGGCAACCTGACATCTTCTGCCAGCGCAGACCCATTGCCACGGCCCATCCTTAATTGTGGGCCATCAACAGTAATTTAGCTCACTGTCCCACATAACAGCTTGATAAACAAGACCGGCCTAATTACACCTTGCACGTTCCGACCCAATCCTCTCAAAGCAAACAATAAATAAAGCAAGGTTAAGTGCAAACGAATAGAAGCCAGGAAGCGGAAGAAACCGAGAGCGTGCAGGGGACCTGTGCTTCCACAATCACATAGTCGGTAATGCTCGTCTCGGGCAAGTGGAGATCAAAGACAGTGCTCCCCTTCCACCTCAACATTGTAGGGTTTTTTTTCTTCCCGCTCCTGAAAGCATGAGCTAGGCCGGCCTAAGTTTACTCAGTGCTCGCTGGAACGGGCATGACAGGGATCACGGCTAACCCCGAAGGACAGGTGCTGCGTGGCTGGAAAGAGAGCAGCTCCCTCGTGCTCCTCACAGGTCACTTCCAAGCAGAGCGTTAGTGTGAGCGCGGCAGCAGAAGGCCCTTAACGGGGAGTGTTGGCTGCTAGCCTGTAATTAGCTTGGACAGCTCAGGCTCAAAGAGAGAGAGGGAGGCAGCCAGGCTACATCATAATGAGCTCAGCTGGGATTAGGAGGACAGGCAGCCGGCAAGGTGGGGGCGTGAAAAGAGTGAGCCCTCCTGTACGAGCGAGCCGGGGGTAGAGATCAAGCAGGGGAGGGCCAGGCCGCACTGGCTGGCAGGGTTAGACCCCTCAGCAAAGGATGGGCCAAATGAGGCCTGGCAAGGAAAGGGCCAAGGCGGCCTAATGAAGCGCGACACCTCCAGCAGACGAGATCAGCAGTAATTAACACACGCGCGCGCACGGACTGTCACTGAATGTACCCCCGAAAAATCTCAAGGGAGCAAACCTCAAGACAGGAATGTCAGTGTGTTTAGCTGCTATAAATGTCTGGAGTTGCACCGAGCATCTGTATTCAGTGTTGTGTTAAGGAAGTTGTTTACAGAAAAGCCTGAAAACATTTTATTTGCATTTGACTTTTTTAGCCAGCGCAATATAGTGAGACATGCAGAAAATGGACAATGGATTGAAAGATTTAACATACTAGCTTTGGAAGCACTTACAGTGGGCCAAAATTTCAGTCCTAGAGGCAATCATTGTAACTTTGGGTTGTGAATGTGCTAAAAACCCTTGAGATGGACAGCTTTTTTCCCCTAAGTTCTGTTTGAAATGACAATATATTTTTTCTTGAAGTGTCGGCAGTCATCTATGTGAAATTGAAGTAGAATCCCTGCTGGGTGCTAATAATGACTGTGACGGCTCTACATGACCTGACAAAACGACAGACACTTACTTGTCAGAGAGTAACTTCTTGTTCTCCTCCTTATAATACACCAGTTCGTTCCATAAATCCTCGCTGTCCTGCTGCACTTGTGTTTTGCATTTTGACCTGAAACATTGGAGAAACAAACAAAAAAGTCATACAAATAGCAGCATCTTTCTGACTAGAAACATACTAGAACTTTAGGCTTGCCACTCTCTTTCTATGAAAAAAAAAGTACAGTAATTAACCCCCGAAACCCAAAATATCAGACATTTGTGAAAAGATCTTATCCTAAAATTCTTGGTCAAATAAATGTAAGATTATACTCATAAAGCTGTTATTATGGGGGCTTGTTATCTCAAAGAATTCTAAACTGCCAAGAAGCCACCAGAAGTGTTTGAAACTCCAGAGGGCATCACTGACTGATATTTGACCAAGTGTGAAGTCTATCAGTGGGACAGGATTGTTATTATTGTTTATTTTATTTTAATGCTATTTTTCTTTAATTGTTACTGCAGACGTTAACTGTAATGTCTCTGATCAGTTTACACAGGACAAGTGACATCGTAGGTCTTGTCTACTGCACACTCCCAAACTGTAATTTAGAGAGAATCTAGACCACAATATACAACAAATACTACCGTACAAAGCTATAATACTAGATTGCATTAAGATTCACGGTCATATACCACACATTTTCTTGAATGTTTGTAATGCATTATGTCTTCAGGTCACTATACAATTCTCGGAGTAAACTTTGATGTGTGTGTTTTTTCTTCTTCTTCATTTTCATATATCTTTTCACTGACCAACATCCACTACAGACTACTGGAAAATTTGAGAGAGAGAGAAAAAAAAGAAATATTCAAGGACTAGGTTGGTTAGTGCAAATTACTAAAATGTTTAAAATGTCAGTTTGCGTAGTTTTACTTGTATATACTATTGAATTAAACATTTTAACCAATTTAACCAACATTAAGCCGTAAAACACCGTTGAATCACATACATTCAGTTACTTTACTAATAAAAACTAATGTAACACACACAACATAATTACATAACCCACAGTGGATAATTAGCTATGCAAAGGTGTGGACACTCATATTTGTGGCTGACCTTATTGCATACTGTATGTATTTGCAGGAGTTTCCCTTTCAGACAAAATTTGTATGAGAGAAGAGTATTTATTAAATGTATTATGCAAAATGATTTCCTAAGGTTTGTGGCGGTCAATTGATTGGTTTTCGGGACATTATTTAACGCCCCAAAAAAGCATGTCTTAACTCATTTTGTGCCTGTGTTGTTAGTAGATTGCATGCGCCTGATTATCATCGGCTCTGGTTTTTTGCAACCCTTGGTAGACTGTGTTGGTTATTATGGAAATTATCGGGCTGCATCTGTGTTCTTTCATTTGCACATTGTCAGTTGATCATCCGCAGAACTTTCCACTACCATCTACGCTTTTATAGGATTGCATGCTTAGAATGTTTGCATTGTATGAATGTACTGGACTTCAGATATAAAAACAATGACTCATTAGGTATTGTTTACAAAGTGTACATACTACCTAATGAAATCAGATGGTTTCCCATTTTCAATTCAATAGAATGTGTGGGAAACCCAATATGGCTGGTGGATCATTCTTATTTAATTTACTTTGAGAGCATAACTGAAAAATTTCATATTCAGTGTGATTTTTGTTTTTCACATGGTAAAGAAAAAAATCAATAACTTGTGTAAAGAGGAGAAAAACATGAAATCAGATTTTCGCTATATTCAGCTGTGGTTTGAATATAATAAAAAAACATCAGGTTCCATTCCTTGCACTGACACTGTAATAAAAAAAGGAACAACAAAAGGTCTCTCTCAGTTTGCACACTACTTTTAAGTCAATATTACACAAGCAGAACAGCTCTGTAACACAAATACTATTTAAACCCTATTCCACAGACACTTTCCTCTCATAACGTCCTTGAACCTACTGTATGGCAGAGTGCCTTTGGGTTCTGTGGGAGCAGTCCTACATCATGTGAAAACATTCACCCTGAGAAGCCACTCCTCAGCTAACAGCTTAACAAGCAGCAGCTCGGAGATCTTCAGTCTTAATCCATTGTGAAATTCAGTATTAAAGCTATGAATGGCCTCCTGAAGGACGTACTCATGAAACAGACCTTAGAGAAAGACTTCTCCTTTCCCCTCAAGCCTCCTTCACCTCCATCTCACTTCATTATACAGCGAGCGAGTAAACTGCGAGAGCTTTTCTGAAAAGGCAGCGGCTAATTTCTTTGATTCAGCGAATCTGTTTATGAGTGCAACTTTGATCAGCGCGTGGATGTTTTAATAAGTTTTAATTTTATTTACGCATCCCAACGCGCCCAGTCTGATTTACAAACTTGAAAATCCCTTCTGGAGAAAGAGAGGGTATGTTTTTATGTTTTGCTAATAGTGGTAGCGCTAATCGTGAGTGACGTCGTGGGTTACACAGGGCTGCAGCATTCTAATGAGATGTTAGTCTACAGCCGAGCTCTGAGACTCCTGCTGGGGCCCGCTCTCGCTTGTGCTAATACATGTGTAATAACACTAACTCCTCTAATATATCCAGATTGATGCATGCCTGACCATCAGAAATGGTTCTTTGGCCAGAAGAAGTGGCTTATGCTAGCAGCTCGCTAACCGATTTTCTTTTGGTTTTGAGGCATTAGGCACATTTGCATAACTCTTCAAAACGAGTTTGTTCAGCGGGTAAACGTAACAGCCCCGCAAACTCGACTCACTGAGGAGTTACTGACACTACCAGCTCTGTATGGAATATGAACGTTCCCGTAACAGGACTGGAAAGCTTAATAAAACAAGAGCTCTCTGGAAAAGTAAGTGTTTTTCCCCTCTTATCAAAACTAAGAGGAAGAAGATTATCAGAGACTCTTTGTCTTTTGTGCCTCTGTTACAATCTAACAGACACATACAGAGAGTAGAGGTGGGTAAATTCACACTCCTTTCACACGGGATCACGTTGCACTGCTGTTTTCTTTAATTAACCCAAAGAGAGCACAGCTGACAAGGTCAACACTTGCATCCCATGTGGATACTCAACATACGCTTCCATTATATACGTTTAAAAGGCTTGTGAAAAAGAAAGGGGAAAATGTTAAGGGGGTTGGGGAAATTGTCATGACATTTTGCTGCTTCTAGGGGTTTAGGTTAAAACCAAAGACTCAAAGGAGGGTATCAAAACCTTTTCTTTCAATCTTCCCACCTACTTTTTTTCTTTCTCTCTATTCTGCCGATATAAACAGTCACCTTGGCCTTTTGAGGAAGAAGTACTTCTGCACCCCTCTTCCTAAGAGCCAAAGCCTGTGCTGCATTTCACAGAGATTAGAGCAAGGGTGAGAGACAATGTTACAAGTCTGTTAAAACAATTTTTTTCTTTTTTATGCATGTGCAAACTGAGTGAACCAAAGTAGAATCGCTATCCTTATTCTATCCTAAAATTGAAATAGTTTTTTTTGTTTTTATTACTACAGTTGCTTGGACACATTTCTCAATACTTAGGTCACCTTTTCAAAAATCTTTACACATTTCTCCTTACCAACTTTTAGCTTGGCAGAGCAGAAAATTCACATCCAAAATAATTTTGTACTACAACTACAGTACCAAAACACTTAAAACATACATGTTTTTAAATCAAGTCATTCTTTCATAATGCTAACAAACGTTGCCACCCAAAATACTTTGTCACTCATAAAACAATGACCTATAACACTAACAACAGGTAACATTATATAATATTTTCATCTGTAATATTTCTTTCCAAAAAGAATGGCCTGCGATAAGTGGCCATTGTTTACATTACGGTGGAAAATTATTCAATGAAATTAAAATGAAAGACTAACACCTGTCCAGTTACTTCTAATTTCTAATTATAATGTTTTTGTTTTGTTTGTTTTTTTAGATTTGGGATATATTTCAACACAATATTACTCTAGGGATGTAGAAAATTGCTGTCTTATTCAGCTTTGAATTATATTAGGGTTTTAACTTCAACAGCTTTGAAAACGCTCAAATCGGTCTGAATGAGCAAAGAATTCATGTAATTTGAAAGGAAGTAGTCACTGAATGTATTTTGACAGTAGTGTTTTTGAGTGATCAAAGTGTCAAGAAATGGGTCCTAGGATCTGTACAAAACTGTAATAAGCAAGCGGATGACAACCACATTTATATTATTATGTGCAAATAATAGCAAGTACTTACAAGTCATGGATATCTTCAGCTTCCTTCAGCTGCTCTGTCACTGTTCTGTAGTTTGTCTGAATGATGCGTAAACGGTCATGATGTTTGGCATGGGCTCTTCGCAGATCCTCATTCTCCTTAGTCTGTAGTTTACAGATGACCAGACATACATACAAACACAATTAAAATCTTAATTATATGAATTATATGAATTCAAAAGTGAACATAACCATGACAGTGGACAATGGCGGCCTAATGGTTAGAGAGTCAGACTCTCAATACCATGACTGAAGTGCCCTTGACCAAGACCCCCAACTGGTCCCCGGGTGCCGCAGCAAAAATGGCTGATCACTGCTCTGGGTGTGTGTTCACGTGTGTGTGTATTTGTTCACTACTCACTGCTGTTTGTGTGCACTTGGATGGGATAAATGCAGAGCACAAATTCCAAGTACAGGACATCATACACTCATTTTCAATCACATAAGAGTTTAAAAATCAGGGTAAAACTTTAGTTTTCACTATCAACTTTGCTTATTAGCAAGCATAATACTAGTATGTTGGCTGTACATTAGTACTTAATAAGTATACTATAAGTAAACTTACTATTTATAAGTAATTAGTACTATAAGTAAACTTACTATTTATAAGTATACTATTACTATATATACTATTGTATATTAGTACTTATAAAGTACTAGTACCCTATTCTGCATAACCATATTTTAGATTCCTTCATCCTACACCACACCTAAACTTAACAACTACAGCAAATAAGGTGTTTTTTTTAAACGTCGACGCCAATAGTTAATAGTCCCTTCGCAGGGAGCTTGATTGACAGGTGATCTGACCAATCATAACAGCCGAATCTGCCATTCTGTGTGTAAAACAGGGGGTGGTGATGGCGCAGTGGATAAGACACATGCCTTTGGTGTGAGAGACCCGGGTTCGAATCCACTGTGAGACACCAATGTGTCCCTGAGCAAGACACTTAACCCCTAGTTGCTCCAGAGGCGTGCGACCTCTGACATATATAAGTCGCTTTGGATAAAAGCGTCAGCTAAATGAATAAATGTAAATGTAAAAAAATAATAATAATAAAAAAAAAAACAGACAGGAGAGTAGATTAACGTCAGAGGACTTAAATTGAAAATAGTGTGTACTGACATGTTTCCACGGTTGAAATAACATTCCTTCGGATGTTCATTAGTTAATCATAATCATGATAATCATGCTTTAAGTAAATATGAAAAGACGATCGGTTCACGTTACGTTTGAACTTAGGTACTATAGTGATCTGTCACGACACATTAAAGAGCCACAAAATGCTATTTATTGTTTGAATTTCTTAAAAACAATGACAACATTTGAAAGACAAGACTTTGTTTCATACCAGAAGTAACCTGCTCTGTCTTGTCTGTCGGCATGTTTGCAATGTCCTCTTCGCTCAGTGATGTATTTATTTCTTTATTTTCTGCGTGTGAACATGATATGTGGCGTGAGAGTGGCATGGCTTGTCAGACATAGCAACAGTAACTAAGAAGGGCAGGTCTTTGTGAAGGGTCTACTGGTCCCGAACTACAGTGTGACCAAAATCTGAATAGTTTGCAGTAACTGATCATTGATAAATAACAAATGGTCATATTCAGGGTTTCTGCCTTTTAATTTTTAAAGAGCATATCCTCTATATATATATATATATATATATATACACATACATACACACACACACACATGCATGCATATTATATATATATATTGTGACGAGTCGGCTGCCTCCCCCCTTATCATCATCACCACCTCGTCGCCCTTCACCAGGCTCCCGACGGGAGTGGGTGTGTGAGAGAGGAGGGGCGCTGAAACAGCCAGGGTGGCGGTGTGTGATGAGGCGCACCTGATGTGAATAGAGCCTCATCACTGCCGCTGTTTAAATGCCGAGCGCGCCTCTCCTCGGGAGACCGGTCTCTTCCCCGTGCATGCACGCTGGTGTCCTCGTGGGTCCAGGAAGGGCGCGTCGAGTAGGACTGCCGCACCCGTTAGACGGCTGACGGGCCAGGATGCCGGGCTGTCGAGTCCCCCAGAAGCTCCGGGGACCCAGGAGTAGGATGTTGCTGCTGGAAGAACCCGCCGCCACTCGCTCCCGGACCCGAGAGGGGAGCGCGTGCGGCCACCGGACTCCGCCCCTTCCCTGGACCCTTCCCTCCTGAACACTGCCCTCCTTTACAAGCCCCGCAGCACGACGAGGACACCAGATCCCTTGTTTATTTTGGACACTTTTCCCCTTGGACACTGTTTTTGATTTTTATTGTTTAATAAAAACCTCTCCGAGGCCTGACGCCACACCCACTGTCGTTTGCTCCTCCCGCCACAAT
Organism: Barbus barbus; assembly: GCF_936440315.1. NCBI lineage: Eukaryota > Metazoa > Chordata > Actinopteri > Cypriniformes > Cyprinidae > Barbus > Barbus barbus. Next base: position 19,282,034 of record NC_136736.1, on the reverse strand, counting down.
ATATATACATATATATGTATATACCAGTGGGGATTTCTTTAAGACTGCAAGGGAAGCTCGGCTTCCCCTATAATGTCAAAAAATTAATGGTCAAACATGTACTATTGTGTTAATAGTACATATTATTTATAATATTATTTTATTGATTAAAAATGCGTTAGAACACGTTCATCTCGAAGACGAGTTCGTTCAGAATCAGCTACATATAGCAGGTGACTCGATTTCCTTCTCATATATTCCCGTAGCATCAGTGTATTTGCCTGTTGAAGCCCAGCGTCCATTGACTTCTATGGGGCTGCTTTGAACAGTTTTTTTCAGTGCTTCGAAACTAGACGCTCATTGGATAAATGCTGCGATTATGTCCCGCCCCCTGACGCTCAGCGTCTCTGGGAGTGAATGGGGGAGTGGGCGGGGCCGGACTCCGGGCTTCTGCGTGATGATTGGATGGTTTGTCGAAAGACTGCATCTCCTTTTGATTGACAGCTATTGTGTCCTATAAGAAGTCGCTGATGCTGAAGATATTCGAGCCAGTGTTGCCAATTTAGTGACTTTTCAGACCACCCTAGAGACCTTTTTCCCCAAAACTGACTAGCGACAAATCTAGCGACTTCTTTGACAAACCTTAGCGAGTCTCTGTGATCGCTGGTTCTGCCGCAACGGCGCGAGGTGAGCGCGCACGCACCTCTTTCTCTGTTCAGTGAGCGGCTGAGAGGAGCAGCGCGTGCTTCTCTAATTTTACATGCAAATATAGCCGAAATCACAGCACAGGAATTATAAATTAGGATTGCAGACTAACTTCTTGGGAGGGAGAGCTGGTTATGTATTCTTAAAGGGCTGCGTTTCAGTCACTATTTCATATTTATCCCGTTGACTGACAACATAAACAGTAAAATATATAAAGGAAAACAGTTTTATTGAGAATTTGGCTGCATTAAAATACAGTATGAGCACAGAGAGACAAACAAATGTAAAAGGCAATATGACGCGATGACGTCATGAATATGCTAAGTAGCGCATGACGTCATCAGCTACTTTCCATCGAAAGAAGTTGGCAACACTGATTCGAGCTCAGTCCCATGGACTTTGCAAGTGTAGTCAAAAGACAAACTGCTGCAACCTATTTCTTGATATTTGCTTGGCGAAATTGCAGGCTAATTTTCATTATACATTTCACACAATTATACACCACATTCCTTGTTTCAGTTTAACCTAATTCCAACATTTCCTCCGTCGAGTTTAATGTTTTTTTTAGATCGTTTGTTCATTCATTCATACAGTAGGCCAGGCGGTGAACTAGCCAGCTAGCAAACTGCACACGATTTACGTATAAATAAATGGACCATTTTTATGATGTAGGCCGAAAATGAGCTTCCCCTCTTTGAAAGACCAGCAGCCGCCACTGGTATATACATATACACACATACACACACACACATACACACACACACACACACACACACACATATATATATATATATATATATATATATACATACATATACTAGTGCTGTCAAATGATTAATCGTGGTTAATCGCATCCAAAATAGAAGTTTTTGTTTACATAATATATGTGAGTGTGCTGTGCATATTTATTATGTATATATAAATACAAACACATGCATGTACTGTATATATTTAAGAAAAATATGTTATGTTTATGTATATGTTTATTTATTAAATATATTTATATATAATATAAAATATAAGAATACAAATGTATAAATGTAAATATTTCCAAAATATATGCTGTATGTGAGTGGATGTATATGCACATAATAAATATGCACAGTACACACGCATATAGTATAGTATAACAAACAAAAACTTTTATTTTGGATGTGATTAATTGTGATTAATCGTTTGACAGCACACAAACATATATACACACATTTTTTTTAGTTGCCAAGCTTGTAGAACATGCAAAAGTGGCACATTTTCATTTATTTAATTAAATCACTTTCACTTTCTTTTTGTTTATCTATTCTCAAATTTAAGACCTCTTAAAATGATAATTAAGAATTTTGATATACATGAAAGATATGTTCGGCCTTACATTAAATATGTAATTAAATGTAACATTAAATATAATTTTTTGGCCTTAAATGTGATCAAACTAATTTAATGTCACATTTAAAAACAAAGTACAAGATATAGCAGTTACATATTAACAAAATGGCTTTAGTGCCACTAATGCAGTGGATTGTGTAAAAGTAACCTCTCATTGGCCCACCAAATCTCACTGGTGTGTCAGTTTACTTCACAGTCCAAGGAGAAAAAAAAAAATCAAACTGCTCACCCTTATACGGGAGAAAAAAAAAACTGGACTGTTGCCATGTAAATGCTCATACCAGATACCCCATGTGAATATTTCTATTTTTAAGTGTCCTTGCCCTGAAAATGTGCATTTGGCATGAACAGACCTTACCTGGCCCACTGGCTGAAACAAAGGCCACAATACAAGATTACTCTTCACATGCATACTTTTATTCCACAAACTGTAGATAAAACTGCAGCACAACCATTTCAAGCTCATTCAGATAGCAGTATATGCTTACTGACATCTCACAACAATTCACGGAAGATTCGTTATGAAAATATACACAAATGCTTGGGTGACCATTCAACCATCATCTCATGTTTGGACTTACGCATTCCACATAATGCCTAGACTGTTTTAAAACAAGAAAACATAAAAAAAAAGTTGTTTTGGAAAGAAAACATAGGTAAAAGGCACTGTTAAGCGTGCACTTTTGACTATGCAAATAAGTTCCATATGGAGAAAAAAAGGGTAAGCCATCCCTTTGTGACTCTTTCTGATGTCAACAGCCAATCACAACAGTGGAATGGAAAAGTGTCATATTACAATCTCTTCCACATCAGAAAGGGTATGCTTTTAATAAAAGTATGCTCTCAACAGACACACCTTGTTCTGAGTCTCCAGCTTGTGATGTAAAACAATAACAGACAAAACCATATTTCCACTCTCAACCTCACAACAAGGTCATGCTCCCGGCAGCAAAGTCAAGGAACATTCCTCACCAGTGGAAGATGTAGCCACCGAACCAATCATCTAACCACGCAGAACACAAACAGCAATAGCAAAATCACTTTCCAGAGACCTAGGCATTAGAATATACTGTCAGTTTATGATTATCTAATGTGCAATATCTCATGCTATTGCGTAACTATCATTTTGATTACAAATTGAACCTAGGTTCAAATTGAGTCACGTGGTGTTTGAGTTTGTGTATGAGACGAAACTACTCCACGCATTCACACACACACAGAGACACACAGAACATGCAGACCTATTAGAGACATGCACTGACTGGCTGCTGTAACATTTATTTCTGTTGTGTGATAGGATGTTAGATTAATCCATATCGAGTAAAAATGTCCAGAGTTTATCATCATTATTAACATAAATTTTTATCATAATCTCAATATGATATAATTTATCGCCCGGTGCTAATTCAGGCTATTTATAGAATGTGCTTGGCAGGCGAATCAGTGACTCCATGCGGGCTACCAAGTCGGTGACCACTGTTCAAGTGCTGACGTATACCGGACCTTTCCAATCATGTCCACTTTAACCTCATACCAGCAAGCTCACATTCATTTCCCTCTATTTTTGAGTGCAACATCCACATCTCAAAATCCAATTAAGACTTGATGGACTGAACCAAGTCTCCGGACAACTTTTATTTCTTTTTCCAATAATTCCAATAATAATTTCAGATGTATGTCACAATGTGGAAGATAGATCTATCACCAATTCAGTTTCATAGTGATTTAAAATTGTAAAAGCTTGGTTATGTTTGGTGAAACAGTAACAATTTCAATTACCTTGTTATAAAATAAATCGATTATACAACACACTGACAATTATACAACAAAAAAACATACACATCAATTTATTTGTAATATTTTCTAGTTTAGTCAATTACTCATCTTATGGTAAACAGATGAATTTCACAACATGTGAATAATACATTGTGAACCTGCAGTAACTCTAAAGGTTATATAGAACTTCACAAAAATTCACATTTCTAACATTACACAATCGTCTTTGGTCATTTTTATACTGCTAAGTTGAAACCTTTTTGCTAGTGACACTCAAAAGCACTTTAAGTGAAATGACCAAAGTCATTACATAATTGGTATTTGTGTGAAGATCACTAGCAAAGTTTTATCAAAGAGAGTGTTTTTCTTTTCGGGATATGCTCTTTGAGTGCTTCTCTGGGAACAAGGCACTGATAAGCGTTTCCACGCCAACCTGGCACCTGTAGCATTACTGTGGCCTGACATTTTGTCTGTCAGCCAATGGGAAAAGGCTGACTTCTCCCTCCACTTAAACCCCGCAGCAGGAGGAACGCCTCAGTGAGCCGGGTCGCTCCCCAAATGCCCGTAAATATTGGTCTTCGCTTCACAGCTATTTGAAGAAAAAAAAAGGGGGGGGGGGGGGATCTCCGCCAAAGATTACATGGGACTTTTCAGGGGTGAACATATAGATTTTCCTGACAAGAAGGCCCTCTATTATTCTGACCTTAGCCAAGACGAACTCTGGCAGAGACAGCAAGCGCACCTTTCAGCTTGAGTGGCCAGGGCCAGGAGACTTGTCGAAAGGCTTTCTAAAAGGGAGGAAAGCTTGTTTACCGCTGCTATGACACGGCAGCCCTGCTGGGCGGGAAATGCAGGGCCCTGAACCCTGTTATTATTAACAAGGACAAAGAGAACAAGCCAGCCCCAGACCGGTTGCCAATGTGACAAGTATGGATTTACTGCTCAGAAATTCACAAGAGGACACTCAGCCTTCAAACCAGAAAGACAGAGAATATGAGACAGAGAAGTGAAACAAAGCAGAGCGCTAATGAAGGCCTGCTCAGATTGAGTGACCAACGTTTCGTGTCTGAGTGACATCACAGCATAAGGGGGGTGTTTAAAGTACCCGGCACGCATGCACCTGGGCATCAAAATCAATACGAACTGGAGGATGAATACTCCACACCGCTGGAATCGTTGACTGTCACTGAGCCTCACAAACTGAAGCATCTGACAGACAAAAACACCGACTAGATTAGTTTCCTCCAGATTTAAAAGGAAGGAAATGCAGGAACGGCGAAAATGGGAGCAGAGAAGAGAGCAGGGTAAGAGAGAGAGAGGCTTGAAGAGTCAGAAGAGAGACATGGATGATTGGTTTAGTGAAGAGCTTGAGTTCTTCAGCAGTCTTCTCTCCCGCTGCCTCATTGCCTCTGCAGACAGTCAGTGTGTGTGTGCGTGTGGATGATGAAGGATGGAGGTCAGTTAGAGGGCAGCGGTCAGAGGACAACATCTGACTCTACCTGCTATGAGCTCCTTCATGCTGAAATTTTACCACTCAGACGCACGCATATGCAAATACACACTCATAAGCCAAAGAGCAGCCAGTGTATCAGATTACCATGGTTTTTAATTTTAAAAATATCTTTTTAATTCTATTTCAAACATGTTTCAATTGTTTTAATTCATTAATTGGTATTTCAAACCGTTTCACAGCATTACAGTCTAGTGTTTTATATTTGAATTCCAAATATCATTAAGTAAATCTAAAATTACATTGTGGACATTTTATTTTTGCTTTTGGTCACACTAAGGCATTTTGGTTTTAGGACAACAAACAAGGTTTTGATTCACTTCAAATGTTTTGCTTCAGGATTGCTTCCTAAACTAAAGTGCAACCAAGTTAGGGGCAGTCGTGGTCTAATGTAGAGGTCTGCATTCCCGCGGCTCTCCCACGGGAACCGACCAGATTTCTTGTGACGCAGGATTTAATTTCCGAATAAAATACAGTAGCAGTCGGTAACTCTGGTTTAATTTGAACGGGAGCGGGCGGTCTAACAATATCCCATTCCCGACTTCCTTCCAGAACAGCATATATGTGCTTTACTCATTCTTATCGACCACCGGTACACCCTGCACTCAGGACTAGCGCTTTCTGCGTCACACATTTTATTTGCGGGGTCTGTGTGCGCAGCATGTGCATAACGGTCCTCAGAGCAGGCTTTACTGGTGGTGAATATACGTTTTTCTCTGCAACACTTTTTTCCTACTGTAATGAGAGCAAAATGTTAAATGACTTTTGTATCTTGACAAGATGAATAAAACAACAAATACGATTTTTGTGCAGACTACACTTTTATTTGTTATCTTTCTTTTTCAGTAGCATAAATTTAAATGTGAGATTCTGGAAACGGGATCTAAATTTAGCGGGAACGGTCAGGTCGGGAAGAGAATTATTCTAAGCGGACAGCAGGTGAACATAGAGTGAATGTATTGTGTGTATGTATATATAAATATGTGTATGTATGTATATATATATATATATGTGTGTGTATATATGTAGATATATATGTGTATATATGTATATATATATATATATATATATATATATATATATATATATATAATTTTTTTATACATAAAAACAACCATTCAATTTAATCATATGACACATTGCACTCCTTCTGTGTTCTAATGGGTATCACTTTATTTTATGGTGTCCTTGTTACACATGTTACACATACTTACTATTGTAATAACAATAAATTATGCATAATTACATGCAAGTAACCCTAAACCAAACCCTAATCCTAACCCCAACCATATAGTAAGTACATGTAGTTCATTAATATTATTCAGTACTTAAATGTATAATTACACTGTAACAAGGATACCTTAAAATAAAGAGTAAACAGAGAATGTGGCCAAAACATTCAAATAAGAACATAAATCTCCTAAGAGGTCTCCAACGAGAAGATAATAGAACCACAGTGACAGAATAAAGCAAGTATTTAATGTTCACCTTAAGCGCAAGTAATTCCTGCAGCCACTGAATCCTTTGCTCCTGACTGTCTGCTCCATCACTGCTGCCGCCACCTGGAGACAGAGACTCGGCACCCTGACAAAGACAAAAAGAAATCGATATAACAACAGAAAACCCTTGTTCATCAACACAATAGGCGAGTTGTTAATTATCAAAAGCAAAAGATGAGCAATAGCCCTTCACGTACGAACACACAAACATCAGCCTGCACACTCTCCGAAACCTAACAGGGGACACGGGCTGAATCACGAGGAGGAGCGCACATGGCATGCTGCTGAAGGGTTCTCTGTGCAGGGACCTAATGAGCATGTTCATTTCCATTTACATTGTTTCTTTGACAATAATGATGTCCCATTAGGGGAGACTAAAGGGTTATAGAGTGAGAAACGCGCCAGGCCTCATTACCAAAGGTGGGGAGGGAGGCGCCTTTAATTGCTCTATCAGGGCCCAGAGTTACACTTGATAGGACAACAGAAGCAGACTTTGGGGAGAAAGAAAAAAGAGAGAATGAGAGAGAGAGAGAGAGAGAGAGAAGAGTGGGCTCTCTCTAAAGTACCTAAAACCAGTGGAGAGTTGTGTGCGAAATCTGGTCAGGGCAGTGAAGGAAGGCCAGATGGCGGATCAACTGTGAAAGAGTGAAACTACAAAATGGCAGACGCACCACTACAGTTTGAGAGAAGGAGATCTACAGGGACCAGATCAAAAACCCTTAATCTAGGAAAAAAAAACACTCATACTTCAGAGAACTGAAAAGATCCTTTAAAAGCTGATTAGCTCTTGACTAGGCTGCCGTTGAGTACAACTAACTAAAGTCACTTGCTTGGAGCTCTTAGTCCAAAAGGATCTACCAATTGATGTCTTGAAGTCAACTCATTAACAGCATAGCTGAACTTTCCTCTGACACATGTCCCAAAACCAGACTTAACATTCTCAGCATACACAGGAACAGTGGTGTCTTCATCATCAAAGCCCTCAACTCTGCAAGGATTAGCAAAAGAGTGAAATTAAAGCTTACAAAGGAGAAGCAATCAATACCTGAATATAGAGAACAAAGAAACGGTTCCAGCAGTCGTGAAACTAGTGGCAAAGAAAGCCTTACCCTTCCTGGACTGCACAGACTCATGCTCATATGCAGGGATGCAAACTCATCAGACGTGAAAAAGCTGACAAAGATGTGGCCTCGCGAAGAATATTTTTAAAATATCAGCTTTAAAATGTGGATTTAAGTGGACTTTCTCATAAGGATATAGGTGAAAATAATCACCCTTGAATCTATACAGGTTTTTTTCTCTCTCCACTTCCTCAGACCACATTCACATAGTTATTTTTAAGCTAAATTATGATTGATGCTGTTGTTATGTTTTATATAAAAAAATTACAATACTGTAGTATAAACGCTGTTGTCCTAAAACGAAAAAAAAAAGGACAAGATTACTCAGTAATAATTTTATTTTATAGAAATCAGTAAAATATCTGAGCTCCTCTTTCGTTGACAGTAGATTTTAAAATGATCCCCATTACAAATTCTCATTACTAAATTAGGCACGTCATGTTGGGTTTTCAAATCCTATGTTATAAGCAACATTTAATTACAACAGAGCTGCTTCGAGACATTGAAAACCCCTCTCTCAAATTAAGAAAAAAATAAAAAAAAACCATCAGGTCTGTATGAATCACACAAATGACCTATTCTGGAATCCAAACAAAGATTTTTGCCAAAAGATGACAAGTTTGCATCACTGCATATGGACAATATAGTTAAACACACAGAAAATTCTGTTATCATTTACTTGACCTGATGTCATTCCAAATAGTGCTACTTTTCTCTTCTGTTAAAAAAACTGAGACATTTTTTAAGGATATACAGATTGATCTTTTCCATTGCATTACAATGAATAAAGACTGGAGCTTTCCTGCTTTTCATAGAATTTGCTTTCATGATTCATTTGCTTACATAAACTATGTCAAACGAAGAATAAAAAGTCTTTCAGTATGAAGATAGGATAAGTATGAGGATAAGTATTTCAGTGTTAACTGTACAAAGAGAAAGATTTTCTGTTGTTAGTGTCAGCAACAGCTACACAACCAAACTCATTTCATAAAAATATCTGGCCCCAGCTATACAATGCATGGTGCTGCTTTATCTTCCAAAAAATATACAGTGTAATGATATAACTTATTATACTCACATTGATAAGAAGTTCTGTGTGTCTACAGTAGGTTTCTGTCATGCATGAATCCTCGGGATGGAGACACACACGATCACATGATACATAAAAAAAGAGCTGTCTGGAAGGCTGTGTTCAGTACACTTACACTTTCATTAAGATGGCAAGAAGCCTGGAAAATACCGTTAAGGGGTGGAAGATGATGTTTTACAGGGTCAGCTTTTAAATATAAAACGATATCACTCGCACATTGTAAAATACGTTTTAGCATGAACTGTCTACCTAGGCAACAATTTTAGGTATTACAGTGGCACCCAAGCCACAAATCCTACTTTAAACAGCTTAAAAAAAAAAAAAATGGCAAAGGTTGCAATTTAAATAAATAATATATGTGCTGTGTGTTTCAGCGTTAAGCACAGCACTGTGTTCTTTTACAAATGATCTGTGTTTTCAGTCTCAGAGCCATAAATTCTGCTCCACACAAATTTATGTCTGTATCTGCTCTGAGTTTGGGTCACTTATGATGTTCATTTAGCGATGCAACATATGCCAACTATCTTCCCAAACTTGTAATGAGACGCACTTAGAAAATGCCTGTTGTCAACGAAAGAGAAACTTTGTCCACCAAAATAAAAGCTTGATTTGAAATTTTTTTTATTTTGTACAGTAGTAATTTACAATAGTATTTCTTATTTTGTGTGTTTTTTTCCCTTTCTTGGTAGAGCCCTGCACGGGCCTCAAATTTAGGCCCTAGCCCGGCCCTGGCCCGAGACGCTCAGGCCCTAGCCCGGCCCACGTCCGACAGCTTATCAGAATTACCAACCCGAGTCCGACCCGAGCCCATCTATTTTTCCCCTCTTCTCCTAAAACAGTTTATACTACTGTTCCAGCTATTAAAATAGTTCAGTTTTGTGTGTAATGGCAAAATTATTATATTTCGTTTTGTTTTTTTTATTAAGTTAATTTAGAAAAATGTTTGGAGCATTTTTGTTCGTTAAATAGCCTATAAGTTTTTTTTTTTTTTTTAAAGTAACGACCAAGCGGCCAGCTGCATGAGCTGATCATAGCCTATGTTTAATCAATTTAGCCTTCTCATATCATCACGACTTGCCTAAAATAAAATCAATAGATATACTAAAACAGTTCAAGTATATAACAATAATAATGTGCGCTAGCCTATATCTAAGTTTGTGCGGAGAGTGGAAGCTAAAGCGCGCTCTGCAGGACATGGAGGCACCAGAGCAAACACTTGGATTTATTTCAGTGGAAACAAATTAAAATAGCCTACGCCATCATTTATTTTTTAATTTTTTTGATAAAGGTAAGAGAAATACATCATTTGGACCTGTAAAGCGTCTACTTGTATTTGTGTGCACTCACAATACCAACAAAAGGTAGTTCTTTTATAAAACAAAGAAAACAAACATGATGCGCTTTCTGCCGTCTTGAACAGGAGCGCTTCACAAAAATGAACCGAAGCTGAGCGAATACATGCCTCACAGACATGATAAATATATCTATAGAAAGCTTTAAATTATCACTTAACGAAATAAAAAATTGAAAACAAAAACTCTTATTATAATCTTAATCATAATCAATAAAGATGCATTTCTCTCTAAAGGCGCGTCTAATGAGGAAACGGCGAGTCAGGATCAGCAACTTCATCCTTGACACAGACTCAGAAAACATTAGTTTATTAGTAAATAATTCAAATATCTCCTTACTATTTCCCGCAGACACATTCATGGTTACGTTTGCTGGGGTTTTGCAGCAAGCTTTAGAATATTGTGTGCATTTGAACGCAGATCTATTCAGCTGCGCTGAAGTCCCTTGCGCACCTGCTGCTGCTGCGGGACACTAAACACCATCGAGCTGCTCTCAGTCGCGGCACGGTCTCGTGTTGTTTCCACCAGCACGGCGATTTTTTTCATCACTAATCGATAGATGTCTATAATATAAAAATAAGGAGAAAAACAAAACAGGCCCGAGGCCCGGCCCACATCTGAACTATGACGTGGAAATTGGCCCGAAGCCCGGCCCTAGAGGCGTAAAAAAGTCAGGGCCCGTCGGGCCCGGGCCGAAATGCAGGGCTCTATTTCTTGGTAGTCATAATAATAACTATTATCATTATTATTATTATGAATACAAATACAAATATTATTCGTTATACACTTCTTATCCTTATGTAATCATACATTTTTTTGGCCAAATTGTGCAGTTGTTCTTTGACTGCCTATGTCTGGCCAAGAAGAGCAGGAATTGGGCTAACAAGGTTACAGTATTGAACAATATGTTCCCCAGAACACAGGGAATCAGGGTGGTGGCAGCATTATGCTTTGGGGATGTTTCAATGTGGCGCTGAGCATAAAAATAAATAAATAAAAGCAGCACTAACTACAGAAAAACTCAGGCGTTAATTAAGCTGCAATCAGCAGGAGCACTGGGACAATTAATCTTCCATCAAGGCAAAGACCCAAAACACACTGCAAAGGCAACACTAGAGTAGCATATACCAAAAGGTAAATGTCCTAGAGTGCCATGTGGAGTACAAACCAATATATACAAACAGACACTACATAATGGTGTCAGTCTTTTTGCCAAGAGATTGAGTAAAACTCTCCAAAGAGCTGATAAACTCACCCAAACTGCTGCCTAAATGGTCTTAAGTATTCAGTTGCAGGTGATTATGCATTGCATATATACACACACACATAATCTAATGATTTTTAAAAATAAGTTATTGTTTTTATTAAGCAAGGATGCATTAAATTGATAAAAAATGGCAGAAGGTTTTTAGATCCACAAATAAGCATATTGTAATTATTTCTGAATGATCACGTGACAGAAAACAAATATGAACAAATATTTCACATTAATAATTATTTTTATTTTTTTATTGTACAATCCCTGCTGGCACTGAGACTCGAACCTGCGACCTTTGGGTTACAAATCCGACTTGTAGAGTGCAGAGGTGAATCCACTGATATCATTGGCAATATTGTGCTGTAAATGGAGAAGGAACAGTCCATCTGTATAATCATGCTCTTGAAAAGTAGCCTAACTCAAAATTTGAATTTTTTTCTTTTTTTTTCTTTAATAAAGACTAAGAGTTGTTGGAGCTTGGTGGTGGTGAAGCTGAAGTTATGTGACCGTGGTCTAGTTTGTTTATAATCTACATTTAGCTTTTCACTTCTGGTTATTGTATTTAGACCAATTCATTAAATTCATAAAACTTGTGCTCTTTTGTGAAGATTGTGCGAGTGATTGGCTCCCAATGTAGAGAGTTGTTTCTCGATTGATGGCCGCAGTTCATGTGCTGCACTGCATGCACACTGGTGGATTTGTTTCACAGCCGTGAAAGAGATATTACAACATTACCAATTCAACACCTAGCAAGATAATATGACAAGTGAAAGTGAATCTATTGCAAGCCTGTATCCAGTAAATACAAGACCCAATGCTTTCTTCTTGGACTGCATGAAAACTGATGTAACATGATGTTTCCCTTTCTTCGCAGAGAGACAACTCTAAGAAAGTGTGTAAAGTTCAGCCGTGTTTCTGACATGTTTGCAGCATCAAGTTTGAAGGCTGTGATGACTGGTAATTACCGCCAGCAGACAAGTAGGCCTTGGCACCTGTGTTTTCTCTGAGAGCAAGATAATGAAAAAACAACAGCGCTGTCGTCACCTTCGGGTTCCTGATTGCATTATCAAAACTACAGCCGGGCTTGGCATCTGGGCGTGACCTTGTTAACTGCCAGGGTAATTAAGTTTAACCAATTGGGAGAGGGGATGATAAATTATTAGCAGGTAGATTTTGTTCACATTTTATTAAATTGGCCTGCCAAAAGGGTTGGCCAAATTATCTGGGGCCTCATTTGTTGGAGGCCGGCCACATTGGCGCATCTGTTACAATTATTTATAATTTCAAGCAGTCGAAAACCAACAGAGTTCGGCATCAGCCGCGTAAAGCAATTTACAAATGATCTGATGAGGGAGCGTTTGAGTCGTTTCCCCTCATTTCTAGCCAGCAGGGAAGATGAGGGGTGAAGAAGGAGAATAAAAGGGTGAGAAAAAGGAAGAGTGTGAAAGAGCGTGAATGTGTGTGTGTGCGAGAGAAAGAGAGAGAGGGGAAAAACAGCGTGCTGTAATTACAGAACACGATTAGGTTGTTCTGAGAGTTTTGCTGGCATTGGTGGTCTCAGTGTAGAAGCAGAGGGAACATATGGAGGGGCTCGTGATTGCTCTCCCCAAGGCCCGTGACCCGTCTGCTGGCAAAGCTGCAAGCTGCATCTGAATTAGACTGTTCTACACATGTACCATTTCTGCCACAAAACAAATCTGATCACTGTTAATTACAAAACAGCTATAATCAGGCCCCAGACTGTATGAAGCCAGTAGATGAAGGCTTCACTCTGGGCCAGAGCTGCTGTAATGTGTGTGTGTAGCAAAGTGTTCCCTGCACTAGCATGAGCGTGATGGAGGTGTAAACACAGAGGCGTCTCTGCATGGCTGCGTGTTTGTCTGAACACAGACGTGAGTGGCTCTCAGGTCAGGGTTGTGTGCAAGCAGGCCTGTGTTTTTAACTGGTGATCAGAGCCCCTGCAGATGGACAGGGACTGTATGTGAGTGAATAAGTGACCGGTTGGGCCTTTAACACATGGCTGGGGTTTATTAATGAGTCTCAGTACACACACTGCTCATCTGATGAAAGCACTTGAGCACAAGAGGTCATATCATTATAGTAGAAAACATGCAAAACAAACTCACCAGCATCCAACAAAATGTTTTAGGACAGCCAGTGGCTGGATTAATTTTACGACATTCTTGCTAATACAGCTGTTTTCATATTTCATAATGCTTTGAAGAAATATCAATACACAAGCCATGATTAAATTCTGTATACTCAATTCAGTGTTATTCAACTGAAAGGTCATAGTATTTTCTTATAATATACAACTCTATGACTGTCTTAGAGTTTCACTCAACTGACCGCTGCCAAAAGAACAAGCTGGATAATGATATATGAAATTATGAAAGGACTTAATAAAGCTGTATTCCCTAGCAGTGTTTTTTTTTTGTGCAAGAATGTTTTATTTTTTTTGTGCATGATACCTGAATTTCACTGACAAATACATTTTTCCTACAATTTTGTTACTTGTAGACAGCAGCTTTTCCAGAAATTATGCTCATTTCGCTTTTGACATAAATATTATCACTTATTATTATTACATTAAATGGTAATATATTTGAAATTAAAATGTATTATTATTATTATTACACGAGTCATATGACTTTGACAACCTTAGTGCAAGATCATTGAGCAAGAGGCATTTTTCTGGATATTCTAGATTTAGCAATGTGTTTGCAGCACTGTTTTGTCACCAAACAGCTTAATTAAATGAACAAACAAATAAAAAAGTAATTTCTCATTATTGTGACTTTGTATCTTGCGATTGCAACTGTCACAGTGCCACTTTATATTTCATAATGTAAAAATTGTATTTATTTATTTTAACGTTATCTTAAACTTTACCTGAACTTTCAATTTCCTTATTTTTTTTTTTTTAGCATAACAACATATCCTAACCACTGTGATAAGATAGTCAATGACTTATACAATCTTTGTCATGGAGTACACATTTACATAGAGTTCAGAGTTATTTTCAAGATCTGAGATAAATGTCTCTCATAGGCTGTCAAAAAGTCTGTCGATTTGAACTAGCTTTGTATTGTTTCAATGTTATTAGAAGGCCTGTACGTAAATGAGCAAGGTGTTCTCTTTCTCAAATGTGTCCTGCACACAGATCTTCCCGTCTATTTGACAGCAAAAATCGCATCATCTGGCTGATTTTTGACATCTCTAGGCTTTTACTAAAACTGCAGATCATTGTCCCATGATCTGTTTTTGTATCCCCACCCACAGACATTTGGAAACATGCCCAGTGCATTATGGGTGTTGAAGTTTTCCTACCCTTGTAGACAAAGGGAACACCACAGCCCTTTTATTCTGTTTTCTCTAGTTAAGCTACTTTAGCTAAATCCTGCCCTTTTACTGCATAGACAGTCAAGTTTTAACAAAAGAACAACCCGCCAAATCAAATTAAACCATTTTAACATCATGCAAAACACATTCAGTACCTGAGCTGTCGGCTGGTCCACTGTCAGCTGGTCACGACACAGTCTGATTAATGTGGAAAAAATACCATTTATCGCATCGAGGAGTCACGTCATGGCTGGTTAGGACACGGTAAAAGATGGAAAGGGGCTCCCACATACAATTGCCTACCTTACTAACAAAAACAGATAATTGTTTAGATGATTTCAGAGTAATATTGTTGTATATGTGTATATATATATATATATATAGACTAATATTGTTGTGTGTGTGTGTGTATATATATATATATATATGTATGTATGTATGTATATGTATTCTTTGTTCAAACACATGGGCTCAGTGATCAAAATAAGTATCACTATTAACTGTTTATAATGCAAATCAAATTAAAATATTTTCTGATACAAAGTGAAAGTGTTCATTTGCATGTGGCCATTACATGCTAACAGCAAGCAGCAGGTGGAGGTGCTGAAAAACTGTTAAAGACACAAAGAGTGGCCTCTGAAAAGTTTAGGAAGCACTTGTTGTGGAAGTACAATAAGTCTGATGAGACATCATCGGGCTAATGTTACCTAAACAAGTTGAGTGAAACAAACTGGTGAGGCAGCCCACAGTGATGGAGGCACTGCCTGCTAAAGATTTAAAGCCAAACACATCGACAGCCTCTCAGTATGCTGGAAGCTCAGGGTTTGAGCGTCAGATAGTGATCAAAAGAAACACATCTACTCATCTAAACATGACCCCACATAACAAGCCGTGTGTGCAGGGAGCGGACACTTCAATTATACATCTGACAGCTCGGCTTTCACTAACACTAATAACATGCAGAGGCAGATGTTGAGAGGAGGGTCTGGGCTCTGGAATAGGGAGAAATGGGGAGAGAGACATTGAAATTTCATCACTTGGGAGGTTTCTCGCAATCTCAAAGTTTAATTAAATTCATAACATTCCACCTATTAAATAAATACTTCTATAGGTGATAAAGCTGATTAAGTGGCCCCTAAATGTCTTTGGCTGTCTGTAAAAATCTGGCTAAACACACACACAAAAAAAGCAGCATTAATTAATTCTGGGATTAATCAATAAATTCACTTGAAACAGGTTAATAAAAATCTGCATGTCCCATCAATCCACACCACAAAATCAATTTGCCAGATGTAGATCCTAGAGGAGCAACAAACAATCTCTCTGAGAAGTGAGCAGCAATGCAGTTCTAACAGTTCTTTGACAGTATTCATAATAAAACCTTGTCACTCGGTATAATAGCTCAAGTGCATAGACAATTGAACAAAAGCTGCAA
Source organism: Barbus barbus (assembly GCF_936440315.1). Taxonomy (NCBI): domain Eukaryota; kingdom Metazoa; phylum Chordata; class Actinopteri; order Cypriniformes; family Cyprinidae; genus Barbus; species Barbus barbus. The sequence goes on along the minus strand of NC_136736.1, from coordinate 19,265,584 downwards.
TAAACCCTCTTGCCGCCACCGATCTGCCACATAGAGTGTTAAATGCATTGCTAATAGACTGTAAGATGCAACACTTCCTGTGTAATCCTCGGGAGGACAATTTTAGATTTGAATTTCAATGGCTTTTGACTAGAAAAGAAGACCCTACAAGGCTTAAAGCTTGATTTAAATCAGAGAATGACACAGACAGCATAGTGACAACCTGTCACATCACCGCAGAGACAGACTGCCGGAAGAAATGGAAAGATAAAAGGAAATATAGATGTAGCGAAGCAAAAAAAAAAAAAAACAGTGGGGAAAACAATTGGAAATTGCAATTGGAAGTTCACTTCCAAAGAATAATGCCTTGAAATATACAGAAAAGCCACACAGTGGCCCAGTCAAAGCTCAGATCACAAACCAATAGATCATAAGTTAATAGGTAAATACGGCCCTTGTTCTACACTGTCCAAAAAAAATCTGTAAAATTTACAGTAAAAAAGTTTACCATAAAAAAATATGGTAGCAACATTTTAGGTTGTGTAAAAAAAAAAAAAAAAAAAAAACTTATTTCATTAACTGATATAAATGTTAATATACCAACCCATTAAAATGCTGAAACTGAAATCTGTTTAGTCCCTTTGTAATACACTAATAACCACCAAAAGCAGGTGTTGACAAGAAAGTCACATGATGAACCAAAACTCATCACAAGCTATTTTTCCACATGCTGAGAAGGAAAATTGTAACATATATAGAAGGTGCACAGTGTCATTCACACAATCAATAAACACATCGTAACACACATGAAACTGAAATTATGCAATAAACATTAATTAATAACATTAAAACATACAACCTTAAAAAAAAACAAGAAACACTCTTATTTCAATGACAAAACATCAAATGTGAAATTTACCGCAGGGAATTCTGGGAATGTCAATTTAATTTTTTCACTGTATATTACAGTAAAAATTACATGTAATGTCCAATACAGTTTTTCACCGTATAAGGGAACTTACTATTAACCATTTAACTGGTTTCTAGCATTTTACAGTCTTTTACCATTAACATCACAGCCATTTTTTACAGTAGTTTTCACAACAATTTTGTCAAGGAAAAAAGTGATGATTAAAGTCAAGAGTTATAATCAACAATAAACAATTCACTATTATTGCTTTTGCGTGAATTCTATTTAGGGTATTTTCCAATGACACCTTCCATCACTTACTGAAAACTTTATTCTGATTGGTCAGTTGCATCATTGTTGTCCCAGGCAAATTTTCAACATATGTGTGCTAGTTTCATGTCTCTTAAAAACTTTGTATAATGAGCACTTGTGTTATTTGTCTCTTTATGATGAATCACATGTTGTATTGAGTAAAACATTTGAGTGACTTTGGATAAAAGTGTCTGGTAAATGAATAAAAGTAATGCAAATTAGGTAACATGCTTGCAAATAAAGTGTAACTGTCGAAATAAAGTAACTGAAATATGTCTTACTTAAAAATCAACTACATTTATATTATATTATTATGGATGTGCCCGAATCCGAATCCGGTATTCGGAAAGGTAATGATGTCTACTACAGCAACCGTAAAGGGAATAAATACGATATATACGGAAAAAAATATATATTTCAGTGCTTTCAGGGAGCCGTTATTAATATGCGGGACATTGAAATCACTTAAGAATGAGCGTTTGCTTTTTACTTTCACTTTTGAGATTCACGATCACACGCAGCCTAATCTACTAAGGAGCAGCACTACTTACCACACATTTCACAAGATTAGATGTTTGTCAGTGGTGCTCAGGATCTGCAAATCATTCGACATCGTCCCATCACTCCTTACCTCTCTCTGTTTATGTGGTAAGTGAAATTTGATGTACTAGGCTACTGCTAGTAAGCGGCTAACCATGTCCCTTTTGTGGCTCCGTAGAACGCCTTATTCGTTTTCCGTGCCTTTCCGAATACGGATTCGCTATTCGGGCACATCCCTATATATTATATTATATTATAAAAGTACATCTAGAAACAAAGCTGTGGACTGTCTTTGAAATAAATGTAATAAAATGTTCAAAAATGAATTGATTTTGCTTAATCCCAGTGAAGCAAAATTTGGATTATTTATATGGGACAGACCACATCCATCTTTCGAACCACACAAGAAAATGATTCCGGCCTGCACTGGCCTTTGAGCTCTTCTTTAGTCCAAGCCACACAATGGGCTTCTTTTTTGTTCCTCTTGGACTTTCCTTGCTCCATCACTCCTCCCTTATTTAAATGAGAGTCTGGTCTCGCTCAGCTCCCTCTGCTGATCAGCACTTTGATCATTCCTAACATTTAAAATTAAAATAAAGCTCTAACAACCAGTGCATTAGAATTTAACAGGTGTTCAGGAAGAAGCTGATACAGAATTTCAGATTACACTAGAATACACATCCCAGTCAGTGCAATTATAGCGGGGAAACGGAAAGCCCTCTTGACTGTGTTACACCTTGGGATAACTGATCAGATCACTTTGATGTCTGTAGGTAAAACTGTTAAGAAACAAAACAACAAGGCAGCTGCTACATGTGTTCGGTAAACACAATTTCATATTCAAAGCAATACATTGGAACTCTGCATAAAGCATGCATGGATTATTGTGCATACCCAAAACCATGTGATGTCCCAACTTACTGTGATGCACACGTGTACAAACACACAGAACACATCTCTGGCTACACCTACAACACCACAGATTTGAGACAGATCCACTGTGGAAACCTTGGGATGGTTGTACTTACTATTTGCTACTCCTCAAGATAAATTTTCAGCAACGTTCTACATGACTGCAACAAAACGACATAATTTCCACATTAGGCCATTTTCTACAAAGAAGATAAAGCATGAACAGATACTTTCAGCTTTAACAAACAGATATGTTCATGAATCTCTAGAGTTGCTTTGTGGCAAAATCAAAAGAAAAACCTGGAGCTGAGCAATGGAAACAATGAAATACTGAATCTTAAAATGAGCAAAAGGGACAGTAAAGTGATTTATAACGCTATAGACTAAGAGATTTCTATTTCAAATAAACACTGTACTTCTGACCTTTATATTTACAAAAATACTAAGCAGAATTACTGTTTTCACAATAAGAAATGTTGCTTGATCACTAAATCAAAGTATTAGGATTTCTGAAAGATCATGTGACACTGAAGACTGGAGTAATGAATGCGGAAAATGTAGTTTTGCCATCACAGGAATAAATTACTTTTAGAAAACCTTTATTTTAAACTATATAATTTGTCAATATTACTATTTTTAGTGGGGTTTTTTGGGGGGGGGGGGGGGTAAATTAATGCAGCCTTGATGACATTCAAGACTTTTTTTTTTATCTACAAATATCTTACCCACGCCATATATATACGTATGCAATAACTGATTACATCCCTATTAGATCTGCTGGGAGGAGTTCTGGCAATGTTCGGGCAGGGTTAATGCCAAATGGGGAAGTCGTGGCCTAATGGTTAGAGAGTCGGACTCGTAATCCAAAGGTTGCGGGTTCGAGTCTCGGACCGGCAGGGATTGTAGGTGGGGGGAGTGAATGTCCAGCGCTCTCTCCACCCTCAATACCACGACTGAGGTGCCCTTGAGCAAGGCACCGAACCCCCAACTGCTCCCCAGGCGCCGCAGCTTAAAGTGGCTGCCCACTGCTCCGGGTGTGTGTTCACGGTGTGTGTGTGTTCACGGTGTGTGTGTGTTCACTGCTGTGTGTGTGCACATTGGATGGGTTAAATGCAGAGCACGAATTCCGAGTATGGTTCACCATACTTGGCAGTATGTCACTTCACTTCACTTCAAATGCTTTGGAGTTGTCCGACAGCATGAAGTCTTTCAAAAATGAACAAAAACTCCTGGTCATCTCTTACTGAAAGGCATTTATTATGGATGCGGTTATACTAAGAGGAGAAAAAGGAAGTGCTTTGCTGAAGTGCTCATTCAGCTTGCTTTGCATACAAAGGGCATTGAGCATGATGTAAATCTGTCATGGTGCTCCCCACACGGACTCACCTCACAGTGCCCCGTGGCGGCTGTGAAACTCTGCAGCTGTGCCTGGAGTTCTTGGATCTGCTGATCTCTCTGGCTGAGCTGCATGCTGAGGGCTGCTTCCCGCTGGCGGAGCTGTTCCTGGCTGTGCCAAAGGGCTTGGTATGACACGCTCAGCTCGCTGTGGAGCTGTCACAGCAGAAACAGACAGTGAAGGACAAGCTCGGTTAATGCAGTTAAGTTCTTGCTGGAACACAAGTTCAGCTCCCAAGGGGCACGTGTTCACTCGTGAGGACAGGCGCTAAGATCACACAACAGATGCGCTCCTGTACCTTCTGGTAGGACACGGTGTCTGCCGTGTGGGCCTCCTCTTGGCTGCGCAGGACTCTTTGCGTGTCCAGGTTAAGCCCCTCCAGCTGCTGAATGAGCTGGGCCTGTTCTCCTGCATGTTCCACACTCTGCCTGTACAGACACTGCAAGTCCTGGAGCTTGCGACTGGACACGAACATGCACACACATCACGGTCAACTCATATGGTCAGGGTTAATCAAAGCTCAGCCAGATCTGTGTAAGTGCTGCTCACTTGACTTGACAGAGCTGTTGTTCTTTGTCAGCTCCTTCCCGTTCTACAGTGGAAAGCTGAAGGGACAAAGCAGTTGAGCGACTCTGAGCCTCTAGCACATCCTGTCTGCTTCTGAATAGTTCCTCTTCCAAATTCTGCAAGAGAAACTGATTGTTAATTGAAATCTGGTTCAATGGCATGAAATACTTTTTTTTGGTCCAGATCTATTAATTTATTCAAAAATCCATTAAAAATGCAATTCGTACATACTGTACTGTACAGGCATTTACTCTATCTTTCCGTGATGAACATGTTTTTAACTTCTAAAATAAAATTCATTTTGAAGAACAAAGGGCATAATCTTTCATTATTGTATCTTAATAATAATAAAAAATTTAATAAAATAAAATAAAGCTCCTTCACTGCTTATTTAAAAGCCTTTTGTCCACTGCATCAAAAACATGTGGTGTGACTGACAAAGTCATGTGTTTTGACAAATATGTAGGAAATATGCAGAAATTACGGGTGTTTGTGAAATGTGTATGTATGTAAAAAACAAACAAAAATACGCCATGCGAATGCACACTTTCTGCATGATGTAGTTAGAATGTTCCCAAAATTCTATAGTTTTTCTCTTATATTTCCATATGCTATAGGTAAGCATAGTTCTTAAATATAACCACAGTTGCAAATGTGAATTGAATTTATTCAAGAGTTAAGTAAATATAAGAGTTATGTGGTATATGGTAATGTGACTTTATAGACAGAGAATTGTCAATATAGTCAGTTTTTACTTATTTCGGCAAAGAAAATAGTACCAAACAAAGCCACAATGGAACTATTGTGCATCTCTGACCAACCCACAATGGTGTTTCATTTCTGAATGAATAATCATTTTTGAACCAATTAATGATCCCATGATCCATTCATAAATAGTCATTTGCTTTGTTTCTTGAATAAATCAGCCGTTTAACCAAATCTGTTGAATAAATGACTCAATCATTAAGACGCATTAGTTTTATTTTCATATTTTAAGGTAATACTTTATCTTTTAAAATAATTTCATATTTCAATATTCAAAATATTATTTTTAAAACATTAATCCCATAGTGTTATTTATGCAGTTGTACAGTTATTGCAGTGTTAACACATTGAAATGCTGCTTTAAATGCGGCATCTGTGCCACTTCTACAGTGCAAAAATTGATTTTGTAGATAATTATTTAATTTGATTGGTAACACCCCATAGTTCCTTATTATTCTAATTGCATTTATTGATTAAATGTAAGAATTTGACAATGATGAAGTATACATCTAATAAGGTTTGAAATTGCTCTTATATAAGTAAAATGCCCCTGGAAATCAATTTAAGGAGGTAAATATTGCCTCATAATAAAGAGTTTATTTCTGTCACTGCTGTGAGCTAACCAGCGCACCGCATAATTACGACAATTATGAACAGCTTTGGGAGTCAGCTGTTCATGACAGGCCTAAATCAGCCAAGGTACCAGCACAAAAACACAGTCACCAAAATATGATCTAATTATCATTATCAACAATCTATTTTATCAATATCACACCCCGTAGCAGGAATGGGGGGAAATGATAACAGCAACATTTTCATAAATAAATAATTCTAGATTTTTTTTTTTAAATAAATATATGAATAAACAAATAAAAAAGAAATGTGCAAGCAGAAAATGTGATCCTTTTACTTGGTCACTTTTAAATTATAAATATACTTTTTTTTTATCTCAAAAATGCTATAAAATATCCAACATGTATAAAAAGAGTACATTTATTAAAAAAATACATATGTTTTAAACTAGATTTGTATTTTTTTTATTGACAGTCTCGTTTGACAACAAATCACCTCACAGAGAACTTGACCACAGTAAAAAGGAACAAAGAAAGACAACGGAAGGAAAGTAAAAGATGAGCAACTAAAGCGGGAAGCCTATCAGCAGCATATCACAGGAGCTGATGGAGATAATGAGAAGCAAACAGATGCCGAGCATCAAACGCTCAGGCCAGGGAGAGCACGGGCCAGTCCTCATTAAAAACTAGCCAGTGCTGACAGGGGCACTGAGAGAGACAGAGAGCGCAGGAGGAAAGGGGACATAGTCCGAGCACCACTACAGTCTAATTTAATTGGACTAGTTAGAGTTTAAGGTCCACACAGACCTGCCTCTGCCCTTCCCCATGGAGAGTAATGAACACAAATCTGTATGTAAAGCAGGTAATCACACAGGTGCTTGAGTGACACTCAACCCAAGAGGACACAAGCCCTATTAAACATATACAAATGCTGAACGAGGCCCTATGGAACATGCTAACAACAGCTCCTGCTCCGTCTGTAGTAGGTCATTATAGCCCAAGTCGCTAAGCACCGCGACAGCAGGCAGGACTGATTCGGGGCCACATGTAAAACAGCTCTGGTCACGTTGCACGGGGTACACTCCCGCTGTTGAGTGGGGAAAAGAAAAATTGGGCCCTCCATGTTAACCAACCAAGTCATTATTTCGCCCCCCCCTGAACATATCTATCAATATTTAACATTTGCGCATTGTGAGACAAGTTCATTTACATGAAGCCGCTTAGAAAGCAGCAGAAAAGAAGAAAAAAAGAGAACAGGGTGCGAAGCGGGGGACCTTACCTTGACTCTGGAACTGCTGACGGCCTCTTGGTCCCGCAATCTCTCCAGCTCTGCCTGAGAGGCTGAGTGCTGAGCATCTAATTGTTGCCTGGCTTCCTGTAGGGCACGCCTGCCCTCCTCCTCGCACTCCTGCGCCTGCCTCCTCGCTTCCTGCCGGGGAAAAGAGAGCGAGACGGTCGCAGCATTGGGATGAAAGGGCGGCAGAGCAGGCAGGGCTGGAGAGGGAAGTTTGGAGCTTACCTGCGTTGGCAGGGCAAGCCGAAGCCCACGCAGGTAGCCTGGCGCAGGGGCCATCTTTAGCTCTAATGACAGCTCTAATGAGAATAGCTCCACTACAGGCCCATTAGTCCTGCCAGCCTGCCTTTGATGCTGATCTCTCGCTCCTTTCTTTTTTGCCCACACTATCCTTCCCTCCCTTTGCTAAGAGAGACCCTGAAAAGACACATCCTCCCCAGATCTTCACTTTATCAATTAATCATGCCAGTCCCATCAGAAGGTAATTAAGGAGAAGCCACATCACATACACACTCTTTCCTCTGCTCGGCCATCATTAAGTATTTATTGAGAAAGTTAGCTGCTTTTCCGAGCTACGCTGTCGCCCCTGCCCCCGACCCGGGATTTTGAGGCCTTAGGCAATTGCCTCCAGGGGCTTGTCAGTTTTTTTCCCTCCCTCTCTTCCTGGTGTCACAGGCACAGAGGCAGCGCTTTAAAAGTGGTGCCAGTGGAAATTTGTCCAAACCTTAAGTTGTCGACTCTTATTCCCCAGTCTGTGCTGCAGAGCTGCCAGTTCTTTCTTCATTAGACCGCACTCCTCCTCACTGCCACGCAACTGCTGGACTCGGTTGTTTATCTCCTGCTCTTGTGCCGTCACTTTCTGTTTAAAGAGCCACACGAGTGATCGTGAGAGACAGCCGTTAGTCACAAGCAATCTGGGTATGAGTGTTTACAAGACTGAGAGTTTGGTTTCATTAACAGTTTCTGTAATGGGGTCAGCTGTTGCGTGATACGGAGATGGGAAAGCATGTCACATGAGCGGATTGTGTGATAGCATGTAACCGTGTGGATAAGCTACTACAGGTAAACACGTCAGAAGTGTGGACGCACTTCACTGTGTCAAAAAATTATGATTGAAAGCAGCAATATGAAAAATTTGTTAGGCTGAAATATTGAGAGGTGGCTTGTTGCCAAAAAAGTTTACTACCGGAGAACACAATGCCCTATTTAATTACCCAAATTTAATTACAAAACTTTATTTTCAGTTACAGTATTTTGGGGTAAATGAAAACTTGGTGCAAAATCCACATCGGGAGATGAATTAGTATCACAAAACAGTCGTAGTGCCCACACAAGTTCATTGACAATACTCAGAACTAGAACTAGAACACTCAACCATGCATGAAATGCAAAGGCAGACTGAAAAATTATGAGTATTCCAGACTTAAAGGTGCCATAGAATGCATTGATACAATATTTTAAATTGTTCTCTAATATCTACATAGAAGGTATGTGGCTTAGGTAAGGACAAAAATTCTCCAGAATTGGTTTTACATGTCCATTTACAACCCTAGAATGAAATGGTCTGTTATTACCTTATTTGGAAAAGTCATGAATAATAATGTTGAGCTCTGCTCTGATTGGCTATTTCACAGTGCGGCTTAATGTTGAGCTCTGCTCTGCTCTGATTGGCTGTTCCACAGTGCGGCTCATTTCAGTATCTCACAGGAAGGAAACACAGGGAAAATATATATTTCAATACTTTCTCTCGCAGTTATATCGTTGGGTAATTATACTGTATATAAAATGCGGGCATCAGGGAGCCGCTATTAATATGTGGGGCACTGAAACTGCTTTCAAATGCACGATCGCTTTTTAGTTTCACTTTCGCTTTTGAGATTCAAGATCGCACAAACTCTGTTTATACTATGGAGCGGCAGTACTTACCACACATTTTACAAGATCAGATGCTTGTCAGTGGTGCTCAGGATCTGTAAATCATTCTCCATCATCCTCAGTCATCTCTCCTTACTCTGTTTATGTGGTAAGTGAAATCTTATGTACTGTAATGTAACAGGCTACCACTAGCAAGGAGCTAACCATGTCCCTTTAGTGGCTCGCGTTATTTTATTAGAAAGCGTTATTTGCTTTCCGTGCCTTTCTGAATACAGACACCAACCCATCCCTAAACTTCACATCCCCTGCACAGCCTAGAACATAACATTTATTTCCATGATCTGCAATTTCCGCTGTTCTCCTTGCTTGTTTCTTCACAATACCTGCAGAACTTCTGATGGTTCTGCTGGAGGCTGGCCTAGAACATGGGCGGTTATATGCAAATGTTGGGGGCGTAACTATTAGTGATCCCGACTGTTACATCACAGTCAGTGTTGTGTTCTGATTCGCCTATTTTTCAGTGGTCTTTTTTATTCACAAGAATTACATAAGGAGGAGGAAACAATGGTGTTTGAGGCTCACGATGTGTCATTTCCATATACAGAACTGTTATTATTTAACTATGCCAAGGTAAATACAGTTTTCCATTCTATGGTCCCTTTAAAGTTCACAAAAAAAAAAGTTCTGTCATTCCAACCCCATAAGACCTTCATTTATCTTTGAAACACAAAGAAAGATATTTTGAGAGATTTTTGATTGAAATTGCATTGCACCAAATTTTTCAAAAGTTTCAAAAAGTTTGTAAATCGCATGTCAAGTAAGCATGGTTGAGCTTCTCTTTACTATATTTGATGAGCTCTATGTATGCACATTGACCAATGTTTACGTCTAAAGGCCTAAATTAAATCTGTTTATCATATAAAGTGAATTTGTCTCTTCAGAAGACTTGGATTAAACTTCTTGATTCATATGGAGTACTTTTACAATGTCTTTACAATGAACATATCAAAGCATCAAGGTTTTGTTGGAATGGACTTTTGATGGAGGGACAGCATTGCTCAAGTTTTATTAAAAACATCATCCTTTTTGTTCTGAATGTGAACAAAATTATTATGGGATGACATGGAATGACATACGGGTATATAACTGATGACAGAATTTTTGGATGAACTGCCCCTTGTTCTGTGTTCAGCGCAAATATTCAATATCATTTACAGTTTATCATTTATCCCTTTACCATTTCTGTTATTCTGATAAAGCATTCCTATTGCTAACAAACACTTCAACCGGGTTGTGTCGACTCGACGTTGATATCTCAAAAAATAACCCTGAGCTGTGGGAGGCAATTAATTGCCATGTTTGGGGAAGTCACTTGAATCTTTCTAGATAGAGAACTTATGTTCAGTCTGTGCACCATGCAAATGCAGGTTTTAATAGAGATTTATAGCACAAGTGAAGCTCAATTCAAAATGTTGATAATGAGGTAGGCAAGCACTGTTTTAACCCTAGTACTTCTCAATTGGTAGGAAAAGAAGTTTAAAGAAGTTAAGAGGTCTAGGACAGAGAGATTAGCATTAGAAATCCCCAGTGCAGTTAAAAAATGAAAGCTAATTATGTTACAAAAATGGAAGAAGAGGGGTAGTGGAAGGGGGTGGGGTGAGAGTAAAGCTGGTCAAAGTTAGTGTGGAAATGCAGGGATGAGATGAGGATTCAGCAGACCATCACACGGCCAAGGAAGGAAAAAGCAATTAATCACATTTGGGTTCGTTTGGCACAAAATTTGGATGAGACGAATGCCAGTGGTTTTGAGTGGTACCCAGAATTCTGATTATTAATTAGTTTCTCAAACAGGGCACAATGGCCATATTCCACTAACAGACCAGTGCAACTTAAACCTGACAGAAGTATAAACTCGTTCAAAACTGAAACTTAATTTTTAATCTCTTAAAATATTGCATACTAAAACTTCAACTTCAAAATGTGCACAGTTGGCTCTGACTCTGAAGCAAAGGCCATTTGTGTGTAAAAATACACTATTCTGAGGAATTGCTGACCAGACAGGATCAGTATTTGGTTACTCTGGATATGTCAACATGTCTGCCATCTTGGATCATTTCATACAAACATTCAAACATTTCATATTTATGACTTATATAATGCTAATATACTGCAGGTCATTTAACCTAGTGTATATACAATCCAAGGTCTATCATAAATAGTTCATAATATTTTTATACACTTATAAATACTATCAGATTAACAATTTATATGTGTGATGCATCAATAAGTATGTGCCTGACCAAGAACGCTATGGTCCTTTTTCACAGCCATAACATGACTGAATGTGATTAACAGTTCTAGGTGTGTGATTTGATTAGTGGTGTGCCATATATTTAGTGCTTTAGTGCATATTTGGAGTACTATAGCACTGGAATGATTCAATGTTTGCATCACTCTGCTTATACTTTTTTGTGGCATTCCTGACTTGAGTATGTGAGTAGCATAAGTAGAGTTATTTTTAGCTCTGTATTAACTTTAGCTCACAAGTTTTTTTCAGACTTGTGTGAAGTCACAGTGTTTTCTGTTGCTTCAGGATAATCCAGATCGGGGTTTCTCTCCCAAGTGAGTGGTGAGCGGGAATTTTCTTTGTTACTCAAGTCCACTCACATGCTCTGTTCCAGTCTGTTTGTTGCTTGGCAACATTTAAAGATTGATGCTATGGCAGAAACATAAGACAGTATTAATATCTTGTTTACAGAATTGTTGTATAAAAGCAATATCACACTTGCAGTTTAGCTGTTTTAACGAAACCATTCTGATCAACACTCTTGCTATAATATTGCTATAAGTATAGTTTATGGTTTGGAGAGTAAATCACAATCACAATGTTACAAACAATCAATGTTTTTCTAGGAAACCTGTTACCTAAATCTGTTCAGCCAGCCTGAACTGAAAATTTGAAATATATATATATATATTTTTTTTTATTATTATTATTTTTTTCTCATTATAGCATAGGTTATATAGGTTGTGTTTTGTGCCATTTATTATTATCATTATTATTATTATTTAAATGCTTTGGTTTATCCCTAGACCCTAGAGGGCCTAAGGTCCACCCACCACAGTCTCACAAAATACTGTGGGAAACGATGATACTGTTTTCATGAAAATGTACTATATATGAAATATGTTTTATTGTTTGGCTCATTTATTGTTTACTACCTTATTTCATTAAAAGGTTCAAGCAATCAGACTGTTGTTCCAGATCATTGATGAAGAGCACTTAACCAATACTCGTTCCTTCCGAATGTAACATCGTCAACAATATGCAGAACCATCTGACATTTATGACAAACCAAATCCTGTGAAAATCGGTAAGAAGGGACTGTTACAGCCTGTTGCAAAGCACACCTGTCATCTGTCTGACATTCACTTCCTTGCAATTACAAGCAGATCTTGACCTTTCCAATATGGCAGACATGCAGACATATCACTGTAATTAGAAATAGTTGCGAATGTGCCATCTAGGTGTTTATATCTACGGTGCTGACACTAAACATAATTGCTGCTATGAAAATAAACACACTGGCCCTCCATTAGTAATGCTGTCATGATGTCAAAGCCGTGGCATGGTGTTTAGTAAGTTCCAGTTTGGTCCGCTATGTCAGAGGTCCCCAACCCCCGGGTTACGCCCCAGTATCGGGCCGTGAAAGAGTTGCTACCGGGCCGCAAGAATGCAAGATGACTCTAGGCTATATACAATCCCACTGTATTATTTATTGTGCATTTCCCCTTTAAGAGCCAATATCCAAATTTATATAGGGCGCGATTTCAGAAAAATGTTTGTTCCACACTTTAAGGTTCAGCTAATTTTAACATGCGTGGGAAACAAACATCTCTCAAAAGTTTCTTTAGTGAAGGAGGTAAGAAAAGAACAAATGATAACAACAGCGAAGAAACAGCTGCTGGTAAGCAAAAGGGGAAAAATAAAGCGGCTTTTAACAGAAAATATGATTACTCATCTCTAAAATGGTTTCGTCTCTTCTGGCAATTCACATGCTCCAAATCCCATGTGTATAATTTTTGGAGAAAAATTAGTTAACGAGTCAATGATGCTCTCATAACTGCTACGTTTATTTTGCATTGAGATACAAATCGGATTATTTTGAACAGAAACAACGTTAACAAATGGAGCAACAGCATCTGTTAAAACAACCACATCTATAAGTGTAGCTGCACTGAGAGCATCATCCTTGGTGGCTGACCGTATCGCTAAAGCCAAGAAGCCCTTCACCATCGGGGAAGAACTGTTTTTGCCAGCTGCCAAAGACATTTGCAGTAAAATGTTTGGCGAAGCTGCAGCTAACAAGTTAGGCCAGATTCCTCTACCTTGCAACAAACTGATGATTTCGCAGAGGACATGAAGAGCAATTGTTAGAAAGGGTTAATGAGTTACCAGGGTACGCACTGCAGGCTGATGGACTGACTGATGTTGACAACAATGCAATATTATTGGTTTATGTACAATATATAATTACTTTTGTATATAATTAATTTGTCACTGCATGGGAGAATGACAACTGTTTTCAAATTGGCAGACAAAGTTTCTGCATTCAAAGACAAGTTGCATCTGTGGGGACAGCGAGTGCCAAAGGGCACATTCGACATGTTTCCGATATTGCCAACATTGTCCCCTTTGGGGAAAGAAAACTTGGGCCTTCTCTCTCCCAGCTGATCTGTGATCACATAGCTTTTCTGTCAGCTGAGTCTGAGCGCTACTTCCCAAATGCAAGTGATCCAAGAACTGATAAGGAATGGGTCTGTGACCCATTTGCAAACGTGCCCCCGCAAATCATCCATGCTAGTGCGTGAAGAGCATCAGCTCATTGAGATCACAAATGACAGCAGGCTGAGAAACATGTTTCAGACATCCTCCCTTGCAGGCTTCTAGATTAAACAAAGACGGAATATTCAGAGATAGTTGCAAATGCTCTGAAGTGTTTACTTCCTTTTCCAACTTCATACCTTTGCAAAGTGAGTTTTTCTGTGCTCACAGCCACTAAAACAAAGTTACGGAGCAGACTGGCCATTTGCAACACTCTTCGAGTCTCACGGTCACGATCCCTCTTCGCTGGGATCGTTTTATTGCAGGGAAGCAAGCCCAGTGCTCCCATTGATTATTATGGCGAGTTGTGGATTTCAAGTAAATTTAATTTTTGTTACGATCCTCTTAAGAACCCCCCCCCCCCACCCCCGTCCTTGCAGCGAGAATATTGTCAAAACTAAAACCGGTCCATGCTATAAAAAAGGTTGGAGACCCCTGCGATATGGCTTATCAAGCCATGGCTAATCTTATTGACACAAATGAAGAGTATGCGTGGACATATTTGACCGACTCGCTGCTGGTGAAGAGACGGAGTTCCTAATGAAGCCGACTGACAGATGTTTCATTAAGGGGCATGATTAAAGGTGAATTAACAACACAGCTTCATCATTAGCTGTCATCCAAGCAGATCTATCAAGCAGTCAGAGATGCTCATTAAAAAGGAGAGACGAAGGTTTCTGAGACCACATGCATGTCTGTACACCTGTGGCTGGGGTGTAGTTTAAGTTGTGTAAAGCTCTCACAGTACCTGCTCCAGCTCTTGGATTCTGTAGTCTTTTGCTTGAAGGATCTCCAGAACTTTCCTGTCCTTGTTCTCAGCTTTCTGCTTTTCTCTAGAACAGCACAGATTGAACAAAAGAGCAAAATTAAAGGCAAAGGCTGTCACAGTAACAGAATACAGAACACAGAAGAGGGCGAACCGATCCACTGGCCTCAGTGAACACTGCAGCCATTCACATTTGAAAATCTATTTGGGATGATGCAACGGTGATGCTCGGTTAGGAGATAAAACACTGCAGGATAGACTGGATGCTGTGGGAGAAGAAACAGGCAAAATTGCCTTTCAACCACTCAGCGCGTTCTCTGAGCTTATACCGCAGAGGGTCAACAGGGAATGATGGGATATAACTCCAGTCTCCAGGTATCAGTAATTATCAGGATATCAAAACAGGAACACTACTCACTGGGGAAACACAAACACTCCTTTCCTTTCAGGATCTAACCCTCTTTAGTGGGTGTTTGGGGGGGAAAGACAAAAGAATCACAATTGGGGCGAGTTTGTTTGAACAGCCGCCACTCACCTGGGATCCTCCTTTCCCTGGTTCACTTTTTCAATCTCTTCCACCCTCTCTCATTCTATCTCTCCCTGAGGACATCTGACATGATACGGCTCTCCTCAGAGAACACCACTGCCTTGAAGCTTGGTGATGTTAACCACCAAGCCAAGTGTTCGCTCGCTACCAGACCGGCCAGAATTCCCAGTAGCCTGTGTGCTTCACAGAGTCAGCACAATTATCATGTCAATCTCCCGTGTGGCACAATGCTGATATATGCACACGCCCTCAGGTGAATGTTGCCAGTTCTTTGAGGAGCAGCTCGGTTTGTTGCCTCTGCCTGAGGAAGAAGCTCGTGAGGGATATGGGAGAGCGTAGCCTGGCTGGTGCTCTTTTATTTATCATCGCTTCTAGAGTCGAGGAACACATTTGCTTAAGCTCAAGGTTTTGGTCACAAAAATATGCTCAAAATCTCTGACCTTTCATCAGGTGGTGGAAAGAATGATTTAATATGAACCCAAATAAATACACAGCCATTTCCAAGCCAAGCCAGTGGCTTCAATTTTCTCCCAAGTACGAAATGTTGCTTTATCTACACCTCTTATCATCAACATAATAACTTTTAAAAGGCATGACAATGGCAATCGTTCAGCATTGCGAATTTGATCTCTTTTTTTTCCCACAACACGTTCCCATGCCACTTTTGTAGCTCCCCACACCCTCTTTAAGTCATGTTGAATCTAGTATATATCCCACAAAGAGGAGTTTTTTCAGCGTTTAAACGAGAAGAGAGGGAGGGAGTCTGTGTGGAGGATAAGAGGGTTTAGATCATCATCTGCTCTCGGGTTCTCTCATAACTGTGTTCAACAGCGCAGCCACCTAACACACACCCCTGCAAAACCATGCTCGCAAATCAGGGATTTCATGTGGCAGAAAAAGCATTTATTTCAAGTCTGAAATGTAAAAGCATAATGATTCAATAGAAGAAAGGGAATGAGAAAATAGGTGCAGAGGATTTGCTGTCATTTAAAAAAAAAAAAAAAAAAAAAACAGGTGACTTTACAGTGACTCACCTTTCCATTACAAGACTCACTGCCTGGGTGAGGTCTGGACTGGCCACCTGAAGTCGCTTCCAAAGCGACCACACAAACTCCTTGTCTGTCTATTTGAAGCAAATACAAGAACAACAAAATCCTTTTGTTGCCGATGCTCACAATTTGAAAAAAGTATCTTCCAAATAAGCAATTTCTAGCCAACTGTTTATATGCGCAGCACAGATGGGTCAATGACAGAAGTCAGAAATGAAGAAACAGCCTCATTATAATAACGAAAGTCTTGCAAATAAGACCAAGCAGATAGACAGATAAATAGATAGATAGATAGATAGATAGATAGATAGATAGATAGATAGATAGATAGATAGATAGATAGATAGATAGATAGATAGATAGATAGATAGATAGATAGATAGATAGATAGATAGGGGGTGGTGATGGCGCAGTGGATAAGACACATGCCTTTGGTGTGAGAGACCCGGGTTCGAATCCACTGTGAGACACCAATGTGTCCCTGAGCAAGACAGTTGCTCCAGAGGCGTGCGACCTCTGACATATATAGCAATTGTAAGTCGCTTTGGATAAAAGCGTCAGCTAAATGAATAAATGTAAATGTAGATAGATAGATAGATAGATAGATAGATAGATAGATACAGTAAAGAATATCAGGATGTGCTGAAACTGAAGATCAAACAAATGAATGAAACATTATTGTTCTAACAAATGAAAAAAAAAAGGAAATTAAATCAGAGTAATCCTATTCATAAAGTCACACAGTAACAGAGGAAAGAAAAAAAAAAAAGGGTAAATCTGAACTCACTAGTCGCCTAAAGAAGAAAGTGGTGGCAGAGAGCCGTGTAAGACACACTTACAATTCAAAGTGTCTTTGGGAAAAAAAAATTGGCTTTCAAAGATTTTTAAGCTACATTACATTTAATGAGAGACATCATTTTCTGACATTTATAAAAAAAACTGAATTATACCAGATCAACTTAATATAAAATTATCTGTTAAATTATGTCCACATCATTATAAGATTAAAGTCATAAATCCCTGCAGAATCTGCTGGTGTCCAATTAGTACATGAATTTTAAACCCTATTCAAAAGTGTCTAATTAATTATTTACTAAATGGTGCAGGCAGACCTTGATAGACCATAGGCTAAACATACAAAGTAGCGTGTACGAGAGAGAGACTGAGCAAATGAATAGAAATAGAGATCTCACAATTCCTAGCCTTCATTGTGTTTAATGACAAATTAAGAAAAGTCCTCCATCAAATAGGTGGTCTCTTCACAAGTGCTTAAGCTCACTACATCAGAAGATTGAGCAACTCCTGTGCATTACAGGGATTTTCTCATGGAATTGTAGGTGTTTGATATGTTGAAAGGCAGTCGTATTGATTAATTATTTATCTATACAGCAGACCATGAATGCCCACTGGATGAGTGCACTCACTGAATGTTGCTATTTATACAAATATTAATAAAGTAAAACAGCCTCCCTGATAATTCTCAGGTCCACTAGAAACATTTTGCAGTTAATGCCAGTCGATGGATGGGCACAGCGCCTTTTACATAAATTATATGTGATTCTTTATACATACATGCTTGTCATTAGAAGAGAAATGGAGAAAAATCAATTGTGAACCGCAGGCAAATGAAAAAAAAAGCTAGACAGAGTCAGTCGACATCCACTGAAGATGTAGTCCTATTGTAGGTCTGAGTAAGCCTTTTATTGTTGTATAGTAAGTAAAGACTACCCACTGATCAATTGTTGAGGGCTCTTCTCAATTAGTAGTTATCAGGATCAGTGTTAAGAATGTCTGTAAGTAAACTATATGCTCAAAAATGATAATATATTAGTAATATGTGTCAATCTATTTATTGAGACACTGTTGTCAATGCAGGTATATGTTTTTAGGCACCACCTGGTGGGGCTTTAACAATATGCAGGATTCTTAAGTCACATGAGTTTAGTGTTCAGTACAGTGAGACCATATAAGTCGGGTTGTCTTAGCATCGCAACTGCACAAAACAATTGAATTAAATAATAATAATAATTAAATTACAAGGAAAAAAATAATATGGGCTTCTGATATAACTATCTTAGAATATTGGTATATTGTTGCAGCAGTGGAAAAATGGTTTAAAACCACTGTCCCTATAGCCTGAGACAGAGAAGAATTTACCATATTAATTATTGTCTAATAATACAGGAAATATTAATCTGATAAATAATAATAATAATAAATGGTTTAATATACCTGGCACTGAGCGAGTTCCTCAGACAAACTCCTCACCTCTTCCTCGAGGAGTAAAACACGTTCATTGTCTTTCGAGTCCATTGAGCTCCTAACAGAAAAGAGTTCATTTATATCATTAAGTCCAAAATTAATTAGGCAGATAGACAAACAGATAACACGATGAAGAAGTAGATGGAGTTGAATCAGAGTCTATGAATTAATCAAACAGTCTCTATGGACACTGTATAAACACTCAATACAACAATCATATATAAAATACACTCAAATATATTAAAATCGTATGACCAACTGCAACAATAACGCATTAATAGGTGCCTAATAAGATAATAACAAAACAGCTTACTAATACGAGTGTTTTAATAAACTAAAAACAACTGCTAGTTTAAATAAAGTGTGCTGTGTGTGACTGTGTGTGTGTGTGTGTGCATGTTTATGTGGTTTATGAGGACACAAATTTGTATAATGACATGGGTATGACAGAGGTATTACAATATGAAGGTGGTTTATGAGGACACTGCCTATGTCTCCGTAATTCAAAAGGCTTAAAAAACATACTAAAGTCTCCTGTGAGGGCTAAGTTTAGGTGTAGGGTTGGTAGGGCAATAGCACACACAGTTTGTTCAGTATAAAAACCATTACGCCTATGGAGAGTCCCCATAAACCACAAAGACCCAACGTGTGTGTGTGTGTGACTGTGCCTGACCTGCAGCGCGTCCTTGGATACCGCTGAACTTACGCTTTATGCAAAGTGAAGATCTGCAATATTATTAAATCGCCATTCTGGTCGCACCTAACAGCATATTTTCATCAGAGGATTAAAACGGGAAAAAAGAAAACAGAGCTCATTAAAGTGGAAATACAAACAAACGCCTGGAGTGTTTCAAATGATCGCGCCAGTTCCGTGTTTTGACACAGAGCCGTTTACCACACTTCACGACAAGCAGATACACTTTACGGCTCGCTGGTCAATATGGTCATTCTTCATATGCCTAAAGTTTTCCATGCTATAAATAAAATACACGGAACAAATGGTTTAACATTAACAAATTAGTTAACTATTATGTGAAGTTGTTTAAATTCACAGACAAGTCCAATAAATATTATGTAAAAAAAAAAAAAAAAAAAAAAAAAAAAAAAAATTAAATATTTAAAATAACCTTCCTTAAAAAGTTAATGCCTTAAAACAGCTACCATAGTAATCTTAGTTTCCAACAATCTACAATAGATACTATAGCACAAAATTAATTTCCTGTAAAGCTGCTTTGCAACTATTTGTATTGTGAAATGCGCTTGAATTGAATTGAATTGAATTGAACTCATTTGCATACATTTCCATAAGAGAAATCTGGACAAAAAGCCAGGTTCAAAATTATTGTTTCATTTTGTTGACATATTAGGGTCAAAGTTTTTACAAAGGGTATTTTGGATACATCTTTTTATCATTCCACACTCCATAAATCAGAAAGCCAGATTTTAATTTTTCAATCCCATCATGTTTTTAG
The DNA here is from genome assembly GCF_936440315.1 of Barbus barbus. Lineage (NCBI taxonomy): Eukaryota > Metazoa > Chordata > Actinopteri > Cypriniformes > Cyprinidae > Barbus > Barbus barbus. The sequence continues at coordinate 19,245,481 of NC_136736.1, read as the reverse complement.
GAATAAAATATTGTATAACATCAGGCACATGACAAATTAACAAAACTGTAAAGTTTGGTTAATGTCAGTGCTTCAGTTGTAATTGACCTCTACAGAAGCAAATAATGTGTAGTAGAAGCAAAATAAGTGTAGTAAACTAGTCTAGTCTTTCCACTAGTCTGAAACAACATGTGATTAAAAGCCAAAAAGCCCAACATTTCAAAATTTAACAGCACATATGTTAAGGGTGACACGAATCCACACAAGTGGTGAGCAAAATATTATTATTTGATTATTATTATTATTTCCCCTTGAATATTACCATATCACTCATAGTCCTTAGTTATTCCTGGTGTGCTGCACTCTTTCTCTAGTTTTAAAGTCAATTGATTATACTTAATGTACCTATTTAAATAAATGCTCTTAAAGAGTCTACCAGGGTTGTTCATCTTGTTCAACACAATATAAATTATCATATAGATTGCACTCTTGTATCATTCCGATTTTATTAAGGCATATTATTTATTTTTTTCATTTCATAATGGTTGTATAATGGAGTATAAACAACTGTGCCTGTCCTTGTTGACTAGAGTCATATCATAGTCAAAAGGCTAGATGATTAAAACCACAGAAACAAGATTAGACAGATATAAAGGAGGTTGCAGGAGTGCAACAGACAGCAGGTCATCTGCTTTGGAGCTTGCATGCTCTCTTGCTCCAGAAGAAGTCAATTGACTTAGCGTGATTAGGCTTTTCTTTGACCCGCAAACAGTGCCTCTCATTAGGATGCTCATTTGAGCTGCGATTTCAGAGGCAGTAGACTGGCTGGTAATTTGCAACATCTGCCCCTTTTAGGAGCACAGACACATGGCACTTTTGAATCAACTTTTTCTTTCTTGCTCAACAAAGCCCTTTGTTTACTCATGATAGTTACCAGTCATCCATTCCGAATGTGATTTTACATGCACTCTCTGGCACTAATATCAGTTTCCGTTCAACAGCCTCCAACAGCGGCCAAACGTCACAAATGTAACATGCTCCATTTACAACCCCAAGGCCTATAAAAAGTTCAGATCAACAGACAACCACACAAATGTTGCTCAAGTGGGGAATAAATGTAGTATTTTTTTCCAGTTATCTATTTCATTTAAATCTGGACCAAAAACAGCAGGGGGAATAGAGAATAAAAATAATAATTATAAGTTATAAAAATGGAATATCCTTAAGTGATGCAAATTTAGACTGTACAACACATTTAAATCACTTTGTATCTTAAAGTAATCAACTTTACCAGACAGCTTGTTTATATTCAGCAATTCTTGACTTTTATTTAGGACAGTCTGATTTTGACTGGACACTACTATAGTATTTTGTTAGCTGTGGGGGGAAAACGGTTTTAAAATCCTGTTCAATCTTGTTGTTAATATAATTCAATTTTCAATTGCTTATTATAATCTGAATTCAGGATAATTGGGACATTTTTCCCAAGTCATCTCAATAGCAAAAGGTGTCCCTGTCTTAATGATTTGTGCATTTAGATTTTAAACCATCTTTCTTTTGTTGTTCCCAGGTTGTTCTTTGGTAAAAGAAGGTCAGAAGACTTACAAAATTGCGAAATCTCTCTCTCTCTCTCTCTCTCTCTATTTTTGTACTTACTTTATTGTACTGCTTTAATAGCAGAAATTGAATTGTATACTAGAACATTATTTCAGAGCATGACAAATGCTGATACTGTCTATTGTCTTTGCTGTTACCCCAATATTTTTGATGTGATGCAAAATAAAATGATTCCATTTAACTCATGTGTTCCTCCTTCTCCATGTCACTAAGAAACAGAGATGTATTCACACCAAATCACCACGCAGCCCGTACAATCAGGAAGCATCGACAATCCCTTGGTGGGCTGAGTAGGCAGAGCACGGGAAGTATCTCACCACAGAGGATTGGGAAAGCCCCGGTTCTCCGCCTGCAATCCGAGGTAGGAGGACTGTCATCTGCTGAGCATTTACCTTTGATAAAGAGGGGAAGAAAAAGGCGAAGCGCTTTATAATGTTCTAAAAACGTACAAGATGCTCGCTTTGTAGACATGCTGGCTGCAAATCTGGCAGTGTCACTTTGGAATGGAAATGAGAGACATTTTAAACAGGAGCACAACACATCATTTCCCAGTGGATGAACATGTGGGTGTGCAAATCCAGTTGAGATAATGTAGAAGCTTTAAACTTGGTTCTGACAGTTTATGTGCCCCAGGATATTGGTTTTAAAAAGGGAAACAGAATTTTATCCCATCCTACCTCCTACATCCATTGTTTTATCCTGAAATGTAACCAAGTTACAGTATGTATCTATGTTCTTTAAAAGTTTGGAGTAATTAAATACGAAAATATTTTGGATGTGCATAAACTAAGTGTTAGGCAATTATTGAGCAATTTATGATATGCCCAAATAATAATAATAATAATAATAATTCCTCTACTAATACAACTAATGGTTTCACTTTATATTAGGTGTCTTTAACTTGAACTGAAAATTAATTGGTAATGTTTCGTTGATATAAATTAAGGAATATTCAATGACGTTAAATAATATTTTTGACTTGAATAAAACCGGTTCATTTAGATGTCACCATTTTCAGGTTACCGTCTTTTTCAGTGTATAACTACATGCAAGCATTTATTATGAGTACAATGTAAAAACCAGATTTAACATACAAATTAGTTGGTATAAATTAATGCATAGGTTGGTTCATTGAACTTTGTTAATTCAATTGTTACCATTTTTAGGTCACTGCTTTTTTTGCAGTGCACTTAATATAAAGAAAGTCCTAAACTCTTTATAAATATAATTCTCTGCAAGTCCAAATCCAGCTCCTTTATAGCAGTGACAGTCAGTCATTTATTCTGTGCAATGGCTTGAAACCTGCAAAGCTGCATCTCTCCACTTGCCCATCGGCAAACCTGTCATCACGCGCCCATCCGCTTGCGTGCAACACACCCGGAGCTCCCACAGAATGCTCTGCATCCCAGGACAAGCTCTACTGTTGAGCATTTGTCCCCCGTGCACGAGTCTCTGGCTCCATCTGATGACCTTCTAACTGTCTTCAGCAAGCAGTGGGTTTGGATAATGAGGGGATTGATAAGAGGGCTCTCTTCCTGTGGGCGATGGGGGGAGAAAGAGGAGCCAGTGGGGTGGAGGGAGCAATGCTTGCCCCATGTGTCTCTGCTGAATTGTGGAAAAAAGGAGTGAAGTGATTCCCCTACAGGCTGTATCAGATTTCCCCTGAGAGGATCATGCTGCTCAAATAATGTAAGCCCCTGGCAAACATAGAGAAACTTATCACTCCTTTGTTTTTGTTTATGCTTATGAATGTGTGCAAGGAGGTGTCCATGGCCATTATCATCTGTAAGTATGGCATCAAGCATTTAGCTAACACAAATACATACTTTGTTTCCTTCCACCGTGAATCGATGCTCCTGCTAGAGTGTGGAAAGTTTACACAAGAGAAGAGATCAATGGTAAAAAATGGCTTCCACATTGAGGGTGGATGGTGAAGAAGGAAAACACATGTGGCCTCCTCCCCTAAGTCAAGTGACACTATTAGCTTGACATTTTCCTTAGTGTCCACAAACAGGAAATATGTGTGGCATTTATTGAACAGACATACAGTCTATGACAGCTGATGGACGTCCCAAAGGATCAAAACCGGTAGAAGGTTCAATAGCTCATCATCAACCGCCCTTTGAGTAATTAGACAATTGGAAGGGGTCTGACATAAACCAATACTTATACTCGGGTCCCACAGGTGGCTTTTTGCAGCCACCTGTGGGAAAGGAATTTCAGAAAGGAAGCTGCTTTAATGTCATGTTTTTCTTGAGCAAATAAAAGAGTCAATCTGCTGAGTTCATAACTCTTGGACGCAACTTCTTCACAGCGGATGGCTTGCCACTTGATGAGGATGTTTAATTGACTGCATTGAGCTTATTTCACACAGTGTAATCAAAATAATATATATTTTTAAAAGTATGATAAGATTATGCAAGAAAATCGATTTCAAAACAATTTAACGCTACATCTACAAGCTAGAAGTTGCATCAAACGCTGAATTACTCATTAGTAGGAAACTGAACCCGCGTGAACATGCTAATATATCCATTACTCATAATTCTTTAAAGGTCTATTTTCTCTGCTCTATTGTTTAATATCAGGGAGCAAAGTACAGTAATATCTCATTTAATTAGGGATTTAAGCTCTCTAACTACCGGGCATATGGTATTTACTCTGCCATGGCCTTGCACATCAGATGAATATGCATATCCTGGGAGTGTGTAGCTTGTTACCCTAGAACGAATTCTACACAAGTTTAATCCCTGATCTATTATTTACCTCTTGACCAAACATGTGAGTGGGGCTTGTAGGCACTCAGCTTGATCAAAATGAATGCCTTGGGATTTAGGGGCTTCTATTGGTCCAAAGGAGAAGTCTGTCATTTGACTTTCCTCAGCCTTCACTCTTGAGAATCAAGCTCTGTGCGCACTGTAAGGAAAAAAGAAACAAGTCCATAATTAAACATTTATAAGCGCTCTGTTCAGACAGTCTGGGGACACAAGTTTGGGAGATATACAGGAAATCAGTGTCCTCAAACATCCCTAAAGCAAAGTATCTTAGTGATATGTGCATGTGTGTGTGTGTGTGTGTGTGTGTGTGTGTGTGTGTGTGTGTACGTTTTGTATAGGGGGACTCTCCTTTAAGTGAACTTAAAGTGGGTAAAAGTAGGCCTCATGAACATTAAGTAAATATTAAAAACAAGGACAAAAATCAGACTCTAACACATTGAAAAGCATTAAAAATGATAGCTCTATTCATTGGTCATAAAATAGTTGTAAAGTTATTGAACAAGTCAGTTTAGGACATTATTATACGGTTATAGAAAACTATGATGAACACCCCAGCTGTTGGTTTCCTTTTAAAATAAAATTATATTCAAAGTCTGTATTATTATTATTATTATTATTAAGTTTTCAGTAAAGCATTTTATACATTTTCTTTAGAATTTCAGAGTCTGTATATAGCCTAAATAATAAAAAAACGAGAAAAAAATGAAAACATTAATGAAATGTTTTGTGTGTGTAGGATTTTTGCAGGCGTTTATTATAGTTCTTATCATAACATAACTAATAAAGCTGCAGTCTCTCGGGGTTTACACCAACAATAATAAAAACCGCTCTAAGAAAAAAAAAAAACCTCTTAAATATACTTATACTACTAGTAACTAGCGCATACTCTTAAAGATACATCACTGAACAAACGAGAAGATAAGAAACTACCAAATAGCCTATACTAGAAGATAATTGCCCAATTTTACAAGATAATAATATACTATCAACGATAATGCAGATAATGCACTACCAACTACACTAGACTAAAATATATTACCATGTTCCTTTGGATGTAATGCAGCAGTCAGAGAGAGCTGACTATGCAGAAGAAATAGCCGGGAGTGAGTAAGACAGTTTTCTCTTCCCGGACAGCCAGAGATTTACCCCGCTGCTTCAAACTACCCACCCACTTTAGTCCCGCTTCAGTCCCGGCGGAGTGTCTTATACGCGCGGATCTGGAACAGCGGAACCAGCGCTGGGCTTCTGGATCCACCGAAACAGCTTATATTTCAACGGGCTTCTTTCGCTTTACAGAGCCCCGGTACATGCGAATGACCAGAGCCTAGGCTAGAGCTGACTCCCTTTTTTTTAATTATCAGTGTTGTTTCTTTCCTTAACGATAAAGGACTGTTGTTGACGTTCCTCCTAATATTATAATCGGTTTGAAACTGAAGGGACAAACATAAAGTTTTGAGTGAGTTTAGAGAGATTTGCGTAAAGAAGAGGAGAGCGTCCCCCCACATGAGGGCGAGATCTGACTGAACTTCATTCTGCCATTCACACAATATGAAGAAATGGTGAGTATGACCGATCAACACACGAACACTTTACAATAACCCTTATCTATGACATTAACAAACACTATTGTAGTGTATAGCGCGTATTACAATCTGTTCGTCGCGTAGATTACACTTAACTAGTCACAGCCTAAATGGCACGAAACGTTAAATAAACAAAAGATTAACTTAAATCTGTTAAACCCTATAGTATTTCTTATTGCTTAGTTTACTCAAGTTTGTTAAGTCAGCTATTTTAATCAGAAAATCTACCGCTTTGAGCATGTTTACAAAATAAAGTCAAAGATAAACTGCTTTACCTGGGGATTGCTTTCATCTCACTCTTTCTTTATTACTCTTAAATAAACCCACTATATGAGTGCACAAGTCATTTTTGTATAAAAGCAAATAAAAACATAAATATAGAAATAAATATAAACGTTATGGGTCATGTCAGAATTGTTAACACTGTAGACAAGGTTCAAATTCATCCATATCATCTGTATTTTTAACTCAACACAGCTATAATAGATACATAGCTATACAATATATAACACGCAATTGTATAATTTATAAATAGCCTACTATTAATGTAATATAGAACTAAAGGAATTCCCTTAATATCATAAAAAATATGGTAAAAACAAAATGTATATGTTATCCATGAAAAAAAAATCAAATCAAATCAAATAACTTAACCCAAATGGTTATGAATTACGAGATATAATTATTTAGCTTTCTTTTTTTAAACACTTTTAAATAGTTTTAAATGGCAGCAATCGTGGTTTATTTTGGATGTCTTTTTGTACTTTAATCAGCTGAGCAGAACAATAATGCAACCAAATTAAAATGATTTTAAAAGATGATTTTCAGATTCCTGTGCAACCTGTTGGTGACAATTACAGTATTTTCTATCATGCTTCTTTTTTATCTTAATGTTTATTGCTTTCATTTTGCTGAAAAGAGAGAAAGTGGTTTACAAGGGCAGGTGAACACTGAGGCATTTCATTCTCAGAGAACGCCGAGACAAGGAGGAGATATCGCTGGATATATACAATTGAAAAAAAAAAAAAAAACCTCACTCTTCCTCTACTTAAGGTTTTATGAGTTTGGCACTTTAAATCATTTTTTTTTGTTCTAATCTCAGCGGCTGTCTGTGATGGGGCACAGTTTTTCAACTGCTGCAGTCAAGAATGCCAATTTGCATTCCAAGAGTGTTATTTGATGACTTTTATCTGCACGGCTCCCCTGACTTGTCTGGACACTTAACATTTCATCTGCTCCATGTCAAGAGTCAAATGCAGTTATGTCCCCTTTCTCTATCTCTATCCTCCTCTCTCTCTTTCTCTTTGTCTTTCTCAGTCTCATCATCTCTCTTCTTAAAAAAAGAGCATAGGTTGAGGACGGGAGTATGGGAGAAATGAGAGGGTGTGCAAGAGAGGAGGAAGGAGGAGGTAAAATGAAGAGCTGCTGTCATGTTGCAGGCACAGTCTAAGGCTGAACTTGTCAGCTGTGCTGGTGTGATTCTCTAGGGGCCCTGGCAGAGTAAGAGGGTAGATGATGGTTAGACGGTTCAATAAGCGCACGGACAGGTAGCCCTAGTGACGTCCCCCGGAGACATTGTCTTAATGAAGAGCAGGTCCACTTAGCCCTGTGTTCTCTGACCCTCTGCCTACTCGCCACACACACATACACACACACACACACTGCTCATTTGATCTTACAGCTCTCTTGAAACTGAAAGTGAGTTGTGTTGGTGACACGTGTAAAATTGTCAGATTTTCTAAGTAGAAATCTAGGCCTTAATAATAGTAATAAACAATAGTAATATTATTAATTACTACTATTGTCTTAAGTCAAAAAAAAAAAAGGCATACTTGCGCAAAATCTGTAAATATGGGAAGAAAATGGATCAGGGTTTTACGCTGCTGAAACTCATACATGTCCACACTGATAGACAGACAGCTTTGTTATGGCTGGATAGGGTGGGTAGGTACGACAGGTGGGTCATACCACCTGCCAAACAGTGAGAGTGCCTAGCACTGAGTAGTATTTGTACTATATGGAGTTAACAGTTAAAATTGCTTGTGATGTTTAGTACATTTGTGCTGTTAGAAACGGACAGATTTTGAGGCATTTTCTTCTCCTTTGTCCAGCTGTGGATTCTTATAATGGATATTATACCCTGTAAAAAGTGGTAAACTGTAATTGCTACCTTAAAGAGCTACCTGATTGAACTAATTAAAATTAGATTTGCTGGTATAAAATAATGTTTATAATGTAAGTTGATTCAGTTATGTGAAATAATATTTTTGACTTAAACTAATATCTGTTCATTTAGATGTTACCATTTTCAGGTTACAGTTTTTTTTCAGTAAAATGTGTATTTGTGGATGAATGAACTGAAAAGAAAAACAACAACTATGAAATTCAACTAATCTCTTCATAAAATCTCAATTATCATTGAGATTTTAGAAAGATTATTAAAGCCTTATCCACTTCATACATTTGGTTAACCCCCCCCCCCCCCCCCCCCCCCAAAAAAAAAACCTATGAAAGAACAACTATAATTACACATGCAGATGGAGAAATAATTTAAAGCTGCTTTATATGGCATTTCAGTAATGAAAACATGTTACAATAATTAGGCTTTATGGTTTCTTTTTTTATTATACTCTGTATTTTCTAATGCACTGTCACAATACATAGTCATCAAGAAACATCATACTGTTTAAATAAAGTACAGCTAAAAAGAAATCATCAATTTAAATGCAACAAAATACTGTTTTAAGATTATTAAGAATCAGAGAAATCACAGAAATGATGTTATCTCTGTTGTTGCATTATTTTTTAGGTTTTGTGGTTATGTGCTGGAATGCACACATAAGCATACCAACATCGGTAAAGTGTCCAACATACACACTTTTTAAATTAAAATAGCATATTTGAATTTTTCCACAACAAGAACACACACTCTTTGTCGTATTGCTGTGATTCATTGCCAAGGGTATTTTGTTGCGGAATAGCTGTAAATGTTTAGGTAAAACAGAAATGCTCAAGTGTGTCAGCTGCTAGAACTGGATTGATGACCTGAGGAAATGATAGTTTAAGGGTAACCTCTGCTCTCTTAAAGAACTAAGACAATAATTCACTTCTATTCGTGGAGTGAACCGAGCCGGGCTGGGGATGTTGTGGATCTACAAGCTAGCACAAAACAGAAGCCTTGCAGTAACTAAAGTACTCAGCGGGGAGGTGTATGATTATTGTGGGTGATTTATTTTTTATATGACGGTACTACAGAATAAGATGTTTCACATTGTGTCATACGAATGTGCTGGAAAAAGAGGAAACAGTGGGATTTCCAGAAGTGCATTTGTCTCTTAATAAAAAAGAACAGGGATAAACCTGTTTAGCGACCCCAAGAGGTCCAGGGAAAGGTTTGATTAAAAAGTGTCACTTCTGACTGAGCTTGGACTAGAGCGCTGAAAGAAATAAGATATGACAAGATAAGTGGTAGGCCTTAAATAAATCCCCCAGAACTGCACAGCAGCACATGGGCGAGTGAATGTATGTAGCTGAGTTACTGTATACAGTAAATATAAAAAATGCAAGTGTTCAGACTGGATATGGAACCTCTTTTCAGCTAAGCTAAATAAACAATAATTGTATTATTATATATTCATTTTATTGTTTATTTTTCTTCATTTTGCATTTTTTTTTTCACCTCGCTATATGAGTGAGGCGTAAATTGAGTGAGTTAGTCATGTTTAAGCCCTTAACATATTATATCTATAAATTCAAATTCTGAAAGTCATGTTTCCTGGTGTTTTAATAATTATTCATCTAGATGCATGCTACGTTCCTGATTTAGTCACTTTTATTTTGATTATTTTTGCTGCCTAGATTATTTGGAAGATTATTAGGCAAGGAAACATTAAGTAATGTTACAAATTACTTACTCTAAAAGTGAAGTAATTTTCTATGCTTTGAGTTTATATATACTTTTAAGGTGTGTAGATAAATTATGGTATTCAAGTATGTGTGTGTGTCTTTAGGTGTGTTTATCTGTGCATATGTGTGCAGAGAGGGGGACAGTGCAGCTTTTGAGCAGACAGAAATGCCGCGTCTCTGAGAGCTCTTTCATGTGACTGTAGCATTCCACTAATGCAGTCACAGCAGCGATGCACAAGACGAGACATGCGTCCCGTCCTCCCTCTGCCATCAGTCTCATCGGTCGCTCTCTACCTCTCTCTTTTGCTTTCTGTGACCTTAACATTTATTGGAGAACCCCGCGCAAAATTCCTCTCAGCATCTGTAGAATGGGTGGAGCCAAACATGTTCACACACACACACACACACACACACACACACACACACACACACACACACACACACACACACACACACACACACACACACAGCCAATAACTTTAAATAATAAAGCACACTGACTCTCACATCAAGTCTCTTAGCACATATTATATGCGTATTTTTTGAATAAGTAGTTGTTTTGTACATAAAATGCAACCAATATTATTGTATTATATTTTTTTTGTTTCTTTTCATCAGTTTCATTAACGTCCGCATAGCCTCTCAGTCTGAGATTGAGGGAACAATAACAAAACAGCCCCACTGTCACCATTATTAGATTCCAGCTTCTTTACTAGGCAACCTCATATTAAAAGAGAGAGAGAGAGAGAGAGGGTGAGGTGAGAGAAATGAGCCGTGGATAGAGTTTGCTGAGTGTGTCAAGGACATGTGCCACATGTTGATAGCACTGAAGACCAGGGGTGAGGACGACACAGGGAGGGAGAAGAGGGGTCTGGCCAGACGACAACTCCGCTGGAGAAGTTTACTGCTAACACAAACAGTTAGTGCTGGAATTCAGTTTTGAATAGGTGTCTAGATGAAAAGGTAATGCTTACTTCCACTGGAGGCAGGAGGGACATGTACACATAATGTTTCTCTCTTTTTCTCTATGAAATAACAAAAAACAAAAAAACAAATAGCAATGTACCTTGCCATGGCCAAAGGGTTACAGTAAGTTACTAGTACTGCTTTAATATCACTGAAATCTGTGCTCATTGCCTAATTGGGACACTTATTAGTCTTCTTGCCTTAAAGCTTTAATAAGACTGCATTTTTTATTGCAAATAGTTCAGATGTTTTGAACTATTTTCATCACACTTTTGTCTCTTTGAGAGAGTCCTCATTTCATGTTTCTCTCTAGCAGAGGCGGACATTTACTTGAGTATTGTACTTAAGTACACTTATTGAGTATCTGTAATTTACTTGAGTATTATTTTTTCTGGAAACTTATGACTTTAACTTCACTACATTTGAAATACAAATATTGTACTTTTCACTCCAATACATTTCTATCAAGGTCCTCAAAGTAGAAAGTCATTACTTTGTAGCAGCTTTGAAAGTCAGTGGGTGATTTTTTTCTTCACTAAAACGTGACTTTCTTTTTTCAGACAGTTTATCAGTAATCACTCTTGTAGGGCTACATGAAGTGATTTCCCAGCATTTTTTGAACACTGACCAGTTGCAAATGTGATATTTACTTACAATTCAATAATAAGAAGTTACTATTGTGGTATATATTAGACACAATATTGTCTGACTTTCCTAAATTGTGTACGTGACAATATTACTTATAAAGCCACAGAAGAACTGTTGTGCATCTCCTAATAAAACACAATAGGTGTTGAACATGAAGCAGCACTGCACAGACCGTTCTGTGTGTGACATCAAAATAACGCGAGAGCGATTAGACAGCATTTGTAAAAATGTTGTTTTGATGTCAAATAAGTCTGGCTGTTTTGCTTTTTTGTTAAAGCAGTGTTGCTGTTGTAAAGTTATACAGCTACAGTTGTGTTGCTGGGTTTTAAAGCAGGTTTGATTTTTTTTTCTTCCTTATCACTCTGTATTTACAGCAATTTCACTGTCCACTCTGTTCAAATGTGGATGAATGGCTACACATAGATGTGTGCACACACTGTCAGAGCTGTGTGAGATCACTACCATCCTGCTTTTATTGGGGTGGGTAGGGGTGTTAAATAATTTTTTGTTTTGTTTTTTCCCCATAGGTTTTTAACATTCTAAAAGCTCTTTATTCCAAAGATAATACAAGCTAGTCAGTGTATTCAGTAGGTGTAATGTATCTTAATTAGCCTCAGAGGTATTGCAAGTATTACATACAACAATAATAAAACAGTGCATTGACATAAAAAAGGAAATTTAAGGACTTTTAAAAGCAAGTACTTCTGTACTTTTACTTATGTCCTTACAAATTTTACTTGTAATGGAGTAATATTTGACCAGCAGTATCTGTACTTTCACTCAAGTAATGGAGTTGTGTACTTTGTCCGCCTCTGCTCACTAGCAAAAGGGCTTTGGTGACATTCTTTATTGTGGCCTGTTCTCATTGATAGCTGTTTTATACCCTTAAGACTTTGGCAGCTGAGGTCAGTAACTGATGAAATAACCCTCAACAGATCATTACAGCAACTTTTCTTTTTGAGGCACTATATGGAGAACAATTTTGACTCTTTTCAACAGGACAGTGCAGGTTATGGTTCCTACTAGAGCATAAGATTTAATTAAATTTATAGGAAATTCTGAGTCAATACTGTACATATACATACATACATATTTATTTATTTAGCAATCACCTTTATGCCGTGAATGCTTTGGACTGCCTTCCAACCTGACATCCTTGAACAAAGTGAAAAAAAAAAAAAAACTTTTATTATGAGATTATTTTGGGCCAATATAAAGTTCGTAAATTGCTCAGTCAGTCAACCAATGTGAGGTTGTCTTTGGTGTTAATTTTAAAAGACTACTAAAGCTACTCCAATAGAATACTGTAATATGATTTTCTTTAGTACAAGAAACCCCTGTTACAGATGTTTTGAGGTATGGTCAGTGTTCATGAACTATATGAACTCTCCCGTGTGATTGCTATAATTTCTCTGAGCCATTTTAGAGAATGTGTAGTTTTATGACGACAGTAGCATCGTTATAACTTATGCCACTAATACAAGCTTTAACCTGCTATATTCATCCAATGATTTAAAAAATGTATATCCATGAAAGTTTTGTTGAGCAAGTCTTGTTTTCCAAACTACAGTAAAGATTAATATCTTACCTGGAAAGCCTTGGGGATAAATGCAATAAAGCCATTTTTCTTTATTAGGTTTTTTTCTCCTGGCCCTCACTTTCTTTCTCCTTTGCTACATGCCAGTAACCCAACACCACCAGAAACAAACGAACAGCTCTGGCACTAGTGAAAATTCTCAAAATGTTTCTTGCTATGAGACACTTTTTTAATTTCTTTATAGATATATAACTGTGTGCTATAGTGAAGTGAAGGCTGCTAATCGATATTCTCTTATTGGGTTTGTGGTTTGGTCAAATATCTCTCTTGGTTGTGCCTCAGGTGAGGGGCAGCAGACTAATAAAGCATGTTGTGTCTCAGGGGCAGAAGCAGGGATGAGTATGGATTAGTCAGTGTACCCTTCCTGTGAACATACAGTACAGCTCAAATCTGAAGCTCTCTCTCTCTCTCTCTGTCTCTGTATGGAAGGCTTTATTCATGTCCTAATGGAGCAGAGAGTCAGCACATGTCAAATAGAGATGAAGGAAGTCTGCAGAAATGCTCTCCTGCCTGTATGTTTGTCCTTGGTTAAGTCGGATTGCCTGTGGCCAGTCCTGTGTGGCTGATGTCTGAGGAAAGTTATGAAAGGAGCCATTCTATTTAGTAGCTCTGAGCTTTGAGATTAGGACACTGAACTATGCTTTAGTAACATTTATGGGGTATTTAAAGACAGCTTATTGTAAAGGGCTTACTGATGTGTGTTATTAAACGTTTATGTATTAAAACATCAAAATGATCTAAGGGGTGTCTGAAGATTTGAACAATAATGATATATATAGATTTGGACTGTAATACCTGGATTTTCCTCTTATCTTTTGAAAGGATAGATACACTCAAAATATACTTCAATAACAGCCCAGAGAGACAAAAAAGAAGGGGAAGTGAGATGCAAGAGCCACTCGCAAGCCAAGCTGTTATTACAGACTAGAGCACCCTGTCATAAATACTCATAATTAGATGCTTCCAGAGACCTAATAATTTTACCATGTAACACAAAGTATCTTGAGTGGCAGAGTCACTTTCCTCTCTCCTCGGGTTTATTTACTGCTGAAGTGAGCCTGTAGTCTCCGTTTCTGCTTATAACTCGCTAATGGAAGGGTTGGTTAGTACAGTAGCTTGGCTGGTGACACCCTGCATGATTTCCCCTTTCAGTGGTGTCGTCTGAGCAAGTCCTGTATTCATGTTTTCACATGTAAACGCCACTCTGTTCCACTCCAGTGCTTCAGGCCTCTTTTATGAGCCTGTGAAAATTTCAGCTGCATTTTCAACATGAAGAAAAACGAGTGTTGCAAAAACTTGTTCTTTTTTAGACCAAGGACCTTCATCAAATATCATTCAACTTAAAAATTGGTCTTTCACACCAGTTTATACCTATTTGCAAGATGTAAGTTCATTTCTCAGATCTTACTGGGAAGGAAGACTAGATTAAATGTTAAAGAGCATGTTGGTACAGTAAGTTAGCATAGTGGCTTTGTACCTTTCATCCAGCATGTCTTTGTGAAGCTTTAGCTGAAGCAGTCCAGGAGTTCCCCTGTTTCCCACATCAAAGCTTCTCGCATCTTCTGTCCAGCCAGGCCAGCTAGCCTAAAATGCAGATTTTAGAGTGCAGGTTTCAGTGGCTCTTCCTAGCTCTGAGTAAATGGAGCATGTTTAGAGTGCTACCCAGTAATGCTAGCAGTTGGTCCATATCATGCTTTTGTGAGATCAAGCACTGTATTGTCTACTATGGCTGCGAGCACTAAGCCATGGCTGTGGCTTAAGGTCTGTTAAACCAAAATTATGTTTTAGTTGTCTGCTCATGTACATTTGTGTGTTTGAACTTGATGTATGCACATGTGCTTGGAATTGTCTCCATTAATTGGTGGGTCTAATACGTGACAATGTTCACAGCTGGGCCGTTGCTTATAAGAATTTCTTGATTACTTCACAAAAATATGCAAATTTAAAAACAACAGGAGTTGAAGGTTGAAAAAAAGTCAGGTCAGAACTTTGTACACATGTTTGTAAAACTCAAGTCTGAAAGCGTATAAAGATATGGGTGCCACACACATTTTCTAACCTTGTATATATTTGTGCGCCTGAATTAAACATTGACATGCGCATGTGCCAGGAATTTGTCCTCTGTCAGTCCACTGGGTCGCAATAATCAGAGTTGGGCAATCTGCTATTAAGGTGCTTTTTTACTACAAAGAAGATCCAAAATGCCAATAAAACAACAGAAGGTGAAGGTGGAAAGCAACTAAAATTGACAAATGAATTCAGAAGTTTAAGTTTAAGCCTGAGTATTGCTCAACGTAATGCAGGACGCAATGATGGGAGAAAAACAAAGTATAACGCCAGAATTTTGACTGCAAGCACAGTATGAAGAGGAAGTTTCCTTCATCACAGAACATCTAAATTCATATGTTACAGTTTAGCCTTTGAATTGTTTGTCCATTTCAATCCTCCTGTGTTAACTTGACTATACCAGAGTTCTTCAAAATGCAATAGAAACTTTCCATGTCCTCTTTCATATCACTGTGGATGCAACACTGTAGTTCAGAGTCCATCAGGCTTGGAGACAACATTAAAACAGTGCTGGTGCAAATGAGCACTTGCAACAAAAGATACAAATTCTACAGCACACATAATGGGATTCTACAAATAACAGCACTTGATTTCTCTCGAGGTACTTTGAATCAAAGCAATATAGAAATCCTTGCCAAGACGCTTCCGGGAAAAATGGCACGTATGGTCACCCTACGTAAAGACAAAGTGACATCATGATGTGAGATACTCTTTCATTTTTGTGTTATCCTCTTGTAAACAACTGCATTGCATAAGGCACCACTTAGCTTAATTTTGTTGTCTGCATGGATGGTGAATATCTCCTAACTCTCGTTATCACCAAAGTTTACAGCCATTGTTATTTTCTCAACATAGGGTCATTAAAAAAACCATGCCTCTACCTACAGTACATTCCAAAAATGTACCTATATATAGTGCACGATTTGTGAACTTATCCATTTTGATGTTTGCAGAGCATAAGCTTCATTATACATAATTTTATTCTTATTTATACTTATTCTTTTATGATTTTCTGATGTAGTAAACTTGCTCAGTAGCTCACCTGGTACAGAACTGCTCTTGTGATGCAAAGCGCTTGTGATAAAAGTGAAAATAGACTTAAGATAACAGAGTTCAGTGACTTGGAGAAACAAGCTAATATGACATGGTTTCTTCAGCAAATACTTTTTTTATCTGATGTTTGCTTTTATTGCTTTTATTAGCACTATTGTTAGGTTTAGGGTAGAGTTGAATCTAGGTGGTACTGTATGTTATTTTCAAATGCAATAAAGCATTAATGTCAATCACCACACATTTCATTTATATGAAATTTAAACATTTCAGATACTTAAAACAACCAACATATTAAAACATTGCCAGATTCACTTCCATCTGTTTTATATAAAACGGAATGTGCTTTTAACACTACATACTGGACATTTCACTTTATGAAACATACAGCTTCCAGCTTGCACTTACATGAAAAGCTGTACGGCAAATTTACGCCAAATTATGTGAATGTAGTTTACTGTATGTAAAGGGTAAAAGTCACTGTTTGAAATTATTTAACATTTTATTTTCTAGAACCCCACATTAAAAGATGTTAGAAAAGCTTATTAATACATTGAACAACATTTGGCTACTTCCGTAGAAGGTTGACTAGCTTCACTCTTTTAAAGTGGTAAACAGAAGACAGCATTCAACAACAATTCAGATTCAGTGGTCCATTGAATTCAAGCCAGCATTTGTCTCTGTGTCCCAGCTAATGATCTCCTTTGTGAATTCATACATGACAAGAAGAGTGCAGACCCAACCGTTAAAACATGATACAGTACACAAGCAACTTCCCTACAGTCCAGAGAGATGTGATTGCAACCGAAAGACATCTGAAAGAAGACATTTCATTCCAAACATACAGTTAATGGTTCAGAAATGTTCAGGTTTAAATTAGTTATAGATGTAACAGCATGGAAATTTCTTATCACGATTATAGTGGCCAAAATTATCACCATTATCAGTATTATCATGGTACTGTTAAGATGTGCTGGAAATGTTCTACGTTCAAAAAAGCTTTATATTTAAAATCAACAAACAAAAAATAAAATAACTTTTTGTTTGCATAAACACTAAAACAATTTTACCATAATTTTACCAACAATGATGCCCGGATTTTGAATGAAAACATAACTGACAACAGTTTATCTAATAACATGTAAGGAATGTTCAAATAAAGCTTTGAAAAAGTAAAAAAAAAAAAAAAGTAAACCAAGTCAAAATGATAATTGATTTATAAATGATTATATGTATTTTATCTGCTCCATAAATAATTTTAGATACCTTATCTGAATTGTTTAAATGTGTAGACTCCATATAAGCTTGTTTTTCATCAACTGGTCAACATTTACAGCAGGGCATGCAAATTTGGTCAGTTTTTTTTTTTTTGACCAGACAAAAACTGCAAACAGGCTGAATGTAAATATAACTCTCTGTAAATCTACTCTCTGACACTATGTGTCGCTTATGGAACAGCAGAATTGCACATGTTTTCCGTAACCTCCGTGGACAAAGCAGCTAATTTATTAGGTATTAGCTACATGGAGCGAAGATGAAAACAAAATGCCAGCGAATCTTTCATGAAGACAGTCAGAACCTTCAGAGGTACATTAATATAATTAATTCATTCTTATATTCATTTGTATAATTCCCTAAGCACTCTTTTAAAACCTCCCAGATTTCCACCATGTTTTCAAACAAAACAAAACTACTCTGCATGCTGTGCACACGTAAGATTGTTACTTAAAACTTTGCTTTATGCTTGATAGTATTTATTTGTCCTGTGTTGTCCAAATCACAGTTATCGATTACGGTTTTAATGATACTTAAAATATGAAACGGTAATACTAACCGTGGGGAATGTTATTTTGATTTATCGTCAAACCGGTAATCGTTACATCCCTAAAAATAGTGTTTCATGTTATTTAGCTGTACAAAGAAATGTAAATGTGTTCATGATTCCCTGTGGTATTGCAAATTCTGAATCTGCCTATAGGTTGCATAGGATGAGTCTACTTAATCTTCTCGTCACCTACAGGTTGCTTTTCCAGCCTCTGGCAGCTTTGCAGTCATGTGACTTAATGTGGACTCTGTCTCATGGGCAGGCCAGGGAATTGTACAGTTATGATTTCTGAACACACTCACATTATAATCAGTGTAAGGCTTACTTTAGCCCCTAATCCTTAAGTGGATAAGCTAAACTTTAATTAGGCTAATCAGCAGTATAATTAGCTCCAATTACATTTTATTGGCCAGATAACAACATATCTTTAAGTGGGCTTAAACAGCATCGCAAAAAAGTGTTACATGAGAATGCGGTGGCATCTTCACAATATTTTCATAACCTCTCTCTATATATGCTTTAAGCGCAATTTTTTTGTTGTTGTTTAAAAGCTATGCCTTTTTGTCAGTTTGCTGTGATGCTGTCAAGCCTTTGGACCAGGTTTGTGCTTGAGTTTACTGTGGATCACCTTGACAATCAGGAGGTTCACTCATGTGCCATGGCTTGACAGCGTGTCAGCAGTTTGGTCACTTAGTTCATTAAACCTAGCGAGATGTGCATTGGTGCATTGAGGGTGAACCCAATCCTGGCCTGACAGCAAGATGGTTGCCCTCCAACTTCTAAGTGTTTCTAGAGGATTCCGGAGACACAAACTGCTTTTTCCTTTGTTGCTTGCACATTGTGACTTTGAATGAATATGTGTTTAAACTCTCTGGGGTTACTGTAGCAAGTATACAGTATGTCTATGCACAGCTTGATTAAGAATAACTAAATCAAGCATGTGCAGCATTTGTCCTTGTAGAAAAATTTGGATGAGCAGCAGGGACAGGATCTTGTCAGTTCTTTATTGGTCACTGCCAAGACAATGAGAGCTGACACCACTGACTTCCTCTTATAATTTCAAACATGTCGTAAGTTGACTTTGGCTAAGTAGAGCCATTAACTCAGCAAGGAGTTGAGTCACTGCGGGTGTTGACACCCACCTGCTGAAAGACTTGGGCTCCATTCCAATGAAATTTTGTTATGCCCTTCCCTCGCTAACTTCCCGCTGTCTTGCGGATGTACATCATCGCTTACGTTGCTTGAGTGCCCACTACTGACGGAATACATACAATGGGTTTAAATGGAACGCTCCAAGGTCTTGATAACTTGGGGTCAGATTTACTAACAGCTTGCTCCATCTTTTGGCGTTAAAATAGTACTGTCAGGAATTACGAAAGACATGCAGTGAAGAATTAGCGCTGAAAAGGCATGGACACACAGGACCTGACTTTATTGAATATGCATTTGTAGGAGTTTCGCTTTCAGACGCAAAATTTATGGCGGAAAATTAATCACGCAATCCGGTTTACTAACGTTTGCGCTCATCAAATTACTGGTATTTGCTCCATTATTTACCCCCCTCCCCTCCAAAAAAAAAAGTCTTAAACTCTTTTGCGCTTGAAATGTCTGCATTTGTTGTTGCTAGGAGGATCGAGGCACCGCAGTGAACAGAGAGCGCATGGTATTTTTTCCACAAGTATTAATTTATTTGGAATATATCCTTACGCTAATTTGCGCTGCGCTTGGTAGATTGCGTTGGTCATTATAGAAATGAGATGTTGCGTCTGTGTTCTTTAATTTGCGCACTGTCAGTAAATCACCCGCAGAAATTTCCACGCCCATCAGCGCTGTTTTGGAATTGCGCTCTCATGCTAATTTGTCCTGTTTAGTAAATCTGGCCCTAATATAATTTGGAGCAGATTTAAATTTTTGTTGAATAAAATATATTGACCAACGAAAATGATAACAAATAGCCTAACTTTGACCATGTAAAAAACAGCTTAAATCTTAAAGTACCGTGATCTACTTTGGTGCCACAGTTGTGTTACATTGTGGTAAATGGAGTAGACTCACTCCGTCTATCAAAACTGAGGGATCAATATTCTGTCCATGTAAACAAAGAGAAACACTCTAAAATGGTAGTGGGGATTCTCTCAATTGGAAGTGTTTAAGGAAGTTCGCAAGAGTATGAAAAGCGAAGTGGGTGCACACCCTAGATCATGAGCACTGACTGTCACTGAATCTCCAGTGACTATATAACAAAGCCTTGAAGTCATCTAGTGTGACACCTGCTTTGTACAGACACTATATGAAATCAATATTAAAATCAGCACAAAAAAAGCACTAGGTACACACACACACACACAAATCTAAATTTCATTTACATTGGTTTTATTCACGTAAAAAATAGTATTTAACATCACTGAACCAAATATGCATCAATTTAAATAATAATTTTAATGCATCAACACTAATTTTTATGGATCAAATCAGGTAGAATTAGTTCTTTAAGGTAACAATTAAAGTTTAACCTCTTTTACAGTGTACATACAGCTAAAGTTACTTCTTAAAATCTTCACTTCATAAATTAAAATATACTTACATATATGTACTTACACAGAAAAGATCACCTTAATTAGTTTTATGCCATTACCAGGGCTTTCCATTCCAGGTTTGTTTCACTCAAAGAGCAATATTGTTAGATAGATGCATCTAGAGTGTATTGTCAAACATAAACATCCAGTTTGGCATCTGAGGGTATTACAGTAACATCTTGAATCTATATCTAATATCTCCTCCTTTTCACCAGGGGCACAACAACCGGATTTACAGGGGGTGTGCAATACAAAATTAGTAAAACCAGCCATATAAATCTGTATTTACATACTGGACAGGGATTAGGTTTTTCACGTTTTAAGTAGCTGTCGCATGCTTTAACATAAGGCAGATCTACCGCAGTGCCTGAACTGAAGTAGTCTGCTTGGGTTTAAAGCTCCCCTCCCTTATTCTGTGTGTGTGGTTCTGTTTGGAACAACTTCAGCATGCTCCAACACTGGTTTTAATAATGTTACAGGGAAGTATCACATAGCAAGTAGCATGGACCAATCTTTTGCCCTAGGCTTTAGCAGAAGTTCCAACACATTCTCCACTAAACCAACAGACAAGGAGTTAGAACACAGCCCCAAGAGCTCAAGTTGTTTAAGAGCTGAGCAGATGTCTGCTAGTGTGCATGCATTTGAGTGTACACAAATATGCTATTTCTACTTGGCTGATACTTTCAGTGTGCACACTTAAAATCCGTGTTCACTATCAGTTGCCACCACCATCTGGACGCCCCCGAATACATCCCAGACCCCTCTTTACTCTCTTTCCCTCATCCTGCCTTCCTGCAGTTCATATTTCAGTTTGCTCCCAGGAGCTCGCAGGTCTGTGCCAGACGGAAATTCGCTGAGGCTGCAGGAGCCCCTCGGAGGCCACACAGAGGAGGGACAGGCCGGGAACAATCAAGCCCAGTGCTCCTGCCTCTCCGGCAGCCTGTAAGGCTGCTCGGGTCCTCAGGGTGCCTGGTGCCTGTCTCTCACCCTCGCTCCCCTCATGCCCCATCTCTCTCTTCCTTTTCATGCTCACACTATTTCTCCACCATAACGGCCCTCCTCTGTCTACTCCCCAGGGTGGATCAAGAGGCCATCCAGTCATCCGTTGTCCATCAGATGTGTTTACTCTTTCCGTGACAGCCAACACATCTGGAGCGCATATTCAGGTTATTCCAGTGCCACTAGACACATTCCATGAGATCATTTCAGAGGTTGTTATGGCAATCTTCTCCCCCTAGTTGTATGACAGAAATTGGTGAAAGAGGGTAGGGAGGTGAGGGTACGGGGTACAATTGTGAACACTGGGGCTACTATTGGTGGGGGGTGGGGGTAAGTAATTACAGATTGTGTCACCCTCCTGGAACACCAGCCATGAGCTTTAATGAAGTGTTGCAGTGACATTCTTCCTCCTTCCTTCACTCTCTCTTTATCTCTTTTCTCTTTTTCTGCTTCTGTCTTTTTTTTTTTCTTATCCATCGGCACATTTCAGGTCCTGGCCTCTCCCCCCTGAACATTCCTGTGCCTGTGTGTGACTGTGACGGCTGTCATCAGGCAGGAATGTCCAGCTCTCCCACTTCGTCCACCGTGCTCTTGGGTGAAGCCCCCCTCCCGACCCTCCTCCTCCGAAACGCTCGCCTTCAGAAAATGTGTTCCTGCAGATGTTGTCCATTCAGTGCATACCTTTGATTGGCTGGCTTCCACAACAAGCAGAGTAATTTGCAGATATTCAGTGGCTTGTTTTTGAGCTTGAGAGTGTGCGAGCTATTTTATCTTCTATTGCTTTTACCAGTATAAGGGATCATTTACTTTGCCATTTGTTGGACACATAACTCCACACGAATGTGTTGACGAAAATGTTTTCTTCTGTTGTTCAGAGAAGAAAAATACCTTTTTCTCCAAAAAAAAAATAAAAAAAATATCCTGCCCATTAATAACATATTTG
This sequence comes from Barbus barbus, assembly GCF_936440315.1. Taxonomy (NCBI): domain Eukaryota; kingdom Metazoa; phylum Chordata; class Actinopteri; order Cypriniformes; family Cyprinidae; genus Barbus; species Barbus barbus. Next base: position 19,222,948 of record NC_136736.1, on the reverse strand, counting down.
TTCTGCCCTGATAGAAATGGTATGTGCACAATATGAAGTCTTAATATTCTCATTACACTAAGGACAAAGTATGATTTCTTCAAGTGAGTCACAACATTTGCAGTTTCTAATGGACTTAATTACCATTGCCCAATCAAGCCACATTTGTCCAACCTGAAATGGTCCAGGTTATTTTATTTGTTTTACTGGACTTTATGTAATCATATTTTGCAAACACCAAGGGTAGGTATGTAATTTAACTACTCATTTTTTCTCCCTCTTCCTGAGTCAGGCCTCTCCCAGGTCTCCTCTAAGTCTTGTTTGGTACCACTGTCCCATGGCACTCTTCTATATAACTGAGCTGCAAGCTACACAAAGCCTGTGACCCCCCACCTCCGCACTTTTCCAACAATCCATCACTCTCCCTGTTTTCCTTCTGTACCAGTACAGTTTTCGTGGTTGGGGAGAGCTGTGTGTTATATATTCAGGGCAATGGTGTTCATTTCAACAACACCCATAAAGCCAAGACATAATATTGTACATGGCTTTGTTCCCCAGTCTCTCTTTTTGACCTTAATAAATTATGTAGATTAGAAAAGTAGAAACACATTGTGCTGATAAGAGGTCTGATGCATCTGGAATGGGGGGAGTGGTGGTAGTGAGAGCCTGGCCGATGGGGGGGTCAAAGAGAGACATGAGTCTGTTTAGTCACACTTTTTCTTTAGTCCTGGCCCCATATGTTAAGAAGTGAGGAATAACAGTGGTGTCCCAGTTGGAAGAGACTTTGTAGGCCACTGCCAAAAGAAAGATGATTGTCTGTGGTGGGAGAGTAAAACAGGGGCCTCAAATGGTAAGGAAAAAAACAAAAATGTTACGCTGTGGACCGTTAGTGTGGGTGTACTAAACTATTAGGGGGCGGAAAGCCTTTGTCTGCAGAAGCTGTTGTGTTGCAACACATATGAGAGTCTGTAGTGGAATGTGTGTGTTGGAGCATGTGTGATATACAGTGCGTGATATTTATTTAAGAGGGACTCTTGGAGTTTCAAATGCAGGACACAAGATACTGTTCCCTCTCGCCATGAGCACTCTTTTCTTTCTTTGGAAGTGTTTCAAGACCACCTGAATCAAAAAATACACACACAAAGGGGCCAAGTATTGATACCATTATGTTCTTTTCTCATAACAAATGACATTGAAAACCCTCAGCTGTCTTTTGGGGAATTTTCGTTTCTGCATTTTCAGTACTGACTGTGAGAGCTCTCTTTAAACTGACACTCATAGTGAGAGAAAAAACACAGGGCTCTAACAATCAGGGTGTGACAAGTTTTAACTCAGAGTCTCACATGTGTTGTTCTTTCTCCTGACCTCCTCTGAGACACCACTCAGCAGGACGACGGGATAGGTTTCTGTCTTAAGAGAATTTCAAAGGCCAATGGTGATAGACGATAAGAGGAAACTTTTAGAAGAAAAGAGAAAGCACTTTTCTTTCTCAAGTAGTATATTGTGTGATCAAAGACAGGTCCTCATGAAATCTGTGAACCCCCTGCAGTAAAACTCAACATACTGTCAATTAAAAGACGCTAATGGTACAGTGCTATTCCCAGCAGTTCCGGCACTGAGAGCTCTTTGGTTCCTCTGGGGAATTGGTTAGGTGACAGAACTGCAACATGTTTACCAATCAGCAGCAGTGCTCATGGTTCCTAATGAGAGAGAGAGAATGAAAGAAAAGGAAGAGAAAGAGAACAACTCACTGTGAGTCATCTTATTCGTGCATCATCTCATCCACATGTGTGTGGGGGCGACATACCTGTCTACACAGATGGATATCTTTGACTTGCTATGGAGGTGCGACTTTGGAAACTCTTGGCAGGTCTAGCAGGGGAAGTCCCCTGGACGACGGATGAGGCAGCGTCTTTGGGTTCTTTTCAAAGGCAGGAGTTTAGAAAGGGAGAGGACATGATGAAGAGATCAGGAAATGCTCCATTTGCATTCCTTAGAACTCTGATTTGATTTCTCATGTGGAAGTTTAACAAATTAACAGAGAGAATGAGAGATAGGCCTACTACAGGAGATATATATATTTTTTTCTTAAAAACTGGTGTTCATAAGCAATTTTTATAGTGCTGGGAAAAAAGAATTCGGATGCCCAGAGCCAAGGTTATAATGTGTTTGAGCCAAAACTCAGAGAATTTCCCTGCACAGCAAACAGTATTCTTTGGAGCTGATATGTGCCAAAGACAAAAGATGGAGGAGTATTTTTGGGATCGTGTAGTGTTCCCTCAGTTGAAGGGCTCTCTGTGTGAGGTTTGTTTTGGTTAGTGTCCTCACTGCCCTTCCACATACCAGCTGCTGCGATACACCTCTGAGCCCGGTGCAGGGAACACAGAGGGCTCCTTCCACGGGTCACTTTATTAATGTGCTCTCTCTCTTGTCTGACATTATTAACCACATCTTGTCTGTACAGGAGACATTCCTGAGAAGAGCCCCTTAACCTGACATTGTCACTATTTGAATTATTGCCTCATCTCCCCAATCTGATGTCTTGAGCAAGAATGTGTAGTGGGGGGTTGGGGGTTAGTATGCCAGCCAAGCAGTCCACTTTTGTCCACCGACTTTTCTTTTTTTTCTGGATGGTTCAGTGTAAGACAAGGTTTATGTTTTTTTTTCCCTTCATAAAATAATTACAAATTTACACCACTGGGAGTTTTTGTACTTTAAAATGAAGTGTTTATTTAATTATTTATTTATACACTTTATGTTCTAATGGTAAAAATATTTCCCATCAAAAGCAAAAAAAACCAACAATCTTTGTACCACAATGGAAGTGGTCCAAAGTAATACAGTTGGGGCTATGAGTGTTATTTGTTGCGTAAATGCAATTATATCATGGTATACACTTTCAAATAAATATAATAATATAATTGATGTCACTATCTTAATGTAAAAAATCCCATTGAGAAATGTGTGCAACAACATTGTAGTTCTACAGTGTCATAGCAGCATTCATATATATATATTTTTTCACTTTTCTGTAAAACTGTTAAAAATGGTGAACAATTACCAACATCTAAATAATTCAGTAACTCAGCAAAACTAGTTAAACACTAGACCAGTCAAGGCTAACAAACCAGCTTATTTTTATATTTTTTTTCAGTAGGAAAGAGTGTATAGTCTGGGTAATAGGACAGATGAAACTCTTACATCTCTCAGAGTCTTCATGGATGGAGAAGGAGGGGGCATTTAGAGGAAGCAGGGACTGGTTTACATGTATCACTACTTTGTAGGCAGTGAGAAATCTATTCCACAGGGCTGTGCTGCTCAGAGACACACAGCTGCAGGGGATTAGTGACCCTGAACGAGTCCAGAAACCAGGAATGCACAAGCCCCCTCTTAAAGACACAACCGGAGAAGGAGGTTTACACTCATTCTAGACACTCAACACTCGCTCCCAAAGACACACTTATACTGAACATCCAAATACCATCTCTGTCACATTATTACCCAACAGCCTGGAATTAATATCTATCCATTGCTCAGCAGTTTTAAAATTATTGATCCTTTCTGGGTTACAACAACCTAATCTCTCTCGCCTCAGCTCATTTTTAAATATACAGTATACTACTACACGAACTATGGATCAAAGGCATGACATTCATTTTTTAGCTTCTCTTTTTAAAAATCATTACGATGAATAAATTATTAAGATTACTACTATTACTATTTATTTGTAAATAAGCAGCTTGAAAATGTTGTGAAAATAGGGTAAATAGTGTTTGTAGTGTCTATTTTTAAATGTTTTTATTTAGTTTTTGTTCTTTATTGTGTCACTGAATTATATTTATTAGTAAAATGTGTAGTTCGGAAATCATCTAAGCCTTTTTTGATAGCTTTAAATATGTGGTCACCAGTAGTATCTCAGGCGTGTGTTGTGGTGAGGACTGTTTATCTGAAAAAAAAGAGCAAAAGTTGTGTCTCTTGGGTCAGATTCAGTCTGACTTATCCAGACCAATTTGTCAAATCATTGTTTGTTTCTCAGACACAATGCATTTGGTTTAAATGTCTGGAACCACTGCAAGGAACTGCTTTGGTTTGATCTGTCTCCCTGTATCTGCTGCATCTGTCGATCTTTTTATGCGTCGTGTGCCCAGATTGCTTGAAGTACAGAGTGTTCTATATTGAAGGTGACACAAGTGTCACAAAACAGCCCTTATCCGTGTCTTCTACAATGTCCTCTTGTGTTGTCCTGGCCCTGCTGAGTTGACAGATGTAGAAGAGAGGCACTCATTTCCTCCTAACGTGTTCAATGGGGCTTTATTGATGCACTGAAAGGCGTCGCTGTAGCGCTAGCATGGCACTACCTGTCACTCAAATGCGTATGTCAGGATTACAACCCAATTACATTTACACTTCTGCTCCTGCTCTTAACTCACTTCCACCCACTTGAGTCTCAATGCGCTAAAAGGATGCGTTAACCATGCAAGCCCGTCATTAGAGCCTCATATGGCCACAGCCCAGAGAGAGAGCTGGTTACCCTCAGTACTTCCACCGGACAGCTCTGATGCCCATCATCTAGAAGCATTGAATGTCAGAGTAAAATATGCATAATTTGCAGACATTTTTTCCGCATGCCATTTTGCTCACTTTCCATACTTTCGAGTAACACCTCCTTGTCTCTCTGTGCTCTTTTGATGCTGTTTGCTGGGTAGGACATGATTTCTTTGATTGGTTCATCCTGCACTCAACAGAGTCACGACTGTGGAGTGACTCACCATGTTCAGTTTCCTCCTAACTTTAGTCACACCATCTTACAAGCTCAGACACCTTGTGAAGGAGGATATAGAGAGGGTGGAGCACATCTTGCAGCACAGGTGATATCAAAGGCCCGTTTGGCATGGAGCTGATTGGCTGTCTCTGCAGATTTTATGAAAAGAGCTTTAATTGCAGACAGACATCTGCTTTTATTCAATCAGCTTTATTGGCTTGAGTCACATTTATTCCACTGCCAGCACTTTGTTGCTCATTAAAAAAGCGAAATTAAACAAGCGCTTGAACGAGCCATACGCATGTAAATAAATATGAGGGCTGTAACCGTGCATTCATGCGCACTTACACAATAAGATAATTCAAAAGTCCTGAACAATGAATAATGCAGACGATAACAAGAGCCATAAAAGTGTGCGCAGTGATATTTATAGCGGTAATAACAATGGAGAAATGTAATTTGAGGGTCAGTGGGGGCTCCATTTGACTGTGGACAGGGTCTTCTCGGCCCCCTCTGCAGGGGCACACATGAGCATATTGTTCCAGTCGAACATCTGCATTGTTTAATTCAGTGTTTTAGCTCCAAATGATTTGGTGCGAAACCAGGGGAGATGCGGACGCAAGCATACCTCTAAAGGTAGTTTTACAGGAGATTAAATGTTGCAAATCATTTTTTGAAACTGCAATTGAAGTGCTAGTTCTAGCAACGGTGAGTTCACAGAGCGCTCCTGAGCAGACAGACTTCATTATCTCACAGTGTGGCTTTATAATATAGTCAATGTCCCATCATCCTTTAGCAAGGCACATACAGTATTGAGTAAGTGTACGTGACAAAGATAATTCCATTCTTAAAAGTGCATTCTAAACAACTGGACGGATACAGGCAGAGGTCAGTGAAGTGTTCTTGCTTTCTGGCTGGTATAGGCTGTAGAATTAAAAATTCTGCAGAACTGGTTGTGATTCTAGCAATTCAAAGGGTTACTTCACCCAAAAATGTATCAGTTACACACTCTCATGTTTTCTCAAGCCCATTAGACTTTTATTAATCTTCGGTAAACAAATAATTTTTTTATATTCTTTATTCTTTATTTATTAGTCTTCTGAAGAGACACGATTGCTTTGTATAATGAACAGATTCAGAGGTGAGTAGTAACGAGTTACATTTACTTGAGTAAATTTTTTGGGTAACTAATACTTTTAGAGTATATTTAAAGATGGGTATTTTTACTCTTACTCAAGTACATTTTTAGTGAAAAAATGGTACTTTTACTTCGTTACTGTGGGCGACGCTCCTCTCGTTACTTTTTCTTAATGCAATACAAGTTAAAAATGCTTACATTTTTCCAAACGCGCCGTCTACTTTTCTCTGGGCAATGAGAGATGCCCATTCGCGAATGATTCATTCTTTTGAGTCAATTCTGTTCAAAAGGCTTGATCAAACCAGTTGGCAAACCAGTGAATCGGTTTAAAAACATCAAGAGCGTTGAGCGCAGCGGCACGCGACCTGTTCCAGGAGGAATACCATTGCCTAGACACAATTAATATTGATATTTTCACAATATTTACGCTTGCAGAAATATAGGCTACATTTGTACATTTTGCAGAACACACGGAAGAAGATCCATCAATGTGCATGTGTTTCGTTATGTTCAGATGTTCGGTAGCCGGTCATGTTTTCACTCTTCTCCGTGTCAGAGGTCAGAGGTATACATACAGACATATATTCATTTTCATCAGCTGTTACTCCAGTTTTCAGAATCATATGATCCTTCAGAAATCATTCTAATATATTGATTAATACCAGTGTTACCAAACTACTTCAGTCGTTTTTTTATCCGATACTTTTTTACTCTTACTCAAGTAACTATTCAGACTATTAATTTTAATTTTGAAAATATTTCTATAAGTACTTTTACTTGAGTACAGTTTTTGAGTACTCTACCCACCTCTGAACAGATTTGATTTATGCTTTTATTCACGTAAAAACATTGATCAACACACATAGAACTCAACCATTTTTGCTTGATGTACGAGAGCAAACCTTTTTGGTTCTTGCTCATCATGTAAGTAGAGTTCAGCATCCATTTATCATATTTGATGAGGTCTATTATGTGTGTTCATAAATGTACAATATGAATGAAAGCCTAAATTAAATCTGTTCATCATACATAGATTAAACTGCTTGAATCTCTGTGTTTACAATCAACATTTTGGGCTTTCAGTGAAAAGACAGAAATTTCTCAGGTTTCATTAAAAAAAAAAACATCTTAATTTATGTTTCGAAGGAGAACAAAGGTCTTATTGGGCTGAGTAATTGATGACAGAATGTCCATTTTTGGGTGAACTAACCCTTTATGAGAAAAGAAAAAAGTTGAGAGCTAAGTGGCATGTCTAATAGGGGTGTGACTGGACTCCAAGATCAGGAGCTACGATGGTCCAAATCATACATTCAAGACACAGATTGTTCTAGTATTTTTTGGTAGCCTTTTAAAATTATTTTTAACTTTTATAAATGTAAGTATGGTCATGTCACAAGTATCAACGCATGGGTTCTAGATAATATGTTTAATAACGTTTAAGTTTTTTGAGTTATTGTACTAAAAAGTTTTTAAAGACCCATTTTAAAAATGGATTTTAAACTACAGAAAGCACCACTTTTAATGCTGTATTGTCTAGCATTAATCCTGAGCTGTTGAGCCATGACCCTAAATTACAAATCAATATAGACAACACAAATCAGAGCACAATGACAACTATAATTAGATTATTAGATAGGAAAATGCAGGAATTAAGAAAATTAAAGGGGACCTATTATGACCCTTTTTACAAGATGTAAAATAAGTCTCTGATGTCCCCAGAGCGTATATGTGAAGTTTTAGCTCAATATACCTCACAGATAAATTTTTACAGCTTGTTAAAATTGCCACTTTTAGGGTACGAGCCAAAAATCGCTGTTTTGAGTATGTGGCGAGTGAACTGTTGCTCCCGGAGAAGAGGGCGGAGCTTCAAGAGCTCAAGCTCCGCATCAAGCTCCGCCTTTGCAAATTCCACTATTAGCCTTTTTCACACTTCCACGTTTCTGGCTTCCGGATTGGCACTTGCAGGGTAAAAGATTTTCTGGTGACATTCTTAACAAGAATGAATTTGAAAATCAAAGTCTTTTTTAAAAATTTTTTTACAAATTAGATCCTATGAAAATGCTTGAACTGCCGGTACCATACTCTACAAAGTGCAAGCATTTCACAATTAACTGTTTGGTCAGCTCGGATCATCACAAATACAAGTTTGTTTAATTCTAAATGGTGGCAGTTATAATTCAGTTAACGTTAGCTTTGCTAATCTGTCCATTTGGTGCTGGCTGTGCATTATGACTCTCCACATGATTTTTTTCCGCTATTATTATTATTATTTTATATGTAATGTTGTATTTTCTACTTGCTCTCCTTTGCATTCTTAATGGTAAATGTACGTTGTATAATGTGCCCTGGGAAATACATATTAAACAAGAGATGACTCGGATTCATGACTTTGTTCCTATTCTATCAGGATTACGCTGTTGTGTTGAGTTTAATATGCTTCAACCGGACTGATAATTGTTTAATTTATTCTTGGAAAAATGTGCATCTGGTCATAAATGTTGTCATTTTGAAGTAATTTATCATGATGTGGTGATTCGAGGGAAATGACTGCGTAAACTGAGGTAATATGCTCAAATGTACCGGAGATAAAAGACTATTTAAAAAAGGGACTTTGCCGGAGACGGAGAATAGAAGCCATCCAGTGCTATGTTAAGCGGATTATCTCACGAGTCAGCAGTCTGAGTGGCCATATAAATTACAAACAAGTAAAATGTTCTCTCTTTATAGATTATATAACTACAACTCGGAAAACAGACAAAACAGAAAAGGTAAGACGCATTATTTGAGAAAAGGGCGTACTGATATAATAGGCACAGACCTGTAATGGAACTAACTTGCCCTGCGCTGACGTCACTACTCAGTCAGTCATCTGATTATACTATGCATAATAAATTTGCTTTTATGAATTACACAGACAGGGAGCACGGCGGGCTAAAAATAATAACATAGCTGGTCTCATGCTATCACAAACTTCATAAGTCCCACTTCTGATTATGAGCTCGATAACTTCAAGTGATCGACTCACATTGCTTTCATATGCAACTTTTAACTACCACATTCCTATTCACGATCATTCTGATAGCACTTGAAGGCAGCATCAGTGAAAACACACAGAGACAATGATAGCTTTAGCAATAAGCCTTACAGAGTGCCAAGAAGCTCTTTCAGAAAGGCAATTTGGAAAACAAACGTGTGATACTTACTTTGTCTGGAGCTGTTGGTATTAATTCCTAAACATATAGGGGATGTTACCGGGATGTTTTTTTCCGGTTTATTTCCTTTGGAAATGAAATTTAACCACAGTGTCCTAGGCTCAGATGGGGGGAGATTATGGCGAATCCTATGTTCATTAGTGCATCCCAAAACACAACACTTGTAAATCCTCTTTGTTGCAGACATTGTATATATCTTCAGTAATGGCAGACAACAGCTTCTCACTCAGGGCTGTGTTTATGCTAATAGGGCAGAGAGCATGATGGTCAAATGGGCGGGACTTTTTCCCCTCGGTGACGTGCACAGAGGGAGAATCTGAAATTGCTAGTTTGGAGAGACTGACTGTTCATGATTTACTGGTTTTATAAAAAAATGAGTTGGTGGATTTTTAACATTATAGGCTGGTTGTATTCACACACTGCAGCCACACAACTGTGTTCAAACAGCTTATAAAAGTGATTTTTGCATAATTGGGAACCCTTTAAGGGAACACCTTGAGTGACGAGAGAGAAGGTTATAGAGAAAGTGGAAAATGTAAGAAGAGAGAAAAAGAGAGATGTTAATGGTTTGGGCGGCACCCCTGGCGTGCACAGTACTGGTGTTTCTGCCCAACACCTCCACTAGTCTGATCGGTGCATTCCATCCTCCTAGCACACAGCAGCACAGCCACTCCTGCAAACCACGGGAAATCTGCTGGAGAAAGAAATCTGGGAGGAGTAACTGTGAATGTGTGTGTGCTTTTGTGAGTTTAAGGGCATGTTTACTTGCCTCTCCCAGACAACTTGGGGCAAGAAGGAGTGGAGAGCAAAAGGGGCAAAACTTGGCCTTTCTTTATGTCGCTCTCCCTCTCTCTCTCCTTTACAGATTGTCACCAGGAGTACAGAAAACATTCTCAGGGATTTCCTGCCATTCAAAACAAAAAGCAGGTCCCCCCTTCTTTCCCCTATCACTCCCCCCGTCGGCATGTTAAGGTCGGAACTGTGCAGCAGCTGAGTGCGAGTGCTGATGTGCACTTTCCAGGTCAGGGGCGGAAAAAGGCTCCTGAACCCTCTTGATTGCTTGTGCTGCTGTGTGTTCTTCCATAGCTTGCCACTTACTCACCTCCAGTTGCACACAAAGAAAGGGAAACGAATAACATTAACACCCTGAGAATAACCTGTGTGAGGCTTTGAAGGGTCACATTTCCCTTTGTGCTCAGTGATAAGTACTGGATCTTCAGTGATTCAACTGCCTAGATCAGTATATGTTAACAGGTTTTAGAACATGTACAGAAATGTCTAGAACACATTCTGTGCAATTGACTGTGCGATTGCATGCCTTAACTTATTATACGTTATAGAGTGTGCCAGTACCAATTTAACACATGCCTCTACAACATGAGCTAAGTACACTTACACTATTGGTAGATCATTGAATTAAGTGCTGAAAGCTTGCTAGTGTTTGGTTTCACATTCAGGTCAATGATGAGACACTCGTTGTTTGTCCTATTACCTCTGTATTATATACTAATTAATTAAAAAAATAAAAATAAATCATATATACACCGACTTGAATACACCTCTTGGGGGACAAAAAAAATGTTAGGGTGATACAAATGTTTTCATACCATAATGAAGAAGAAGAAGAAGAAAAAGAAGAAAAATAAACTCATGAAAAGAACAAAACTTAAAAAAAAAAAAAGAATAAGTTCTTTATTATTGTTTCTTCGAATATTTTTTTTAAAAATTGATTTATGATGTATTTATTCAAAAAACAGTTCTTTCTGGTCCTCGAATCTGATTGGCTGATAAGTGTGATATTCAAGTGATAACAGAAGCTGTTTCACCGTTTGTATCACTTCGATTGCAGTTTTTCTCACAATGGGTGTCATGATGGACACCCAAATCCACTATAATTAAAAAATAATAATACTGGTTTTGTGTCACGGAATGTAGTTTTAAGAGTTTTTAGGGTTAGGGTTGTGTGGAATGTTCTTGTTTAGACTTCAAATATGCGTTTTGTTAATAAAGATAACATCTATTTGAAAATTTGCTTCAACATTTTTGGAGATGTGAGCTCCAGGACGTCAGCGGGCATTCAACGCTTATGAACCCGCCAAGAGCAGCCTCACCTCGGCCAGCTCTTCTGAAATTTGTCGCTGACTCTTGTCTCTTTAGGGGTTAAATATGAGATATAATTAATTTTAGATAAATCTAACTGGCAGTCTCATCAATTTGTTTTCTCTCAGGTACACCACCAGTGTAATCTTCATTGTGAAAACTTCTATATCACTCTCATCAATGTAGTCTATAGTTACAATAAAAATGTATCTTGACTTTATCTAGTGGTTATTTTGGGGTATAGTGAAGAGTGGGTTGTACCCCCTTGGGGTAAAGGGCCCCCGTAATGTTTTTTTTCCCCAAAAATAACAACTAGATAAAGTCAAGATCAATTTTTATTGTAACTATAGACTATGTTTTTGTACTGAGGGTGAAGCTGAGGCTGTGTTAGAATCCATTTGCAGAAGTTTAATGAGGAACAATTCAACAATCCAAATCGTGAGGAAAAAATCAGAGTCGTGGTCACAGGCAAAGAAGTCAAAATCACAGTATTCAGTCCAATCGGCAAACAAACAAGAGGGTAATCCACAAGGCAAAAATCCAGAGAAACAGGCGATAAATCGTACACATAGCAATACTTCGCAAGGTCTGTTTGGCCTGGCCTGTTTCGCCCACTGCTGGCGTTACAGAACACCCCCCCCCAGGAGTGCCAGGAGGCGCTCGACGAGGGCGTCCCCTTGGTCGTGGTGCTGGACGATCGGGTCTGGCTCCATGATCTCTCCTCAGGTCCATAGCCCTCCCAGTCCACCAGATATTGGAGCTGACCCCCTCGACGTCTTGAGTCCAGCAACTCATTCACCTTGTATGCTGGTGATCCGTCTATATCCAGCGGTGGCGGTGGCTCTTGGTTCTCAGCATTGGGGTCAGCATTCGGGTGGACCGGTTTGAGGAGTGAGACATGGAAGGAGGGAGAGATCCGGTAATTAGTAGGAAGCTCAAGCTGGTACGTAACCTTATTAATTTAATTATTTTAAATGGGCCAACATACTTGGGGCTGAGCTTCCTGCTCGGTAGCTGCAGTTTGAGGTCCCTCGTAGAAAGCCAGACCCTTTGTCCTGGTTGGTAGGGAGGGTGTGGGCGACGGAGTCTGTTGGCCTGGAACTCTTGTGTTCTGATGGCTCTCTGTAGGCGGACATGGGCACTGTCCCACACCCTCTCACTGCGCCTGATCCAGTCATCGACTGCAGGAACTGTTGAGGGTTCACCTGACCACGGGAACAAGGGGGGTTGATAACCCAAGATGCGCTGGAAAGGGGTCATGCCAGTGGAGGAATGAGTTAGGGAATTTTGGGCATACTCAGCCCATGGAAGGAATTCAGCCCACCGGTTCTGTTCACGACTGCAATAAGTTCTGAGATACCTGCCGATCTCCTGGTTCAACCTTTCCACTTGGCCATTTGACTGTGGATGGTATCCTGATGTGAGGCTTACATTGATGTCTAATTGCTTGCAGAAGGTTCTCCAAACCTGAGAGGTAAATTGGGTTCCTCTGTCAGACACAATATCCTCAGGTAAACCATAGACTCTGAAAACATGGTGGAATAGTGCTTGAGCCGTTTCCATGGCTGTGGGGAGACTTGAGAGGGATCAAGCGACAGGCTTTAGAGAAGCGATCAATAATTACTAGTATGGTGGTGAAACCATTGGAGAGTGGCAGGTCTGTGACAAAGTCTATGGACAAGTGAGACCAAGGACGTTGAGGAATTGGTAACGGTTGGAGGAGACCAGAAGGTAGTTCCTTGGGGGTCTTGGATTGAGCGCAAGTTTGGCAGGACTTGACATAGGTTACCGCATCCTTGGTCATCGATGGCCACCAGAAGGAGTTCTGTAATAGACGGAGAGTGCATGAAATTCCAGGATGTCCTGAGCTCAGAGATGTGTGAACCCATTGCATGACTCGGAGACGTAAGCCTTGAGGCACAAAGTGTTTATTTGGGGGACAGTTGTCTGGTGGTGGTTCTTGCTGATGGGCTCGTTGGATCTCTTCCATAATGTCCCAGGTTACTGGAGCAATGATAACAGATGGTGGAAGAATAGATTCAGGTGTGACATTGCCTGTTGTGCGATCATGACATCTGGACAGAGCATCAGCCTTACTGTTCTTGCTGCCAGGTCTGTAGGTGACGGTAAACTGGAAACGGGTGAAGAATAACGACCAACGGGCTTGACGTGGATTCAAGCGTTTGGCACTCTTGATGTATTCTAGATTTTTATGGTCGGTGATAACTTGGAACGGATGGACTGCTCCCTCAAGCCAATGCCTCCATTCTTCTATCGCTGCCTTCATAGATAAAAGTTCTTTATTGCCTACATCATAGTTGCGCTCAGCAGAAGTAAATTTTCTGGAGAAGAATGCGCAAGGGTAGAGTTTACCTGGTTGACCATGACGCTGTGAAAGAACGGCTCCAATCCCGCAATCAGACGCATCTACTTCTAACACGAAGGGAAGGTTGGGATCAGGATGCTTGAGAATTGGGGCTGTGGTAAAACTGTTCTTGAGTTTTGTGAAGGCTTGGGTAGCTTCTTCAGTCCATCTGAGTTTTGATGGTTTGCCTTTTAACAGTGATATTAGGGGGGATGCTATCAGACTGTAGTTACGAATGAAGCGTCTGTAGAAGTTTGCAAAGCCGAGAAATCTCTGAAGTTCTTTTACTGTAGTGGGTTGAGGCCAGTCTGTGACTGCTTTGACCTTAGAGTCATCCATTTCGACACCTTGATGACTGATGTTGTACCCAAGGAAGGATGTTTGTTTGACATGAAACTCGCATTTCTCGGCCTTGATATATAGCTGGTTATTCAGCAGGCGGGAAAGTACTGTCTTGACATGTTGGATATGTTCAGGTTCAGACTTGGAGTAAATTAAGATGTCGTCAATGTATGCCACTACACACTGGTTCAGTAGATCTCGGAAGATTTCATTGATGAAAGACTGGAAGACGGCTGGGGCGATAGCAAGTCCATATGGCATGACCAGGTACTCATACTGCCCCCTAGTGGTGAGAAAGGCAGTCTTCCATTCATCACCCTCACAAATTCTGATCAGGTTGTATGCACTTCTGAGGTCAAGCTTAGTATAGATCCTGGCCTCACGTAGTTGTTCCAGTGCTGAAGGAACCAATGGAAGGGGGTAGCGTAACTTGACAGTCACATTATTTAAACCTCTGTAATCTATGCACGGCCGTAAACCTCCATCTTTCTTTTCCACAAAGAAAAATCCTGCGGCAGCTGGTGAAGTGGAGGAACGGATAAATCCAGAGTTCATGGCTTCTTCTATGTAGTCTTCCATGGCTTGAGTCTCGTTGCGTGACAGAGGGTAGACTTTGCTTTTACGAGGCATGGCATTGGGTAACAAGTCAATAGCGCAGTCCCATGGTCGATGAGGTGGTAACTGTGTGGCCTTAGTTTTACTAAAAACTTCACTAAATTCATCATAACAGGAAGGTATCTTAGTGGTTTGAGTAGTGTTAGAGCTTTCGGTGCTTCTCGTCAAACAGGGCTGTTTGCATGCAATGGGTTTGGCAGAATCTAGACCGATGGGTTAGTTCACCATGATGCCAGGACAGAACTGGGTCATGAACAGACAACCAGGGGTAGCCAAGGATAATTTCATGTCTGGGGGAATCAATAACGTAGAATGAGATGGTCTCTTGATGGACTAGTCCAACAAATAGTTGAAGTGGTTGGGTTTGGTGGTTGATGCCATCTCCTATGAGGGTGTTGTTAACAGCAGTGATCTTGATGGATGGAACACAGGGTTGAGTGGGAATGTTGAATTTGCTAACGATGTCCTTGTGGATGAGATTCAGGGCAGCTCCAGAATCAATCAGTGCTGTTAAATCAATGAAAGTACTTTCAGTAGATATCCGAAAAGGAAAAGTCAATGATTTGGTAGGGAGGAAAGAAAATTCTCACCCGGGTAGTAATCTTGGTGTTTCTGCGGGCTTTGTGTGGACATGCTATGCTGTGGTGGCCTGTTTCACCACAGTAGTAGCACAGATTGAGTTGGCGTCGTCGAGGTCTCTCCTCTTCAGTGAGTCTCGAGAATCCCAGTTGCATGGGCTCCTGGCTAGGCATTTGAGGAACATGGCAGAGCTGGTGTGTGACTGGAGCGCTGACCTGTGATTGCTGGACAATTTCTCTCTTGGGAGCATTCCTCATAAGGTTATCGATCTTAATAGCGAGAGTTATATATTCAGTAAATGAACAGTTTTCACCCTTGCAAGCCAGTTCAGTTTGTAGGTCGAGGTTCAAACTTTGTCGAAATACAGCCTTTAACGAGATGTCATTCCATCCACTCTGAGCAGCGATATATTTATATGCATATAATTTATATTATAAATAAATATATTTACTATATAAATTAGTTTTCCCCGAAATATATGCATGCATGTGTATTTATATAATACATATACACTGTACAAATACATATATGTTAACAAAAACTTTTATTTTGGATGTGATTAATCCGCGATTAATCGTTTGACTGCACTAATACCACTCTAAAAAATGTTGTGTTAAATACAAACCAGTGCTGGGTCAAATATGGACAAACCCAGCAAATGGGTTGTTTTGACCCAGCAATTGGGTTACTACCCAGTAGGTTGGGTTAAACATTTAACATTTAACCTTAATATATTACCTTTTATGGTAAGGCAAGGGTAGATCAAACTTTAAAATGTCATGTGGTGTGACTCAAAACTTATTTATATTTATGAATAAACAGAATGAATAGAGTATAAAATATGTTACTACTTTATACTTGTTGGTTTTATATAACATTTTTTAGAATCCTTAAATTTAAACTTAAACCTAAAATAGTACAGTAGTTTTTCAAAAGCATGTGAAACTAACATAAATGCACATTTCACATTAATTTTTTTCTTTTGTTTCAAGTGGAAACTATTATACTATCATTTACCAGTTTGTCAAATCATTTTCAAGTTGCTGTAGCAACAATTGAAATAATAATAATAATAAAGTAGTTTTTTTCACCCTGGAGATGGGCAGTTTTTTATGACACCAGGTGGCATTGTGAGAGGTCCGGTCAGGCCTGGTCTTATGACAGCAAACATAGGTTGTGTAGCTGAACTGTAACTTCAAGTGAAGGCCAGCCCAATTATCCCCAATCAGACTCTTAACTGCTGCGGTCTGGGGGTGGGGTGCAAAGCTCCCTGAAGGGCTTAGCCTTCATTACTGGGCAGCACATCCTGCACATGAACTTTCTTTCCCCCTCCTTATGCTCACTCTCCTCTGTTTCTACTCTCATGCCCCCTTGGCTTCATTGTGTGGTGTGCATTGATACAGCAAACAATCAAACAGACAAACCTAAAGCACATGGCAAAGGCCACTGAGCTAGGCAAATCTGAGCCGTTCTAATAACACACAAAGAAAACATGGTGGAATTCTTAACTGCAGAATAATGTCACATGGGCCAGAGGTAGGAGGACAAGAAGCGTGTGCGCCTACGCTTACAGATGATGGGATATGTCCCTCTACCTCCCCTCTCAAGAGAGAGGAGAGACAGATTGGAGCAGAAATCAGCTCAGGTAATTTTCCAGTAGAGAGACAGTGATTACTGCGTGCCTCTCTTGCGGCCCACAGGAAGTTTCCTCTTCACTGGCTTAATGTGTTTGTGTGTGTGTGTGTATGTTTAGAGGAGGGCATCAAATGCTTGCCGCTGTCTTCAGTCACCAGCTGATTGGTTGTTGGCCTCTGTGGGCTAGTAGCAGATCTGAGCAGAAACCTTCCTTGCACACAATGCACAAAACACACTTATCAGCAGTGGCATGGTGAGAACAGAGAGAATCTCAGTATGACTAAGGCTAGATTAGAAGAGTTCAGTGTGTCTCTGGAGTGGATGATGGGAAGGTGTGGTGCCTGTAGGTGTGCTTGCGCTTGTTCTTGTCCGGACAGGAGTGGCATCAGGGGGCCGTGTGGTGGCAAAGAACTCTGTGTTGTGACAGGTTGTGCCTAATCTGCCCTGAGAACGTTCTGTCAGAAAGGGAGGATGGACAGCAGGCGTGTTTAATTTTTTACGGCACATTCTAGACCACATATACAATTTTTATTGTATCAGCAACAATTGTATGCCAATTGTAGGGAATGTTTATTTAAGTAGAAAGCATTTGAAACAAGAGAAAGTCTGCAAATGTTTAAAGGTACTCTTTTGAAAAACTCCCTGTCCTGCATTCGTCCCAATTATGAAGGTCTATAAAAGGGATTTATGGTATAAATTGAATATCAGCAGACTTTAATGTTGAAAGGCTCATCTTGACTGAAGTGCACTGCTGATCTTACCTTTACTCAACTCACTGCCGAAGGCACCAAAAAGTCTCCACACGTTGGAAACTGAGTCAAACCACATCAATCAGGACACTCATTCCTGCTCCACCTCTTTTTTCTTACACCTTGTCTGCTCTTTTCTTCTGTGTGCAATTTTTTCTTCATCTTAGTTGTCTTTTCCCTTCTTGTCACACTAGGAAAGAACTCCTGTAGATGGCAAAAGCAACAAACCCACAACTGACTTATACATTATATATTTTTTGGGACAAAGGCGTTTATTTGAGACACACTCAAATGGTTCAGAAGACATGTCTTAGTGTCTCATCTCCTTCATTAGCTACAAACCCTGCCTTCAATCTCAGGTGCTTATCAGTCATATATAGATCACAGAAGACCACACCGACACACACACACACCCCATCCTATCGTAATGCATTATTATTATTATCTGCTGAGTCTCGGCTCTGTAAAATGAGTTTTCCTGAACTCCATTAAAAGCAGTGCTTGTCGATCCCCTGGGTCAGATTTGCATGCACCGCTGCAATGCGCCTCAAATGGAAGATGTCCTTCCTCAACTCTCCTCCCCCAGCCTCATCTGGGACAATAAGTGGACATATGACATTTTACAGAGACCCTCGTTTTCTCTGCTTCACTGCTGTCCCACCTCCCTCCTGTTCCTCCTCCCCAGCCACTCCTGGCCCAGTCATCAGAGAAGGGAAAGAATATTGCGAATGACACCACCAAATCAGCAGTAAATAGCGGGTAATTTGATTGACATCTGGAAGGCTGTCACGGGCCCGAGTGGACTGGCAAGCAGTTAGTTGAGTACAGAAAAAGTGGCTTTCCAAGTAAATCACTTTTTGTCCAGTGGGGCCTGTAGCAGATTATAATTGCTTGTCCTTCCCATCAGTACAATTTCTCCATTACTGTGTGCAGCAGCGTCTTATTGAAAACCAGGTTGTCCCTTAAAAATTCACATGCTGTCACAGGTCAGATGAAAAATGGCTAAATATGAGACACATTTCAGAATTCATTATACCGTATGTGCTGTTTTCTATTAATGTCCTTTCAAAATTTTAAATGAAAAGAAAAAGGTTAGAGAGTAAATCCTCTGATTAAATACTGAGTGGAGAAGAATTTGAACTGTTTATACAGACAGTCGTAGTCAAAGTTTTGCCTATTTAAAGAAAAAAAAAAACACAAAATCTTTTTATTTGCTTGGCGTTTCCTCAAGTAATACTTTGCTCAAATTTTAAGGTGTTAATATTATGTCAAGAACCATATAACACATTTGCCAATAAGATGTCAATACTATACAAGCAAAGTTATCATAAATGAGAATTCACATCTTTTAAAGAACACATTTTTATTTTTCTATGTTACAATACTTTCTGATGTCCAAGTGTAATGTCCAGAGTTAATTTCATTGAAAAGTGTAAACACTGTGGCTCTTCCTCTTTCAAAAAATAGGACTGTTTGTTTAAGCATCATGACCAGAGACCTACAGAGTTTAGTTAGACAGGATTTTACCTGTGTATCGCCGTTGTAACTAACACTGAATGGCTAATATCCTCCCAGGCAGTTTATTGTCTCTGTCACGGGTCAGAAACAGTCATTGTTAGGGGCAGTCGTGGCCTAATGGTTAGAGAGTCGGACTCGTAATCCAAAGGTTGTGGGTTCGAGTCTCGGGCCGGCAGGGATTGTAGGTGGGGGGAGTGAATGTCCAGCACTCTCTCCACCCTCAATACCACGACTGAGGTGCCCTTGAGGCACTTCCGTCCTTCCGTCTATGTGAGACGATGGTGTAGTTTCCAGAAACTTTTGTCCTATCTGCATTTCCTAGAGTGGCTGAAGAGACCAACTCTGGAATGGCAGTCTTTACCGCAAGTGCTGCAAGCGAAAGTTGAAGCCTGCTGGGGGTGTTTCTCTCTATCCTTCCTCCTGGTTCTCTTCTGGGCGAGGTTTGCGTTTCTGGCCTCCTCAGCTTTCTGCACGCCCAGCCTGACAAGGAGGCGCCAGGACGTGCGGTCGTCTGCGCAGCTCTCCCAAGTGCTGACACTGATGTCAGACATCTTCATATCCTTTTTGCACACATCTCTGTAGCGGAGGCAGGGGCGCCCTGTGCGTTGTGAGCCTTTTGCTAGTTCGCCGTACAGCAGATCTTTTGGAATACGGCCTGGATCCATCCTTCTGACGTGGCCGAGCCATCTAAGGCGCCTCTCATTGAGAATGGCTGGCATGCTGTACAAGCCGGCGTGTTTAAGGACCTCTGTGTTGGGCACTTTGTCCTGCCACTGGATATGCAGGATGCGTCGCAGGCACCTCAGGTGAAAGTTGAGTTTTCTCTCGTGTCTGGCGTACGTGGTCCAGGCCTCGCTACTGTAGAGAAGTGTGCTGAGCGTGCAGGCCCGGTATACCTGCAGCTTGGTCTTCTCGGTGAGGTTTGGGTTGTTCCAGACTCGCTGATTCAGCTTAGCCATGACTGCTGCAGTCTTGGCGATCCTGGAGTTTACCTCTGCATCAATGGAGAGCACGCTAGAGATTGTGGACCCAAGATAGGTAACGTTCTCTACTACTTCCAGATTTTGCCCATCAATCACTATTTCTGGAGGGGAGTCTGCATCTAGGGCCATGACATTGGTTTTCTTGAGACTGATGGTCAGTCCAAACTCCCTGCAGGCGTTGGAGAAGCGATTTACTAGCTGCTGCAGGCCGTCTTCCGTGTGCGACGTCAAGGCTGCGTCATCTGCAAAGAGCATCTCTCGGATGAGGACCCCTGTGACTTTAGGCACTAGCGCCGTAAGCCCTAGTGTGGAGGGAGACTCCCTCGCTGCAGTCCTTGAAGGCGTAATGGAGGAGCATTGAGAAGAAGATTCTGAATAGTGTAGGAGCAAGAACGCAGCCCTGTTTCACGCCGCTGCTGACTGGGAAGGCCTCAGAGGTCGCGCCATTGAAGAAGACAGTGCTGTACATGTTCTCGTGGAAAGAGGTAACGACGGCTAATAGTCTTGGAAGGCGGCCAATCTTCTGCAGTAATCTGAAGAGCCCGCTCCTGCTGACCAGGTCAAAAGCCTTCGTCAGGTCGATGAAGGCTGTGTAGAGGGGCATTTGCTGCTCGCGACACTTCTCCTGCAGCTGGCGTAGTGAGAAGATCATGTCTACTGTGGACCGGCCGGCTCTGAAGCCACACTGGGACTCTGGATAGACGCGTGAGGCAAGGGTCTGCAGACACGCTAGGGCAACGTGAGCAAATGCCTTTCCAACGATGCTCAGGATGGAGATGCCCCTGTAGTTATTACAGTCGCTGCGGTCTCCTTTGTTTTTGTACAAAGTGACGATGTTGGCGTCACGCATGTCCTGGGGGATGTGGCCCTGTTCCCAGCAAAGGCAGAGGAGCTCGTGTAAGTGCTGCAGCAGTACAGGCTTCCCACTCTTCAGGACTTCTGGGGGGATGCCGTCACTCCCGGGAGCCTTCCCGCAAGCGAGACAATACAAATCCATAGTGGGTGGTGAATCTAGCTCCTCCATGACTGACAGATCTGGAATGGCGTCAAGAGCGGTAGTTGTGACGATATTTTGGGTTGCGTGTAGCTCGAGGTAGTGCTCCACCCAACGCTTCAGTTGTTCTCCCTGGTCTATGATGACTTTGCATGCCTTGGACTTGAGGGGTGCGTTCTTTGTGGCTGTAGGGCCTGTCGCCTTCTTGATGCCCTCGTACATCCCCCTTGCATTCCCGGTATCTGCAGCTGTCTGTATGCTGCTGCAGAGATTCAGCCAGTAGGTGTTTGCGCAGTGGCAGGCGGTCTGCTGGGCGTTCTTTCTGGCAGTCCTGAGGGCGTCAAGAGTACTTGAGCTCGGAGCAGCCTTGTAAGCCAGGAGGGCTTTCCTCTTCATCTCAGTCACAGGCTCCATCTCCTCCCAGGATGCCTCATACCAGTCGCCGTTCTTTCGCTCCTTCCTCCCATAGGCGGCGATGGCTGAGTTGTACACAGCATCATGGAGGTGCGACCATTTGGAGTCAATGGAGTCATCCCTTGGTGCTGTCTCGGTGAGAGCCGCTTGCAAGTTGCTGACGAACTGCTGAGTTTTCTCTGTATTGTTTGTGCAGCATGTATTAATGCGTAGGTGTCCCTTCTTCTTGGAGTGGTGCAGCTTCTTTGGTGTTATTCGCACCTTACTGGCCACGAGAGAGTGGTCCGTGTCGCAGTCTGCACTGTGGTAACTGCGGGTGAGGAGGACGCTCGCAAGGTCCGCGCGCCTGGTGATAACAAGGTCGAGCTGGTGCCAGTGGCGGGAACGCGGGTGTCTCCATGACACCTGGTGGATGTCCTTGCACTTGAATAAGGTATTGGTCACGCAGAGGCCGTGGAAGCAGCACATCTCCAACAGGCGCTGACCATTTTCGTTGATCTTGCCCCTTCCGTAAGAGCCGAGGCAGGTAGGCCAGGCCTCATGGTCAGCTCCCACTCTAGCATTGAAGTCTCCGAGCAGGTACAATCCTTCATTGCTGGGTATCCTGGATATTACTTCACCCAGTGTCTCGTAGAACTGGTCTTTCTCCTCTGGGGTGGAGCAGAGGGTTAGAGCATACACGCTGATGATGTTGGCTGGGCCAGAAGAAGTTGGCAAGTGAAGGGCGAGTATCCTCTCAGTGCCTGAAGATGGAGGCTCAATGTAGGCGACGAGCGTGTTTTTCACAGCGAAGCCGACACCAAGCTGCCTTGGTTCGTCCGACGACTTCCCTTGCCAATAGAAGGTGTAGTTGGCTTCCCTGATAGTGCCGCTGTCAGCCAGTCGAGTCTGCTGCAGACAGGCAATGTCGACGTTCAGTCTGGAGAGTTCTTTGTCGATGACAGCAGTCTTTCGTGCGTCGTCGACCAGTTGAAGATCAGGGGTGAGTCCAGGGCACAGCTTGCAAAACAAAGAGCTGGGGTCTTCTTTTTCATTCTGTGTGTTTTGCCTGGTGCGGAATTACGCCTGCTTGTTGAGAAAGTTCTCTAAGCTCCACGCACCCAGTGAAGCAGGCAGGACGTGGCGGGACAGAACCTTACTGGCTGGGGGCTGCCCAGCTTGTGGCGGGCGGTAGCTGTCCAGTGAGATGCAATGACCTCTCCCACCGTCGGAAGTGACCCCTGGCACTCGATTCCTACGCCAATCGGATGAGCTTATCACAGGTAACTGCCACTTCCCGTGTTGTGCCGCCACCTTGTGGCGACGCTGGAGTATCCTCTCCAGTGGAAACTACGAAGCCTGGGCAGGGTAGTATGGAGAATCAGCTGTTGCCCATGCAGCAGACTCCCCCTCTCCGCGCAGCTGGTGGATCCAAGGGAAAGGCGAATGCCGATATAGCTTGGCACCAGCGGCGTCGCAGGAGTTGCCGGAAGGACATTGAAGACAGCGTCGGACCGCCTTTGGGACTCCATCTCCGGATTTGAAATCGGGGTTTACTCCCCTAGCCTTCCCATGGGTGGGTATAGCCGCAAGGCAGCGGAGGTTTAGGATTGGAGTTTACCTTCTCCTAGATGGGCTACCAATCAAGGTTAACGAGCCCCATCTGCTCGAAGCAACTGGTTTTGAGGTACCAGAAACCCGCCTTCACCCCTTCTCCTGTTAGTTAAAACGCGGTCTGCCGGGCTTAGAAACTGAGCCACTCGGGAAGGCCAGGAGCTGGATTTTGGTTGACAGAGGCTATCTGAGACGCACGCCGTTTGGCCATTTCTAGAGAAGTGAGCGCTTATCTCCCACTTCCACCCCGGCATTATCAACCTTGGACCACAAAAGTTAAATCTAATGTAAATCTGTAAAAATGCTACACTGTAAAAAGCGATCAGTTGACTTTACTTAAAAAAATTGAGGAAACCCTTTGCCTTGAAAACATTAAGTAAAGGAAATTCATGCATAATTAAAAGAAAAAAGTTGAACTTGACAATTCTGAATTACATTAACAAATAAACAAAAGAAACTGTGTTGTGCTCACTTTTTATTTTAAATTGGACTAACTTAAATTCATTAAATTGCGATTACTTAAAATTGTTAATCTGAGTTCTGTCTACTTAATTAAATTAAGGAAACCCGTTGCCTTGAGAAAATTAAGTAACCACAACTTATTGTATTTGTGTAATTACAATTCACTTGAGACTGATTTGTTGTAATCTTATTTTACTGATTTCTTTCACATTGAAGGCTACTAATACAATTTTCAAAAATGCTAAATTGTTCAAAACAGACTGCACACAAACATTTCCATGAAGAATTGTCAAAAGCAAGTCAACTCACCCTTATTTATACATAGCACTTCATACACTACAGATGGTGTGAAAGCAGCTTTACATTGTTAAACAGGAAAATAGTGTCAGTAATGCAAACAAAATTCAGTTATGCAGTAAAGCAGCTCTAAAAAGAGGACAAAAGTAAACAGTCAGTAGTTCAGTTAAAGTCAGTTCATCGTTGATTCAGTGATGTCATCATCATCCAGCTCAGTTCAGTTCCCTTCAAATAGTGTCTCTGCAATCAAGTCATTAATATTCCCAAAAATTAAGTGTCCCCAAATAAACAAGCCAAAGGTGACAGAAATGAAGAAAAAACCTTGGTAGAAAGCAGGCTCAGTCGGGGAGCCAGACGAACCAACATCATCGAATTGTCATCGTGGTCTTTGCTGAGGTTTTGTGACAATGGCCGTATAGTTGATGAGGCCTTCACTGGCGATCTGTCTTTGGGGCTCATTCTAGTTGATAGGGTCTCCGCTGACATTCAGGGCTATAGAGTTGTCTCCACCATCTGATCTGGATAGACTGGATCCGGGTGGCTATGGTGACTTCAGAATAAGAATGAAACAGACCAATATTAGCATAGATGCCATACTTCTTATGATGTAACAAGTACATCAGGTGTTATTGACATTGTTATTGTTAGTGAACACTTTCAGAATGAGACGTGGCCTTTTTGGGACTAATTTAACAGACACTTCAAGCATTACAATTACACTACCTTTTCTTTACATATTGCAAGACTGTCAAAGTAAATAACTTACCACAATTCGACCACATGAAAGAAGAATGCATAATCTACTGGTTTTCGCTGACACTTCTGCTTAAGCGTGTTCTTAGCATATGCCTGAAATGATATGAGAGCCATTAACACAAACTGGTTAACTAGGAATGACCGCAGTCTCATTTAGACATCATTTATACTGCTTGACAAAATGAACACTCTTAGGCTGCATTCAATTAAAACTCATGCAAATCAACTCACAGGCACACTGTGTTTGCATAAAAATCAAGAAAATAAAGAAACTTTACTTTTCATACAGTGGACAACAATTGACAAATAAACAATTTAGTTTAGTTGAGTCCATAAAGAACACTACAGTTAAAAGTTTTTGAACAGTAAGGTCTGTTTTTTTTTTTTTTTTTAAGTTTTCTCTTCTGCTCAACAAATATTTCAAAATATTTAAATAATTTTTATATGCTTTAAAATATATATTTAAAAATATTTGAATTTTTTTTACTATATTTGTTGTATTTAGGATCAAATAAATGCAGGCTTGGTGAGCAGAAGAGACTTTTGGAACTGAATTGGGGGAAAGTTTCTAATTCATTTTTATTTCAACTGCAATTAACCAAATAAAATTCTGGTACATTCATTATTCATGCAATAGTCAAGTGTTCACATACCTGAATAATACCTGCATGCATTGCACAATAATGAAAAGTACACACATCAGGGCCTCCATACAGAGTCTGATGATGGAACTAG
This sequence comes from Barbus barbus, assembly GCF_936440315.1. NCBI lineage: Eukaryota > Metazoa > Chordata > Actinopteri > Cypriniformes > Cyprinidae > Barbus > Barbus barbus. The sequence continues at coordinate 19,197,720 of NC_136736.1, read as the reverse complement.
ACCTCACTTCATGAACTGCCCTGAAACAAATGAAAAACGATTATCATCAATATAAATATAGCTTCACAATGCTCATTTTGGCTTCTGTCAGACTGATATTTAGTCTTTACTGAATCGTTTCAGTGTGCTTTTTAAAATAATTTTTAAACTGTAAACGCCTCTCACAGGCTCGAGTGAGCGTCTGGGATCCACGACAAAGCCTTACTACAAGAACAAACGCTTCACACCAGATAAAGTTTAGAAAATGTTAAATATATTATTGTAAAGTTACGCGTTTTAGTGACCAATTTAAACAACTGAAAGGGATAAACATAAATTTAACGTACCTCAGATTGTATCTTGAACCACCTCCAGCGCAAATACACCAACAACAGGGACAACGTTAGCCTGTAAAATAACAAATAGGGGAATTTGAAAACTTATTAACACAGAACAATATAAATTTAGTGTGAAATTTAACATTACATGGACAAAACGACGAATAAAAGTACATTTATAAAGCTTATCTTTGGATTGTCACCCGTCCGTCAGATGACCGTTACTGTGTGTTAGTGAAGGCCATCCTGTTCAATAAAGTGTCCTCAACGCAGAACAGTCAGTTACATACAGAATCTATTGCGGTGGTATTATCTTCTGTCTTTAGTAATATACAGAACTAATATCTTCAGTCTTTAGTAATATACAGAATTAATATCTTCAGTCTTTAGTAATATACAGAATTAATATCTTCAGTCTTTAGTAATATACAGAATTAATATGTTTAACTTAAGTCCCTTCAGAATGAGACACGTTAATTACGAGGCTAATTTAAAAGGGTTTATTTTGCATCAGTTACCAATTTTAGCATTTTATTTTTAGTTTACTATATAATAATTGTATTTGTATTTAATACTCACTTTTTATTTTACAATATTTAAAATTATGTATGATTGTATTATCACACTTTATTATTTTGTTTATTATTTTATTAAACAAACTAAGTAAATAAAGTGCAATAATATTATCTCTATTATTTATTTATTTTATAGTTTTATATATATACATACATACATACATATATATATATATATATATATATATATATATATATATATATATGAAGAGTTAATTTGCAAAATCAGGGGCCGTATTCACGAAACATAAGATAACAAAATTTTTATCAATTTTCAAAAATCTAGTTTTTTTCATTGTGCATTCCAATTAATCTCTTTATTTTATTATTATTTGTTATTTTGATTAGATTAAAAATAACTAAAAAATACAGCTAACTAAAACAATAAAACACAATAAAAACATCATTGTTTACATAATGTATGTGTACTGTGTATATTTATTATGTACACATAAATGAACACATACAGTATATATTTTGAAAATATTTACATGTAGCTATATACATTTATATATTTATATTCTTATAAATTATGCTATATATAAATATATTTTTCTTAAATATATACATGCATGTGTTTGTATTTATATATACAAAATAAATACACACAGTATATGCACATATATTATGTAAAAAACATTTATTTTGAATGCGATTAATCTCTGTTAATCGTTTGACAGCACTAATTTTTTTATTTTTATTTTTTTTACTTTTTTATTTAATGGGCCACACTATGCACAGTGTGAGGACCAAACCAAATCTCCATGTTCTCTTATGAGAACCAGGCTCAAAAACGAATGTGCACCTCTGTCTATAATGTCATGCACAAAGGAGCCACATTTTCAACCTTTTCATTGAACACAAAGAAATTAAGTTTATTGAACCTAATTGCAATGATTTAAGTAACAGAAAGTAATAAATACTCGATCAAACTGAGCAATGTCAACAGAGCAGAAACAAATAAGATGAACGTAATTTTACTAAGTTAACAGTGCATTATAGTTTACAGTGTAGTAAGATGGCGTAATATAATGATATTAATAAATACAAATATAAAAATATTACAAAATTAATTAGTCCAGCTACTGTCAAAAAGGGGTGAGCGAATGCCTCCAGAAAACCAAACGTACCTCCAACCCCCTCCTCTCATCGACCATCCAGCTGGCGAAGCTGGCAGAGATATCAACAACATAAAGCATTTCCCTTTCAATAATAGGAATTCTTGAGGTTATTACAAATATTGACCATTCTGAATGACATTGTTATACTTCTTTCCCAGCTGCCTTTCAATAACATCCAATAATAATAATATCTCATTCATAGTAATTACAGCAAATTCAATAGCAATTATATTGTAATTGAAATTAGATGTAAGATTAATATTTGCTAGATAAATTTACAAATAAAATACACATAGTATGTACACATGAAAATGATAAAATGATAAAATGTATAAATTTGTTGTAAAAACTGTAAGATTTGTAAAAATGAAAACATTTTTAGCTATTTTTCACCAGTGGTCCTCTCAAGCTTTCACAACCTCAGTGGCAATTTTCCTGCCATATAAATGTGTTTTACTTCATATTTTTAGTAATTAATTTCAATAATGATCTCCTGATCTTTGGCAGAGGCTAGAGGCCAAAGAAATTGCACATAGCTTATATCAAAATCTATTTTTAAAATCGCATACCTATATATTGTATGTTCCTGCATGGCTCTAAAATAATGCAAATATATGTTTCTAATATTTACACATATATATTTACCTGTGGTGTGTATCAAACATCCCTCTTGTAGCACAATTCATGTGAAAGTCACAGAGAGCTGTTAGTGTTTAATATTCACACTGTTGTTTCTTCTCTTTCTCCTGCCATGTGCTCCTGATCCTCTGCTCTTCCCTCTGCTGTCACACTCTTTAAGGTAAGTGTCTATTCTTTCTCCCTACAGGCAGGTAAGTGACAGAGCAGGTTAACACAGAAGTGTTCAGGAAGTGTTCAGTCTTCACTTGTGTGATGTGGGATTGTGCCAGCAGCAGTGCCCTAGGCGAGCAGGTGCAACACTCTGGGCAATTAAACGCTTGTGTAACATAAGTCAATTCAGCTGCACATGCTAGTGTCAAGTCTAAGCGGTGTATGTGCTTTGTGTGTCTGTGGAAGATAGAAACTCTCTGAGCATGACAGTGTGTACTTGTGTGTGAAGGAATATGATCGTTGTTTATTGTAATTGACAGTAACTGAGCTGAGTTTAATAAGGGTCAAGTGTGAATGGGCCTCTAGTTATGTAATGTTTAAATGAGTCCCAGAGGAGAAGTGTGCACTTTTGTCTCCCTTTTCCTGCCTTGTCTCACGTGCAGTTTCAAGTAACATAAAAGCTAGATTTATGTCATCACTAAATGCTGATCTTAGAAATCTGTTTAGACACATTAACAACATTTTGCACATTCTAGGTAAGCCTTAATTCTTATTTGACATTCCACATAGAATGCATATAGCATTTTCCATGTAATCAGCATATTCCAAATAAACAAATCCCCTGATAATTCTCGTCTGGAAATATTGTGATTAAGGATGGGCATGTGCTGCATTTTAGTAATTTTGGACAGCAACTTAATCTGCTTATTAATTCACATTCATGTCCTTAACAATATCACAAAAGAGCGCAATGATTTATATCAAACTTCATGCATTCTGTCAGGAAATGGAGTCTTGTTTAGATTTTGGCCCGGCTTTGAGATAATACTGCATGTATGACACTCTTAAGATCATCTTAACTAACATTGTGTGTTGTTTATCTGCGTTAGGTAGTACACAGCTAAATTTAAACTTAAGATAGTATAACAGTACTGTTACAACGCTGCCAAACATGAAAATGAAATGTCATTGTTTCAAGGCACACTGAAAATGAGTAAACATTTACTACTAATAATTAGCTTTTTTTTAATTATGTGCATGTGATTTGGATCTTTTTGGGTTTATTGCAATTAATATTTAGCCTACAGCCTTCTTTTCTTGGATTGGAAACTTGCATTATGCACTGAACTATATACTGTTCATTCACAGATCATTCACAGCGGTCCAAACAGTGTGTGTGTAGTGAACGTGTCAAGTGCTCATTGATAAAGTTATGCACTATAAATGTATCCACTCTGCAATGACTATTAATTTAATATCATAATATTTTATTAAATTTATTTTTGATAAATTGGGAAATCAATGGGAAATATCGGTTTAAGTTGTACTTAATATATTTATGAGTGTTTTTATATGCTACCTAGATATGATTGTGTATGGCTTTTGTTTTGCTTAGTGCTTCGGGAAACCTAGGTTTTGTCTTATATTTTTTTTACTAGTTCATATTACCTTGTATTCTATTCAGTCATGTGTTTTTCTACGGCCATTATGAACAGGCATAAGACATTGGCATATAAGTGTGCAGTGGTGACCTGTCTTTGAAGGATTTTAGTTTGTGGTTTCTTTTTGTCCTGGACATGAGTATATATGTCTTCTGTTATTTACATGTGGCATTCTTCTTTAACCCTGGAAGGTTGTAAATCCGCACAACCTGAATGCAGAACATGCATTTCTGTCACCATAAATAACAACAGAAGGTACAGACACACGACATCTGTAAGCATTAAGGTGAGAAAAGAAGGATGTAAGACAAAGTTCTGAGGGCAGCAAATAAGAGAGAAGAAAAGAGAAGGGCAGCTATAGACAATGGTCATTTATCGCTGACCGACCCCCCTCACACGTACAACTAATGAAGGGAAGGACTATTATTCATGTAGTCCAACTAATCGTCCAGCACTGTGATTTTGTCAACAACTCTGAAAGGCTAGTTAGAGCTACACATGCACAGACACACTCACACGCACACACATACCCCAGGGACTGAGTGGGAAAGCATGAGACGGCACAGCAGTGGCTGCTCTTGTTAGTCCATTAGTTAGCTATGGCAGCACAGCCAGCTAAAGAAATGGCCCTAATGGCTCCTCAGCAATAATTACTATCTTTTTGTCCTCTTTCGATTCAGAGGAAATAATATATTTGCACTCCAACAACCTATAAACATCAGGCATCCTTGGTTGGGTTCACACAGCTAGATGCTGGTCTGTTTGTACTTTTTTCAACTTCTTTTTCTGTCTGTCTGTTTCTCTTATTCTGTTTTTCTTTCAATCTCTTGCTCGTCTTCCATTTACTCTGATCCATCTACCTTGGGATAAAGACTGAAATTAAAGGTTACACATTTGTGGCTCTGGCCCATTCGCCCTATAATGCGAGAGTTGTATAGGAGTACATGTTTGTGTGTCATCTATGTATTAGTGGCCTCCATCAGGGATCACTGAAGCAGCGGGTAACATCGAACATGATTGTGTTTAGGTGTACTTACAGTGCTCCTAGTGTGTGTTGTGTGTGTGTTCTGATATAGATAAATACATAGACAGACAGCCAGAGAGATAGACAGACAAATAGCTTTGTACAGTATGCGAAGAAAATAAATAAATAAATAAATGTCAAGAATCTCTGAATGAATGAATAAACCCAGAAATGAGTAACTAGGAAACATAAAAAAAAGCTAAATTAAATAAATGTAGGTCTTTATTTTGAGAGGAAATGTACACACAGACAAACACAGAAAATCTTCCCTGGCTATGGTTCTATGACACCCTTCTTGCTCCCTTCACACGGACAGTAACGTCTCCAGGCGGCTCTGTGAGTGCTCTGCTCAGGTAATTGTTTTAGTGGAGCTGTCAGCCTAATTCAGCAGTATTATAGAGCACAAAGGGTCATTTCGGAACCATGAATCATTAGAGCTAGTCTGGCTCCATCTTTTACCAGTGCTATTACATCTACTTCTTGGAAGACTGGCTTAAAAAAGTCAGATAAATTGCCTCTGTGTAGGAGCTCTAGTGGTTAACTAGAACGACAATGCTTTTCTAATGGGGGTTTCCAACATCAAACATTTATACAACATAGCTCAGGTTCAGTGCAATGCTTTTTTACAGATGCTTGCACTCAAAAGGGTGTCTCAGTGTTTTTAGTTGTTTTCTTTGTAATATTGTGCTAAGGCGCAAACACTCACATACTTTTAAGATAAACCAAGATTAGTACACTAGTTAGCAATAAAGATGAACATTCAGCATCAGTCATGGAAACTGTTTGGGTTAAATATGTTGGATTCAAAAATGGAAATATTTATTTTCTATTATGGGCCCATCATCTTCTTGTGCAGTAATGAAAGGAAGCTTAGCCACTGGTACACAAAGTAATGGGTCGATGATATGATGCAATTTTTTGTCTTATTAGTTTTAAGATATACATACAATGCATACAATGACTTGAACACCACTTCTATATCTTACTTCTTGAAATATCAGATAATTTGAGCTAAAGCAAAGTTAGTACAGTTAGTACAGATTCAATTCATGTTTATTGCCCATATGGCACGTACAGCATCTTGACTGGTGTATATTTTCACAAAAATATATGCAATGTGTGTCAGTCCTGTGTCTTGTTTCCCTCTCCTCTCGTGCCCATATTTGGACTTCCTGTTCCTTTCCTCGTTTAGAGTCTTTAGTAGTTAATTTGTCCCCAGCCCTGTGTTTAATTACTCCTCACCTGTTTCTGTTCTTCCTCGTTTGATTTCCCAGTGTTCTTAAGCCCTGTGTCCCCCTGTCTCCCATGTCCGGGATTGATTGTCTCACCCCTGTGCTCCATGTTACCATCATTAAAAGTAATGTTTAAAAACCCCAGTCCTTCTGTTAGTGTTTGTCAGGTCTACTTCGTCATGTTCGTGTGTCTCCAGCCGTTTCCTGTGTGAATTCCCCTTGTTTGGATTAAATGAAAGACTGTTGAACTTGATTCCTCGCCTCCTCCCTCCTTCCATCACAGATCTGTAACAGAAGACCCGACCGAACCGAAGTAAGCGGCACTTCTCCTCCCTCGTTTTGTTTTACATTTTTTGAGAAGTTTTTGTTTTTCCTGTTTTTTCCCCCTCCGTGGCGATGGAGTTTGCCGCCCGCCTCCCAAGCCCATCGGCGAATAGGATGGCAAGCCCGCCTGCAGAGAAGATGGCAAGCCCTCCTGCAGAGAATATGGCAAGCCTGCCTTCCGAAAATATGGCTAGCCCGCCATCCGAGAATATGGCAAGCCAGGCCAGAGAAAGACAAGTGTCCTCTGGTGCCTGCGCCTCGACAGCGCCCTCCAGTGCCTGCTCCTCGCAAGTGCCCTCCAGTGCCTGCTCCTCGTAAGTGCCCTCCAGTGCCTGCTCCGCGCAAGTGCTCTCCTGCATCTCCGCTGGTCCCATCCAGCTCTCCTGTATCTCCACTGGTCCCGTCCAGCTCTCCTGCGTCTCTGCTGGTCCCGTCCAGCTCTCCTGCGTCTCCGCTGGTTCCATCCAGCTCCGCTCCTCCAGAGTGCCCCCAAGAGCCCGCGCTGTCCGTGTGCCCCCAAGAGTCCGGGCTGTCCGTGCGCCCCCAAGAGTCCACGCTGTCCGAGCGCCCCCAAGAGTCCGCGCTGTCCGAGCGCCCTCAAGTGCCCGCTCCTCCAGAGCGCCCCACAGAGCCCGCTCCTCCAGAGCGCCCCACAGAGTCCGCTCCTCCAGAGCGCCCGACAGAGCCCGCTCCTCCTCAATGGCCCCCAGAGGGGAATTTCCCCAAGAAATGGTCACGGCCTGTGTGGCCAGGCCAAGGGCCAAGGCCATGGAGTTCCCGGATCCGCCATGGCTTCCCGAGTCTCCAGTCCCGCCGTAGCCTCCCGAGTCACCAGTCTCGCCATGGCCTCCCGAGTCCCCTGTCCCGCCATGGCCTCCCGAGTCCCCTGTCCCGCCATGGCCTCCCGAGTCCCTGGACCCGCCATGGCCTCCCGAGTCCCTGGACCCGCCATGGCCTCCCGAGTCCCCTGTCCCGCCATGGCTCCCGGAACGGGCACCGCCCTGGATACCGCTAGTCCTGCCTCCTGTCCCCTGTCGCCCACCCCCCCTCCCCGTTGGATGGTGTATGGCACGAGGACGCACCTTCCGGAGGGGGGCGTAATGTCAGTCCTGTGTCTTGTTTTCCCTCCTCTCGTGCCCATATTTGGACTTCATTTGTCCCCAGCCCTGTGTTTAATTACTCCTCACCTGTTTCTGTTCTTCCTCGTTTGATTTCCCAGTGTTCTTAATCCATGTGTCTCCCTGTCTCCCATGTCCGGGATTGATTGTCTCACCCCTGTACTCCATGTTATCATCATTAAAAGTAATGTTTAAAAGCCCCAGTCCTTCTGTTAGTGTTTGTCGGGTCTACTTCGTCATGTTCGTGTGTCTCCAGACGTTTCCTGTGTGAATTACCCTTGTTTGGATTAAATTAAAGACTGTTGAACTTGATTCCTCGTCTCCTCGCTCCTTCCATCACAGATCTGTGACAATGTGACAACAAAACTTAGCAAATGTTAATCTAAATACCTAAATAATATAATACCTTTTCCGTGTCTGCCAAATAAAATAGTATGAAAAAAGGCAAAAGCCAAATCTTTTATCTTGAAAATATCTTTAATTATTTTTTTTTATAATAAAGATGTGTACACTCACATGTATTCAAGGTGTAAGGCAAATGCTATTACTTCGTTTTATTTTTTTTGTTTGTGTTTGTTAACTATATATGAAATTACATAAATACGTGTTACATTTCTTACTAGTTTTAAACTGTGAAACTAAACTTTATTTTAAAATCTTAATTTCTTTTCCTTTATCGTGATTACTTTTTGTCATTGAATATATCTGCAAGAATTCATTTTGAAGAGTTACAGACTATGGCATTAGTATTTACACTAGGTTTCCTGAGAGGAATCTCCCGTGCGGTGTGTGATTATGTTTACTTATTTGTGTATGCGTGCAAGTGAAAGTGTGTGTGTGTGTGTGTGTGTGTCTGTTTATATATGTGCATTGTAGACTCCCTCACACTCTCGCACAAGCCAGAGAGAGACCCCTGGAAATCTGAAACTCCCATCTCTCCAAACCGCAGTTTGTTTGGTTTAGTCATCTCCTCTTTCTTTCTGTCTCGCTCCTTTTCTGTGATTGGTTTATACACACAGTCTTCTCCTTCATTTGATCACAGTATGCCAGTTCAGCTGAAGACCTTTCCCTTGCCTTTGTTTACTACAGCACATTCAGTGGTGTATATGTATTTTCACAAAAATACATGAAAATAAGTATCATGAATAGAAAGGCATCTGTAATGGCATTCTCGTGTCGTAAAAGTTTTACCTCTTTCCATTCTCCCTTTCCCCATATCCACAGTCAAAGCACCGCACTATGAAATGAACTTTTAATAACTGATCCTGTGTGAGATTTTAACACTTTAAAATGCTGTTAGAAGTGTGACTTTGTCTAAGGCCCTGAGTGAAACTGAATAATTATTGGGATTCCCCTCGGATTTTAGCATTTGATGAAGAAGATATTTTTTAAGGATTAAACCAGGAAATATGGTTTGACAGAATAAGACATGATTAATTACTGGCTTTGATTTCTGCTTAAGAAAACATATGAAGTATCACAAATGACCCACACCAAACTGGAGCGGTGGTAGCCAGTGGCTCATGCACATGCGAGAGTCGCTGAAAAAACCCTATAACTATAGTGCCCTTGATCAAGACCCAAGCTCTCAGTAGGGAGACTGCATTTAGTGGACTGTCAGTTGCTTTGGGTGAATTAAATGCACTGCAACTCATTTACCTTTTCCGTGTCTGCCAAATAAAATAGTATAAAAAAAGGAAAATCTTTTTGAAACACATCAAAGGAAAGCTATTGTTCATAAAATCTGTGTGGTCTTGACGTTTCATCACAGTTGGGGGTTTCACCAGCTTGTTTTCTTCCATTATAAAAGAAATAACAGCACAATGGTCAGAAGCAGAGTCAATGCCCCGTTTAGTGGCCAGAGATGAAGCTCATTATACTATTGGACACAACTGTTTACTGTTGATTATACAATCCTTTTGACATTTTTGTTAGTAAACTATAAAAAATGCTTTTGGTCATTTTGCGAACATACTCTCATGGCAATTTGTAAGTATTTTATGTTTTGGCAAACTGGTAGGATCTCATTTGTGCATTTTCATACGATTAGTTTGTCTCTCATTAGGAATGGACCATCATGCTTAATTTTTTTTTTCCATTTTCGTTACATTTCTGTTCAAATCACATTGTATAAATTCATACGAAATCACCACCTTATAAGACAGTTACGTTGGCTCATGAGGTTAAGTCGATTTTGCTATATAATGCATAATGCCTCATCGAATCTAAATCTCTCTATAAAGATATAGAATATTGTCGATTCTCTCCTTTGATCAGAGTAACCAGACTGTCTCAGTTAAATCACTCAGAAAAAGTTGATATATGAACATTAGGGGTGGGGCATATGATCAAAATTGTATTTTACAATACGAGTAACCTAATTTAATTATACTATAACATTAACCTCCGGTTTCACAAACAAGGCTTAGGCCTAATCTCAGCCTAAAATGTAAGTCTGAGCTGTTTCAACTGAAAGAAACTTGCACTAACTGATCTTAAAATATGTCAGTGCATTTGTTTTGTCTCAAGATGCACACCAGTATTGTTTTTTTCTAAGGCATGTTTATAAAAACTAATTAAATGTCCTAATTTAACTATTGACTTATCCTGTGAAGTCCTCTCTGTGAAACCAAGACTATATATCACCACATATTTATATTATTTTATATATTTTTATTTTAAAAATAGCAAAGGTGCAAATAACAAGCATTCAGATAACTACAATATTAGATTTGTGATTTTCACTTTTTATTTTGTTGTTTAATTGACAAAAATACATAGACAGCAGGAGGTATACAGTATTATGGTTTAGATCAAATGCACTGCTCTAATATACTGACACATTGTTAATGGTTCACATTCACTTATGAAAATAAAATGAAAAGACTTTTGATTTTTCACAAGAGTAGCTTCCCTGAGTGTAGCATGCACAGTTGAATGGAACTGATGAATGCTTTTTGAAAACTTTTGCACCTCTTCATCTCACTCTATTTGTGGACAGAGTTGCATTATTAAACAGGTAGCCAGCTCAAGTGTGCATGATAAAAAACAGATAGAAAATTAGGAGCACATTTAAAAAATTCAGGAGCACCTTCTGAGCAATAACAAAAATGAGTCTTCCCATTAGTAATATTGGACTCCTTAAAGTGATTTACAGGGGCATTTTTTCTAGCTTTTTTCTATGTTATCCTTTATATCAAATTCCGTGTTCAAAAGTGTATTTTTATAAGCTTTTTTTCAAAATTTCAAATTAAAACAATGCAATAAGAAGAATAAGTTACCGATCAAATAAAATCAGTATTAACAAAATTAATTTGCACTACAGAGGAGAACACAAAAGTGGCTTGTAGGTATTTACAGACATTTAATGAGGCTCTGAGGTGGCAGGAGTGCAATTAACTTAATAAATTCATGTTGAGATTAATGTTTTAAATATAATTTTTTTAATATAGAAATATTCAATGATTTAAATAACTAAAATGATACTGCCATTAGCGTTACAAAACAACGCTGTGTTTGAATGGAGATGTGCAGCGGCTCAGTTGTGAGTTTGTTTGAAACTATTTTAGTTGACGAAATCAGGCAATACTGTTATAGTCAGGCGATGTAAGTCACTTAATATTAACTTTTTGTTTATTGAAATCACTCATTGTTCTTATATGCCAATCCCCTGCTGTTACAGTTACATTAATGATAATGTATATGCTACTTTGATGTACCAGGTAACGCTACGATAGCATCGGCCTCATTTTCTGTACCACGTAGGATAGTATCAGCCTTATCTGGCTCATTTTCTGTATTTTCTGTCATCTGTTTGCAGCAGCTTCAGGGGCAGGCTTACGAAAACACTGAAAGGGTTTAGTTCGTTTCATATCTCCTTTAGTGATTCACATTAGTTAATTTCAAGCTTGCACACTCAATGCTGTGGAAAAGTGGCACAATAGCAATAGTCGTCAACAGAAATATGGTGTGATTATCAAAAAGAGAGTAGTTTGCAACACAGACTGGGTGAATTTATGAATGAACGTATGAAAGATCTGTCACAAAACTAAGTTTTTACGAATCCGCGGGTTTTTTAAGTGGGTATACGCAAATCCTTGACCTTTCCTAGTGGGTATACGGTGTATACCTGCGTATCACGTAGACTACCCCACTGTGACAATATGAATGTCATTGCTTGTAGAGTGTATTCTGAGCATTTATACATGCATGATGTTTTGAGCATCATGATAAAAAAATATTTATACAGTATTTGTAATCCATGTTACAGTGTAATTTCACAATTAGGAGTAAAATAGCTAACAACATGCTTGTATTTATGCATAATTTACTGTTATTACAATAGTAAATGCACATAATGTAACAATGACACATTAAAATGAAGCTTTTCCAAATAAAGTCCATCAGTTACAAAGCAAATTAGATTTAAGCTGTGAAGTACTCTTCAGAAGATAATAGTGTCTTTATTCAGCTCAGTTTAGTTCAATGATGTTTCATTTCAGTTCAATAACTGTCAATGTTGCAAAGTTCATTAATTATCAAACAAATTCAATTAAGCTATAAGCAGCTCTACAGAAGGCAATAGTGTCATTATTCAGCTCAATTGAGTTCAGTAACAATGTCAAAGCTGCAAAGTTAGTGTCATTATCTAGCTCAATTCAGATCAAATTCAGTTTTCATCCGATGGTATGAATGGAGTTAAATCAATAAGATTACTGAACTGAATTGCTTTTTAGAGAAATAAAGCAAGCCAGACTCAAACGTGCATCTTCCACAGGAGAAGCAGTGCTTAATGTCTCAAGCACATGTAGGCTACCTAACTGCCAGCCACAGTTCTGGTTTGCTTCACCATGTTAATCTGTTATAAAAGGTGTGATGATAGCTCCCCCTCTTCTCAAATCATTTTTGCCCTCCTGTCACTGTCCCAGAGACTCACAGTGGTGGTGTTGAAGAGAAGGGGTGCGTTCACTGAGTGCTGTTGACAGCGTGTGATGAGGCGCACATGAAGCTAATAGCACCTTGTCACCTCACAATAAAAGTAGCAGCATGCCTGTCTTCTAAACAGAGACCGATGTGCAAGGTGTCCTCAAATGGTCACAGACGGCCTGGCTCCACACCTCTACATTCAACCCTCTACATGACCTGACCCATACATGCCCCATCAGGAGGAGGTCACTGGTGTTTCACATTCTCCCTAGGATATTTTAATCCCCTTTTGAATTCAATAAAAACCTCCTTGAAGCATCACCACAGATCCACAGTATACAAAGATCAAAGATTCAAGTGGTAGCACATTACTATAAATTTTAGTAAAGATTTTATTTGTTATCAGTATCATTAAATAACAACAAACTGTGTTTTTAAAGCATTTATTAATCTAGGCTAATGTTAATTTCTACATATACTAATACATATTTTTAATGTTTAACATATGTATAAAATACATTAGTTAATGTGTTGTGAAAGAACATGTATTAAAAATTAACAATAGTATATTTATACATATTTATAATAATAAGGCAGTGTCTATTTGTAAATAGTGATATTTACACTATGCTATTAACACTAAGTGCAAATAGCTATAAATTCTATTTACACGATGTTTACATAGCAGAATTTTCTTATTGCAAATAGTGGCAATTATCTGCACCTCTGTCAGGATCCTGGACTGTTTTGTTGTGTTTTTGCTCCTCATGTGTTCCCTGTGACCCAGTTTCTCCCCAGTCTGATTGTGTTAATTTGCTCCAGGTGTGTCTCATCGTCTTCCCCAATTACCCTGTGTTTATAAGCCCCAGTCCTTTCAGTTAGTGTTTGTCGGATCTTAAACGTCATTCCTTGTGTTTCCTGTGCCTCCTATGCTCCCTGTTGGACTATTAAAGACTCGTTTTTGTGAGTTCCTTGTCTCCTCGTTCCTTGCTTCGTGCTCCCTGGCAAAGTGTGACAGAAGATCCGACCAAAACTGTTACCTCCGTTTGTACCCTCCGTTTTGTTTTCTGTTTTCCCTCAGTGTTTTTCTTTCCGTTGAGTTTCCCTTATGGATCCCTTCGTCCGGCCCGAATTCCTCCTCCTCCTGCTGGAGCAGGGGGACAGATCTCTCGAGGACCATGCCAGACTGTTTCTGGCCCTCGCGGAACTTACCAGCTACCCGGATGAATTGCTCTGCTTGTTCTATAACGCAAGCCTCAACACTGTGTACAGAGCGCTGTCGTCCGAAGATGGTCCTCGAGCGGAATTCGCCGCCTTCGTGGAGTGGACTCTGGCGAGAAACGGATCGCCCCTCATAGTCTCCCAAGAGTTTGATCTCGCCAGAGCCACTCCAGACCCAGAGCCCAGCCCACCATCTCCCATGGTGCGGAGCACCAGCCCGAGCCCACCGATGACGGAGAGCCATTTCCCGCCGCAATCTGCGAGCCAGTGCCTAGCCAAGCGACTGAGCGGATGATCGCCCCGGAAGTTGAGCCCAACCCATCAGACCAGGTGCGAGAGCCGTTGTCAGTGCCCATCACGAGGGAGCAAGCCGTGGATGGTGTGAGCGTGAAGTGGAGCTCCGCCCCCTGCACCGCGGCTGAGCTGAAGATAAATCTGGGACTGCTGGACAGAGAGGGGGCGTCCGATCCTCCTGTGCCTGCTCCTCAAAAATGCCCTCCTGTGCCCGTTCCTTGAAGATGCCCTCCTGTGCCCGCTCCTCGAAAATGCCCAGCCTCCCACCCTCTCCTGGCTCCTCCACCGCTGTTGTCTGGCAGCCCCCCCGCTCACCCTCAGCCCCCTATCTGTACAGTGCGAGCCCCGTGGGTATGCCATCCTCCAGCGTCGCCGGGGCTGGAGTATCCCTCACCTCCGCCTCCAGCCTCCGAGGCCCGGACTCCGCCTCAGCCCGTAGACCCAGTGGCTCCACCTCGGCTCCTAGCTCCCTCGCCTCCACCGTCACCCCTCGATCCACCAGCTCCACCGAGCTCCCTCGTCCCTCCGGCTCCACCTTGGAGGAGACTCCAGGACTTGCCTCAGGACTCCTCTCCTCTGGCTGCGCCTCGTCGCTCCGTCCCACCAGCTCCGTTGGGCTCCTTCCTCCCTTCAGCTCCACCTGGGTCCTCAGTCACTCTGGCTCCGCCGCGGATCTCCGCCTCCGCCTCGGTCGTCAGAGCCCTCGGCATCCCCCTGGCTCGTTGGCTCTCCGTCTCCGCCTCGGGCTCCTCCACCACCTGCTCCGCCGCCGTTGGTCGGCCCCCTGGAGTCGGCGGGCCATCCCTCCTCCATGGCTCCTCCCTCCGTCGGCTCCACCGTGGGCCATCTTCACGGCTGTGGCCTGGGTCCAGCTGAGCGCCTCCTGCTCCGGGTCCCTCCTGTCTCTTCCCTGGCTCCTCCCTCCTCCGTCGCTCCCTCCCGGGTGTCCGTCCTCCTCCTGAGCCGCCTCCCTAGTTCCCACCCGCCCCTCCCCTTTGGATGTATCAACGGTGCGAGGACGCACCTTCCGGGAGGGGGCGATATATCAGGATCCTGGACTGTTTTGTTGTGTTTTTGCTCCTCATGTGTTCCCTGTGACCCAGTTTCTCTGATTGTGTTAATTTGCTCCAGGTGTGTCTCATCGTCTTCGCCAATTACCCTGTGTTTATAAGCCCCAGTCCTTTCAGTTAGTGTTTGTCGGATCTTAAACGTCATTCCTTGTTTTTCCTGTGCCTCCTATGCTCCCTGTTGGACTATTAAAGACTCGTTTTTGTGAGTTCCTCGTCTCCTCGTTCCTTGCTCCGTGCTCCCTGGCAAAGTGTGACAACCTCAGTGCTGAAGTACATCATAAAACAGTATGCAATAATAACATATTGAGCGTAAATTTTAATTCAAATTATTAAATGGATGCCACCTTATTGGGACAATATAATCCCTTCCTGCACCTACTCTAACCCTACCCGATACTTTATTTTCAACGTTTTGATTATTTTCTTAATTTTTATTGAAAATAAATGCCTTTCCGATTATATTTGAAAAGGGAGGAAAAAAAGTTAGGCAAAAGGCGCATTCGAACATGAAATGACCACGGCATGCGCTTTACCATCTTTGCCGCTGGAGATGTTAAACGATCCTCTTTTGTAGTGTTGACTTGCCTGATCACACAGTGATCTGCAAGTCTTTGAACTCTTTTATCATGACATATCACTACAACAACACTACTGTCACTACAACAAATTCCTTGTATGTGTAAACATACTTGGCCAATAAAGCTTATTCTCATTCTCATTCTCTCATTCTCATATGATTCATGAGACTGCTTTCCTGTAGCTCAAATGGAAGAGCATGGCGCTAGCAATGCCAGGGTCATGGATTTGACTCCCAGGGAAAGTGAGAACTGATAAAATGTAAATGTGTTAAAACCATAAATACTGATAAAACCATAAATGCTATGTAAGATAAAATCATTGGTCCCACTTTATATTAGGTGGCCTTAACCACTATGTATTTACATTTAAATTAATAATTTTAAACAAAGCACTTATTGTGTACATTGTTTTTGCATTGTACTTTAAAAAAAATATTTATTTAATTGCATTTATAATTACATTATTGACAAAACCCGGTCCCACTTTATATTGTGTCCCTAATACATGTGTACTTACATAGTAACTAGATGAGTACATAGTATGTAACCACAGTATAAGTACACATTGATACATAGTATCTACAGCTCTAATGTTTGTGTACACACATATGTGACAACCCACTGAATGGTATGTGTAAGTACTAATGTGTAACAGGACATTGGTAACAACACTTTTTAGTAATGAAAGTACAAATGTGGAACAGGATTAACAGCACTTTTTGGTAAAGAAAGTGTTACACTTTATATTAAGTAGACAATTCCTATGGATTTACCATGTAATTACTTTGATGTTACACAGCAGCGGCCAGTAAGTTAGGCATTACATATAAATTGTGGTTGGTGTCCAGAATGTTACACTTGATATTAAGTGGACAATTCCTGATGAGTTACCATGTAAGTACACTGGTATTACAATGGTGTACCAACTCGAGATCCAACTCCTCATACTTTACATATCCCTAAACCTACCCGTTTCCACCCCTTACTCTTATACATACTGTTGTTACAAAATGTAGTTATATAATTCCTGTTACACGAGTACTTAGTGAAGTGAACAAAGCGTTGTTACCAATGCCCTGCTACATATTTGCACTTACACATACCATTTTGAGGGTTGTTACATGTGTGCAGTTACAGAAATATTACAGCTGTAGATACTATGTATCAATGTGTACTTACTCTGTGATTACACATTTAGTTACTATATAAGTACACAGGTATTAGGGACACTTAATATAAAGTGGGACCCAAATCCCTTACACCTTAACAACTTAAACCTACCCATACCACCAAAAATGTCCCTATCCTTATACCTGTATCATAACTCAATAGCAGCAAAAGTGTTTTGCAATACAAGATGAACACAATAAGACATTGTACTTATTTTTGATGTAAGTACATTGTAGTTAGGATGCCTAATATAAAGTGGGACCAAAGCATCTGCCTAATACATAAATGTAAATGTGATGGTACTCAAAGTGCTCTGCATCCAAAATATGAGGTACCAGGTGAGCTACTGTAACAAACAAGTTCATTATGCCAAAAAGGCATACCTTTGGAGGTACAGATCATGCGCTATGGTAAATATGTTTTGAGGTCATAAAATACAAAAGCATTGTGCAAGGAATCACACAGATATAAATCTTACTAATTGTTCATCTTCCATTGTCATAATTTGTGTGAAAATAATCAACTTTGGTGTTTTATTGCCAATAGAATTTATTTCAGCTGGAAACTGCAGTGAATTGGCATGTTTTTGGACATTTGTAAAAATGTAGGTAGGCATGATTCTTCCAATGAGCCTTGGTTATTTTGCAATTCCACATTCACTGACTGAGGGAGTGTTGTTATAATACTAGCAGTCAATGGTAGAGTCTTTGTACTCTCTCTTTCCTATAATCATTTCTTGTCTGCATAGCATCCCTCCATTGTTCTAGCTCTGGCAGACCACACCTCTGCCACAAACACATGTAGACAAACTCTAGCGTGTAACCAGGGTCTCTTTATTTCAACTGACTGTGTGTGTAGTTCATTACATGTGCGCTTGCTGTTTGTTATGACATGCCACCTATGTCAATCAGTTAGTGCGGTGAGAAACCATGCCAAAGCACTGCAATAGTTTGCATGAAGTTTCTCAAAGATTCATATTCTTACATCAGCACCACTGAGCGGTGCTGATTTAACACACTTTACAAGAGCTGTTTTACGACAACCGAGGCTCATAAAAAGGCATATTGTAAACATCATTTTAATAAAAACTGTCTTTGAGGTAGCAGTTAGCTCTGACATTATAGCCCCAGACCACCATCTAATCGGCGGTCGTTTCAGCTGCACATTCTCACAGCTTTGGGCTTTGTGTTTTGCAATATGTCAGATAGAGAAGAACTTCCTGCTTATATGACTTCAGGGCATGTTGAATAGTGTCTAGTGTCTTGCGGAGAGTGGCGATTGGGAAGCTTGTGCTGGAAGGATCAAAAGGAGTGCAAGTGTAGTGAAATTGTGTCAGAGAGCTGTAGTGGAAGGTGGAGTAGTGCTGTGTGTGTGTGTGTATTGGTGGGAGTCTGAGTAGGGATGTGATGAAAGCATCCCACGTGTTGGAGCACAGGGTAGGGCCATAGCGCAGAGCTCTCTCCGGAGGTATGGAAGCAATTACTGGCACTGAGGGCCCACAGACACCCACTGAGAGAAGTGGTCCCAGAAAAGAATGCACACAGTTCTCTGGAAGGCTAAATTACTTTCGTATGAGAACTAAGAGGGTAAGGTTAGTGTTTCTGTTCCTCGGTGTGTTTTTTCTTTTTTCTTTTTTATTAGGAACAAATACTGAGGCATATTTAATTCAGATCACACATTTCAAATTTAAGAAAACAAGCCACAAAAATACCACTCCTAATTAGACTAATGCTACTCCCCGTGTGCGTGCTGAGGAGGCCAGTGAGAGAGCGATGGCCAGCCACCCTCCAGGCAAAGCAGACTCCGAACTCTTCTCGCATGAGAAGTGAGGCAATTAAAATACTGATGCCTCGATCCCAAACCCCACACCGCTGGGCGAAAGTGTGTAAGCGTGAGAGAAGCCCTAAACCCCCTTGGATCAACGGTGCACATTGACGCACGTGAACGCTGCTTTAATTATTAAACAGAAAACAGTCACAACGGTATGACCAACTTAGAAATCAGTTGCTGTGTAGCATTTTTGCTTTAAACAACAAAGCCTTTACCACTACAGCTTGCATCAATACATGCTTGCAATGCAAAGACCATTTCACCAAAATTATGACAACTTAAAATTTTATTTCAGCCTATGTAGAGAATCACTGAACAAATACATTAAACAGAGGCAAAAAAAAAAAAAGCTGAAATGATGCTGTTCAGTAGAATAAATTATTTTTATTATTAATATTGTTGTTGTTTATATGCAGATACTTCTGCTGGGAAGGATAGTCCCATAAAGGGATTGCATTCCTGTAGCTCATCTCATTTCTAAGCGATTTCCCCATTTCTCTTCTCTGATTTTTCTTCTTCAATGATACTGTAATCATTTATTATGTTTGCTTCCTTTTTTTTGTCTTCATCCAAAAAAAAAAAAAAAGGAAGCCAACATAATAAATGATTACAGTATCATTGTCAGTTGTAGACATATGTCTGATATAGCCAAGATCATTTAAACAACTTTGAAACTATTAACAGCTATTCACGATTAGCGTAATTTGTTATGTTACATATAAATGCTTTTCTTTTCTTCAACAACAAGCTGACTGTGTAACTTGTTCAAGGAAGCAGCTCAATTATATTTAAAGCCATAATGTTCTTACACATAATACATTACTGCATACTGCCGAAAACCTTTTCTGATTAATTAAGACAGGTGACGCTGTTGATCATACCTAGCTGGAGTGGAATGTGAACAAATCTAAGGCAGCTGTAGACTTTTACAGCATGGCTCATAGTGACGCAGCAAGCTTCAGGGTGAAACACGTCTAGACAAGAATGGAGTAAAACACATCCTATAGAGAATGTGAAGCTACGTCAGGCCCGTTGCATGCTGGGGCGCCGCCACCATTCTGGGAGGATCACCCTAAATGCTTAAATTAAGTGAAGTGACATTCAGTGAAGTGAGTATATAATATGAAGTGAAGTGAGTATATAATATGAATACCTGCTTATCTTCTGTTTTGTTTTTGCCTTGAAGTTAAATATTCACATTCTTCATTGGATTGCATGATAATTAGATTTTTTTCTCTTACGTTTTGTAGAATTTTTTTTACAATGTTGATCTGATAAGCATTAAAACAGTGTCGCCCGCTGGACGCTCGCTTCTGCTTCTGCCATCATTTTATCCAAATAAAGTGTTTGTTCAACAAGCTGACAGATGTTGATCTACTTCTTTGTTGGAAAGCGTTTTAATGACAAAGTATAATTGCTGTCATTGTAAATATTCATTTTTCCGTGGCCACTGATTGATTTTAATAAAAAGGGTTGTGTTTATTTTATTTAAGCTCTCGAATTTATTTGCAAATCTTGTTTGTCATAAGCTGCATTTAGTTTTGACAAGATATTCTCTTGTATTTCAAGGATGTGGAATATGTACAACTTTTGTTAATTCTGCAATAAAATTACTCTAACATGAGACTCGACTCGAGAGCTGAATGAATTTAGGGAAGACTGAGGGAAATTGTCACACTATACAGTTCTCTTCTATTCCAAATAAGCTGGGGTGATGATAACACTAACTCACATATGCACAATTCTTTCTACCTGACAAAACAGGGGCTGTTATCTTTTCACTTTGAATAATGATGATAATAATAATAATAATAATTTATATGGTTTCCTGGGTGTAAATTAACTAAAAAAATAAATAAATGGAATTGAGCTGAGAATGGATGTAGTCATGAAAGATCTTGTTGTCTGTTGCCTTGATGATATCAGAAAATTAGTAAACCATTTGTACAGAAATCAAGATATTGGCTGGAATTTATGAATGCCTTCAAAGAGGACTGAAGTGTGTAGATGGCTTATTTAGGAGCCGATGGATGCCAAAAGACGTTTAGGTCTGTTAATGCTTCTTGCATATATACATTCTTCTGTTGATGCAGAAGGAATACCATACTGAAATACTCAAATAGTTTCCTGCAATACTTGTTATCAGCTACTGGTTCACAGTTCACAGACCTAGACTAAAGCCCTATTGGCACGGGATTAGTATTACCTGGTGACCTCCAGTCATTTGTAACAATTGCGGAGGTTGTCTGTGATCTTAATCCCGTGCGAATCAGCCATGTCTGTAATTTGTAAAGTGAAAATTTCCCCGCAAATGACCTACCGAACATCAAGGTTCTGTGATAATTTTAGTCCCGTGCAAATCGGCATCTCTGTGATTTGGCCAGCATTTGGCGGGTTGTATATAATTTTTCAAGGTTTTTGTTTCCTGAGCGCCTTTTTATCCATCTTTCGCGAAGAATGGAGCTGCGATGGAGTGTTTGATAGTATTTTGGGTGCTGTCATATCGCTACACCATACAATTTGCAGAAAGAGAAAGCTGAAAAGGTTTAATGTGTTACAAATAAAGCTTGAGATATTATTTCACCCTGGTGAAATGTAAATGACACAGGGCACAAAACTATATTAGTTTCTTTCTTTTTTTTTAATCCATCTAATTGGACCATAGAACGGGACTCTCAAAGCCTTGACATCTGGGTATCCAGGAGATAAGTCAGTAATTTCGAGTAATTTCAAAATCACACATGGTCCCCAGATAATACTAATCCCGTGCGAATATGGCTTAAGGATACAGATGTATGAAAGGTGGCATATTTTGAGAAGAGGCTCAGTTGAGATTTGTTTGCTCATAGACCTGCAGGCATTCTCCCTCACCATCTGAAGTGATTTAATGTGGTGTGCCCATCTCCACTATCTTTAGTAGAATGCTGTAGTGTTAGGAGTCTCTCTGCTCCCACTACTCTGACTTTAGGTGCACATCACTCAGCTGCCAGCAGATAAGACAGCCATCCGCTCCTGGAGCCTCCTACTGCTGCCTCATTTCCACAGCAACCCACTCCAATGTGCTGCTCGCTCATCTAAAGATTTCTCTGCTTCCTTCTTTCTTCAGCATACTTGACTCTTTTCTTCCCTCCATTCTCGTCTCTTTTACTAGGCTGTCCAGACACAATGCTGCACATTTCCTTTAGAGTGTTTGACAGTGCAGTCTGGAGGCAAAAAGGCTTTGGCTGCATAGCCACACATTCTGGTTGGCAGAAAATGTGTTGGCTGAAGCACAAATAACAGCACTTGGGGTTAATGATGACTTGTGCAGTCTTCCTGTCCGAATGAGGTGGAAACCTGCGGAGAGAGAAGTTAATAGCTGGAAGAAGGCACTGTCCTCTCTCCTCCTCTTTTACATGTCCAAACTGAGAGACAGAGAGAGAGACGAAACAAAACACAAGTGAGACAGGGAAAGCATGTGAAAAAGGGTTTTTAAATTTTTTGAAAAATACGTCTTGATGCTATCCTCAAAGTTAATGGCAGTCTGGACTAAAAACAGTGGTGGCAACATTTTGGCTCTGGCAACACACAACAGTAATTATTCATAGTGAGAGTGATGGCTTCCAGGGGTTGAAGATTGATTATGTTTGATATGCTATTTTGTGTAATCTGTCTCTGGCTGGGACCCATCCAAATTGGCCAGAACTGGAAAAAGGAGAAGTGTCTTCCCAAAGGGGAGAGAGAGAGAGAAAGAGAGAGAGAGGGGAAATGTAGCTGGCATTTCTGCAGTATGTCTATCTTTAATCAATTGCAATGAGTTTTAGTCCACAAAGAATGGATAGCCTTAGATACAACAATTACACTTTTAATAAATCAAAACATGCAGCAAGGATATGAATAAGACATGTCTTAATAAGACATAAATAGACATATGCGTTCACACAATACTTAGAGTCTTGTGGGGATGGATGAGTTCCTGAACTACGGAGGCTGTAGTGACGTCATGGTATACCATTGTAATACCACAGGTTTGCAATACCTTGGCTGAGGATCTGAGGTGAATGCAGTTCTAGAAGGAACTTAGCAATTTAAATTTGAATGCATGGAAATAGAATGAAAAAAAAAAAATCTAATTCAAATCAGTTCATATAACTGTACTTTTAAACAAGAAAAACAAAGTGAATTTTGAAAGTCGGTTTTTATGTACTATAAAAAAAAACATTCTTATATAACATTTTACAGCTTTTTAATGTAATATTTCCCTTGACTATTTAGACTTTTGCTTCTCTATTTCCTTAAGTATTTAGTTCCTCTGGACAAGCAGGTCAGCTGCACATTGTTTTTTCCCCAACATTTTCCCAAGTGGTAGCATATCTGTTGGAGACAGTAGTTACTCTAAGACAAAACCATGATGGACACCATTAAGTCTAAAATATGGTTATGATTATTTTGGGGGGAATTTTTGCAATGACCAGATCTTGCCATATTAATTAGGATGTAAGGAAGTAGAATTAAAATAAATTAATATTCAAATCAATTTATATAACTTTTAATAAGAAAAAAAAGATGAATTTTGAATGTCATCTTAACAACCTTGTTTTGAGTTTCAAAAATGTAAAACGCCTTCAAATGTGAAGG
This sequence comes from Barbus barbus, assembly GCF_936440315.1. NCBI lineage: Eukaryota > Metazoa > Chordata > Actinopteri > Cypriniformes > Cyprinidae > Barbus > Barbus barbus. The sequence goes on along the minus strand of NC_136736.1, from coordinate 19,174,072 downwards.
TTTATAAGACTTACATACAAAAAGAAACAAATATACCCCCCTATTATTTTGTCCCCCTATTAAATTGGTTTTATGTTTAACCAGTTTAATCATATATAAATATAGCACACTCACAGCCAAAAGATTGTTGTGGGTACATCTATGGTGTACTCATAGTAGCTGCTTGCTTTAATGTGTAAAGTGTAAAGAACATGCTCTACCCTTCACCACAATGGTAAGTCCCAGAAAACACTAACATAAGAAACTCTCATAACAGATACCATGATAGAACATAAAATATTAACAAGCCTCCCCCTTTTCTCATTTTGAGAAAAAAAAACAAAACAAAAAACAAACAACAACTTTCCTTATCCAGTCACAGCTACATTAACATAACAAAAATCACATAGCCTCAACAGTTGGATTAACTTGTTTAAATGAAGTAAAATTGAATAAGCAGCAACGTTTGTTATTTTGACTTTGTATATAAATTAGTGTATATATACCAGGGGTGTAAAAAGTACTACAAAATTATACTCAAGTGAAAGTACAGATACTCAGTGAAATTATTACTCAATAAAAATTACATGTACACTCTTAAAAATATAGGTGCTACACAATGCCATAGAGGAACCTTTTTGTCTAAATGGTTCCATAAAGAACCTTTAACATCTAAAGAACCTTTCTGTTTCACAAAAGGTTCTTTGTGGTGAAGGAAGGTTCTTCAGATTATAATAAGGTAAGGAGGAGATGGTTCTTTAAAGAACCTTTGACTGAATGGTTCTTTGTGGAACCAAAAATGGTTCTTCTATGGCATCGCTTGAAGAACCTTTTGAAGCACCTTTATTTTAAAGAGTGTATCTTGCCAAAAACATACTTGAGTAAAAGTGAAAATGTACAACATTAAACTATACTTCAAAAAAACTACAAGTACCCTAGAAGAAAAAACGAGAAAAAAAGGAGATTCTTATTTCATCATGTTGAGTCATCTTCGTAATGCAAAGTGAAACTGCTTAAAATAAACTGAATAAAATGTTTTGTCAGACAGATTTGTTTAAAGGGAGAAAACAAAAAGGTCAAAACATTTATCTAGAAACAACAATTAAAATGCAACAAAGTGGAACACAAAAAATACAGCCCTTAAAGGGATACCCCATCCTCTACACCCTCATGCCATCGTATGTATATGACTTTATTCAGATGAACACAAACTAAGAAAAAAAAAAAAAAAAACGTTCTGCATATAATTGTACAGAATGTCCAAGGGAGCTGATTCAAAAACTACACAACTACACAATAAGTGTAAGAAAAATACTAATACTAATATTTTAAACTTGACCGTTGTGTTCACTTTGTGTGGTTTTTAAAGTGGTCCTGTACACTTGGATTATATGGACTAAAAACATGGAAAGCAAATTATATGGAAGCAAGTCATAAACATCTGGGACAGTGTGAGTAAATCATTAGAGAATTTTCATTTTAGGGTGGACTGTCCCTTTAAAGAGCCCAGGAGGGAGAGCCTCTTTTTATGTTGTCTCTTCAATACCCCTGTCTGTATAAATAATTAAATTTTTAATTGTTTATTTGGGGCATTTAGTGTTTTTTTCTCCGTAAATATTGATATCTAATTATTTGCAACTAATTAGATGAATTATTGAGCAAATCGTGTAATTATTTAGATTAAAGAAATAATTCACTGACAGTCCTAACTGTTACTCGATATATCATTATAATACAACTTATCGACTCCCTGGAAAGAACATCACTAAACGTGACTTATAATTAATTTAACATGCAATGCTCATTTAAACACATTTTGGAGATTTGTAACATTTCATTAAAAAAAAAAAAAAACAATCATCCCTACCAAAACATGATTTGTATTTATATTCTCATCACTTATTGTATTTACACTATTTTGTGCCTTCAGCCGATAAAAGCAACTTTTCTACTTCAGTATGCTTCCTCAGATTTGATGGCAAACATTTGATGCCAGAAATTTAGCTAATTAAAGTTGCATGGAAACAAACCTTATTGGTTCTTGCATGTCACAAGCACTTTTGAAATTCTTTTTACCATATTTAATGTGTTTGAGAGCAAATTAAATACAATAAAATAAAAATACTAATAAATAATGTATTGAGTACTTAAGTTAAAAATAATCAGAAAATAAATTGGAAAGGAGTAAAAAGTAAACAAAAATCTTCAGAAATGTAATCAAGTATAAGTACAAGTGTCTGTTTAAATTTTATTTGAATAATGTTCATATACCCCAAAATAATACTTAAGCACTGAAATCAAGTAAAATTTGACTGAAATTCAAGTATTTTACACCCCTGATATATACAGTACACACTTCATTTCCCCCCCTGTTGTTAGTTAATTTACTAAGAACATTTACTGTCATTTACCAGAATTACATCACTTTTGTTTAATTTGATTTAATTATAGTTCAATAAATTATTCTTGCTGTCATTCTATTTTTAAATTCCAATTCAGGTTAGGTGTGTTCAATTCATGAATTGAAGAGTTCTTCAATTCTGAGTTTTGCCCAATGCACACATTTACACACAAAAGATCCTCACACACTGAAAAAAGGTATAGGATTTACTTTGAAACAACTTTCATTCAAATTTCTAGTAAATTTCCCAAATAATTACAAAGAAACAGCAAGCATCACATTGCATCAAAAGTAAAGCTTTGAAGTACAAAGACTGAAATAGAAATTTCTTGAAAACATACTCCAATCATTTTTATCCAATCATATATATATTAATTTTTTTAGCAGTGTACGTGCTTGCATAAACAAAGAGGCATATTTAATAAATGCAATGAAATTTAAAAAATGCAATAAAAGTAAATGTAAAGGATATATGACGATCTGAAAGGAAATATGACGATCAGTGGAGGAAAAACAGAAAACAAGAAAATAAAGAGCAAGAGTGCACAGGGTTTTCTCAAGAGGCAGAAACACTGGCAGAAAGTGGTGGTAAAATAGCTCATCACTCTTTCTGGGGCGCCCTCTGAATTAACACCAAAAAGCCGTGGTGTGACCAGTCCTGGACTGAGCCTAATCAAAATCTAGAGGTTCTGTAAGTGAGAGCGAGTCTGCTCACTGCACGCCTGAGAAAGAGAGCGAGAAAGAGAGGAGTGAAAGATATGAAGTGGACAGTACCCTAGAGATACACTTCTCTCTCGTCTTGTCATGATGCAGCATGGTGGCTCTCTCTCAGTTGTCAGCTCTGTGGCCAGCCCTATTTACACATTTATACACACCTGCTTATTTATTTATTTACTGCCATGACAGAGAGCCACTCAACCGACTACGCTACACACATACACACTCATCACAGCGTTTTAAAAGGCCAGAGCAAAGCGAGAAGGTCTTACGGCACTGCGGGACGAAAAAACAGGGTGGCGGGTGCATTCAAGAGGCTAACAGTTTTAATGGGTGGCAGGCAGGAGAAGAGTAAAGAGTGGCTAAATTATTCAGTCATGTCTCTGGGTGAAAGGGACTGTGGTCTCTGCTGCAGCTCTACAGTCCTGTCTCTAGAATAAGAGGGAATAAGGACACAACGGGGGGAAGGTACAAATGGGCCAAAAGTGTGTGTGTGTGTGTGTGTGAGAGAGAGATTTTATGGAGGGAAAAAAAACACATTTGGAAACAATGTATTGCAAGGTAGTAAACTACAAAAGCTAAGAGGCATAAAGAGGTACTTTGGCACATCAGTTATTTTGTATTTTAATGATTAAAAGGTTCACCTCATTGTCATTCAGCACTTACATGGCTGGGGTGGGGTGGGGGGGTTATGTAGTATTATGGAAATATTAAAAATTGAATATTCAAATTTCTTTCTTTCTTTCTTTCTTTCTTTCTTTCTTTCTTTCTTTCTTTCTTTCTTTCTTTCTTTCTTTCTTTCTTTCTTTCTTTCTCAGGATAACATAGCACCTCTGCCTCATTTTCAGATGTGATTCATTGCAGATTATGCTCATCAGTACTGTACTGCATGCAGGCCCTTGTTTCCTGATTGTTAACATTCATGTTCTACGACAGCTTGCGCCATCAATAAATGTCCCCTGGCTAATAGGACACACATGTTTTTGCTTCCTCTCGGAGCTCGGGCATTGGAATCAGATGGCAGACAGCTTTCTGGATTGTCCCTCATGAGGTCATTACATTGCAACATTATCAAAAGCATGTAGGGAGAATGATGTTGGATGTGCTATAGAAAGTATGGTATGCGTCACAGCATGTCATTTAATTTAAGTCGGTATTCGTTTCTCCAGCCCACTTTCCATTTATCTGTGAGGGCTACACCATTCTCAGTGTGGGAAACCCCCTGTGTGCACCATGAAGTGGACTGGTCCATGTGTCAAAGAGGAGTAATTGATGACAGGCGTGTGAGTGAGTAAACCTAATCAGGAGCTCCAGGGACATGCTCCAGTGATTCTTATATGCAGAATAGGAAAGCTTCACAATTTGTGTCACTATCTCTCTGTCTCTGGTTGCTTCCTTTTCAAAGTTTTCAAGTCTATACTGTGAATTTACAGGTAATGAATGGAAATTCTGGAGTGTTTGTGAGTCACTGTGGATGTTTATTTACCTAACTATATTAATTAAAAAAACAGTAAATAAATATATCAAAAAAGAATTAGCAATTATATATATATATATATATATATATATATATATATATATATATATTTTTTTTTTTTTTTTTTTTTTTTTTTTTTTTTGTGTGTGTGTGTGTGTGTGTGTGAGATTAGGTAAAATTCTGGAGCTGCACAGGAGACTTATGATAAGTATACTTGAGCCAAAGAGTGCCATGATCTGTAAATGGGCAAATTTGACCTCTGGTGTTTAAATAGAATATCTGAAGATTTGAGTGCTATCTCCATTCTGTCAGTGTCGAGGACATTCACAAGTGATTTCCACAACATCATTGTCAAGTGCAACAAAAAAAAAATGAATAAGATATACATTGAATTCAGAATAGCACACAATTTATACAATGTCTGCCATATCTTCACAAATAAGTAAAATAAGTATGCTAGTACACTTTTTCCATAGCTTTAATTTTGAAACTCAAATGGCCACTTATTAATTAAGGCAGTCATTTGTTTCCAGGCTGCCATTTCTGCATAAAAATAATTTTATTCTGAATCCTGGTCTATGCTCAATTCTCTAAGCTGTGACACTGGGGATCAGCAGTCATTTCTTGAACATATTCATAAATTCTGTTGTGAAGAAAGCTATAGACAGGTTTACAAACTGGATGATGGTCTGCAAGTTGTTGAGTCTGGAGAGGCTATGCCAAGAAGAGGTCACGGGGCAAGAAACAGAGATAAAAAAAAGTGACAGAAAGAGTGGACACACACACACACACACACACACACACATGTTGGTTTTTGTGGTTTATGGGGACTCTCCATAGGCGTAATGGTTTTTATACTGAACAAACTGTGTGTGCTATTGCCCTACACCAACCCTACACCTAAACTTAGCCCTCACAGGAGACTTTGTGCATTTTTAGATTTTCAAAAAAACACCATTTAGTATGTTTTTTAAGCCTTTTGAATTACGGGGACATAGGCAGTGTCCTCATAAACCACCTTCATATTGTAATACCTCTGTCATACCCATGTCATTATACAAATTTGTGTCCTCATAAACCACATAAACATGCACACACACACACACACACAAACACACACACACACACACACATAAACCCCTACCTTTTCAACTCTGATGGAGTTCAAGCATTGCTTTTCACCTCAGTCCCAGAGGTAATGTGGGATGACGAGGGCAACAGTAATTCTGATAATTGTGTGATGGGGCGAATGAGTAATACACTCACTGGAACACTGACACTCTGAATCGGCAGTCCCCATGAACCATGAGTAGAAGTGAGGCAGGTTGAAGAATTTGTTTTATTGCTTTTTTATCTGTTTGTAAATGTTACATCCACATGCCCTATGAGTGAACCAAGAAAAGTTAGGGTGCTAAATCTCGCTTTTAAGTAGGACAACAAGAAAATGTCTTTGTTTTCATTCTCTCTTAGTCCTTTGCTCTGGCTGGTCATGGAATACTGAAAGACTGCACTATCAATGGCGTTTGGATCATGTGTGGCTCTTGAGTTCAGGGACCTTCACTTTCTCTCTCGTTCTCTAGACAAGTGAAAGGTTGTTTATGCATGGTGTCATATGATGTCTTGTGGCCCTTTGCATCTTTCAGCAGAACAGAACAGTGACAGTTCTATCTGGCTGCGATCTGATCGACACGCTGTCTTCAAGTCACATGAAGAGCACACTAATATCCCACTCGTTCATTCACTTGTGTACAGTATGTGTGTGTGTGTAAGATCGGGGAGGGGGGATTGTTTATTTAACAGGTTTACCACACCATATTAAATGAGTTGTGAGTTGGAAATGAGTTAGCACTTTTCCACTGTGGATGAAAAATGAGATGAGAAAATGGCATTATGAAAATTGTTTCAAAAAGGGAACCCTTTTTTTTATTTTAAGAGGGGCTCAGAGATGCAAGGATTTTTCCAAGCATAAAGAAAACCTTTTCTCAGCATTAGGTGAGCATCATTGTGGAGGGGAGAGAGTAGAATCACTCGCTCAGAAGCATACTGACATTCTACTGCCATCTTGATCTACCTACCTTATTTATTTATTTATTTATTTATTTTTATTCTCATGTTTTTATTTCTAAGGTTTTTTTTTTCTTCTTTTTTTTTTCTTTCGCCAAAACAGGTCAAGAAATGGCAACACGATGCAGAATGAGATACTGTATTATATCAGAAGAAATGTCTGTACTAATGTCTGATTTGACGTCTAATTGTACCAGTTATCAAGTAGATGTTTAATAGGACTATATAAATTTGAATATACATTTTTGACATTGCACACCTAAAAACAGAAAATTTCAGAAAGACATAACTAAATCTATTGAATTAAAATTAAATCTTACATTTTAAATAATAATAAAAACAGTAAATAAAAGATAGTACAATAAAAATCATTGCATATACATTTATACATTTGACAATGCTTTTTTTTTCTAAAGCGACTTGCATTCCCAGGGTATCAACCCCATGCCCTTGATGTTGCTAGTACCATCCTCTACAGGAACAAAAATCATCATGTCACCTCATGAATAATTAATTAGGGTTCACTTTGCCATTCACTTGTCAGATAACAATTTCCCCCCTCTCTCGTCTGTTTACCAGCTTTCCCTCAGCGGAGGCAAAGTTTATTATCAATGTCAAGTCATTTGCAAACCGACATTACATCCATTTTCCACCACTTCTTAGTTTCTCAAAAACCATACAAAGGTACCTTGAGGAAAAAAAGACAGCTTTTATGACATTGCAAAAATGTTATAGACCCAACACTAAAACAGACATGGGTCACTAAGAAAAAGTCAATGCCCTCTGTGCTGCCGCAGTGCCACAGCCCCAGGACTCCCAGCATGCTCTCTTCTCTTTTACTCTAATGAGTTGCAACACAGATAATGTGGCTGATGATCTTTCATTGATTTGGCTATCACTTGCTTGTCTGGTAATTGATCCGTAGCTGAGCCTCTAGTTAATTATATCAGCTTCGACATGGCCCTAGTCTGAGGGGAATTTGAAGTCTTGCAGAATAATAGTTTTAATAAAGGAGTCCATTACTGTGGCTCTCTGCTTTCCTTGACTGCTGCTGCTGCTGCTGCTGCCACTGACAGGATCTGAGCTCACCCTCACCCCCAAGAGAGAGAATGAGGACTGGACAAACTGAAAGAAAAGAATGGAGATGGCAAGCAAAAAAGGAAAGGGATATTGGCAGAGTCCTCTCAAACATCTCACAAATAACAACTATTAATGGGGAGGTCAGAAGCTGAGCTGCCGACTTGACTTAAAAAACTCGGTAGCACTTGAAAAATCAAGAGACTAGTACGTTCAAGAGAAAACTGAAGAGGGGGAGAGAAACTGAGATGGGAGATGTGACTAAATAAAGAAACAGTTTAATTGGAATTAAGAGTTACTATAAAGAGTTACTTTTTTAAATCATGGTTACTACACATTATTGCTTGTGTTATATTCAGAAACAACAATTCATGGCATTTTAGAACTGAACAAGAAATAGTCTGTGAGGACAGATGAAATTGAGTGGACAAATGTGTGACAATGGGCTCTTAAGTATCTCTCTCATTAGTGTCCATTTGCTTGTAAAGACGTGCGGTCTTTGCGTCTTTGGTTACTGCGCAGGGTGCTCTACACTTGAAAGAGAGAGAGAGAGAGAGAGAGAGAGAGAGAGAGGGGGTGAGAAAATGAAACAAAACGGCATATTAAGTTCTCATTGCGGCTGGCACCATTTCTTGTGCCTTTTTTCATTCAATCTAAAAAAAAGAAGAAGAAGAAGACACTAGATTTGATCAGACAAAATGCTGTGCAGATTACTCAGGTAAAGGTTAGCCAGAGCTGTCATTAGTGCTATACAGAGGCTTTTAACAGACAGTAACAGCTGTCTCCTTCAAATTGCCACAAAATTTCAAGTGGCTTTCTACATACGTGAAGCCATTTAATGTAGCGAAAGGGAGAAAAGTTAATTCCCTTTTTTTCTGTCTCATAGAAGGGAGATCACGGTGACATCTTCCTCAGACACACTCGCATTGTCAAAGACTATAATTTTAACAGCTGACGTGAGGGAAGTGCTGGAGGAAAAATGTACGAGTGGAAAAACACGCAATAATAACAAAAAATAGCTTCATTACACAACACATTTCTCATGTAAAATGTTTTGGCATGTACAATGAGGGAGAGATGCTGCCACTTATTGTAAGTGCATATGTTAGGGCTTTCTTTCTCTTCCCCACCTTTGTGAGACTGTCTGCTGCGGGGACCAATTTGGCAAAAATGGAGCCTCTTCCTCATTTTTTTCTTAATTAAAATCTGAAAGCATCCACTCGAGGTTTCCCCGCGTGTGTGTGTTTGTGAGTGGGAGAGAGTATGTATGATTATGTGCTCTGCCGCACTACTCCACAAGACAGTGTGTGTGTACGCAGGGGAAGCTTGGGGGGGGGGGGGGGGGGGCGTGGACTGATTACATAGAACCATTAGCTAGAGCTGTTTAATACTAGAGGAGAAAAAACAGACAAAGGAAACAGAGTTTGTAATAAAATCAAATGGTTATGTGCCCACCTTAAAATACCTGGATTAATGACACATTCAAATTTAATTCCACACGGTGTGAAAGTTGACATGAAGACATGCATAAGCAATGAAATAGAAATACATTTATTTCATAATTTTTTATAATAATTCACTTTTTTTGCAGAAAATTATTAAACACTGTTTGAGTATTCACTACCTGTCAAGAGTAAGAACAAAATAAATAAAAATCAAACAGCGCAATTGAAATGCTCAGAAACATCTTTTAGTTTAGCATTGAGGTTATTATAGAAGTTGGAGCTTGTCTAATTGTATTGACAAATGCATTATTTGCTTGGAATAGTTGTGTGGATGGGCCAGTACTGCATGTGTGTGTGTGTGTGTGTGTGTGTGTGTGTGAGAGGGAGAGTGCATGTATTAGAGAGTGGCTCAATCCCACTGAGGTCTGGAGTGGAGAAGCATCAGGCATGGAGAGCTGGTAATAAGACAGGGACAACCCTTTCCCCTCCTGCTCTCTCTCTCCCTCTCTCTCCCTCTCAGTGGGAAAGCAGATCAGTGGAGGAGAGAGAGAGCCGTGTCATTGAGTGCCAGCAAGAAGAGAGGAGCAGTTGACTCAGACGCGCTGCGGCCCGACACACACATGCTCTACCTCACAACAACACACATGTACTCACGGCTGCACGCACATGCACACTGACACAGCGCTAGCTGGAGTTAGTCTGAAGACAGAGGACAGGCATCTCTGAGGGCGAGAAGGGGCCCTAAGAAAGAAAGCAGTACAGAGAAAGAGAGGGAAGGAGAAAGAGAAAGAGAGAGAGAGGAGGGGCTGCTTTGGAACTGACACACTTCAACACCTGATCTCCACACAGCTGGGAGGAAAACCACGCTGGACACGCTGGTGAGAGAGGGCACCTTTTGGGGAGAAGGGAGGGATAATTTGTCTTGTGCTTTTAGAAAAATTGTTTACAAGTCATTTTTGTTGCTTTCTTTTACATCAAACTTTTTTAAAGAACTGTTACAGTGATAGGATAGTTGGTTTAGATTAGAAGATATGGAGTCTAGTCACGCGAGGAGCGAGTGTATAGTTTACATGCGAAATATAAGCATTGTTTTTTTTTTTTACTGTGTGTCGAGGTGTGCAAAGGGTTCAAAGGGCAGGTTGCTGGTGACAAAGTTTGTCTGACGATTGATTTCTGTTTGGAATGTATGTTTGTGTATATGTCCGTGTATGTTTGGAGGACAGCCCATACACAGCCTGACTGACATTTTGTAAAAAAGTGTGTGTTTGGGAATGGGGGGGGGGGGGGGGGGGTAAGGACAAAAAAGCTACTCCTCTCCTTCACCATCTCCTCCTTGATTTCTGCCATCCCCCTTTTTTCTCTCCCTCTTTCACTTCACTTCAGTTCACACCCCCATCCCTCTCTCCCTCCCTCCTTACCTCCGACACTCCGCTCATCCTGCCCTCTACCACCACATGCCCCAGAGGAAATATGCATTGTGTAGCCCTGCTCCTGAATTAACTCAACACACTGCTCCTGCTACTGGCAGGCAAGACCCTCCACTCCCCCCCCCCTCTCTCAAGAGAAGATAGCAAAGAGAGAGAGAGAAAACGAAAAGAAAGAAAAAGAAAGAAAGAAAGAAAGAATAGGACAAAAGAAAAAAAAAGAACAGAGCAGTCACCCTTTGCCTCTTTGAACCTCCACCTTCACGTACTTTTCTCTCCGGCTCCCCTGTCCACCCCCCTTCCCCCTCTTCTCTGCCGGCAGTCTGAGGAGACAGAGTTGGATGTGAGAGGCGGTGTGGTGCGGAGAGAACGAGATCGAGAGAGGGCACGCGAATCCACGGCCAGAGCCAGCAGCAGGAGCAGCAGCAGCGGTGCAGGGGGAGGAGGAGGAGAAGGAGAAAGCTCCATGCAGTTCAGCACCAGACCGGCCAGCGCCGAGCCGGGCTTCATGGGGACATGGACACAGCAGAGCACTGACAGCAACCTCCTCTTCAGAATGTCCCAGCAGGTCAGTGGCATGCTGTCTCTCTGTGTAGCTGTTATTTGTGTGTTAAAAAAGTGTATGTTTGTGCGTAAGCATGATTTTAATTTTTTATTAAATTTTTTAGCGTATGTGTGAATGTGTGAAAAAAGGTTGATGTAATATTTGCTACTTGTGTAAGCTATGTTTTGCTTCACTTTTTTGAGTAGTTTAGTGGCTGATGCCCGTTGTGACAAATTTCAGCCTTCTTTGTAAAGTTTTTGATTGTTGAAGAAAAATTAGCTTTTATAAATTGCATTAGTGAATATGCATCGGGTCAGTGTGGGAGGTTTTCATTTTGTTTTGGTGACCCTTGGTAGCTCAGGCTGTGGCACACATCTAATTGACTTCATCTGCTTGTTGCTGGAGTCCTTAACAATCATCATCCTCTAAAAGCCCAACAGATTAAGTAGCTGTGTTAAATCTACAGCTCTATAACATTGTGTGCAGTTATTGTAAAGTTCCTGTGTTGAATGCTTTTAACAGGACATAATGTTTATGGGAGGGGGATCGGTGTCTGTGGAGGGAGAGATGGAGAGCAGAACATTAATCATCAGGGCTGGTTTCTCTGTGCCATGCACACACTGATACGAGCGCAGGCCCCTGGATTCCCTTTGGCCAACAATGGGGATCCATCCACATATCTTTCCAGATTCCTCACGAACTTTTTTTTTTTTTTTTTTTTTTTTGCACTCGATCAGCTCTTTTTATTTGAGACACCAATATGCATATCGATTTAAACAGAACACCATAAAACGGATATGAAAAAAAACATTTTGATTTTATTTGACATAAAAAAAAGATCTTACTAATAAAACTTTTTTCCGTTAAGTTTATATTTCACTAAATAATCATGTGTTATTTTTTATTGAAACGTTTTACTCTGCGCGGTCGTAGTTGAATCTGAGCGAGAATAAAGATCTGAATGGTACAGATCAGTCACGCGCCGCGCTCTGCGCGCATCGGAGCTCCGGCGCAGGTGGATTCAGTCCTGCGCTTAAATCCTTCACAAAAACACTATGAGCTTTAAAGGGTTCTTACACTTATGACAAGTTAACGGACATTCCGTATGGGCCCTACGCGTTTAGTGACCAAGTCAAATTCTCTAAATAATTTCTTCTACATTCTTGTATTATGACGCAGTTTTGAACATTTGTTAAAAACGGATGATTAATGTTTATACCTTTTATCCTTGACTTAATATATGAAGGTCATAAGTCAAATGTAGTTTATTTGAATTCGACTGTAAATCACTCAATAATTATTGAATATAATAATTTTATTAAAAGAGTCTCGTATGTACTGAACATTGATGACAGCGTAGTGTGGCTGCTATCAATTATTTTGTCAGAACAGAATTGTCTCATCTCTTCAGATGCTGTTGTGCTGCTTAAATATCCCACAGTAAATGATGTGCATGCAAACCTTTTTGAGTGAATGTCAAATAAGACTTTAGAGAAATGTCAACAAACAATACTCTTGTCTTGTTCATAATCAATAACAAATATATAGATATATTGCTATGTTTCTTTTAATGTTCCTTCTTTAAAATGTAGTGAAACACTTGCAGCTGTTTCCCCTAAATATGCGTATTTTTTATGTATTTTGTATTCTAATGTATTTTTAAAAAGAGCGGCTGCAAACCTTTTTGAGCGTGTCATTTAAACCAAATGTATGCGTCTTAAGTTAATTTCAGCTTTATCTGTAGGCTAACTGATATCAAGAAGATCAAGACACCTTCATCTTCAATTAATTTCCGATTTCTTCTTCTTCTTTTTTTTTTTTTTTTTTTTTAATTAAAAGTACCTGCGCATTGCCTCAAATAATTCTGACACTACTGACCACGTGTAATGGTCGATATTAATATCAATATCAATACCACATGAGCAAATATTCTGGATGCCTGTGCTGGGGTTTATTTTATGCAGCAGCCTAGTTTTGTTAATGTGGGTTTGGTTATTAATGGGTTCTAATTGCTCAATCTCGACTAATCGGCTGCAGTATGAACGAGCGCTTAAAGGTTCTTCATTTGATGTGATTCATTTGACACGCGGTGCTGAAACAAGGCTGTGATCAGTTCACATTGTAAACGCTTTTCTGGTGCTGAATCTGACCAGATCTCCCGTGAAACCTCTGAGATGCTGCTGCAGTCGAAGTCCACCACTCTCAGCATCATCTTATGTTTGCACAACTTGTTGTTTTCCCCTGTTGCCCATTCCATGAATAGCAATTTTTTATAAATATAAATGTAAAAATATTTTATATTGTAGATGTATAGATTTTCTATAACAACTTTCGAGAAATTTTCGAATGAATAGGTTAATACAACGGCAAATACGTTGTTGTTATTTATGTTATATTTATTATTATTATTATTATTATTATTAATTATAATAATTGTAATTTTAAAACGAATGAAACTGAAAATGAAAGATTTTCTGCAAAACTATTTGTTGAAAACGCTAGTCTTATTTAGCAGCAAATGAATGCAATCGCCTAATCAAAACGTAAAACACTGTAATTTGATCATTTCTTTACCCTTAAATGATGAATTGTGATATTTGAAGGTCTTGACTGATGAAATGAAAGATCGAAAAGAAAAATCTTCGAGTTGCGGGTGCGACATGTGTGTGTTAGACATAGACTTATTGTGAAAGTAATTGTTAACAATAAAACTTAAACAGCCATAAAAGAGCTGCCCGATTGTGTTCGATTTGTCCGATTTTACAGCTTCTTTAATTTAATTTATGAAACATGTATAATTTTCTCTTATATTTTGAGATCTGAAAACTAAACGCGGTTGGGAGGGGGAAAAAAAAACAACAACATTTTTACATCTACAATTAGGCGTTATATGCGTTTATTGGTGCTCATATTTTTATTTTATATATAGGTTATATATAAAATAAAAATAGGAGCTTCCCGAATGAAAAAAATATATAAACTAATAAGGTCCCTTTCAGACTTTGGCAAAATAACGACATTTATTTTTTTCTACTTTCTTTTTCTTCTTTTTAAGGACTTTTTTTAGACTTAAATTCTGCGGTCTTCTGATCATGTAGCCGTTAGTGGCGTATCCATGCATATATTTTATATCTTCTTCTTCTTCTTCTTATATCTGTGGCTCTCTCCTTTTTTTTTTTTTGATCAGGTGTATGTTTGAGTATGTGCACAGGAGTGTGTGTATATGTGATTATAGTGAAGTGTCTGTTTTTTTCTTTTTTTTCCCTCTGTGTGCTGCATGTGTGTGTGGGTGCGAGATGAAACGACTCTTGGCTGGCCTTGGTTGAGAGAAAGAGAAGGGTGGAGTGGAGGAGAGTGAAAGAGGATATGTGGTTAGGGAGACACCCACCACCATTTCTCAGCAGCTAGAGCAGAGCCCAGGGCAGTGCCAGTACCATTGGTGCAGCTAGTGCTGACTAAGATGGAGCAGTCACAGGAAGCTTGACTGTTTCAACCTTTGGTGGCAGTAAGGTGCCTGTCATAGGGTCATTGTCAAAACTGAGGCAAATTAGATCTGCAGCTAAAATGAGCAAACCTGTTTAGTCACTGGTTTGAGCATACGTTGAAAAATAAATAAATAAATACAGTGTTTTATTACGTAAAACAGCAACTAAATGGAAAGTTGAATTTAAATGTTCGTTTGTGGACAGTTCTGCAAATTATTGTGCCATTGTACAGAAGAGAGGCTGCTGGTTCAGAGGTCTTTGTGCTGAACGGATGCGGCTCCTGCCGTTAACTACTGACCCTGTTAAGTAATGGACTCAGTTGAGGGGAGTAATCTCACCTGGCTCAGGGATGCTTTCTTTCCTAATTCCTCTCACTTTCCCTGACAGACAGCCTCTTAATGTTTTCAAGGAGAAACTGGAATGTGGAGGATGCAGAGAGGGCGGGGAGAGGATCAGAGAGAGAGTGGTAAACTTTTTTTCACTGTTTTTGTGGTAAAGTGAGAGTGCTTGCTGGCGTGTTTTATTGTGGAAGTCAAGAGTTACAAAAAGGTGCATGTAGAGGTGATGAGAAGATGAGAGAGAAAAGGGGGAGATATGTTTGGCGACTGGATACGAGAATTCTGTACTTTTGGAGTGTGTGTGAACGTGTGTTTATTATGTCCGTACAGAAGCGATACATGCCAACTATTGTGCTGCCTACACCTCTGCCTACATCTCTACTGTCAGGCGATTTGTTGGAGTTATTATTGTTTCTGCCCTGAAAAACAAAAACAAGAAAAAACAAAACAAAAAAACAACCCAAAAAAAACAACAACAACAAACTATTCAGTATTTCTCATTCCATTTAAGTGATTACATAATTAGTGTATTAATCAATATGCTACAGTTATGGCTTTTAATAAACATGTTTATAGCAGTTTCTGTGTTAAATTAGTTTTAATATTCATGATTTAATTCCCTCAATTTCACTGTTTACAAAGCAATGTTAGAATATTAAGCTAAAATGCTCTTGAGAAATATCACTATACTCTGTTATTGTGTTTTGAACATTCTTCACAAAAAAATGTTTTTTTCCTTTCTTAAAATTAGATGTCTGGTATTTTATAATCTTAAACCCCAATTTTTAGCGCTCTTTTAATTTGTCCTCAAATTGTGTTCTTTTTCTTGCTTTCTTTTTCTTTCTTTCTTTTTTAAAAATTGTGTTAATCTTCAATATTTCAAAGCGAAGCGAGGGAGCGCAAGATGAAGAGAGGGAGTCAGTGAAAGTGTGGGACATAAGCAGGTTGTTTTTGGGGAAGGGGAAGTGGTCCCTGGTGGGTAGAGAAATTCACTCTTCTGTGATACTGGCTTGCAGCCAGTTTGGAGGCAGATTCATCAGTGCTTCACAACGGGGACAACCTCCCCCCTCCTTCAACCCCCAGTCCCACACTGAAAGTACACAAATCGATCCAGTTAAGATTTCCATTCAGCTTCACTAAAGATTTGGTTGCTATCTTTCCTTTATTCTCTGGAGCGGTGAGTGGATATGAGTAGGTGTTTGAGATCTGTGTGTTCCTTGGGCTATGATCAATAGCTGACACTGGGCACATCACTCACATGCTCGTGCAGTGCCTCTTCTCTGCTCTCTGTCTGTCCTCAGGGGTGACACGGCCATTCACATGTTCGTTCTGGAATATATTTCTGGAGTGTCAGAAAACGGAGCAATACTGTCTCCAGTGTAGCATAGAAGAGAAGAGGTGATGTTGCGCTCTCTGTGGCGACACATGGACGCAGTCATTGCCATAGACATAGACATGCTAAAAATGTCAGACCATCTGCTCTGCTCTTATCAGGAGGATGAGTGTTGAAATGAGTGTTGGTAGCTGTGTTTTCCCATGAGTAAATGCAGAATACAGTGTTAAACACTTGACACAAATAGAAGCCATTTGAAACTATTGAAAATTTTGGAATAATTATTTTTAATAGTGACAACATTTTGCACAAATTCCCTCCATTAAAGCCAAATTCATATTTGTGAAGTAAGGAATGTAAAACAATTCTTTAACCGCTCAAATGAGGGATTGCAATGAAACAGATGTCTATATTTGCTTATTCAAGTAGTTTCAGCTGGTTTTTAATGCACCAGAACTCTGTAGTGTTAACATGCAATTGTTACCTTAAAGAGCAGTTTGTACCTGATTTAACCCATGAAAACTAGTTTGGTTGGTATATATTAATGCATTTAGGTTGATTCAGTGATAATTAAACAATATTTTTTTTATAAAAAAAACAGTTAATTTAGGCGCTACCTTTTTTTCCAGTGTATTTTTGGGCCTTGTCGAGCTAGTCAAAGCTTAAAAAAAGTTTTTTTTTTTTTGAACAGAAGGGAAGTCCTGGTTAAAAGGGAAACTGCTGTTTCAATAGTCTTAGAGTCAGGATGTCACCACCCCCGGCGTAACGGTAATGAGGGGACATTACCATCATTCTGCGTCTTGTTAGTTCCCCGAGCGCCTGACACAATCAGAATGCAGCAGCTGCCCTTCAGACCTTAGAGATCTGAGAGAGAGAAAGAGTGAGAGTGTGTGTGTGTGTGTGTGTGAAAGAGAGAGAGAGAGAGCGAGAGAGAGGGAGGCCTCTTAGACCTCATCTAGAGACAGAGAGATCTGATAGGCAAGACCTGAGGGACTGTGTTCCCGCAGATGAGACACCCTGTGTACTACCTCCATGTAAATATAAACTGATCCACACAAAAATTTGCATAAACATTTTATTAATTCATGTTTTTAAATACTCCACAAAAAGGCAAAAAAAAAAAAATGCGTATCTTAAACAAAACTTCTAGTTGTGAATATATTTAAAGGCATTTTAAATGTATATTTAATTTATATTTAAATCTATTCAACAGAACTTAAAAAGACCTGTGGTGGTATTTACAGTGCTACTTAAAGTAAAATGTTAGTCTTTTTACTCTAAGAATGATGCAATTTGGATTTTCTTGCTACACTTATAAATAAATGTTAAGGTCTCAGTTCCTAAATTATTTAAGAGTGAGCAGGGGTATCATAAGCTAGTTAGGAGTAGAAAGATGTCTGTGTTGTGAACACAGAGGCGGAGACCAGACGTTTTAAAACAAAGAAAGAATGTGTTGGAATTATATGATGACAGTGAAACTTTATTTTTAGTTTTTTTATTCATTTATAGACAGTTTTTTTCATTTGTAGACTGTACAACATTTTTTTTGTTTTATTTACCGATTACATTAAAATAAAAAAAAAGATGAAATGAGATAAATGATGTAAATTAGATAAACCAGATTTAACTTGATCTTGATCTGCACATCCTGTATTTATCAGTATTGAATACAAAAGCGTCTGATAAACAGAGACGATTTTCAGGTTTCCTGCTAACCATACTGCCGCCGCCGCTGTCTGTGCCTGAGAGCTTTAGTCCCGGAATGCCGGTAAGAGGTTCCATTATGATTTACAGTTGCTCTAACAAGAGTCAGTTAGAGTCACTGGAGTCAGTTATCAAGTCCTTTGAGAGCTTCACTGGTATGGAGTTCTGCCACATCCAATCCAGAAAACACCTGCCCTTCCGTAAAGGTCATTCAAATTAGACAGTCAGACCCCAAAGCCTGCTGAGTGTTTTCACTTTACCACTGGGTTTCATCTTTAACTCTCACATTTCAACTTTACACCACCTGAGATCCTGAAAAATTATGCTCTTCAAGCTCTCACATGCATGATTTTATTATCACTTTTAACATATTTAACAGGTGTGAGAGTCTTACATCTGGTGATGTAAAGCCAATCAAATGTCAGCACCCCCGGTGATTGATCATGTCACAAATGTCCATTTCTTGTCTGCAGAAAATTGTTAACACAGTGTGTTCAAAGACGTGGAAAACATTTTGGCAAATGTATGCAGAAATCCAGGTAAAACCAAATGGTTCACTTTTTTCTTTTCTTTCTTTTTTTTCCCTGCAACTAGAATAACCTCAGATATTGTTCAGGCAAATTTTAGAAAACTGAATTTTTCTGGTATGTGAGATTAAAAAGGTTATAGGAAATCAAAAATCGAGGTTTTAGCAATTACATTTAAATTATGAACAACAATACAAAACGTACCTTCTTTTCAGCTTCTTTAACTAAAATCCCAAAAATTAAAAACCGTATGCACAGCAGGTATTCAGTAATTCTGCAACTTCCAAAGACACATACAACACATAGACAAATAATGTTACACAACTAAATGAAACTATTTGTTTGTTTGAGGACAATGAACAATAAGTAAGACTACAATATTTACACTACATGCATCTTGATGATAATGTAATGGGAACATGGGCCATGAAATGAGAGCATGACATCTCTTTCTTTGCTTCCTGGTTTTTTTTTTTTTGGATTGTTGCCAATGCCACTGGCACATTTAGAGGCCGCTATCTTAAACAGCTAAGAGGGCAATTTCTCCCATCAACAAAACACAGACAAGAAAATCACACTCCCCTTTTGCAGGAAAGAGTCTCTCATTTTCCATTTTGCTGTGTGGTTTGACTGTGTCACCATAATTTCATCTAATGTTGTGGATGATTTACCATTATTATTATTATTATTATTATTACTACCTTCCACCATTATTACTGTTGTAGTTACATATGTCCGCAGATAATGACAGTAATTTCAGTTGCTCACAGTGGTTTTCCTCATTAGTGACACTACTCTGGTGCTGTTGAGCACGGGAAAGTAAAGCACTCAGTCCAAGTCATATGAAAATGGCAATACTGATGCAAAGATAAAATGCTTTATTTGGCTGTTGACATTCTTGTGATTATTCTCTGATATTAGTTCCTGAAGACTAATGTCCGGTGTAAAGTCACTTATTAAAAATAAATATGAATAGATTTTAGATTGAAATAAGTTCTACAGGAGTGACAATGATGTAAACAAAACTTACAAACATTTGCAGTTAATCCATTTATGCAAGGAATTCTTTTCATTCAATAATTATTTGTAATTTTACTTAAAAGTTTGATTGGTCTTGATCAGCTTGAAAATATTTGAACTTTGACTTTCAGGATATATAATATTTTTATTTACAATGCAAAATTGTCTGAGATCCATGATTTATAGAAAAGAGACAAAAAAGCTATTCCCTCACTCCCCCTCCATCACCATCACAAAGTTGCGTATCAAAAGAAATTTACTGAGCATGTAAACATTTCTTTGATCTTTTCCTGCATGCATGAAAAATTCTAAAAAGTTAACTCTGAAATACCTCTGTTTCATGTGTGCTTTTCTGTTTTAACCTGATGAATTATGACCAGCATTTATAGAAAATGTCGACATGTGAGTGTGTGTGAACGTGTATGCAGACTTGTGCTGTCATCATCCACAATGGCGATCAACCAGAGGCGTATTTTAGATCCAAATCTTTTGTGCTAGTGTGTGTTGTAGCTCAAGGCTTGAGGGAAAATGTTTTTCTTTCTTTGCTTTAAACTGATACAGCCCAGATTGTGGAAACACACAGCATGGGCATTAATGAGGCACATCTCAGGATCATTCCATTTCGCACACAGACCAAATATTGCACTGTAAAAAGCGGTAACCTGCAATTGTTACGTTAAAGGGCTATTTCTACCTGCTATTTCTGCTATTTCTAAAATATAAATATTTGTTTTGTTGTTAGAAATTAATGAATACAGGTTGATTCAGTGATGTTAATGATATTTTTGAATTAAAATAATTCAGATGTTACCATTTTTGGTTATTATTACTATTTGTTTTTTTTTTTTTGCAGTTTAGAAACTCTTTGAATGGATGAATCTGTCCATGTACTTAACTCATGTCTGCCAAATTAGTTTATTTTGTGATTTTAGAGGGGAATGCATGTGTAGCAATGACACAATTTTTATAAGCATTTAAAAAATCATCAAAAGGGTTTAATTTTAAAAATGAATTCACTGACACATCGCCTAGAGCATGTAAAAGTGTGCACGTTAAATAATCAAATTAGATATAATGCATAAAAAGTCACAGCGCCATGGTTCACAGATGCACAGCAGATGTGATTTAGGGTGGGTTTATTGTCATATATTGAGCGGTACTACTCTTCCTTCTCTCCAATCTATGGTGTCAATTAAAGCTCAAACAAACTCATTTGCTCTTGTGATAGACTCCAAATGAAGTGGCCAGTGTATCTAGGCAACCAAAGAGGTCAGAGTTCCCTGTCCTTATCAGGAGCTGCTGACTGTAGCAGCGTGGAGACACTGTCTGATAATGGCCCCGTTTCCAGCACAAAAGAGGATTGGGGCTGTTTGTACATTTTTAGTGTTCACCTTATTGGCGCCTACCCATATGTTTTTTTTTTATTTAGAACACGCCACGATTGAGTACATTAACAGAATGTTTTGTTGTAACATATGTTATTTTTCTTTTAAGAGTGAATAGTGATATCCAAAAGAATATTTAAATATTTGAGATATATTAAGACAGTCTAAAATGCGCATCCCTGTTTGCTTCAGGGAGTGGGTTGCGCTTCGCATCGCATCGACCCGTGCGGATAAATCCGTCTCACATTGCGTGAGATGTACATGGGCAGTTAACAGTAGGCAAGCCTTCTGTTATTTCGGCACTATTGATTTGCACCCATTCAACAACTATTACACGATTCAAGGAGTGGGGATTATAATCATGTGAAGTGAAACTCTATTTCCAGGCGCATATGTGTGGGAGAAGTACATTATCTGGTCTTAAAGTCAATTGATAATACCCGTGGCATAGAGGGGATAACAGATAGAGGATGCATTTAAAAGTTTAAAATGCTGTCTGATCAGCTAAAGGAAGTGTAATTCCTTTCAGGTTGAAAGCGTTAATAGCATCACCGGTAACGGTATCCTCTGTGAAGTGAGGGCTGAAAAGACGCTATGCACGTCTGTCTGTGTCCGAGCGGGTATGTGCATGTGTGTGTTGTTTAGAGAAGAGTGAGCACATAAAATAAAGTGCCCAGAGGTTGCTTCTGGCATTTTGTGGTCATAACTCACAAAGAATAAAAAAGCAAGGAGGGGGAACCATGTGTGTGTGTGTGTGTGTGTTTGTCAGAGGGGTTGGGAGCTCCTGTCTCTGTTCAACTCATATCGCGTATCAATATTTGATCTCCACTCATTAGAGTGAAGAAGGGACCATCAGGCCACTGAACACGCTGCGTCTGTAGTGCCATGAATACACGCGCACACAGACGCAAATGCACTCCCCCTCAACCTCATTTCATGCACGACACTCCTGAGGTAGTTTGGGGAATAGAAAATTGCTTTCTAAGGAAGGCTCTGGCCAATTAAGGCCCTGACCGTATTGAATGTCAAGTGTTAATTTAGGTTGTCTCTCCTGTGACCCCCCCTCCCCCCTTTACTAGCAGTTGAGCTGGCAGGGGTCTTCAGATGAGCAAATACATGTGAGGTAAAAGTTGATTGCCTGAAGGACCTCGGGTTTTATGTGTCATAGACAAGTGGCAAATGTGTTCTCCTTCCAGCGTTTCCCCTCCCCACCTCTTTGACACCCCTGAGGGACAGAGAGGCAGGATTAACTGTACTGCAGCGATAAGAATGGGCGGTTTACTTTGGGGAAAAGACGAGTGTAATCACCTCACGGGCAGTAGGGAGGGTTGAGGATGGACTCTCTCTCTCTCTTTCTCTCTGTCGGGGAAACAACTTTGCTGACTTGTCCCGTAGTCTAGATAAATGACTTGAGGAGTAAAGGAATTCTGTGACACAAAGAGTGTGTGTTTTCATTTAGTTTTTTTTTTTATTTGATTTATCCAAAAATGTGTATGTACACATATGAACAAACGAACATACTGAACATACCTAATTTATTATTCATAGCTAATGAGACTTAATTGAAATTTGTTTAAATAGCAGAAAAAAACAGATACAAACTATACGATTGTGGGTATGTAGTAAGAGAATAGAGCTATGAAATTAATATTAAAATTTAAATCCTTTGAAAATTAAAACTCTAGAGGAGACACATGTGAGAATACATCTCTTATTAAAGGTATTGTTCCATTACCTCAGTTTACTCATGTTGCCCAGTGTACGTGTAGAGATGGTGAATGGATGCATTTTTAAAGCCCCTTGTATATTCTTACATGACAGACATTTGGTCTTAATGGCTTTATTATCATTATTGTGAAGCAGAGGCCTGCTTTCTTTAAAGGTGCAGTCTTTGGTCTTTCTCTGTCTGTGTAGAATAAATGTTAATGCATTTTTTAGATTAAGCGCACAGCTAATTCACGCAGCCCAACGTGCTTTAGACCTGAAAAAGGCCTCTGGCTACATTTGTTACTAGAAGGAACCAGCATGACCGTTCTCTGATCCACATCACACAGACAAGAGGGAACATGTTCTTGTTTTGAAATTGAATACATAAGAGTATTGATAAAGGTCTTGTGTGTGTTATTACTGCCTACAGCTGCTGACAGGAGTAGAGGAACATACAAGCTCTCAAGGGGTTGGACTCCCATTCACATTAACAGAAAAAAAAATCTAATTATACTTTTAAATTGTAAACCAACATAGAACACACACTTGAGAGTGTGAAACCAGATGGGCCACACAAATGATACAAGCAATCAAACAACTAAATAAATAACAATGACAACAAAAATAATACAAAGAACAGCTATGTATGCTTAGTCCATAAAAATATAGATGCCTCAATAGGAGTCTTTTTTTTCAAACTGAAGTCTGAATGAGGGAATAAGGGACAAAACCGCATGATAGACAGATGATCACAACCTTGTGTCCCCTTCACTGTGACCCCACCGTGCTTCTTTTGTCCCTAATTTCAGTCAAAAGAGCTGTAGTCTAGAAAGAAGGAGAAAAAGAAAAAGGTTAACTTCTCCTTTCTCTTTCTCTTGTCTCTCTGTCAGGATTTCCTAAAGTGGTCTGACATAAATGGACATTCTGGGGCCAAGGGCAAAATTATTATGTCATTACTCACTCTCATGTCGTAGAAACCAAAAGAAGAAATGTTGAAAAATGTTATGCGGGTCTTCTCCATACACAGTCTGTAGTGACTCAAACCTCTTGCCACAGTTTTCCAGTTCTTCAGAAATTGATCAAATGCAGGTGTTAAGACAATTACCGATCAATTTCAGCCAAATTCATTTTTCACCTGCAGTGCACAACCTCAGAAATCAACTATTTCTTTGATCAGTGTAACCAATGACTGTCCATGTACATAATATTACAGTATTTTTGGTTCATAATCTTGTTACATGCTTACTGTATGTCTTTCCTAATTTTATTCATTACTTAGCACGTTATTTCAAGACTATTTTATTGTTATATGTTATTTTAATATTATAATTTCTAATTTCTGTATTGTAATTCTTTTTATTGTCATTACTATTTGCTTTGGCAATATTGTATGCAAACACAATCATACCAATAAGTACTGTACATTAAGAATAACTCTGGATCAAAGACTTACATATATGATACTTTTATATTGATTTTTCTTTCATTATGCCATGGTAAAAAAAAAAAAGAAAAGTGGTACATTCTTTAAAATTTCTCCTTGTGTATTTCACTGAAAATTTCAGCACACAGGTTTGGAAAGACATGAGGGTGAGTAAATAATGACAGAATTATCACCCACTAAAACACTGTAACTCTTATATGGTAGAAAGATTTGTGTATGTACATCCAAACATGCATACAGAGAGGCTTTCTGAATGTGATGTGTTGGGAGAGTACTTGTCAAGTGGCATTGATTTGTTAAAGTGCTGAATTAGCACAGTACGCCAGCTGCCACCGCCCGCTCACTGTTGTGCTGCCGTGGGCTCATTTTCTCCTTAACAACTCTTTCCCATTTCCCCTTAGCCCCTTTTTTGCTCTCTCTCTCTTTCTCTCTCTCTCTCTGTCAGGCCACACACGCTCTCTCTTTAACTCTCGTTAATTCTGTCTTACACACACACATATTGCAGACACACCTCAGCTGTGACCCATAGCAAACCCAGCTTCTCCCTGTCTTGAGGACACACAACCACACCCACATAAACACTTACGCAATCTCTTGGGGAGGAAAAAAATCATTTCTGTGTTGTAGAACATCACCATGTTGAGTCCATCAAATTTAGATCGAGTTCTTCCCTTTAAACCCCCCTATAGTGGGATGAAACTAGGGGAATAATTAAGACTATCTCAGCGTATCCCCGGCCAGTATCTGTTATGCCAGGATATAGTGGAATCTGTGTCTCCCAGCTGTGCCTGACATTGACTGGGAGCTGTAGTCGGTCAGAATAGGATTTTGGCTGCACTGAGAGTCCACATTTTTATTAGGTAGCCAAAGTGTTCCATAAGCAGTTCCCAAGGTTCCCTTGGAGAGAGTGGCTGAGTCATATCCAGACTGTGTCAGGCCACACACAGTGGCAATAGATTTACCATGAGCTCAGTTCAGCTCAGTTCACAACTGCATTCAAATATTATTAGTGTGTACATAGGCCGCAACATAGATATTTGCTGATGAGTTACTGGCACGGTAGGGTTTACTTCCTGTCAGCGCCTCAGCTCAGAAACAGTGCCAAGCGTGGCTTGAATATGACTTCAGCATAACCATTTTCCTAAAATGTGGTATTTCAGAGTTTAGAGTCATTTGCAAGGTATTTGAGTGGAGCAGGCTGCACTTAAAAAAACATATAACATCTTAATTAACCGGTTTTATTCAAGTCAAAAATGTTATTTAATATAGCTAAATCAATCTAAAAGTGAATCAGGCAGATATTACTTGTTAAGGTCACATTTGCAAGTTAACACTTTTTTACAGTGTACAGCATATGTCTGCACTTTAATAAAGTGTAATTCGACATATCAATGTATTTCTGTCTCTGTCAATGACTTCAACGGTCTGAACCATATTCACACCTTTTCCAAGAGGTGCAGATGTTCTGGTGACCCACTACTTACTGTAGATGTAGTGACTGTGTGTGTTGGAGTGAGTGGGAGACTGTTTGTTTTTGGATGTT
Organism: Barbus barbus; assembly: GCF_936440315.1. Lineage (NCBI taxonomy): Eukaryota > Metazoa > Chordata > Actinopteri > Cypriniformes > Cyprinidae > Barbus > Barbus barbus. The sequence continues at coordinate 19,148,458 of NC_136736.1, read as the reverse complement.
AACTTAGCCTAAATACCCTCCATCTGCTGACCAGTTTGTGACCTCTGCACACATACACATACAGTATATAAAGTACATGTGTAGACAGTAACCAGTGTTAGCTGACATTAGTTGTACTTTCTGCGTCCTTGCTTCCTTCCTTGTGTTTCCTCTCTTGCTTTTTATTTATTTATTTATTTGGTGTGTGTGTGTGTGTGTGTTTTTTTTCTCTTTTTTCCATGGGGAGAGTGACACCCCCCTCTCCTCAACCAGCATTTCCCTAGTGTATTGTGTGATCAGACACTGAAAGGGTGATGCCCGCTTGCTCTGTCCACAGCTCCCATAAAACACTCAATAAAGCACCAATATAGAGCTTGATAGCACTAATAGTGAAACTCCATTCAGGGAAGAAGTACTCTCCAGAAACAGACAGAAGAATGTGCAACTTCCTAAAATAAAAACCCTTTCATTCTTTTGTACTATTTGTGAATTTTTTTAGTAGTGTTTATTTGTATTATTATTATTTTTAAAGCAATCTTTAGAGACAGCACAGCCAGTGCAATAGGGAAAACGTGTTTTACATGAATATGTTTGTGTTTGAGAGTGTTTGCAGTGTCTGTGCATGCATGTGCTAAATAGGGTGGTGACTGCTGAAAAAAAACATGCATCACAGGATCGTGAGGTGTTGAGGTCAGCCAAAGAGTCCTTAGATCAATCTGTGAGCGTATACGTGAGCATCTCTCTGTATGCTGTGTATGTGTGTGAATGTGTGTGACAGTAGGTGGAGACAGTCACCGGAGGAAGTCAGAAATGGCCCCTTTGCAAGCTCAGCATGTATGGGGCTTTGTGTGTCTCTTTCTCTGTTTCACCGCCTTTTTTTCTGTGCTTTTCCCGTCAAAGGCAGCCAAGCAGAGCCAGAAAAGCAGTTCCTTGGCAGGGCCTAATGGCAGTATGATGTAGTCTGTTGTGACTAGTGCATTCCTTTCAGGTTAAACCAGGGAAATTGCATTGTGTTCAGATTCCAAGTCGCATGAATGTTTTATTGCCACAAGAGTGTCAAAGGTCCTTGTCTGGGCCTCAGGAGAGTGGCAGAGGAAGCCTTTGACTGAGCGCTTCAAATGGGAGAGAGAGAGACATGAAAACACTTGGTTGAACAAATGGTGGTTGAACAAATAGTAGAAGGGGAGGCTAATAGACTGTGGCACACACTAAGAGGGATTTCAGTCTCTCTAAACTGCGACTTTAAAGGAAAATACATACCCTGCGACAATACTAGGTTGAAGAAAATTTGACAAGACACATGCAGAGAGGAGGAGAGAAACAGTGGAACAGAGGATTTTGGTCTGCCTTCTCTGTCCCTCCCTCTCTGAAAATCTGTGTATGTGTGTGTGTTTACTATGCGTGAGAGTGCTCAAGTGTGTTTGAAGCAGTGAGTAGGTGTTTGCTTTTGGCAAGTTTCTGAGAAGGGCTGGAGCATTTTGAAAGTGGGATGTGTGGTGGGGGTACAGACCTGTTATCTGCACACCACTGACAGGAGGGCCATCGCTCCCAATGGTACCTCGTGTTACCGCTTGTACTCCCTCATTCCTGCTGTTGTAACCTAACCTGAGAGGACCAAGGGAGGCAGAGGGTGAGGACGAAGAGAAAACGAGGCCCAGATTAGGGAGTTCAAAATGGGAGGCATTAGTGCTTTAAGAGATTTCCCTATCCAATGTGTCACCAGTTTGAAGATCTTACTTTTTCTCACAGAACAAAGTGACTATGAAACTAAGTTAAAAATATATATATATATATATTATTATTATTATTTTTATTTATTAAGTATGATTTTATTTTTTCAGTTCAGTTCAGTTCTTTTAACGTTGGTCAGTGGCATAAGACTCTCCATGATAAAAAAGAAAGAAAGAAAGAAAGAAAGAAAGAAAGAAAGAAAGAAAGAAAGAAAGAAAGAAAGAAAGGAAAACAGCCACCAAATGTCCTCTTTTAAGAAATAAAAAAAACTTTAAATGAATCATTCTAAATATGTAGATAAATAGTCATGAAAACTTACTTTTATTTCTTTAAATGATATTAGATATTATTTGTGTCACCCTGCCATTTTTGACTTTGTCTAAAAATAAAATAATCCAAATTAATTAGAAAATTAAGTGAAAAACATGCTCATCATAGAATAGGTGAATTCAAATTTTGCATGTGTGAACTGCATTTTTAATGTATTTTTTAGATAAAATTAATTTATGAGATAAAAAATAAAAAATAACATCACAACTTTGACCCATATGCTAACTTTCATCAGTTAACTTTACTTAAAAAGAGTGATGGAGGTTTTATTGATGTCTGAACGAAGAGACTTTTCCACTCATGTTTGTTCCCTGGTGCCAGTGATGCAGAGTATGGGTGGACAGCAGAGGAAATAGACTCTAAAGACTGCATATCACCATACACTTTTTTTTACTGAAGCCATAAATATGGCAGAGGGCAAAAAAGGTCATGAGCTAAGCACTTGATTTCTTATAAACTCAGTAAAATACTTAGTTCACAAACCCTGTCATGAAAAAGTACATTATGTGAAACCATACGACAGCAAGTAACAGAACCAAACTCAAGCCTTTATTTAGTGATCTTCATCTCCATCCTGAGCAGCGACCGTAAGCAGCAACGCTGAACTGACGTGCTCGTTACAAATTCAAATATTACCGCTTCAAGAAGCTTTACGACAGGATTACAGCTGAAAAATCGAACGTTCATTGGCTCTCATCTGCGTCAATATTTTCAGCGATTAACAATTTAAATTCTGCTCTGCACCTCACACAAACCTACTGTATTTCGTCAGAGAGGACTGCGGCTGCAATGCATTGCCATTTGCTTTTGATATTTTTGCAAAAAAATAAATTATTGTGATTGAACTTATCTTTCTGTCATGTTTTTCTTTATACTGTAGGCTACATATTTTTAAGAAATAGTTATGGTTAGGTTTAGAGGTAGGAGGTAGGAGGTAGGTTTTCCTATTTCAGTCTAGTATGTTTTATATCTTTTTATATGCAGTATAAAATGGGTACGTTTAGGTTTGGAAGTAGGCTAAGTGGGTTAAAAATCGAAATCGCTTATTATTTCAATTATAAAAATGGATTGATGCAAATATCTTAATGATATAAAAGATTTGTAAATATTTAACATTTATTAGCTAAACATATGTAGCATTTTTTATGTTTTAAATGTTGTAATACGTCCAAATTGTACGTTTCAGCATCAATAGCAATGTACAAAAATGTACGTTTTGTGCTTGTAAAAGTTGCGCACTAATACAAATGATGACATGATAACATTTAAAAGTATAACAATGCTTGAAAGTATTTTGTTCAGTTTAGTTTGAGTGACCAAGCTGATGTGTTTTGATGTGGTCTGTGTGTATGTGAATTATTTATTTATGCTGTTGCATCTCTTCTGCTCTGACCATGGGGTTGGTTTGCTTTGATGAAATAAATCTTGTTTGTGTGTGTTAGCTAATACGTTGAGTTGGATTATCCCACCTACACCATCACTCAATGTAAACACACCAAAGCTTTCCTGTGTCCAAATGCACATATGGTTAATCCGGCCCTGCCTACACACTGACCCGTATCAGCATCATTCTCTGTTTGCAGTATGCATTTCCTCATGCTGCTGCACGTAGCAGTGCATGGCTAATTAATTTAATTCACATGCCTTTAATGACTTATTGCCATCTATTTTTAATGGGTGGTACATATCAAAGAGCATTAAGTAGATCACATCTCAGCACAGTCGCATAGAGAGCGTTTGGGCTCATACAATCTCATTGCGGGTTTCACGGCCGAGCTGAGTGTTAACACATGTCCACAGCAATATCATTATTATAATTATGTTACACTATTGTACTCTGACTGACTCTGCGTTGGTAATTGTGCTTATTGAGCTATTTATATTAAAAGGGATTTTGTGTCTAGCCTAGAAAATGATGGAAAATGAGATAAAGGAAGTGGCAAAAATTGATCGCCTATATTTCTTTTTTCTTTTTTCTGGGATGATTACAGTGAAGCGTTTGGCTAATGGGTTAGTGGGAAGAGGCCCACCAGTTTATGATGAAACATCTTCTCTCTTTGGGCCTGCTTGCTTTAGCATTATCCTGCCTCCTTGTTGGGCTCACCAAAACCAGGCATTTGAAATATCCCTCATAATTAATATATATTCCAGGGTCTGTCTAACCATTCGAATAAAATTAAATATTAAATATTTAAGATGGTGGATCACCGAAGATGTTTAATCCTTTTCTTCTAAACATGGAAAGCACAATTGCTGATTAGAAAGATAATCTTTCCCCCTTTCTGGTATTGGTCTTTTGTGCCCCTGCAGATCGAAGGTTTTACATATGTTAATGACAAGATTTTATGCACATAGATCTACAGTGGGTCTCAGAGCAACAAAGCATAGTTGAATACCACAAACCTGATGTAATAAATAAATAAACAAAATTAAATAAATACATAAATAAATAAAACTTTCTTTGCATTTGCATTTGGCTTACGGGATCTCCTCTTCTCAATGTCAGACTCATCGGGGTTCCGTGCTTAAGTCCATTTCTATAAAATATTAAAGACTGGGTTTCTTGTAATTAAAGGAGTGGGTGCATCTGTTCAGACTCTGCTGTGCTTTAATTAGCCTTGATCAGAGTTGTTTTGTAATGACAGCACAGTGCAAACACACTGGCACCACGCAGCAAGGGGCAACAGGCCATGGAACTACACACATGTATGCACCAATACACACAGCCGCACACCCTTTAGAGAAGAACAGGGGGCTTCTCTTCGTCTTTCCCGGTTGTAGAATTATCTTCATTGCTATCCATTTATTGATCTGTCTCTTACTCATATGTAATTCTCTCCATCTGTCTTCTCCTCTCATCTAATCTGCGCCAGCTCTTAATGGCTGCTATTCCCGCCATGAACAAGATAGTAATGTGCCCCGGTAGCTGTTATGATGTGAAATGACCCTATTGATTGCTTACCCTGCTGACAAAGAAGGTGGCAGATACCACTTATTACTGTTAATGAGGTGCAGAATGCCTTAAGTGAGTCCTCAGTCAGAACATTGACAATAGCACTGCAGCAGCTCGTTAGTGATGGGGACAGTAATCAGCTCTGCATGGAAAAGAGAAGGTGTTGCAGATGGTACACAATGACTCAGAGGTGAGTTGGTTTGTGTTTTGCTCTGGAGGTTAATATGTCTGCTCAAAAAGTCACACACACACACAAAAATAATAGTTTCTACTGTCAGAAAAATGTGTCTTTTATTCAAAAAAGGTATAATTTTATAATAACTGCACACTATGGAACATTAGTTAAGCATTAGTAAACAGCCAGTTCATCATTTATAAAGCATTGTTCCAACATTAATAGGCATTAGTAAGCAATATATAGATACAGCTATAAATGTTTTGTTCTTGAGCATATCTATAATGTTTACTAATTGTATTTTCATACTATATTAATGATCAATTTATAATATCTAAATTATTACGTTATTTACAAACCAGTTATTTAGGAGTTGTCAGTGGTTCATAAGATCATTTAGAAAGTGTAATTAAATGATTAATAAACTATTTTAATGTACATTTATAAATCTTGTTATTTAGACACATCATAATAGTTGCCCAGTGTGTTAATAAATGCTTTAGTAACACATATTCCTGCTGTTATTTCACGATTAAGTCAGGTAGTTATTAAACATTTAGTAGTTGCCAGCCATCTATTTTTGCGAGCTCATCTAAAGTGAGGACTATTCATACCTGGTAAAGCATTTACACAGGAGATTTAAAGGCTCATTTATCTTCCAAACAGAAAAGTTAAACAAACACAACACAGAGGGATACAGAACACAGAAATATTTTTTCAAATGCAAAAAAAAATAATTGTACAACTTGAAAAATAAACCTCTACAATTTCATAGAAAAAAATGAAATACAAATTTAAGTGTACAGTTGTACAGTTAATTTTTTTTGCATCTTGAAATAAATATTTCTGAGTTCTGTATCCCTCTGTGTTGTGTTTTTCTGTTAGGAAGATAACCGAGCCTTTAAATCTCATTTGTAATAGATATGCTTATAAATCAAGAACAAGGCATTTATAGCTGTATTTATAAACTGCTTACTAATGACTAGTAATGTTGGAAGAATGCTTTATAAAGGATGAACTGACGATTTACTAATGCTTACCTAATGATTCATAGCGTGCAGTTATTATAAAGTGTTTATGGTTATGACCATGCTCAAAGGTATAGCTGCTGTATCCTTTATCACAGTCGGAAATTATTTGTATGGTATGTACCCCCAAATGGTAAATATTAGTACCATATAGTGAAATAAATGTACAGAAGGCCTCAGTGACAAGCTTTTGTACAATCTTTATTTATTATTATTATTATTTTATTTTTTTATTCTCTGATAGTGCACATACTTTTGGAAGTTTCTGGACAAAATATAACCGATCTGAAAGTTTTATATAGGTGCTCATTTTCTCTCATTCTGTGAGTGAAAGCTAGAAAAATGTGACTCTCAGTTTTGGAGCTGTTGATGAACCCGAATGGAGAATCCTGTTACACAGAATAGTCCCTTACCACACCGCAACGACAGCACTTCCCTGCCAAATGACTTACTCACCCATTAATGGAACGCAGAATGTCATTGTTCATATTTCATAATTAATCATATCCAGCCTTGCAGCTTGTTTTTTTCTTCTGTAAAAGCGTCCTTTCCTGTTGTGGAAGCATTTATATCCAGAGGTGCAGTTGACTGTGTCCTTTACCATTAAAGGAACCATACACATGTCATTTATCTCAGATTTTTAATACAAGCCAGCACAAACCACTTGTAAACACTATATCATGTCCCTGTCACTCTCACCACAAACACGTTGATCAATATCATCCGCTTGCAATAACAGAACGGTTTAATATATTGCTTGTTTGTCTGTTTTGCAAATGAATAAATCCATGACTTATTGAATGCTGTAAGGCTCCTGATATATATTTTAGCCTGGGCAGGGTTAGAGAGGGAAGAGAGAGGCTGTGGGAACAGTCAATACTTTCATATGTTAGGTGGTGAAATGAATGACCCAATCATCTCCATAAGAAAGCTTGTTTTAAGGAGTTCCCTATACACTGATTTATGCATTTCTCATAATCTTTATCCCTGTCTTAAAGCAACCTTTTCTTGTTAACATTTAAATGCACCCCTGTATTGCACAAAAGCATATACATATAATCACACACTTTTTAAATGGCATGAAGACCAGTTTGTATAAAAAAATCTTTTTCTTATTCTGTTAGATGTGATCCAGATCAGCCAAGTGCACACAATGCAATGGAAAGACAGAAAGTTGGATTCAATTTAAGCGATTCCTTCTGCATCCATGCAAATTAAAACTTCATTATTAACCTGGTGGTGCACTTCTCTGAAGTGTTTCATTAGGAAAATGAAAGGAAGTAGGAAAAAAATCAATAGCATCTGAAAATTAAATTAGCCATTTTGGGTGCATCAGACAAACACAGTTTTGCGCATTCAGTGGTTTTATATTATGCTTGGAGAGATGTTTTAGAGTTTACAAGTCCTGGCATCATAGCGATTATTGCATTTTTGCCTTAACAAGCTCTGGTCAAATATATGTTACAGGTAGAGGAAAATTAACCATAAACTTCACTTAATTTATACCTTATGTGGTACACTTAAAGTGATATTTGTCAATGGTTATCACTTTGAGAAAAAATGTTCAATGGGTCATGGCATATTGTGCCTGTACATGTAAGTTATATTTATTTAAATACTTAATACATTTCCTTCTGCTTTACTTATAATGTATATAATTATACAATATGCTTTACAAAATTCTTTGTGCAAAAATTCATAATTTAACAAAAATGTTGTCAGAATTTTGTCATGTACCGGTCCTGACCATTTAAATGTTTTTTTTTTTTTTTTTTTTTTAGTATAATGTTATAAAATATTACATTATATTCCTCATCAAATTTTATATGTGACATTTGTACACTATGAGCAGATGCCACCATAATAGACCAATTTTCAAGTCAAGTTCTATATTCAAGTGTTATTAATTTCAAACCTGACAACACAAATTACCCCTTTGTCACAAGAGCAAGTGACTCTTCAGCTGAAGTGAGAGATTAGAGTGTATGCATGTGTGTGTGTGTGTGTGAGAAAGAGAGAGAGAAACACTGCAGTCCCTGAACATCTGGCAGCATGTCATAGGGATGTTCGGTGGCTGTCATTAATTTGATAAAATAATTTCAAAGCATCGTGATTAAATAAGCCTGTTAAGAAACAATCACCCATTATATTTGACAAGGAGGTTTGGTTTCAAGACTGTGTACTTTATGAAAGCTGAAAAACAATGAACATAAAACAGTATAAGTGTGAGCATGACACTTTTGCACACACATCTTAAACAGGCTGTTATTCAAATAAGAGGAATTAGATGTGCTGCATTGTGGATAATACATGGGTGTGTAATACCGCCCAACATATCTGGTGTTCAGTTTTAATTGTGAAATTATCTAGGTATTCAGCTCTAGAGAACTGTTCGAAAACAGTGTCAAGAAAGCAGCAAATAAATCAAATTGGCAAATTGTGAAAGTTTAGCTCAGGAATATTTTTCTCTTTCCTCTAAATCCTGTCTGATGATTTCTTTTTGATGCAGTGCATGTGCTGCATTAGGAAATGTCATGTTAAACATAAATTCTGTCTGTTTCCTCCACCGCTGTCTTTTTAAGCATATGACTGCTTGTATGATCCATCTGAACCAGCAAGTAAAGAGAATTACAGGTAACAACAATATAAAGTCTACATAAAAATCAAGTGTCAAAAAAGTTTCAAATTAAATTCAATACATGTGATCCTTAGTAATATCTTTTTAAAAAGCTCTAATTCTCATTTTCAGTTTATTTATTAAGGAGACTTATACCTTTCTTGGTAAAACAGACATAATTTAATTGACATCTGACAAAAACAAAGTCTTTTGCACTATTGTAAGATGAAATGTAAAAGTTAAGCAGGTTTCTGTCACTAACTAAACTTATATTTCTCACTTTATATTAACAACACTTCTAGTGGCCCATAATGTGTGGCCTGTATGGTGAAGGAAATAAGGAGGCGTTTCTCTGAAAAGGGCCACCTCAGAGTGCTGAGTGTATGTTTAGGTATGTGTCTGTGTGTTTGTGTGTGTGTGTGTGTGTGTGTTTTAGTGAGAGAATGTGTGTGTTGGAGTGGGGAGGGGGTAAAAGTCCCTTTGAGCTGAAGATTATTGGTACGCCACAATTTACAAGAGATATGCCGTCATTAGAGCTATAGTTGGTGAAGGACCAAACCACTGGGTAAATCTGCCATGAAATACTAAACTGAGGCAATAAAACCTGAGCATTTGCAAGAAAATGGAAACAGATGAGGGGCCGTAAAGGATACTTGATGAATGTATATGTGTGTGTATGAGAAAAAGAGAATGGAATGTGAACTGCTAGAAAGAGAATATGAATTTGAATGTATTTTTGTGAGTGTGTAAGCTTGTGTGTGTGTGTGTGTGTGTGTGTATGTGTGTGTGTATGTGTGTGTGTGTGTGAACACTGTGGTCTTTACAAGTGCCATAAAGCCACATGCGAATACTTGCCAAAAACAGCGAAATCTTTGGCAGAGAGACACTAGTAAAGGGTGGGCATGGCATTGTGGAGGACACCCACAATACAGCCCTAAAACCAGCACATCTTATACAACATATAAATGCAAAACAAAAGCCTTATTAATTGATACATTAGACAAATTATTACTTTTACTCTAATGTTACTTTTAAACTAAAAAAAAATTAGCAAAAAGAGTCTCAACTGAGAACATTATGCTGTCAGTTCTCAAACATACACAAGTGTGCTATAGTGTATTTATTGCAGCGTTTTCTTGAGGTTCTGGTGTCTTGTTTCCACTCCTCTGAAATGGACAAGTGTTTTTTTTTTTGTTTTTTTTTCTCAGTGAGTCCACTTATTTCCAGTTGGTGGTTCTTGTGTAACATGTCATTTAATAATTTCCGAGTGGGTTTAGTTACTGTATAGTGTCCTCAGTTTGAGCACACTCACACTGCTACAAGACTCAGCTGCAGAATGTAAACATAAATCAAAAATACAGTATATAATATAATACACCTGTAATAAAGAATGGCACAGACTCACCACTTTTTGTTTTCAGATTTTCCATTAAGAAAATAAAAAAAACTGATTTATCTGATGAATGAAATGAATGGCTATTGTCCTCTCATAATTCATCATACATAATTCATATTTCATAATTTGAGTACATGAATAGCAGAACTTGAATGAATACATACATACATACATACATACATACATGCATGCATATACATTTAACCAAAGACACCAAATTTTACAAATCATATGACACATCTCTGTCATTAAAGGGGGTATTACACTGTCATTAAAGGGGGTTTCTGCCAATCTCATGCTAATTTTGAGTACCTGTAGAGTACTGCAGCCATCATATCTCAGAAGAATTTTTAGTTTTATCAGATTTATTAAAGACAGATACAGCTTTATGCTAAAGAGGAGCTAAAGAGTCACGAGCTTGCAAAACATTTGCTTAGTGATTGTATGCAAACTGTGACATCAACAAAAACTTAATTGACTTAATTAAAAAAAAAAAAAACATGTTTTTTTTATAATACATTAATCATCAAAATGCCGAGAACAAACAAACACACGTGCACAACTTTGTTTCTGCCCCGGAGAAAGAAACAGCATCCACTGTTCCCTTAACACTGGGTTCTTTGAGAAGCTGAACAACCAAAAATACAATTCTTTGGTGACATTGTTGATTTCGGGGTCTAAAAAAACAAAATGAAAAATCCTTCTCGATCAAGTCCTGTGCAGCACTGCCGGTGACATCTGTAACCCGAATGAAGTTACATGGGCGTGCTCTAGGCTTTTTAAGTTTTCATGTTATTCCGTCCGTGAAAAACCTGTGTTTTATTTGACTCAGGACTTCGGTTCGATAAACAGATTAATTCTGTTGTCAAATCATGTTTTTTTCCATTTACGCCACCTTGCAAAGGTTAAAACTTTTCTCTTCCTCAAGAATTTTGAAACAGTTATTCATGCATTCATTACCACACGTCTTGACTATTGTAATTCACTTTATTATGGAGTTAATGGTTCATCTATTGGATGTTTACAATTTGTTCAACTTTTTTTATCTAATTATCCAAATAATGTATAGTCCTACAAAACTATTATTATCAGAGCATGTGAGCAGAGCACAGCGGGAGCAGATCAGTGGATGAGAGAGTCATAGCGGCATTTTACCAGTGTTGCCCAGTACAGCTGCACTGCTGTTTGTTTAATCAACATGTGTGGCTCCATTAAGCTTTTGTTTGAGAGGCTGACAGTGAAGGGAAGGTGGGTTACAAAATACAAGTCCAATTAGGGCTGGGCTCCAGCAGTGTCAGAGTCCTTGGCAAACTTCTGTTTCCAAAGTGAAGACTTCTGTCTTCATTATTGAAACCGTACTTGAGGAATTGTTTTGCTGCTTAGTATAGCAAAGACTAACCATGGTTAATAAACAGGCAGTTTAAGGGTTAACCTCACATTTTTAATGTCCCTGTTGGATTTAAGAGCCTACGCTAGAAAAGCCCAGGTTACGGTCTCATTGTGTCCAATGCTGACTTAAGTGAATTTGAATTTTTTAATGAATGGTTCAATATCCAATTCATTAAAGTGGCTGTTTTATTTGATGCATTTTCTGTAGGCAACTGGAGAGAAATGAATTGCAAGCTTAATGTTTATTGGAAGGGATGAGAGTCTGACCCTTTTTTGATAGGATCATAGTCACAGAAGCGCTACTCAGCGTGTCCCTAAGCAATAGACGTTTTGGTCGATTCTTGGCTTACCCCTCTGCAGGGGAATGAAAATGATAGAAAAATGTGCCATTGCAGTATTTCATCTTTAGAGGAAGGTGACAAGTTGGATTGACTCTTACTTTAGGATTCCTTGTCTTTTTCTCCTCATGTTTTCTCAGGTCTTCTGTCTTGTGTACTGCTAGCAGAACAGACAGAAATATAATTGTACTTTAGCATTGTCTACTTCTGCTTCTTTTCTTTTTTGTTGTATGACATATAAGATTAATATATCTCACTCATACTCACTCACATATGCTGACAATATGTATTGTATATAATGTGTATCTATTTCTAATTCTGAAAGTTTTGTTTATATGAACCCAAATGCAATCTGATATCTGATACACATATTTGTTTACATGTGCATTACATGTATTCTGAACACAACTTCAGTGGCTTGAGCATTCAGAACTGGAGAAAGCCAATGCAATAATGTCACAAAAGGTACCATGGATACAAGAGTTTTTTTAAATAATATTTTTTATAATGTCTATAAAGACAGCTAGCATATATGTCAGAAGAGTTTTTTAAGCAGACATTTAGTAAATATTCAGTCTCATCCACTGACCAGTTTGTAAGTAGTAGGCTTAGATGTAAATAACCATACGCACGTTTGTAAGATGCCATTGAATATGTGCACAAAATATTTTTGAATCCAACTGAGAACGTAGTTGGATTCAAATATTTAAAGGCCTAACTTTTCAGGTCTACACCACCACTTCCAATTCAATTTCATTCTAGATCAAGCTCAGTTGGATCAGTTCAGGTGTGAAGTTCTATCCAATTGAGCCATCAATCCGATTACTAATGTATTATTAGGTTGCATGTAAACATCAAGTCTAACACATTTTTGTGTTCCCCATATGCGGAACACAAATTTAACACAAAAAAAACTGAAAAAAGAAAAAAAAGAGGGATATGAGACTTGAGTCAGAGATTATAGGCAAAAGAGGAAGGAAGAGAGAGAGTTGCTCCTGAATGTGTGTCAGATAGAGTTTTGAGGGCCTGACATTGGCTGGAGACATGCCAGATGTCAAGGAATGGTGTTGTTGTACACTGAGGGCACAGCCACAGTCCGAAAGTATTGATTTCCCTGCTTGTAGGAAGCCAGTAACTGTCATGTGGAGAGGCCTGACCTTGGAACAGCCAAGACAACTATTCCCCAATTCCCAGCAGCCTGACTGAAGCTCAGAGCAATGTAGTCAAGACAACAACACAGCTCTGCTTTATGGCAAAGAACGTGGGCTCATCTCACAGCAGAGAAAGAATGAAGAAAAGGAGAAAGAGAGAAAGAAAAACAGTCCACGCTATCCAGTTCCCCTGAGCTCTTCATGGGCAGCCTTGAGTCTAGTTATCACAGTGCTTGAAATGACAATAGCTTGACTTAGATTTTCCTCTAGAGACTCAAATCTGGTCTGTAACTCTGGACAGGACAAGAGAATGAAATGGATGGATGAGAGGTGTGTGAGAGAGAGCTAGGTTAGGAAGTAGAGGATGTACTACAGAAATGATTCATGTGGGAATGTGATGTTGAATAAGACACAGCCCTGTCATCTGCAGCCCTTCCTACAGACCCATCAAGAAGACACAAACTCTTCCCTCAGAACTTTAGAATACTGTTATTATCACTGTGATGATACTAAGTATACTCAGGCATTACTCCAATTACTCCAGTTATTTCAGCGCAGCATAACCAACCAATTAAGGCATTTGCAATGAGCCTGTCTGCCTCTTCAGATTGCACTTCCTGTGTACTTCGATTCACCAATATAGTGCCTTAAATTGTACAATGGTCTTAAATTGTACAACGGTCACTGCACCTAAAATGTTTCCTTCGCTTATCTCCACCACTACTGCCCTCCTCTCATTTTCTACCATTGCAACCTTATAAAAGCAGTTTTACAACTACTACTGGTCTTTTGGTGATTGACAACAGCTGATAAGTATATATCTTTCTATTTATATGTGGGTCATTGCATTTTCCCACTGCTTCACAAGTTGCAGAAGTAATTTAATTACCTCTTGCTCTGCAGTGATGGTTCCGTCTTTTTCATCATTACATAGTCTGATTCTTCATCTTCTGCTTGTCCTCTTTGTTATTCCTTGGCCACCAAATGGAACTGTTTTTCCATATACTTTGGATGAGTTTCTAAGGGCTATCCATGGCCATCTTGCTAATAAATAGTAATTAGACCTTACTGTCTATTGTTCCATGAACACATATGTGGAACAATAGACAGTAAGGTTTAATAACTAGTTACTAGTAACTTAGTTACTGTAATAATATTACTTTTTTGCAGTAACTAGTAGTTTAACTAATTACTAATAAGATTTCAGTAATAATATTACAGTTACCATCCATAAAACAGCTTAGTTACTTTTGATGCCTCAACCCTGCTGATTTAAAATCCAACAATCAAATAATTCCTAGATTTATTTTCATAATTTTGATAACTCGTACATGCATGTGATGTCCCCAGTGCAGCAGACATGCTTGGAATATGGAAAAGCTTATATCCATCAGATAGAAATATTGCATTATATTGATTTTGTCAGGAAAAAAGATGATCTGAACACTGATGTGTAAGTTGTGGCTGTAGTTTACTCTGACATTACTTCCCACCCACATCCCTCTGATCAGCATTTGGTACATTATATTACTATAATTAAACATCTTTTTGGAAAATTAAACAGTTTCTTACAAACTTATGTGATTTGATAAAATACATAATGAAATATAGTCGTATATCGGTAACGGAGAAATTACAATTGGCTTCAAGCTACATATGACAATTAATGAGATTAATACCACACTTCTACTTGAATGTCACTATCAATCACTATTGAGCGTTTGTAATAACCTCTGACTGTGATGCAGGATGGATTTTGGTCAAACGATGAGGCAGAAATATGTTGTTAATAACATTTTATGTGGAAGATACACAGTTACAACTTCTGTGGGGCGTGAAGAAAAAGTAATGTAACAAGTAGTGTAACTAATTACTGTTGCCAGAAAGTAATAAATAAAAAACAATATCACTTCTGAAAGGAGAAACTAGTAATGAGTAATATATTACATTCTTTGAGTATTACTGAGTAATATTAATTAACTACATGTACTTACTATATTAGGGTTAGGATGAGGGTTTGATTTAGGATTAGTTGCATGTTATTACGCATAACTAATTGTTATTATGATAGTAAGTAAGACACCATATAAAATAAAGTTATCAAAAAGTCTTCTATGTGGAGCAAGGCTCCGTGATCATTGTCATGAATAATAATAATAATAATAATAAAACAACAACAAAACAACATAATAATAATATTAATAATAATAATTAGCTTTATAAAGTGTCAGTTAGTGGCAAAAACACACAATGTACATAATACAGACATACAATGGAGTCAACAGCATAGCCAAAATGTTCAACTGTCCTTGCTTGAATGATGAAACAAAATTTGACGACCCATAGCTCCCACACCACAGAACAAGGATAAATCAAACAGTGGGACATCAGTGCTGAATGCGACCGTTTGACACACAGACGCTCCAGGGGTGAGAGCTTACGGCAGACCGGTGCAATGCAACAGCCAGCTGCCTACCAGCATTAACCGCCAGCGATGAATGAAAATAAGTAATAATGAATCTAGATGAAACAAAGACAAAAAGAAACAAAACAAAAGATAAACAAACAATTCATGTGTGAAACAGCAGCAGTTAGTAAACAAACTTTATGCATCCACACTGGTAGCTGCTATCTGTGTAAAATCAAATACTACTGGTACTGCTGGTACTATTGGAATGAATAAAAGCCAGCTAAATGTAAAAAAGTTAGAATACTTGGATGATGAGCAAATAAAGGGTTCTAGGGTTATGTGGAGAGTTACACAGAGTCACTCTCAAATGGTATGTTAATCTGATTACAAAACCCAAAGAATATTTTTAAATTACATTTTAAAAGTGTAAAGGTATTTATTTCAGATTAGAAGACAGCAGAAATATTTTTCTTCCAAAATGATACATAACCAATTCAGTTTTAAATTTAGTGTAACATCAAAATAGAACATAGCACCATAGAATAGAGGTTTTGAAAATTATTTTCATAATTAGTTCATGTGTGAAAGCATTGCTGTCATCCCAACCTTGTCACTGACCTTGTTTACCGACATTGACAGATCTGCTATCTCAATTTGCACTTAGCTCTAGAGCTTGGTCCTGTTGGTCTGAATTATGCACGATGTGCTACAGTAAATGCATGTCACCAGCTGCCTAAACTATTTCACACATTGATAAATTTGTTAAGCAGTAGAAGTACTGGTGTCTGTGACACTGATGCTTCCCCTAGGGACTGGAAGGAAGGCAAGCCATTGCATGTTGGCAAAGTACACTCCAGCGGGCTGGCAGACATGAGCTGGCTGGCAGACAGAAATGGGTCATTTGCATGGTTCCTGCCCCACCATTTGTCTTTAAATGAGTGCACTTCACACACTAATGATTCCACAACAGAGCTACTGTGTCTCTGTAGACCAGAACTCTAAGTTCCACTTAGAACAGATTATTAGGCTGTGGTACAGGCTTAAAAGCCTTGGAAAAAAAAAAAAAAAACTCAAAAAATACTGAAGTCAGTGGAGCACTGCTCTACACATAAACACTCTTCCCATCTCAGCTGAATCGTCCTTTTCCCTGACTCCATCAGTGTCTTGGTTTTTTTCTAGGCAGATAAAAGTGTGACTCTGGACTGCACTATATAGATTCAGTTTCTCTGGTGTAGCACACAAGTATTTTTGTCTTCTGTCAAAGAAAAAAGAAAAGAAAAGAAAAGAGCTTATAAATAGACAGGGGATGCTGATTTATTTGATGATAAACAGGCTGAGCTGGGACAAGTCTATAGAAAGTCCAGTAACATGCCCTGCCCTGCACCTTACACTCATGCCATTGTATCTATGAGATTACATGCTTCTGCAGCAGTTAGTGATTTCACTATAGGAAATTGTGTTGTTACTGTCTTCAAAGGGCTGAAGATGTATTGTCTGCACGTATAAATGTACTCAAGGAGTTTGTTGCTTAAAACTATGTCTAGGTGGTTTGATTTTCTGCCTTGCTTTCATCCCAGTATTTCAGCCAAGTATTACAATCAGAATAAAATTGAATTTTTTAGAATTTTTGCCACTTGACCAGTATTTTACATGTTATGGCTTTCCGTCAATTTGACATGGTCAATAGTAATGAAGTCTTTACGAATAAGAAAACACATTTCTGAAAGCTGAGTTTTTCTCCTACATGTTTATAGTAAAACAATAAAAAACAAATAAAAAACAAAAACACAATTATGCTGTGTTACTTTTGGCAGGCTTGATAGAATAACTACAAACACCAGATCTTACAGCTTTAAATTAACTGCTGTTCATAAAGATCATTGTAAAATAAATATGCATTGTCAGGTACGAACACCTGAGAAGAGATGATGCCAAACCCTCAGAGGACACATAGAACTGCCAAATTTTGCTATAAGTTTGATTGCAACATATAGTCATTGCTGTTAATAGTGTTCATCGTCTGTTTGATTACATCATTAACTAATTTTTACCGTACATTTCTGCCATATGTACATCAACTTGACATAGTCACCACTGATAAGCTACTACTAAATATATTGTAGAAACTTAATTTTCTGTAAAGCTGCTTTGCAACGATTTGTATTGTGAAAAGCGCTATACAAATAAACTTGAACTGAATTGAATTGAACTTTGCAGGCAAACCAGTAAGGTGTAAAAGGTTGAAATAACCATATCCAAATTTCAAGTCTCCTAGCTGATTGGGGAGACTTCTACTGAAAGTTAAAGCACACTGTATGTACTTGCTTACATAATTATATGACAGTGGTGAAATTTTGCAAGCATGAAAACCCTTCTTTTCAATTATGCAGTGTTTTTCAAGTCACCACAAAACTAAATATGCATAAACTTTATGATTTGTAACAAATGGCTTCCTGCAAACAGTTATGGGGACCAAAAGAAATGATCAATATCAATGCAAGGGGCTCTGTAAATTAAGTTTAACACTTATCAGTTAAATTATTCAACCTCTCTTACGACCATTCTTATATATTACTACTTTATATATGTATTATTACTACTCTAATATTTATTAAATAACAAAAATAAGCTGTTTTTAAAATCCCCCTTTAAATGAGAGAACATTTAGGAGTTTTTGAACCAAAAACCATTCTGAAACCAAAACTTTTTATGCATTTTCTTTTTTTTTTCTTTTTTTTTTTACAAAAATTGATTTCAGCATAATTCTGATTTTGAGGGAGATTATAATATTAATATAATATTTGATTAAAACAGGAATGTTCCAAGATATGGCAAAATAATTTTGTAGAAATATGTAGAAGCATAACACCACTTTTTGTTTCAGTTGACAAACATTCCTCTGCCAGCTGTCTTAATCTGAAAATGGAGAGATATAGAAAATATTGTTTTGAAAATATTGAAAATATTGCACACAAAAAATGTTTGGCAGTTTATGCTACTTTTTTTCTCCCAGTAATTTGTCAGGTGTATTACTAGCAATGATTATCATTTTTCTGTCTTTTTTAAAATACAGATTCTTGATTAAAAATTTCAGCTTCACTGCCTGTCTAATTAATTACTGGGGCCATTCTGAGCAGAGCTGTTGGTCTAATTAGTCTGAAATGGGAGCTGATGCTGATCATTCTGCATGTTACAGCTGTCACTGTGGCCTCTCCCTCAGGTGCCCCATCAGCACATGCACATACTGGCCCTGCGTGGCCCTGTACTACCATGAGGCAGAGATGCCCCAATTGTCCAGTGACTTCTTGCGGAAATGCTAATGAAGCACAAAGCAGCAATGTGTGACATGAAGAAACAATTTTGTTACCAAACAGAAGCAATAAAAGAAGCCCATAAACATAAGCAGACACATTCATACAGCATCATCTTACAGATAACACTCTCTGTTAGATTTCTATGTCCCTCATGTACAGATTTATTGTGAAAAACATTTCAATATATATATATATATATATATATATATTTTTTTTTTTTTTTTTGCCAAACCATCTATAACTTAAATACATAATTATATGTTTCACAAATACTTCTATTAAAATATGTTTAAAGTGTCCTGTAAAATGTACTGACAAGCATTTCTGCAATTTAATACCGTACATTTAAAATATGTAAAATATGTTAACTGTAAATGTACTACAGAATAACACAGTACAGTTAAAATTATAGTCAAAAAAATAGTATGAAATTTAGTATGTTAGTTCAAACAAAATAAGTGTACTTCTTTGAAGCTGGACAAGAGATTATTAAAATAAAATTATTAAAAAAGTGTAAAGTAAAACATATTACATTATTACAAAATGCATTTATACTAAAGTGTGTTTAGAAAGAGTTAAGAAGGTGTACTCTCGTCAAGTATGTGAAAATGGCCTTTTATTCCATTAATATTATATAATCTGCCAGTACAGGTTTTAATATTTATGCATTTAGCAGACACTTGTAAGAAGTAGTCTGTAAATATATTTGTAATTATATATTTATAGTTAATAAATATAATAATATATAACTAACTAAATAGGCATTAATCAGTGCACAAGCTATGATCGAAGTCATCCAGTGTGATTAGCTCTGTTTCATCTGCTTCTGTCCAAAGACTTTCAGTCTTTGTACATCCACCAATTTACTATCACAGTCTGTCTATATACCTACAATGACAGTGATTGTGTTAGTTTCTCTCTGTGTGTGGGCATGAGGGTTTGCTGACTTTGTAAGAAAAGACTCGTTACGAGACAAGACCTCATTTCCACTTCAAGGGAATGTATGAAACCTGATATCAGCAGTCCCTTCCTGTCTCTCTCTGTCATGTCAATGCTAAAAAGAAAAGCTCAATGTATACATATACAGTAGCTGGGGGAAACTACATAATGTATAGCGGTTTTCTTACTGAGGCTGAAAAAACCAATAGCTGTATGCACTCATCATACCAGTTCCAGTGGACAATGGGTTAAAAGTAATAACAAAAGAAAAACCCCATAAGAGGACCCAGTTATATTTACCTGAAAGGTCTGAGACAAAGCTTGATAAAAGTACATATTGACTCTGTTTCAACATCTAGAATGTTACAATGACAGTACTGTAACTGAGAAAGAAGCTCAAAACTGACAAATATGCACATTCCACATAGGCAGTGTTAACAGCCATTAAGCATCTCCTCTGAATCTTTGACTGAGGCCTGCAGCTAATTGTGACAAAGTCAAAATAATGAATACATGAATACATGTTTTCTTTAATATGTTAAGAGAACCTTTTGAGGTTGAACCTTTTGCAGTGGAAGCATGCAACAAAAATGCTGTCTATGTAGTTTTTGTGTTTGTGTGTGTACATGATGTGCACTACACACTAATCATTGTACACATTATCTAAGAAATGTTATTTGTTCAATCAACGTTGTTAAAGTCCACTCACATATAAAATTTCCAAAATTAGAAATGTTAAAAATGCAAATGAGACCTTGGGTTATTATTTTCAACTCCATGTTTCTGACATTTTGTCGACATGAGTAATTAATTTAGTCCCTTTTTTGGGTAAGTCCAAAGAGCCCAATTAACATGCCTAATGTTGCTGCATCGTGTAAAAAACATTGGTTTTTAATACCTGGAGAATAGTTAAATGACTTCCCTTCATTATTCAAATGTCTATGCAAAGTATCCACATGGGGATGGCACAAACACGATAATCATGCAAAAAACATGAATGGATAAATCTGAGAGAAAAAAAATAGATTTTCTAGACACCGCAGATATTTACACTTCCGAGTAATTTCTTCTCTTTCGTCACCCATACAATAAAAACCTTACGATCCTATAATCATTAGCCTTTTTTTTTTCTCTTCCTCTCTGTTTTATTGCAATTTTATCTTGACTGGGTGTTTTAAATTGCATTATAGCAGATATTGTACACCTAAACCTGACACAGTTATGTTGCAGATAAATGTATTTACTAGCTTGAATATTTGCTTGCAGCTTATAAACTACACATGTTCTTAGAGTAAGATTATGATAAAATAGATAATTAGATGAAGCAAGTTGCAATTAGCAGGAGATCATGTGGATGTGTTAGAAACATGTTACAATTAAACAATCTCAAGGAGCAGGAACTTGATGCCGGAAGCCAGTAGATGGTGTTGAGGGACAATTTATTGTTTATTTTAATATGATTTGACGAAACAGTTTTGTGTGTTGTTTTTAAGTTTCACAGTTAATATTTGTTTTTAATGAGGGCGAGAGGCCCCCATTAAAAGCAGCGAAAGCAGCATTTGGCTGTGCTATCCACTTCATATTGCCCTACAAGGTAAATATTACAAAGAGGTAACACATGTTGAGGTATGCTCAAAATTCAGCACATGCTGAGGTCTTGGATTTGAGGCAGACCCACAGCGTCAAAAGAATGTGTCCTTCCCCAAATCATTGTGGCTAAGTGAAACCTTTTCACCAAGGGAAATTTCTTCTTCCAAGATTTTTAAGAGCTATAAGTAAACACATAAATAAGGAGAGAGTGGAGCCTTATGACTGCTTGTGTTAATTCACTTGTGTGCACAAAAATGAGGGATTGTGAATGTGCTAAGCCATATATGTGCGCACACAAGAAAAAAAGCAAGTTTGTTTTGTTTTTCCCTTACCTCAGCACATCTGAGAGAGATTTTTGGAACTGTAGAGCCCTGTCAAAACAAAGATGGCCAAAAGAGACTGGAGAGGGACAGGGGCCCGAGAAAGAAATAGCCACTGAGAAGGCAGCTGGAAACATAGAGCATGTGGTTTCCCCCTGAGTACAGCTGCATTCACATGTGTCTGACTTTCTTACCTTCTCTCTCGGTCTCAGTCCTTCTTGCTCTCTTTTTCTCCTGTTCTCTTGTTCGCTCTCAGAGGAGACTGTCACAGCTGGTTGTACTTACAGACTTCTGTGGTAACGCGTGTGTTTCATTATCCTTGGACGTGTGTTTTGCACCAGTTCTAGTCGTGTTATTGTTAGGATGTGGTAAAATTATAAATATGGGATGCAGATTGGAGGAGGGTGTAGGTTGGAGTTGATGCTGGGTTGGTGGGGGAGATATGTGACTCGTTAACTCTGGGCCACTGCTTGTTCTCATGACTGTGTGGCAATAAAAGGTCTGCCACAATTTGTAGTGCTAATGACTTAATACTGCACAGCCTAGAAGATGTACAAACATCTGTCAATAGCTGTATAATTGCATTGGGCCATCTTAGTCGAATGAAGTGGACCATTGTAGGATCCAGGGAGTAGGGTGGTAATTTTGTTGGGTCGATTGCAGGATGGCAATCAAATCCTTGGCAAACATTTCCTGTTGCATATGTGAAAAAAATCCTACCTATAGCTTTAACTCTTGAAGAACAGTTCCACTGGGTTGAACAATGTCAAAATTAGCCAAGAAATCATTGATCCTTAAAAAAAAATTAAATTAAAAATATACTAAAAAACGCTTTCACTGGAAAAGACTCTTTACACCACATGCATGCCTTGTATTGAAACTTAACAGCATATGCAAGCTTTGTATTGCTTACAAACACTAACATTCTCGTTCTGTGCATATACTAGTTATGCATGAAACTTCTAACACATTAGAAATGTGTATATGCATTGAAAATAAGAAGTATTATGGGTAGCTGACAAAATAAAATTGGACTGTGTCTTATGGTGTGACATAGCAAAAATGTAGAAAAAAACTTAGCATACAAATAACATGAGAAAAATGTGAGTTACAAATAGCATGAGCGAGGTTTATCTTCAATGCTAGAGGTTATTATTATTAATTTAGAATTTTTTCCGTCACACCATAGGACACATTGATACGTCAACTTCCCTTATATATGAGCAGTTTAGAACTCCATAGTGTCCTGGTTAAAAAAGCACAGTCCCCTTGCAGAGAATGCCCTGTATCATGCAGATGGTCTCATCTCCTCTTCGTCCCTCTATATCTCTGAACTTTGTTTGGCCTGATAAAGATTGTGTGATGGACTTTCAGTGAGTCTCCCAGACTCTGTATTCATGCACACACATACACACATTCCAGTATATATCCAGACAGCCAGGGCATGGTGGGAGGGACAGTCTCACAGTTGTCTCTGTGGCCATGTAGGAGTGCGAGTGAGACCAGGATGAGTCTCCATCTACATTTTCCTTTTCTCTCTACTCTACTTTTCTCATTCCTTTCCTGTAACAATCTGATGCACTATATGCTAATGAAGAAACACAGTCTTAGAGGAGCAATACCTTTTTCAGAGGAGCAGCTGTCTGAAGTTGGCATTACATCATGCAGACCCAGGTAATACACACATGCAGAATAAGGGGCTTTTATTACTGCAAGTATTACAGCCTACTTTTTGAAATGAAAACAACAATGTTCCTATTTTGAATTGTTGTCTTGTTTTAGAGTAAAAAAAAAAAAATGAGAATGAGAAAAAAAACAACATATTTTTCTATTCTCCCCTTTTCTCTCTCTCTCTCTCGTTGGGTAAATAAATTGCTATCAATAATAACAACAATAATTGTAAAACATTCAGTGACACTGCACTAAAAATCATTTGTAGATTTAAATTAAGAAAACATTTATATGGCTTATTCTAAATACAATTAATTCAAAGGTGAATTTAAAGAGATTAAAGTATATATATATATATATATATATATATATATATATATATATTTTTGTAGAGTGTATATAAGAAAGATCATAATACATTTTAGAAGACCCAGAGGTCTTGTCTGTTTGTCTACACATCCTCGCTGGTCCTGTGTAGTCAATATGTAGCTGTCCCCTCCCTCTGGGGTCAACCTGGGAGCAAAATGCTTGTACTCTGACTAATGCTACTACTGTGGCAGTATGAGGATATCCACATTTATACCGAAAAACATTACACTGTTGCTTTTTTATGTGAGTTGTGTGGGGAGTTTGTTTTATACAATTATAGAATGTCTGTGTTTGCAATACTGACTGTGTGTGTTTGTGTGTGTGTTTTATTAGTCTTCTGTTCTTTGTCCAGTTTACTCTAGTGTTGGTTGCCATCACAAACAATTTTTTTTTTTTTTGTGGGGTAATCGGAGCAGGTGGCAAAGCCTGCTGGGAATTAGTCTTTATCAACAGAAGACTGAAAAGAGTCAAGGAAAGACTCAAAACATGCAGAGTGTGCTACATAAAATACCTCTGTGTTTGATTCACGCAATGTCATGTGACAAGAGGGAAAAGTCAAGAGAGAAAAGCCTGGAACCTGTTCTGCACCTGGTCTTAGTTTTTTGATCAACAGTTGAGAACCTGATCAAAAACTTGAACAAGAATCAACTTTCTGGTATTTGGAGAAAAAACATGTTATTCGGACTTAAAGACACCGAATTACCAAACGTTTCTGTTTATAAAAAAACGAGGATTGTCTTTGAAAGACAACTTAGCGACATATAGCATCTTTACAGTTTTTACAGAATGTGTAATTTCAGATGTGTAATACACATGCAAAATTTGTGTAAATAGATAAACTGAATGTGGAAAAAAAATCACATAAAAAAAAAAAAGATACAGTAAAATTACAAAGGACAGGGGCCTATATTTAGAGATATGTGGAACACAAATTTAACAAAAATATGGGGCTTGAGTCAGAGATAATAGGCAAAAGAGGAAGAAAGAGAGAGAGAGTTGCTCCCGAATGTGTGTCAGATAGAGTTTTGAGGGCATGATTGTGTGTCTGTATTCTTTAATTTGCACATTTTCAGTAGATCACCTGCAGAACTTTTCACTCCCATTAGCACTTTTATGGGATTGCACAACTGGCCTATAGGCTATGATAGATAATGAAGATACACATATAATGTACTGTATGTCTAATTTATAGAATTATTTAATTAATATTAGTGATTCCTTTAACTTGTTTTAAGTATAAACAAAACACAAACAAGTAAAAAAAAAATGCAAGTGCACAAACTACACAAGATATATTATCTGAAAACAAGTTTTTATATTTTATTCAGTTAAATATTTAACTGCAATATTTAGCTTAATATTTTAACTGTATTTTAAGCTTTAAATCCACAGTAATCCCTTCTCTGAGCATTTAAACACTTTACAGCTGCAGTTTTAAGATACAAAACCTAGTACATTACTACACACACACACACACACATGTTGGTTTTTGTGGTTTATGGGGACTCTCCATAGGCGTAATGGTTTTTATACTGAACAAACTGTGTGTGCTGTTGCCCTACACCAACCCTACACCTAAACTTAGCCCTCACAGGAGACTTTGTGCATTTTTAGATTTTCAAAAAAACACCATTTAGTATGTTTTTTAAGCCTTTCGAATTAGGGGGACATAGGCAGTGTCCTCATAAACCACCTTCATATTGTAATACCTCTGTCATACCCATGTCATTATACAAATTTGTGTCCTCATAAACCACATAAACACGCACACACACACACACACACACACACACACACACACACACAAACAGTAATTACTTAGACTAATTCATTTTAAATATTTTAATTGAGACATGTGGCCTGTAGTTGGCCAATCAATCATATCTTGCTCAGCTTTACAAGCTATTTAAGAGTGATTGTCTCTTCATGATGTGCTGAAATGTCACTTTAGTTCACTTATCATTGTAACATGATTATAGTTTTTTTGCATAATTTTATAAATACTTAAACTACATGCTATTTATATTTATGCTGTATATTTATTAAATTATAATTAATAACAACTGTGTGTGTGTGTGTGTTTGTGTGTGTGTGTGTGTGTGCGTGTGTGTGTGTGTGTGTGTGTGTGTGTGTGTGTGTCTACTTGTGGGTGTGTGAAGAATATTGTTTAGTGCTTATATTTAATATCACTGATATTAGTGTTACACTATTTTATGATTATTATTAATGTACAATTGAAATGTTTTGCATTTGCCTCATTTTAACAATTCAGAAAGTGGTTTTGTTAAAGGGATAGTTCACCCAAAAATGAAAATTTGACACAACAGCTGGCGCGTGAAGCGTCTTCTTCTTGCTTTACGTGGACTTATAAGTGCATTACCGCCACCTATCTCTCAAATGGACCATTGACACTCTATCTACAATCTCAATTAGGAGTGTCAATGGTCCATTTGAGAGATAGGTGGCGGTAATGCACTTATAAGTCCGTGATCTGCCGTAAGCAAGAAGAAGAAGACGACACGCCATGCACCGGCTGTTGTGTGAACAGTTTTTTACCTCTGGGCTCGGATCATAGGTAAAAAACTATATAAATACTGTTCAGTTTCTTGCACATACCAATCGTTTCAATGTATCGCCACGAGCCGCAGGGTTTAATTTGGTTTTGTCTGTGTATGTTTTTTTTTCACTCAAAGCCGTGAGTCCCATTGACTGCCATTATATGATTGACAGACTGCAACGGTTTGAGTTAAAAATCTTCGTTTGTGTTCTACTGAAGAAACAAAGTCACCTACATCTTGGATGCCCTTGGGGTAAGCAGATGAACATAAAATTTTCATTTTTGGGTGAACTATCCCTTTAATATTGCCATTCAAATTGCTTTCACATGTTTACCGAAGGTTTATAAATAGTTTTTTTTTTTTTATGTGAAAAAATATTTATAACTTTTTAAAGTGCATAATAGGGTATTAGGGTAATAGGGTATCTTTTTTATCTGTTGCATTTTGAATACATGTTAACATTGACCTACAATGAAAGGAAGTGCACACACGCACAGCAGCTATCCTGAGTGCTGGGGAGAGGTATGTGGATTGGCGTTGTCCAAAGAAGGCCTGTCCACCATCTGGCTCAGGAATGTGCAGCCCCAATCAAAAGGATTGACAGAGGCCTCTCTTTGTCTGAATGCTCTGTGCCTCCAGATAGCTATACAACACCTGGATCAATCAGCGGGTGACAGCACAGAGACAACGAGAGAGAAAAAGAAGATCAGTCGCTGGCAGAAGCGGCTCACCTCCCTCCCTTGTCCTCCTGAGGCGGCCGCATGCCCCCCTCCCTGTGCCCCTTTCTCCAACACTTTGAACACAGTTATGTCTCTGGATACTGCAGTAGGCTGTCACTGGTTTGATCTCTGTCAGCTGAGTCTTTGAGAGGAGTTCACAGGGTCCTCAGTGGTCCAAGAAACAATCACCCTGGACTTCTCTTTGTCTCTCTCTTCCGTTCAGTGTCCACTCTGTACTGCCTACACTCTGACTGATGTCCTTCATGTTTAGCTGGACATGTCTGCACTGATGTGAATAGCAAAGCAGAATTATTAGAGTTGATAGAACAAACTCGCTGACTAGAACAACCTTGGTCATATTGGTCATACCTATAGCCAAAAAGGACGGTGCTCTACAGGCCATAAATGCTCGGGGAATTTTTATTTTTTTGTCCATCATTTTTCTATACATAGATCTACATACACAACCTGAAACCACCATCACAGATATGAGAAAAACAAGTAGAGATCAAGACAAGTGGTGATGGATTCTTTTTTCACATTTTTGTACTCAAGTCAATAGCACACTGTTTGTCTACAATAGTAACACAGTTGGCTATAAAATCCCATTGAATAAAGCATAGAAAGGCCAAAGTTTGGAGAAAATTCAGACATTTGTATTTATTTATTTATTTAACACCCCTTAGGTGTCATAGGTGTCACCACCCCTCACAATGTAGAGCACGTTGAGTGCTTAGAAAAAGCAGAAAAGCGCTATATAAATGTAATGAATTATTATTATTATTATTATTATATGTATAAAATGACACACTGAAGTTCATCAACTCAATGATTTTATTTTTGGAAAATTATGTTGTAAAATTACATTGTAAAATACTTATGTTATGCATGTAAAATACTTAATGGGAAAGAGTGTAAGTCAAGGAGTTGCATGAAAACAAATTAATGAGGGGAATAAGGGGGAAAAGAGTATCAGTCTTGCCTAATGTGATGAATAGTATTCTGAATTAACATTGATTCATATAGTGCCATCATACAAACTGTAAACCCTTTTACACATGAACCATTCAAAATGTTTACGAATAATTTCATGCTAGTAGAATATTCAATAAATAGATGAATATATTTATAATATAATTTATAATATATTTATAATAAATTATATTAAGTATATATTTTTTAACGCCATCACATTTAATTAAACACATTTGATATTAAACATCATCATCTGCTCTGCTCGAAGTGTTAAAAGATTTGTACATCTCTAAAGTTGCACATGCCTAAACAGGTTAACATTTTAGATGCTGTTAGTATGTTGATATTGTATTTTTCAATGTCAATCCAAATTTTTCATGTTTACACTTTACAAATGAATAGGCACTTCACGCATGGATACACATACAAATATTATGCTGGTCTTGAATGCGTACAGTGTAATCTTAATAAAATCCAACTCTTTTTTTTTTTTTACATTTAGAAAGTTAGAAAGTCTCATTTAGAAAGTCCAATAATGCCTATCATGGTGCACTGCCTGTCTTTATTTGTCACAATCTTTCCTGCCTTGCCTCTACATTTATGGCAGGATATTGACAACATTTTGGAAGCTAAGCCTTGAATAAGATCAAATCTTGTGGGTGGTAGAGAGGACGAGATGCTTTTAGTGTTTGCTCGCGACCTGATGTCAGCATAGTTGGTCTGTGAGGCGTATGTGTGCTATTGTGTAAATGTAACAGACACAAGAATCAATAGAGATGGCTGGAATAATGCTTTAGTATCTCAGCTACGGGTTTAGCCTATAATCATGGGATATTTTGGGATCCATACTGTTCCATGTTGTTCTGCATTAGTACCCTAAAAGAACATGCCATGTGATCTGTAGCTTCTATTGTTTTCAGCATTAATATAAATATATAATATGAAAAATGCAATACTGACACTGCTGATATGTAAACTGATATCGTAATTGAGCTTGTAATTATTTAATTAAACATTAACTATCACATTAGTTGTCAGACCCCACATTTGATGTTTCCATTTTCTTTAGTGTTTTTGCATTGTTGCTCTCTCTTTCTCTCGCGCTCTCTCTCTCTCCCTCTCTCTCTCTCTCTTTCTCTCCCTCTCTCTCTCTCTCGCTCTCTCTCACACTCTCTATCTCTCATTTATCATGGGTTATGTGATAAATGACTGTGATACAATAGGCCTCATTCTTCAATGAATCATACATGTTTAGACCAAATGTCCATAAGTCAGCCTGGCTTGTAAACTGATGTCATTGCAGCGATTTAGTTTAAATGATTAATTCAGAGTATTTTTTTTTTCAGCTTTATCAGAGTTTTATTTCAATAAAAAATAAATAATCTTAAATAAACAATTGTAAAACCCCCAACAGAATAATAGTTGACAATAAATAAACAAATCAGGCAGCTACTAAACAGAATTCACTCTCTGTGCTACCTAACTACATATAAGATACATATACAGTACTATATATATATATATATATATATATATATATATATATTGAATTCTTTTTAAAATAGTATAGAACTATACTCTGAATAAAACAACAACAAACTAGTAGGTGGCAATAAATGATGATAAATTCATTCATTTGATCTGATTCAGAAAATACATAAATTACTCTCTTTATAAATGGGACCATTAAATCATTGATTTGATGTATTTTATGAAGTCTTAAGTTAATAGACAAGAAAGAGAAAAAAAATAAATATATCATTGGTTCACCTGAATCATGAAAAAATGAGTGCACATTTATTCTGAATGAATATTTTCAAAATTGAACAAAAACAGGCAATATTGTGAATAAAATACAACTCAATATTCACTTCTTATTTACTGAACTGTTGTTTAAAATCAGTATCACATTTACACTGCTATTTGGGACAAAAACACTACTTGTGTGATATGCTGTTGCACTTGTTGCTCGTGTGAAAATATTTTGTAATAAAACATAAATTATCAAAAAAAAAAAATTATTTCTAAATAATAATAATAATAGTAATAATAAAGTGAGTAGATTTCAACTGCCCAACCTTCAACATTTTGGTCATGTTGTTTCTGTCACATGACCAAAACAAATAGAGGAGGGAAATGGTATGGGGTTCAGAAAAAAAAGTGAAAATCAATAACAAAGTATTAAAACACGGACAGTTAAAACAGAGACTGGTAAGCTTATCATGTTTTTTTTTTTTGTAAGTCATAAAGTAAGTGCACAGTTAACGTTGTAGCCTGAGAGTGCAAGAGATTGATGTTAATATTAGTTTATTTCAGAGTATCTGAGTTTGTGAATGGGCATTCTACTTATATTGGAGATAAAATGAGGAGATTGTTAACAGAGATGCAAACTAGTCACCTTTTGCCATAAATCACAGCTTTGAATTAAAAAAAGGTAATTTGCGTGATTCATGTAGTAAATGGGTTTTTGAAACGTTTACTACTTCATACTTCAGTACCAACAGTGCTGAACTTTGACAAAAAGTCAAAAAGTGAAAAAGTGATTTTTAAATGTTATAATATGATAGTGATTATATTATGTCTAAATATAAATCCAAAAGCAAAACATGCGGAAAGAACTATATTGGGGAGTCGAAATGTCAAATGAGGGAACGCAAAAGTTTTGCGAGAGAACGCAAAATAATTGAAAAATATTTTTCCTCCCACCCCGAATGTTTTTCACCCACCCCGAAATCTTTCCACCACCATGAGCTCTAAGGGGCTCCGTAGTATTCCACT
Organism: Barbus barbus; assembly: GCF_936440315.1. Lineage (NCBI taxonomy): Eukaryota > Metazoa > Chordata > Actinopteri > Cypriniformes > Cyprinidae > Barbus > Barbus barbus. The sequence continues at coordinate 19,117,728 of NC_136736.1, read as the reverse complement.
TAAGCATGCCACGTTTTCATTTTATATAAAAATATACAAAAAAAGGCCAATCAATCAATCAAACCATCAATCAATCAATCCCTCCAAAATCCCTGATCTGTAACATGAACTATACTTACTCATGGCATGAAAACGTAAAATCACATAAAAATGCAGTTATGTAATGTTGAAAAAGATAACAATCAGGAAGACAAAACGTTTTTTTTTTTTTTTTTTTTTTTTTAATTCAATTTCTGAGAGACCTTGACAGCAGAGGTGTGAGAGAACACGGACAGTGTGGCCTCCCCACCTTTCCTCTCTTCCTGCCGGAGTATTTTCAGTGGCAGAGTGATTAAGGAGATGTCTTATCACACAATGCCATTGTGTTGTCCTGCCAGGCTGGCTGTCTTGTTGGGACACTTAACCCCTCATTGCTAAAAGCTTTTGGGGTCAGCTCCGGTTCAGTCTCCACATCGAGTAATGCGGCTTTTGTCAAAACAAAGGAAATTCAAATGGGGCAAAAGCAGGCCAGGTTTCAGGTGAGAGGAAGGAAGAGCTCATCTAAATGCCCTTACATGAATATGGAACAAGACAAGACAGAGAGCGGATGTCTTGTTAGCACAATGTCAATCAGCTTGACAGTGAGATAAGCATGACTGCATTAGTTTGAGACATAATTCACATTAATAAATGATGACATGTTTGAGTGTTTTTTGGGGATACAACTATATGTTTGAGTGTTTTTTGGGGATATTTATTGAAAAGAATGCTTCATCAAAGAGTCTTCAACAAAAAGATGGCAAAGTTTAACAAATTTAATTTTAATTTGGTAATTTTTCATACACAATTAATAAATCAGAATGGGCAAAGACTACATATACATATAAAGACTGGTAATCACAGCTATTGTTAATGCATAACAGTTTACGAATCTTTCTATGATGATTATTTGCTTGTTCATTTACAGGCCATCCGCTGTACTCTGGTAAACTGCACATGTGAGTGTTTCCAGCCTGGAAAAATCCACCTCCGGACATGTGACCAGTGCAAGCATGGATGGGTCGCGCATGGTGAGTATCTTTCAGTGTATGTGTGTAAAACCAGCCTAGTCTGATTGCTCCAATGCTTAGTATATATGTATTTGTATTCAACATTTACAGGTGTGAAAACAGTTTTTGTACTTTTGAATAGATGCTACTACAATATGGATGTACAGCATTTAAAACATCAACATTATTATATTACATTATTACATTATAATGTAAATGTATTTATACAGTTACTTTTGTACCATTTTATAGATATATATTTAAAGATTTCTAAACTCTATTCTCAAACCTGAATATTTCCAACAATAAAACAACGTAACAGGCAAAATTAAAATGTACAGTGACTTTTATGACCATTTTATGGTGCGTTTGTGGTATATTTGATGGTCAGGTTTGAATTGCAAATAAGCCAACTGTATTAAAAGTGATCACAAATACAATAGAATCGACAGAACTTAAAAGAAACTAAAAGAACTTAAAATAACTATATTCAATTTAAGAACATTTTCATGATATGTATCTAGGTTTTCATTAGGTGAAAACAAAGAAGAACAGTTGTGACTTTAATTTAATATTGATTGGAATTCATTTGTAATTTTTTTTTTTTTATTCAGTGAAATAGATACATTTCAGACATCTTTGCTATTCATTAAAACCTTTAGGCTAATTTAGTAAAATCATTCAGTTTGAATTCACAGTGCTGCTATAATGGCATATACAGGCATATTAATATATACTTACTTAAGTGTCCTTTTTTAAATTAAGATACAGTCTTTCAGCCTTTCAGATCTTTTCAGATCTTTTACTTGGATTCCGCTTTGTCTGTCATCGGGTTTCCAATTGTTTAGCTAAATTGTCAAAACACAAGTTTAAATAGAACAGTTGATTTAATTGTTGATTTAGTTTTTTAATGACACCTAAATTAGCAAATGTTTCTATTTGCTTCTCTCAATATTTGGTAAGGACTTGCAGATTCTAATGAAAAATAGTACAATGTCACAAGGTAGCAGTTAGTCACGTATGTGCAATAGCACTTAATATATCTGAAAGGCAAAGAAAGCCTGACATTTAACATGACATTATCGAATAAACTCTTGATTCTGCATTTGGTGGTCTTGCTTGCTAGTATGTTTTTGTGTGTTTCCAGACGGGGGTGGGGGTTGGGGGGCATGGGACCTTTTATCTGGTCCCCTTCTTTCTCCTCTGAGCCCAGTGAAGTTATTGCTTCTCATAAAACTGCCTCTTTAGCCAGTCGATATGCTGTGACTCGCATATCCCTCTTTATTCCCTCACTTTTCTCTGTGTGCTTCTGTGCCTTCATTCGTGTAGCTTTTCATTCACTAATAACTGTCCTTTCACTTATTTCATTATACTGAAAATAAAAAAAAACATAGAAAGGTCAAAAAGTAGCTTAAGTGCTGGTGAAAACATCAAATGAAAGGAGACGACAGTCAAAAAGCATAGAGTTAAGTAAGAAAAGAGAGAGGGAGAAACAGACAGTTGTTTCATAGAGAGACAAAAGAAAACACCTGTTGGGTTGGGATGAAAGGAAAAGAGACTCACAGGGGCCCTTCGCCTAGTTTTAATTTCACTGTGAACTGTCAGCCGCTATCCTTCCTCCCTTCCTCTTCTTCTCACTCTTCTCTGCCATAGAGTTCTCATTTTGTCTGTAGTGTTGGCAGCCATTCTGACAACTAGTTAATTTTTTATTATGTTCGTGTCTAGCAGGGTCTGTTGTCAGGCAAAGACCTAGTCAGCACAAAAATCAGTCTTGGACTGAGGGGAAAAAACAGGTGTCGTACAGAGTCAGAGAGAGAGTTAAGAGAAGAAAGAGAAACAGATTATATTGATGCCACTCTCGTTTATTCATAGAAGTGTCATTATCTAAGTGTGCATTTCGTTCACACAGAAAATCAGTAAAATGAAGAATGTCTGTGTCGACACAGTTCATAGTTCAATAATATACTTCAAATAAAAAGACAATACACCACATTTATCTTATGTTTATTATTCAACTTAAATGTGCATGGGTGTCTTGTTACAACCAGCTTTGCGTTACAAACTAATAATTTAAAAGGAATGATGTTAAAGTACACATTATGTTAGTAGAAGTAATGCAGTGTAATGCAAAGTGTGACCACATATTTAAATATAAGCCTTCTGGTGAAAGGATACTAAGTTAGAAAATCTTAAATAGTATGTGTTTAGCATTTAAGCAATAATAATAATTGCGTGTTGTTGTTTTTGTGATTATAGCTCTAGACAAGCTGAGCACACAGCATCTCTACCACCCGACACAGGTGGAGATTGTACAGTCCAATGTGGTGTTTGACATTAGCAGTCTGATGCTGTATGGGACTCAGGCAGTACCTGTGAGGTTGAAGATCCTGCTGGACCGTCTGTTCAGCGTTCTCAAACAGGAAGAGGTTCTGCATATCCTCCATGGCCTGGGCTGGACCCTGAGAGACTATGTTAGAGGCTACATACTACAGGTAAATTAAAAACTAAAAGTAAATAATAATAATAAAAAAGTATTAGGTAGATAACATATCTGACATAATAATAAAAAAAACTTTAATATGAATATAATCTTTAATTTTTAATATATAATATATAATAAGGTAAGCATTTTGCATATCTAAACATGAATGTTAAAAGCTATGCATAAAATAACCCCTGAACAATGGATTTTTAGCTCTATGAATTTAAGAAAAGATAGAATAAAAAAGAAAATAAATACAGAGAAGAAAATGATAGAGATAAGAAAACTTTCATGACTGCAGCCAATGGCAGACTATAGAACCACCACGATGCTTTCCCTCCCTCTCAGTCCTTTAATTGGAATCAGACACATTTCTTAATCAAAGGTACAGGGCTTTTGGGTTCGCAACAAAACCAAAGTGTTCCTGTATGAATTAGTTAAGAGCAACTGAACATGTGCTTGTGGTTAGCCTTGTGTGTCCAACGCCAATAGCAGAGCGAGGTGGATGGCTTTGGTTTGGAGACCATGCCTAAGTGGAACAGCATGCTGAGCTCGAAGGCGGTTTTGAGGCCTTGTACGAGGAAATGGCTTCTGTGAGTAAATCTCTCCCTCTCCCACACTTTTTCTCTCATCATTTGACTGGAAGGAATTGTGGAAGGCTGCAGTTTTTTTTTTTTTTTTACAGTTCTACAGTCATTTGTCGGTGCGCAGTGTCTGTTAGTGTTTCTCATTACTCTCCCCCTGATGGCTTATCGGAAAATCCCCCAGACATTAAATATGACATGGCAAAATACTGACCACTGTATCTGATGTAGTCTGAAATCTGAGAATTAAATGTCTCTCTGCACAGTCCAGAATTTTTGTGGGTTTGCAGTCAAGTAAGGACACTCGGTTGTCTTATATAGTTCATAATATTGTTCCAGATGTTAGGTAGTAGGTGTAAAACTTTAGCCATTCTCAGCTCTTAGCACTGATATTAGTATCACTTTTGAAAATAATTCAATTTGTATGTGATACTACTCTAATATAATTATAGTTCATTAAGTACTGCCCTTAGTCTATAAAAGATTGCTGAAATGATACCCCATCTACCTTAATTACTAAAAAAAAATGCATACTAAAGTACAAAATATTCAGCTTTTTAAAAACAAAACTTCTGCCATTGGCCAGATAAAATTTGCATTTCTTCTTGTTTGTTCCTTTCAAACCTGTTCTTTACAAAATGTAGGTAAGTGGTTTGATTCAGGACTGACAAAAAAAAAGCACAAAAAAAAAAAAAACAACCAACTTCAGCACTTAATGAATCTTCTCTTCTCTTCTCTTCTCTTCTCTTCTCTTCTCTTCTCTTCTCTTCTCTTCTCTTCTCTTCTCTTCTCTTCTCTTCTCTTCTCTTCTCTTCTCTTCTCTTCTCTTCTCTTCTCTTCTCTTCTCTTCTGGCTGTCTGTTCTATGCCTGTTCTTCTTTTTTGATTTGTTATTTACCTGCTAGCTCTCCTCTCGACCTCATCTGTCTGTCAGTCTAGTGGCAGAGTGTTGAGCACTGTTAATCAGAGCCTTGACACATGATGTCACAACCCACAGAAGGTGCTAGCAGGAGCATGTGTGCAAGAATCTTAATTCCAAACTCATAAATATTTCATGCAAAAAACACAAGAAAGAGGTGTGGAAGAGAGAAAGAATGAGAATGTGAAAAGACACAAAGTGATAGTTTATGTATGCATGCGTACACTAGTGCGTTTGAGTGTACTTTTAGGAAACATTAATAATGGATCAGATACCATTTATTTTAATGTTATCTTTCAATGTTATCAAAATCTAAAAATTATCTAATTAATTACATGATGTTTTGATTAATTACTCCAATTAATCGCAAATTTGGATGTGAAATTACACACAAAAGATCATTTAAAGCCATTATTGTGTTAAATGAGAAAGTATTAAGTATACATTACAAATAGTAGCTTTAGAAATAAATCTTTTATTTGATTCAACGTAAAATTTATTACACATAAATGTTTAGGCTACAACAGCCTAACATAAACTATGGAACATAAAAGAAGATAATTTGAGAAACATCTCAGTTTTTGTTCATACAATGAAAGTCATTGGCAACCAAAACAGCTTAATTACCAGCAAAATACCTTCTTTTATGTTGTGCAAAAGAAGAAGGTCATACAGGTTTGAAATGACATATGGGTAAATGATGACATAATTTAAATTTTTGGGTGAACTATACCTTGAATTTAATTAATGAAATGATACTCTATAAATAATAATATAAAACTACCAGCAGGTGGAGGTAAATGTCTTTATGAATGAATGAACGCTATTCGTTCAAAACGCAGATCCATTCAGAAACGGAGATGCACACCAATTCTGCTATGGCTAAAACACTAGCATAGCCAGAAAAGAGATTATTGGTGTGGATCAGAAAAAAACTGGGTGTGCCACATTTATTGTCATGTTAATGTGCAAAAAAACCTGACTCTGCATATCACCAACGTTACAGACTAAACTGGGCTGATGTGTAATTCTATACTCAAACTCGCCATATAATCATAAAACTATATAAAATATAACTACAACGGCTCGTGAAAGTAAACATTTGTCGTGCGAGCGTAGTGAGAACCCAGTTTAAGTGCAGTTTATTTACAAACATGAAATTCAAAATCCAAACATACAAACGAAGACTAGGGATGTGTAGATCGACACCTAGTGTCGAAACACGTCTAGAGTTTTCGACAGACTAGTGCTTCGAAACAGTGTTCCGGAGCATTGCTTGAAATGAGGCTGTCACGTGACCTGTGAAAATGAAGCTTCGTTACCTCACTGACACGTCACGCCGGGCTCAAACACAAAGCGATCCATTTATATCAATATAATAATTATATCCATCATGTCATGCCTATATGTATGTAGTTTTTGTTAATTTATTTTATTTTTTACGAGGTGTATTATTGTTAATAAAAATACACAAGTTTGATGTGAGTACATATGAAGAAGAGAAAGTCTTTATTGTCATTGTATAGTGCAAAAAACAATTAAATTTGGAAACTCTATCACTGCACACACACGCGCCATCATCTTGCTAATGACATATGTTTATTAATATAAATAAACCTTACAATGACATCCCAACGAACAAATAATCTGAATGACAGTTGGTGTAGGAATTTTTATTGACCACCAGATGGCGGATTAGAGCACTGTGTCAAAAGCTTCGAAGCATCAACGCAGTTTGTTGTAAAAACCTCACTGCTTCAGAAGCTTCGTTCGGCACATCCCTAACGAAGACTTGACTTGAACAGACTTGACTTGACTTGAACAGACTTGACTTGACTTGAACAGACTAGACTCACCGACAGCAGGTTACAACATTAATACACGACAAGGACCAATGGTAACTAGGGTTGTAACGATATACCGGTATGACGGTCTATCGCAGTTTGAACGTACACGGTTATCATACCGTAAACATTTGCATATCTACGGTTAAAAAAAAAATATATATAAAAAATATATATAATAATCTCACCTGCGCATATGCAATTTATTTTACATTTACATTTATTCATTTAGCTGACGCTTTTATCCAAAGCGACTTACAATTGCTATATATGTCAGAGGTTGCACGCCTCTGGAGCAACTAGGGGTTAGTGTCTTGCTCAGGGACACATTGGTGTCTCACAGTGGATTCGAACCCGGGTCTCTCACACCAAAGGCATGTGTCTTATCCACTGCGCCATCACCACCCCCTAATGTGGTGCTTCACCCCCATTTTGGCTGCTTCACTCTGCTGAAATGACAGAGACTGTATCTAATCTCTATCCCCCGCCGAAAAAAAGTTTAAATTTGCAGTATGGGAATACTTTGGATATAAAAAAAAAAAAAAACACAAACGTGGGGTTGTCCTTGAGGACGAATCCAATTTGCAAAAAATGTGGACGCCCAGTTTCCAATTTGTTGCAATAAAGGATTTGTTCACTCAAATAACTTGTTCTTATTCTTTTAAGAGTCATTGTTACTGATAAGAAGTATTGTTTAATATTTACCGTGAAACCGTGATATTTTCTGAGCCGATTATCATACCGTGAAAATCTCATACCGTTACAATCCTAATGGTAACATGATGGCTATTTTAACAAACAAGACTGGACACATGACAAGAACAAACCAATGGAAAACAAGACACATGACTAAGATAACCAATAAGAACATGACACAATGAACAAGAGAACCAATAGCAGGAATACAAGAGGGCAAGGGAAGCATGAAACGAACAGGAATCGTGATGAAATTTCAAAATAAAAGACATGAAAACAAGAACATGAAACAGAACCCAAAACAGACCTTAAAGTAACATTATACATAGCCTAATCATTTTCACAAATACATGAGGTAAATAAAAAGCTATAAAATAATATAATATATTGTCTATAATAATATGAGTGACCTGACTTGTACCTGAACTTTAATGGGGACTCAACCCTCTTCTGATACTCTTAAAACACCGAACTGATCATGTGAGCAAAGCCACTGTGCTTTCGATTTTAGTTCATTTGACAGAAGCAATGGCACAAAACAATGTTAAAGACCTTATCAAACTATGAAAAATAATAAATAGTCATCACTGCAAACAGCAAACAGATCAAAGTATTATAACAAAATTATAACTTTACAAAAATATTACACAAATAAAATTATACATTTTACAACGTTATAAATAATATTTATTACAAAATAATATCTGCAAATATAATTGCAGAACTGTTATTATTATAATTATTATTATTCATACATATTAGTGTGTACTTCTCTGTAATGTTAAAAAATTATGTACAAAACCATCTCGCACACTGTTCAGGCCCTGTTATGCATACTTTAATTGAACATACTTAGTATATAACTACATTGAAACAATAATGATGTTTTTTGATAACTGATGATAATAGTGCGCTACTGTCTTCCAGGATAATCAGTGTAGCTCACAGCCCCCTCTGTTTGTCAAATTATCACTACATGATTGCTCTGGCAGGCTATGATTGTTGTTGTTGTTGTTTTTTTACATTATACTAGCAGGACAGCTCCAGTCCAGCACAGAACCAAAAATCTTGTTAAAAAAAATGGCAGGGATGTCTGGTCACATAGGTTATTACATTCTTAAATTAATGGTAACGAACGCTACTTTCACATAGGCTACACTGACAAATAAGACAAGCGATCTTTTTTATTGTCAATGTTAAATGTATTGCAGCAAAGTGGCTTAGCACATAATTTAACAGCATTAAGTTAAAGAGGGTAATCTAAACTTTATTATTCAATTGAACTGTACGCATTCATTTTAGACATTCTTCCTCTATGCATTAGTGAAGAATTTGAAACCAGTCGAGTGACAGAAATAGTCTATTATGTTCAAGTTCAGATATTTTAATTAGCAGTCAGCATCATGTAAACAGCGACAGCACCATACTAAGGTTTAACATCCAACATTTACTTAAAGGAGTCATCGGATGCAAAATTCACTTTACAAGTTCTTTGAACATAATTGTGTATTGGAACTGTGTGTACACATCCATCCTACAATTATAAAAATCCACCCAGTTTTTTTTTTCTTTTTTTAAATCCCTAATTTAAAATCCCCTTTCTCAAATCAGGCTGTTCTGAGATTCCTGTTAGAATGATGTAGTTCTGTTCAGGCCGCTCCCATTATAGTTTATTGACAAGGCTAAATAAATGTCTGAATAAATGTACTACAGTAGCATGTGTGCGATACAGTTTTGCATGTGTATGAGCCTGTTTACAAACCTGTTGTCCAACAAATATATCATTTATTGACATGCTTTTTTCTCCAAATTAACTTTATAACATAGTCAAGTGTTTGAAATAGCTTCTTTTTGTGACCAGACGTGATTTCATATTACAGAATGATAGCATTATATGCAGTGATAAAGGCTATGTCGATTAGCATTGCATTAAAAATATACTTTCCTTATAAAAAAATACCCAAGATTACTTGAAGAAAACAGATAAACCATAGCTATATTTTCTGCAATCGTACGTATCGTCTCAAGTTTCATCAGTTAAAAATCTGCATTTTATCCATCTACTAAGTCCATATTCATTACTTCTGCTATGCATATGCTTAGCTATGCATATTTGCTATGCATATTTCTGCCCAAGGGCGCCCTCCGGCTTCCAGTATGAATTAAACAGTCGTTACATTACGTGTGTACTCAGTATTGCTCACAACACCCTATTTTAGGTAAAAATAGGAAAGAGAATACTTTTCTCTAAACAAACATGATTCCCTAAATTATCGTCATTGTTATCATTATCTCAATAAATACCAGAAATTATTGTGATATATTTTTAAGCCCATATTGTCCATCCCTATCTCGAGCCCCGAATGATTATCCCAAAGACGTATGTGCTGGGACCGAGAAACAAGATCACAGCGCATCTCAATTCTCACAAAGATGCGCTTTCAAGGTAGCCTGGCGAGACCGTTTTGTATATATATATATATATATATATATATATATATATATATATATATATATATATATTAGTGCTGTCAAAAATAGCCCGTTAACGCAGGCGATTAATTTTTTTCAGTTTAATGCGTTGGGTTGGCCACCCCACTCATAATGGCTAATTCTGTCTATTTTTTTTTTGACAAGAAGTGCATTTATTCTGTTGCAGAATGTCTTTACGAGCACATCAAAAAGGAGATGTTTCAGGCGCACGCTTCAACTTCACTTCAGCATCAAACGAGTGCGGAAACTGTACTGTGCTCGCAGCACGTGCTCTTCAATACACACAAAAAGGTGTCTGCGCACGCATAGCCTGCATCATTTCATATGAGATCGTGAAAGAAACTACGAGCATGCAATGTCGTGATCAGTTAAGTCATGAAGTTACCAAAAAAGGCGATTAAAGCTGCCATTAAACTGTGCATGCATGTAATATGTTATATATGAGTTACATTAAGAATATGTCTCTGAAATGGTTTTCAAAACTGTTCTGGAGCATCCTAGCACTGTCTCCCTCATCTAACACAACTCGTCAGCTCATTAGAAGAGACTGAAATGGGTCTGACCTGAAATGGGTCAGAAAAGGTAGAGGTGAGAGAAAATGCGATGCGTGTCAGATCCACGTCTTGTTCGGTAGCGGCCGCTCTTAAATAAATAGAAGCCAAAACAACCTAATAACCAGATGCTGTGATGTCATCAAGAACAAAAGAAAAAGAGGAAATCAATAACTTTTACAGTTTTAAGGATTCATCTGTATTTAGTTTAGAATGTAGTGTTTGATAACTTTATTCCATTTCTGTATATTTCTGCTGAGGGGCACAGGTAGATAAATATGACATTTATTATAATGGGTTTAGCCTGAAGATTGTTTTAAGTTCACTTAAATTAGAAGGTATTTTTAAAGTCTAATAAATGTTAAAATTGATATCTTTTAATTAATTTAATAATGTAAAGTTGAATGGCTATAGTCAATGGTTAAATATTAGGGGGAAACAGTTTTATAGGGAAATCAGTATTAAACAGTGATACTGAATAAAGTATTGTCATATTATAGACAATAAAGGAAAAAATATACTGTCTTGATGTTGTTTGTACATTCATTTGAAGATTGAATGTGAAATTATTGCAATATAAAAGTATATTAAAACTTTAATGTTAGGTGGGATTAATCACGATTAATTTATGAAAAATGTGTCGTTAATTAGTTTTTTTTTTTTTTTTTGGATTGACAGCACTAATATATATTTTTATATATATATATATATATATATATATATATATAAAACACTAGTGGCCTGTGACTATGTGAGCCTTGGCTACCACGCTGACCAGCTTAACAATAGTGGCCTATGACTATGTGAGCCTGGGCTACCACGCTTACTGGCTTAACTCTAATCAGATGCGCACTATGCGGAATGTTAATTAACAAATGGATATGAAATCCGATAGATAAGACTCCAGCACCCACCTGAACATATATCATTAATTTGAGTTATTTGATAACTGTTGTTAGTCTTTCCACTTCATCAGTCCCATTGGTAGCGTAACGTTAATTCATGTTCGTGCAATGATGAGACGAGGCAATGAGTGATCTTAAGCAATAACTCTTATTTCCCTTCTCCTGCAACACTGTCATTGATATGACTGCAAATAGCGCATGCTTCTGACGCTGCGTGTAGCTGGAATCATCAACCTTAGAATTTAAACGAATGTGACATTGAGATTATGTCGCTGGAGATGGCGAAACCTGGTTGAAATGCTTATGTCAGAATGCTTATTTCATTTAACCTGTTTCATGTCTGTTACCATCGGCGTGTCCTCAGAGCAATTACATTCTCTAGACTGCATTTTGTTCCAGCTGTATAAACACAGATTTGTAAATCCTGCTGCTAATGCTTAATATTTTGCTCCTAATAATTTTTTTTTTTTTTTTTTTTTTTAAGAAATTCTTTTCTTATCTCCTAATTTGAATTTGCTATAAGAAATCAAATACACTGCTGGACAATAATCAATCATTTGTAATCTATTATTTTTTTCCTAATGGCAATTTTATGATTGGTTTATACACTACATACAATTATTTAATTTTGTGCACAGAATAAGGTAGAAAATATTCTTTATAGTTTCTGTACTGTAATAAATGATATGTCAATTTGCACTGCATCATTCATAAACTTTATTTACTTATTGTGTTTATTGTCTTAATGTTTCATCAGTTCATTCTATTTTTTATTCAGTTTAGCTGCAGATATAGCCTGGCACGCCTTAAGTTCTATGAGCTCAAGATCACTTCTCTTTCAGTGTGAAAACTTCTTGATCTCATTTTCATTAAATCAAATGCTATAGTATTTAACTTTTCTTCTTCATCGGTGAATGATGATTCTGAAAGGAAACGCGCCCGATGTCTTTTTGCTATTTCAATGAACGCTACTTTCATGCCTTTGATTAACAGATAAAGCTTGCGCTCTTATTTCAAGGTTGTTGTTAATGCTGTGGCTCTTTTAACAGTTTCCTTCATACATTCAGTTCAACTACATTGTTAAAACACATTTATCATTCACTGGAACTGTGCGTATGCTTAGACACTTACATTTTTGCTCCGTCCTTGCAATAAATGCGCAGCATTCGACTGCTCAGATAATGTCGACGGTATGACCGAGAGCCATTGAAAAACTGCAGAAAAGTAAAACCAAAGGCAATAGAAGGCAAGCCTGCAACCATCAGCTGAAAAAGCGTAATGGCTAAAGCTAACGCTTCCGGTCTGGCAGTACGTGGCAGTTTTTTTTTTTTTTATGGATGTCAATGGAGGAGAGGCTTCGCTATGCTGAATAAACAGCTTTTTAGAGTAAACGGCTTATTTAATGAATTGACAGCCTACCTGCTAATCTTCAACATGTTTTACACTAAACAATACTTTTGGATTGAACTATTTTTAGAGTAGTTAACGCAAAAAAATGCCGTTTTATAAGAGAAGTCACTGACTTTTTGCAACAGGCGGGATTCATCTTATGGCACTTCTCATTCGTTCCTATGGGATCCATAAACAGCGATTGAGTGTCGTACAACTCTGACTGAAATTCAATAACGTCAAGGCTGTAATGTGATTGGTTATTAAGGGACGCGTGATCCAAGTTAGCGGTTACGCTTTCTCCAATAGTAAGTAATACAGACCCTCTCATCTCCCTATAGTAAGATAATCTCTGGTAAAACTACTTTACTTTAGCAGTACTGGCCACGAGTACTAAGGAGAGATCACACATCGGCTGCTCAAAATATGTGTCAGTGAGACAAATGGAGCGCGAGCGCAATCCTGTGACAGGAGGTAAACAGTGGAGCGTGTGAAGGACACACTGTAAAAAATGAAAAGTTGACTTAACTTAAAATTTCAAGGCAACTTGCTGCACAGCTTTTTTGTGTTTGTTCAACTGTGGATCAAGTCACATGTCTCTTTTTTGTTCAGCTAACACAGTTTTGTTAGTTAAAAAGACTTGTAATGCTTTTCCAATGTGTAGCAAATTATGTTCTGTGAATTTTTTCTGAGTTTTATGGACAAAGATGTTTTTTTTCAAGTTAGCATTTATACAATGTTATAAAATCTAACTAACTGCAGGCTTAATTTTTTGCTTATCTTGAATGTTGATGTATTTTTTTTGTTTGTTTGTTTTCAGTTTCTTGGAAGAAAAAAAAAGAAGGTTATAAAAGTCACAACATTATTAAGCTTTTGTTTGTATACAAATGACAAACATTAAAGGTCCCATATTGTCAAAACTGAAATTTCCTGGCTTTTTTCCTGATAATAGAGGTCTAGGGGCTATGTAACTACCATATAAGTTTCAAATTAGTCAGTCCACAGTAAAGTGCACACAGCCTGCATAAAGTAGCTGCGTTTTTTCACGATCCCTTGTGACTTCCTTAAATATGTGAAGTCCCAGGGCTCGACATTTACGCTTGTCCGGGACAAGTGAATGTTTTGGTCGGGCAAGTGAAAGAGAATTGTTTTGCCCAATCGTACAAGTAACTTGAAAAAGTCAATACCAAAAACAATATTAACTGCCTTTATTTATGATATAGCTTTTGTTATAGGGGTGTGCAATATATATCGTTTGCGATAATTTCGTAATTGTTGTTTTATGGAGTGTTCTGCAAGAATCAAAACACACAGAGTGCACGCATACATTATGTAGAGTCGTCCAGGTTAGACTAGCTCACGTGCGAGTCCAGCATAGCGGGGGAATGTAATTGTGACGTCGGCCCGACATGACCCTAGTTACCTGTGGTTGTCCTAGCCGTGCGTCACTCTGAAAACAACAGGCCAATCAGAAGAGAGGCTCATGAATATTATTTAGAAAGGCCAAATCAACTGGTTTTTACCAGAGCTCATGAGAGAAGAGCTGTAAAAATATATTGAGATGGTTTTTGGTACTTATACCGCGAATAAATATTCTTAATTACATCAAACCTAAAATAAAACTCTAGAAAGGTGTACAATATGGGACCTTTAATGGATAAGTTAGTATAATAAGTAGACAACATTGTCTTTGTTTGTAAGACAACAAGACAAATATATCCAGAAAATGGACAAAAGTGGCTGAACATACTCTAGGCCTCAAAACTAGACACACTGACCTCAAGAACGGTGGCAATCAACAAATGTTAAAAAGATGAGCCATTAACAACACAGTACAACAAATAGCTAACAATAATGATAAAACATTTCTTATTGTGATGGATGATTAAGGTAATTTGGGCTTTGTTTTCCCTCCTATTTATATTTCTGTGAAACAGGAAGCGATGGCTGGATAATTTCATATTCATAATCACCCTGGAGTGCTCAAACTTGTGAATGGGAATATACTTCAGAGATATTTTACTCATAAGAATTTCTAGGGGTGTCCAACGTGTATTTGAGAAAAAACATTTATTTCATAATGAGATTTTCCCCCATTTTCAATTGTTTTAGTTCAATGAAAGGTTAGATTTTTGTGATTTTTTTTTAAATAAAAGATCAAAAGGATTAATAATGCAGGTTTATTTTCAGAGCCTTCTTTTATCATATTTACCAAGGGTGCTGATAATTCTGACCATGACTCTATATTCCGCCCCCCACACATATAAGCCGTTATTTTGCCATGTGAGACAGATCTGAGGTGACAGATTAGTGGTCAGCTGGAGACGGTCGGTTTTGAGTATTTTGTGTCTGGCATTCACATATGTACAGTGTCACAATGGCAGAGTGATGTGTTCTGTTCTCTATTGAGTAAGTGTTCATGGGTCATTGTTAAGCTCTGTGGTTTATGAATAATCACCTTCTGCTTTTTGCTTTCTCAATTTCCTTCCATCTGCTGTCGAGCTGTCTCCTAGATAGCATACCTGTCACCACTAATAAGACAACAACGCTTTCTCTCAGAATTCAAACCCGTTTGCTTGTCATACTTTTCTCTGGTGCAGTTATCAACTGCTATATGACACACACGCACACACACAAGCACACATTAAATCGTGATTTCCTCCTGGTGAGATTTTGCTGCAGAATCTTGATGCATTACACATCAGATACACTATCATTGTACATTTCCTCTCCTTTTGTCTCTTCTTTTTGTTCTCTCAGACCAAAATGTTTTTGCTCATAATTTATTGAACATCTTGAGATATCTACTTCTATATTAAATGGCAATTAAATATAATATTACAGATTATTTCAACTGCTTACACACACACACACACACAATCTTTACTTGTTTCTGACACTCAAACACCAGAACCACACACCAAATCAGCAAAACCATACACAAATTCTTGGCCTTTGACTCAGTCAAACGCTGACTAGAATTCAAGTCTAAATGATCCATAGAGCGAATAAGATAAGTAAAGAATACTTTGGAGCATACTCTCAAATGGGAATAGAAGAGCATGCACATGTGCATGTTTGAGCTTTTGCTGGCGGCCAAAGTCTTGCATGCTGGATTCACATACTCCTTTGTTCTTTTGCTTTTGTTCTGATCTGTTGTCCGAGTCTTGACTGCTGATAACTGTGTGCTCTTCATGGGCCCTTCAGAAGAGGGCTTGTGTGTGTGCGTGTGTGGGGGGAGGGTGTGCATCGTTCTAGACATCTCCTGTTAGTATGTGGGGTGATGTGTGAAAAATGGACAAGAAGCCTGAGAGTGCCAGCACACTCCCTCTTTCTAGTCCCTTGCCAGCACCCTCTTCTTTCCCTTCTCCTCTCCCAGCTGTAAGATGTAAGCTGGAACACCAGCCTGACAGAAATGGAGACCAGATGCCTGTATTTCTCCGCTGTCACTTGGCCATTCCCCAACAGATGGAATTCCGATCAGTCTGGGCTGTCTCTTGTTCTTTTGGAAAGAGGGAGTGAGGAGGAGTAGTACGGAAAGTGGAGGAAGGGGCCATGGCAGCCAACTTGTGGATTCGCCCCAGGCTAAGCGACATTCCCAGTAATGTTCTTGTCCTTGTAGAACATTCAGCTTCCGCTGGCTTCCTTTAGCTCTTTTATGAGAAGCAGTTTCTCTGACTCTGACATAGATTCTAGGAGAGCCAGATGGAACTGCTAAGCTAAGCAAACTCCTTCCTTGCCCCGTCCTCTTCTCTCCACTTTCCTTCAGCGCTGAAACCCCCCACAGCATTCATTTACCCAGCCTCCCCCTTTTCTCCCTCAGGGACAGACCAGGGTGTCCACACAATGAGCCTATTTTATTCAAATAAACCTGACATCTGGGTGCAGTATGCTTGGCCCATCTTGCATAGCGCAAAGGAATTTGTGGGGGGCACAACCCATCGTGCTTCAGTGAGGCACAATATGCTCCCTTCCTGATACATTTAATGAAGGATGTCCTCTAGCCAAAAGACATGATTTGATTAAGAGAGGAGGTAACAGACCCCAGAAAACAGCAACCACAAGCTGCCTGACAGTCATTACACAGACAAAAACACATCACACAGTAGCCCTTCAGTGCCATGAGTGCATTTCACTCAAGCACATGCACTGAAAAAGACACTATATTCCTATACTTAAAAAAAATAAAAAAAATAATACATTATACTTACAATTCTTATACAATACATATTACTGGATAAACTGACAATTATATTCAGATAAATGTTTAGGGGAGTCATAGCAAAAGTCATGTAAGTATAATGTAATAATAAAACATTATACTTACAATTCTTATACAATACAATACATATTACTGAATAAACAGACAATTATATTCAAATAAATGTTTAGGGGAGTCATAGCAAAAGTACCCCCCCCCCCCCTCTAATATCTGTTCGAGGCGGAGTAGAAATTTAGTCATTGTATATTGCATTGTTACAGATTTACATACCACAATAATCTCTAAAAAATATAAGTATTTTGTTTAAAAAGTGTTCTAGATAACTGGCATTTAGTGTGGCATTAACTGTGCATAGAATTTGCAATGCATAAGACGAACATGAAACGAACCTCTGTGCTCTGAAAGTCAAGTATTAGTATTATTTTAGTACTTTTTACTTTTAAAATGTTTTACTTATTTTAGTATAAGTATTTTCAGTCAGTCAAACCTCTCAGTCTCACTCATTTTTTCTTGCTCTACAATTCGCCTCACTCGACTTCTAATCGCTCCTGAGAAACTTCCATTTTAGGTAGTCTAGCTCTGTTCAGATATTTTGGAATTGATCCTTAACCAAACCTTTTATGCATTACATGCCTCCTGACACCCCCTCCCCGTTTCGTGCTATGTTCCATCCCTTTACCTCCATCTCCTCCTCAGACTCCCACCGTCATCTAACCTGCTCTTTGTTATCGCTGGCTAATGCTTCGTCCAGTGTTTCTGAAGGTGGAATTCTTGCATATGGTTATGATTTCAGTACGTCAAGCTGGATTTGAGTTTTAAGGCATATGCTTTGCTCAGGGCTAGCCAAGTCAGCTTCAGGCACATCAAAGGTTCACTGCACTGAATCAAGGTGATTTCACCAACCCAATCTCCCCTTCAACCCCCTGCCTGAAGCATCTTCCCACCCACCCAAATATGTGGCCAGCTGCAGCAGAACTCACACATCACAATTGTCTTTAATTTACTTTTGTCTAATCACACCTTTACTAACACAAGGCTTTTAATTTTTGCGGTTCTACTTTCTATAATATTGTAGGAAACAGTATTATGTATCAGCGTGTCTTTTGAGAACTATCTTCATGCTAGTGTTTAGAAAGCTCATTTAAAAAAAGCTAGTTTTCAGGCTACTCATAATTTAAAGTAGTTGCAGTAAATTATAGTTAAGTTACACTTTCTAAAAAAGAACTGATAAGTTACACCACAATAAGAATTAGATAACTACACTGAAGCTAATAAAGGTGCAAAATCTTTTCTAAAATATGTATTTATCAATTATTTTATTCATTTCTGCACAGTATTTATCAGGCAAAAAAAATAAAAATAAAGAAAGAGAAAGAAAGAAAGAAAGAAAGAAAGAAAGAAAGAAAGAAAGAAAGAAAGAAAGAAAGAAAGAAACAAAATTATTGTGACAGCATTAAACATGAACAGATAAATTTACACAACATACAGTATTTGATGACTATTTGAAGAAAAAAAAAAGTTTTTTGCAAGAAAACGTCTCAGGTTACGCATGTAACCATGGTTCCCCGAAGGGAACGAGACGCTGCGTCCAAACACGCTTAGGGAACGCCTTCAGCGTGACCGCGCTCTGAATCATCTGTACAATCAGTCCAATGGAAGGGCGAGGCATCACGTGCGGGTGATGTCACGACCAGGAAGCTGTAAAGGCACGTGTGGCAGAGCTGGCTTCAGCTTCTAGGAATGAAGCAAGCGCTGACAGGAATGCCGGAAGTGTGGCTTCGAGACGCAGCGTCTTGTTCCCTTCGGGGAACCATGGTTACATGCGTAACCTGAGGGAACGAGATACCCACGCCGCCAGACTGACAAGTCCCTGCCTAGTGTGTGCTAGGACGAGAGGACAGAAGAGCCCGGAGCGGCTCGAATGTCGAGGTCATAAAACCTTACAAAAGTGAGGGGCGTGGACCACCCAGCAGCGTTGCAGATGTCCTGCATAGTCACACCTGCTAGGAAGGCCTTGGAGGCCGGCACACCTCGGTTTGAGTGAGCTCTGACTCCCATCGACGAGGGGAGCTGAGAGGACTCATAGGCAATATTAATAGCATCCACTATCTACCTACTGAGGGTCTGCTTAGTAGCAGGAAGACCCCTCTTAGGAGGACCATAGCACCTTTCTCCACAGGGCAGCTCTGTGGATTTACGTGCCCAGTGCTCACACTGGACACATACAATTAAGCTTCTGCTGGTCGGGCTCCCTGAAGGGAGGAGGACAGAAGCCTCAGCACACTGCGGAGGAAACGTGTAACTAGGGGGTGTCTACCCACTGACTGACCACAGACAGGAACGTGGTATGCCGCAATGGCCGCCACGCACACCTTAATGGTGGAGTGGGTTAACCCTGCGGAGAGACGGGCCCGCAGAATCTCCAGAACTGTACCAATCGGGCAGTTAACTGGGTTGAGCTGGCGGTCTCCGCACCATGAAGTGAAGAGTGTCCACTTCAGGGCGTACAGTTTCCTCGCAGAGGGAGCTCTGGATTGGAGGATGGTCTCGACAACCTCGGTTGAGAGACCGGAAGCTATGAACTGTGCCCCCTCAGTGGCCACACCCACAGCTTCCACAGCTCCGGGCGAGGGTGGGCGATAGTGCCCCCCGCCTGTAAGAGGAGATCTCTCCGGACGGGAATCTCCCATGGAGTGCCGTCGAGGAGAGAAATCAGGTCTGAGAACCATACTCGGCCCGGCCAGAACGGCGCTACCAGTAGTAGACTGACCTCGTCCCGGCGCACTCTCGCCAGAACTCCCGGGAGCAGAGCGATAGGGGGAAAAGCGTACAGACGAAGCCTCGGGCAAGTCTGCCCCATAGAATCCAGTCCCAGAGGAGCCGGAGGAGTCAGAGAGAACCAGAGGGGACATTGAGCTGGCTTTATAGTCGCAAACAGGTCCACCTGGCCAAAAACTCTCCATATCTGCTTCATCACCTCGGGGTGAAGCATCCATTCCCCGGGCCTCGGGTCCTGTCTCGACAGAACGTCTGCTCCCACATTGAGATGCCCAGGAATGCGCACTGCTCTTAATGAGAGGAGTTTGCCCTGGGACCACACAAGAATCTAGTGCGCCAGCTTGTACAAGGGTCGCGACCACAGACCTCCCTGGTGGTTTATGTACGAGACCACCGACGTGTTGTCGGTGCGCACCAACACGTGGTGACCTCTTAGGTCTGGGAGGAAGTGTTCGAGTGCTCGAAACACGGCCAGCATCTCCAGCCAATTGATATGCCATGTCAGATGGCGGCCACTCCACAGACCGCGGGCAGGGTGGCCACTCATGACCGCTCCCTAACCGGTGAGAGACGCTAACGATAACTGGCGACATGGAGCTCCTAGCACCGGGCCCTGATTTAAAAACCAAGGTTTCCTCCACATGTCTAGGGCTCGCACACACCGTCGAGAGACCCTGATCATGCGAAGTGGATTCCCCTCGGGGAAAATCCCTTGGTCTTGAGCCACCACTGTAGGGGTCTCATGTACAGCAAGCCAAAAAGTATCACATTGGGCGCAGCTGCCCTCAGACCCAGCAGTCTCTGAAACTGCTTGACAGTGAGTGACTGGCCTTCTTTCACTCGGATCCCACACTACGCCTAGATAAGTGGTTCTCTGTACTGGAGAAAGCACACTTTTCATGGCGTTCAGTCTCAACCCCAGCTCTTTCAAGCGCGCGAGAACGACACCTTGATGTCGAATCGCCAGCTGCTCCAATTGAGCTAGAATCAACCAATCTTTGATGTAAAAGTGCGGGGTGAGAGTGCAAGGACAACGGGAAGAACCCGATATTGGTAAGCTTTGCCCCCAAAAGCAAACCGCAGGGACTTCCTGAGAGTGGGAAGGATGGAGACGTGGAAGTATGCGTCTTTTAGATCTAACGTGACAAACCAGTCCTCGGACTTGATCTGAGATACTTACCTGTTAAAGTTTTGAGCATCTTGAACTTCAGTCTGCTGACTGAGCGGTTCAACTGATGCAGATCTAAAATGGGACGCAATCTTCCATCCTTCTTGGGAACTATGAGGTACCGGCTGTAGAACCCGGACTCTCTTTCGTGAGGAGGGACCACCTCGATGGCCTCCTTCCTCAAGAGAGTACTCTACTTCTCGTTCCCTTACCAGAGCCTGCTCAGGGCCCACCTGAGTGGGATTCACCCCGTTGAATTGAGGCGGAGGAGAACCAAACTGGATTCTGTAGCCTCTCTCTACAGTATGCAGGACCCATGGAGACACATTTGGCAATAGCCAAATAGTCTACTAAGGGAACCAGTCTCTTGAGACTGGCTTCTGGTGTACCCAGAGCGGCTAGCTCGGTGTCCTGGAACGGCACACCGACAGGAGACGGCCGAACTAGCTGCTCTAGAGACCCCCGAAGGGGTGGCGAGCTTCTCAGTTCCGCTACGTTTCCGGATGGAAGTAACTGAGAGAAGCGCTCACTGGAGACCGCTGCGCCCTGGAACACTGGCAGGGTTGGCAGACCGATCTCCCGAGGGCACTGAGGAAAGACGGGCACCGTGTACTGCGGTGTACGCTGAACTTCCCCAGAGGGGACTGCCCTCATGAGTCCTGGACCATAGCATCAGGACTGCCTCAGCTGAAGTCTCCTATTGAGACGACGGTCCTCAGACCCACATCATTTAAAGGAGACTAGACTGATAGAACCAGAGCCTGCTCAGGCAGGACCCAATGAGACACACTTAGTAGGGGCTCCCTCACCGCTAGGTAAATACCTATAAATACTCATCTACATCTACACAACTACACAAGATTGATGTATTTATTTTCTTTTTGTACTGTGTAATACTGTATTCACAACCTCAAATGCTTCCAGTAACAAAAGTTTGGTTTCAATCTTGCTTTTGTGTTTACCTTTAATTTTTCAACATCTCTCTGTCAATTACTTTCAATCTTGTATAAAAATGTACATAAGACCTCATGAAAGAAGACCTTTAGGTTTTGAATGATATTATGGCAAAGGTGTTTGCATGCAGTGCTTCATTTTGCAAGAGATGTGAGGCATTTTGCATTTTGTGTGTGCAGTTCTTGGATTTGTGTGTAAAGGTTTGAGAAAAAAGAGGCAAAGTTTTGGAAATGTGTGTAGGCAGTTAAAAAAAAAAAAGTTAATTTCAGCTTTGTGCCATTTTAGCTGCCTTTAATCCACTGTGTATTCCAAGTTGTTTATTTAATTGAACACATTTCACTTAGTGCCAAAACAGATGAATGGATGTTTTTGCAGCTAGAGGGTTACATTCAGGTTACAATGCATAAGAGAATTTGGAAGTAATGCTTCTTATATTGAACATTCACACAGCTCCATTCTGCCTTATCCATGATAGTTATCCATGATAAGTCCACATTGATTCAGGGAGACTACTCAAAACAGGAAGCAGAAAGAAGCATTAGAAGATCAGAGGAGAAACAGACCTTACATTTGCTCCACTGTGGGAAAGAAAAAACATTAGGGATCAGAGTTCTAAATGTGTTAACAATGTGATAATTCAGTTTAATTAAATTGGAGCATCACACATTTGATGAATAGCTATGGGCTTCTCAATTTTGTCGTTTACAGTTTTTTTTCAACTGCTTACACAAAAATCATTATTTGTCACACAATTTCTGAAACCTAACACAAACACCAGATAATTCATAAATGTTACCTAGGCAACCAGAGGTACGACCACTAGCGACATAAATCGCCACCCAGGGCAAAAGGCTGCGACAAAGTCGCTGGTAGTGTGAACGTGGCTGGATTCTCAAATTTGTTGCATCGCTTGACACGCCCACATCCGGTCACCAACGGTTGCTGTCGCTCGTGTCGCCGGAAATCACCAGCTCTCTATTGAAATGAATGTGATCTTGTCGTTTTGTTGCTGCATGTCGCTGGTAGTGTGAACGCGGCTTAAGGAGGTTGACGTGCAGGTTCATGCCTGGTCAAGTCCAGGCATATCCCTGCAGAGGGTGTGTCTCACAGTTTGGGAGAGCACTGGTCCCTGTCAGCGTCACACAGTCAAGTTTTGGATCTGGCCTTCATTAGTAAGCCCTGAGCTGAGCAGTGCCTGCTGGTCATTGATCCTCTATGGTAGCAGTGAGCTCATTCAGGTCACGTCACAGTCCCCTCTGCTCTAAGGAACAGCATTTCATATCATGTCTGCATCTCTCTTTCCCTTCACTCGGCACGCCATCTTTTTTTTCAGAGTATGTTTTTTTTTCTTTTTATATCCCTGCTAAAAAATCCAGCATAATCCAGCATGGATTCCAACATGTGTTTTTCTTTCTTTATTAAACAATTTATTAAAACAAAATTAATTTGGAAAACTGGTCTTTAACTACAAACACACACTAAGTTTTGTTGTGGTCTTTCTGGGATCATACTAGCACCCAAAAAACAACAAATGCTGCTCAACCAGCACACCAGCGTCCCAAGCTGATCCCAGCATGCAAAATATACCTTATGCTGGTCCACAAGCACTGTGCTGGGGACCAGCAAACCAGCAACCAGCATCCCATGCTGGTCCCAGCATGCAAAATATACCTTATTCTGGTGACCAGCAATGCTGTATTTTTCAGCAGGGATGTCACTACCTTATTTGTTCACTAGTTATTTTTTACCCCTTACTTTGCAGTATCACACATGAAAACACATGTCGTTATGTAAGGGAAATGGCTGTCTGTCTCTGTACCCCTGTATTTAGTCTAATGAAGTTCAGTTCAGCGTATTCAGAGTTTTGTGTTCTGGGTCTCCACAATGCTAAGAGAGACCTTTTATGTATCATGATAACTCAATATTTACAAGTCAAAGTGTATAGTGCCTTTCTTCATAAATTCTGTCTGATAAAGAGAAATGATTTTCATGAGTCTGTTGACAGTAAATCCACTCAGTGAAAGTAATGGCACAACTTCATGGTTTCTGCATTTCCAACCTTGGGGGACCCTCTCTACAACCATCAACCAAGTATCATCAATACAGAGCTCAAGCTATCACAATAAAGTGTATTTATCTTTAGCTCGACCACTCTCACTGAAAGGCTTTGTATTTGAAATTAGACACTGTAAGCTAGTCTGAACAAGTGCATTATCGTGTTTGTGGCCGACTTCTGTTTACAGTAAAGTACGGTTGACTTCCCTGCAGGGAAGTGTTTTATGATGTCACTTGCTGTTAGATGCTAAAATATGAAGTCAATATAAATGACAGAGTGCCATAAATGAAAACAAAAGTTTGGTGGCAGCAGTCTAGCATTCATTCTTCTGTGGAACACAGAAGAGGATATTTAAAAGAATGTTAACTGAACTGAACAGTTTTGGTTAACATTGAGTGCGTTTACATGGACCCTCTTAATGCGATTATAATGAGATTTTGGCAATATTGCGATTAATCTTTACCTCATGTAAACGCAATACTTCAATCTAAATAATGCTATTAAGCTCATAATCGCAGCAAGCATAATCGTATTAACATAGGTGGCGTACGCTGATTTTAATCGGAATATACAGGCATGTAAACACCTTAATTGCAGAATTGCAGCTCTGACCAAAGTGCGCATGCGCTTGTGACATACTGACGTGACACGCACCTGTATTAATATGGAGATTAGAAACGATGGCAGGGAAAAAAGCATCGCATTCTGGGGAAAACACAACTCGCTGCCACCAGTCTCTGTTCCTTACCCTCATCCACACCGAGTAGACCACGACGGCAACGTAAGCAAACGAATTGCCATCACATTTCTATGGCGTCGAAAAAGCGTGGAAAACTAGGGCTGGATGATATGGCCAAAATTTATATCACGGTATATTTCTTAATTTCAGTCGATACGATATAATTCTGATATCAATATGAACACTTTGTTTGTACGTTAGTTTTTGGTTTGTAGAACGTTATTCTAACGTTCCCCTAACCTATTTACTCCAGTATGATCACTCCACTGTAATCATCCAGCACACACAACCCAGTATAGTATAAGTGGCATGGAAATGATCCGTATGGACGCCTAATCAGTATTATAAAAACCATATCTTGTTTTTATTGTTTAATTAATAAAAAATAATCTGAACACATCAACTATCATATGTGTAAGATTAAATAAAATTAAATCCATCCATTACGGGGTAGCTAACGTTACCCAGATTTTATTTCTTAAAAATTACTTTACACAATGTGAGTTGTTGGGTGAACTTTCCCTTTGAGGCCTTTATCTAATTTAACTGTTTCATTTAAACTGATAAAGCCTGGTCAGAACCATGAAAGTAGCTGCTGTTGTGTTTCCTTTTATTTGTTAATGATAAAATGCTACTTAGGATAAGTTATTTAGTAAATGAAACCAAGTTTGGACTTTTAACAAAAGTAAAGTCATTGAAAAGTCTCCCTGGTGCAGTTTCACCATTATCATGGATTTGGCTTTCAGGGATCTTGGCTCCTGTCTCTAGTGTTGCTGCATAACTAATGGGGGTCAGGGTAGTGGACACTGGCAGTGATGTTCACAACTGTTCAAAGGGGAGTGAGACATGTTTTAATTAGCATTTCATTTGAGTTTAATCCTTATATATATAGATAGATAGATAGATAGATAGATAGATAGATAGATAGATAGATAGATAGATAGATAGATAGATAGATAGATAGATAGATAGATAGATAGATAGATAGATAGATAGATAGAAATATATATATTGCATTTGTGGATGCAATTTTGTGTTTGTATTCAGTAAGGAAGGAAATGGCTGGCGGGGCAGAAATGACTGTCATTGTTGATGGCAAGGAAAATTGAATTTTCTTCACGCTCAGCAACACTAAGGATAGTGGGAATTCAAAGATATTTTTCTTAAAGTTGCTGGACCATTGATTGGTCAGCAGCATTGTGGAGGGAGACAAAGTATCTCTTAACTGTTCAGGGTAAATGTACTTTATGTAATGTAAGTCTGTGTAGTACATGTAAATTATTATTTATCATTATTATTTACATATATATATATATATATATATATATATAAGCAATATCACACGAGTAGACTTGAGATATGCCGATATACAACCATATCTCAAGTCTACGCGTGTGATATTGCGTTTATACAACAGTTCGATGGCACAAGTGTGTGAACACATAAACAACAACAGAGTGTCTTGAAAAACCCTCTTTTGAGCAGAACTACTTCCTTCCACCATGGATTCAAATCTAAAGCTGGCAGTTTAACAGCTGGGTCCCAGACTCCATTACTAATTCCAAGACATCACATTATAACTAGTAACGAAGGAACGTTGAGTTGCTTCATTGAAAGCTTATTGTATTACTGTATAAAAAGCTAACTGTATTATCTAGAGTATTATGAGAGAGAGATGGACTAAACGAGTGTGATTAACATACTTGCGTCTGATACAGCATTCCTTCTTCAGATCAGTCTCGTATTCACAATAAACATTAGTTTGAATGTCCACAGAGGAAAACGTTATGTTTGTCGTACCATTAATATCCTTTCATCTATTAAGCGTGATTTCTGATGACAACACTGCTCAGTGCGTTTGTTTGCTGTGTCAGTCTGTTGTTGAAAGTAAAAAATATCTTCCGTTTATAGCATTTATTTTTTCAGTACAAAAGTCTACTGCTGACTCACTCATAAAAAAGTATCTTGTTGCCATCTAATGGTGGAACAATGAAACTAAAAGCACCATCATGGAACACGCCGTTTCTCAATGCTAAACACTATTATTAAATACTACTATTATTTATATAAAATAATATTTATATAAAATATTATTTCTTGAATAATAATATTTAATAAACAACAACAACAACTATAGCCATGATAAAAGTTGCTAGGCAATTCAGTCAAAAGTACAAAGGCAGTGCTCTGATATACAGCACTGAATTTACATAAACATGGGATTTTGCCAAAAAAATCTTTTCTGGAACAAATGATAGATTAATGAGACCAAAGTCTGCCCTTTAGATTTACCCAATTATATCTCATCACATCAGAGCCAGCGTTATATTGCAGAAGATATGGCTGAGGTGAAGCGCTCTCAGGCGGATTCATGAGCGCTGAACGGCCGCTGAACAGACCAGAAAGGACTGTTGTATAATATATAAATATATATATATATATAATATATATATATATACACAGTAGTATAAATGTTTTCACATTTTCTTGGTTAAATAAACATTACATAAAAAAGAGGGAACAAATATAATTATATTTTGCATTTTATTAACATTATTTTTTTAAATTTTATTTAACATTTGAAATACTAATTATACATTTCATAGTGTTTTTTGCATTTTTACATTTATTCCAAAATAATAACTAAAGGCAATAAGGTTTCATTATAGTTAACATTAATTTACTACTTTAATTAGCATGAATTAAGAATGAACAATACTTACACCAATTTACACCAAGTGAAAATAGCAGTATTTTCTTAGCGATATGCTATTTACACTAAGTGCAAATAGCTATAGATTCTATTCACACTATGTTAAAATAGCAGGATTTTCTACTATTTTTACTGCGTATTTCAAATATTGGCAATTATCTGCACCTTAGCATTGTAGTGCAGTATGCAACAATAACGTACTGAGTGTAAATTATAATTTTAAATCAAATTATTAAATGGATGCCACCGTATTGGGACAATATAAGCGGATACATTGTTTATGTTCAGATCAAAACGTAAACAACGTAAGCAGCGTATCCGTGTATGGTGCTGCTGACACAGAACAGCATACGTTTGTGATACTCTCCAAAATGGCGCTATAGGGTGACGCGGAGGTGTTGAATAAAGTCATTATTTTTGTTTTCTTTGTGCACAAGAAGTATTCTAGTAGCTTTATAACATTACGGTTGAACCACTGATGTCACATGGATTATTTTAACGATCTCCTTTTTACGTTTCTGAGCATTGAATTTGTAAGGATCCTTGCTGTCTATGGGAGGGGCAGAGAGCCCTCAGAATGCATCAAAAATATATTAATTTTTTAAATTAATTTTATTAAGGTCTTACAGGTTTGGAATGACACAAGAGTGAGTAATTAATGAAAGCATTTTAATTTTTGGGTGAACTATCCCTTTAAATGACTATCATCATTTGTAGTAATCTTACATTGATGGGCTGAATTTATGTAAATAACCTCTGCCAACAAGACAAGCTATTTGCAATAAGTGTGAATAGTCACTCTGTTTTTTGATTTGCAAACTGATGTTCAGTTATTCTTTTTAATAGTCAACTTATTTTCAGGTCATCGTCATAAAAGCCCTGTAAATAGTCACAGACACAATGATACATCTTTCATTTCATCAAGTTGAATGCTCACTAACTGACACCGTCTTCACGTTTTCAGGCCATTTCAAGTTTTATTTTGATGTGACACAAATCAGTGTCACAATTTAAGCGGGTGAATTGTTTACTTTATATTTAATCAATAACACCATTATTTTGTTTATTTAGGCCAGAGCTTGCACAAAACAAGAGGCGGGATTTATCGCACAAATCAATCACATCCAATCATAAATGATTGTATCCAATTATAGCACGATTCATTCTCACCCCCCACTAAACCCACAGCATGCAATGGGGTCTCTGTTGTAAGTCAATGGGCCAAAGGGAGGCAAGCCTCCGCTTTAACTTTACCTATGGGTGTTCACAGTGTTACTTTATAAAAATGAGTGACTTTTATACTTTTAATGTCATATTTAGTAATATTTGCGTTGTTTAATTTTTGTAATATCAATTATTTTCGCATTCAAATTTTTTTTTTTTGAGGAGAAACTGCTCCCCTTGGAAACGCCCCTGATAGTGCAGTCAAAAACAACAACACCAAAATAACTAATTAATCGCACATTTGTTTCTGAAATTAATCGCAATTAATTGCGATTAATCCCGCCTAACATTAAAGTTTTTAAATATACTTTTATATTGCAATAATTTCACATTCAATCTTCAAATTTATATGCAAACAACATAAAGACTGTATATTTTTAATATTTGTTTAATGTCATTTTTTTTTTTATTACTGAAGACCAGTATCACTGATACCAGTTAATACTGATTTCTCTATAAATAACTTCCCTCCTAATATTTAACCATTGACTATAACCATTCAGCATTACAGTATAACTAAGAGCTATCAATTTTAGCATTTATAAGACTTTAAAAATAACTTCTAATTTAGGTGAACTTAAAACAATCTTCACATAAACCCAATATACTAAATGTCATATTTACATGTGCCCCTCAGCAGAAATATACAGAAATTGAAATTTATTTGTTACAGAACGATGTTGTTACGTATTCTCTAGTTTTTTTTAAGTGGGTATATGGAAATTCTTTACATTTCCCAGTGGGTATACGGCGTATACCTGCGTATCACATAGACTACACCACTGGTTTGATGCTTTACACAACAATGGCTTTAAATTATCTTTTGGGAGTAATTTTTCAGCCAAATTTGATGTGCGATTAATATGCGATTAATTAGATTAATTAATCGCCACATCATTTAATTAATTAGATTAAAAATTGTAATCACTTACCAGCCCAAATATGTGTGTGTGTGTGTGTGGAAAACAATCTCCAGGTAATATAGACCTATCTGGTGTTTACAAATCACTTAAGTGTGTGCTTTTAGAAAGAATCCCTACCATACAACACAACAACAAGAAACATTTATTAGGACAGAATTAACTTTGAATTCCTTTACATAGAGAAATAATTGTATTATACAGTAGCTATAATAGATATTTTAACTACTTTCAAAAGTTACAAATAAATTATACCATTATAATAATCTATGCACAGGAATTTGAAGCAAATTCTGTCCTAATAGATGTGTCCTGTTGTTGTACAGTATGGTATGAAAATAATATGTAAATGGTCATTTCACTGACCTCTGTAAAGACCAGAAAAATGGTCAGTGTAGCGACACTTTCAGTAGCATGACTTTAGCTTCAATAGTGCAGCAGTCTCAATACTTGCCTTATTATATGTTAATTAACTATGTATTTCTGCTTGTTTTACTGGCCATTTAAACAATAAAATCTCTACTAAGAAACCTCTGGGGTATGATAGCTGAATGTTAAGGTTCATTTATATAATGTTACAGATGTAGAAAATCTATTGTGCTCAAACCCCTGGTGATAAAAGTGTAAGAGTTAATCCTTAAACAGTTTAGTTATGCCAACAGTTAATCAGTTACTATTAAGTGTGAAGGCAAAAAAGGAATCAGTTCATTCAGATTTGCAGGATGAATATGCAAAATGAGCCATGAAGCACAATACTCAATGATTAATTCTCTCTGTCTTTTTTCTGTTTCACTGCCTCACTGTTTGGAGTAGTTAATTGAGCCTCCATTATGGGCCGACTCAACATGGTGCTTGCTTGATTGTTAGAGTATCATTTAGAAGGCTACAGGCAGTTAATGTTCTTATGCTCATGAGGGCTAGGCCTATTCAAATAGTGGACCAATCTGAAAAGAACAGCAAAGTGCCTCATTGGTCACAAATGAAAGGTTGTGGTATTAAGTAAATATTGACCATGAAAGGAGATACTTATGATACTTGTAATTTTACAAAAAGGATTTGGAAGAAGGATGCTTGCCATTAACCTGTAAAAAAATATCTGGCATCTTGCACCCACTAAAGAGTAGTTAAAAAGTCTGAAACGTTTTACTTTAACTTTAAATTAACTTTAATTTAAACAGATTATTCTACAATTGTGGGTACATTTCACATTGACAAAAAAAGTACAAAATCAGTATGCTTTAGCAACAAAATTACTTCAATTTGTATATTTAATGTGACATATGTATGCTAGTAGCCAAGCTTAAAGCCAGAATGGATGGTTGTGGAGAGAATCCCTGTGATAACAAATAACACATTCAAGTATATATGAAATAACAGTATTTGCATGTTGATTTTGCACCCCTGGCAAAAATTAAGAAATTACTGCAACTCTGTTTTTTTATTATTTTATTTCTATTGATCCATAAAATTACGAATTTCAGATAAAAACTGAAAACAGTTTTTTATTTAAATACAAAACATGTGGGGGCCATACAAACTACTGAGTAACATTTTGAGTTGCTGCAATGAAATTTCAGCAAAATGGACTAGCCTGCTGCATCATTTTTTCACTTTGATTTTCGGGGTGTCTGAATTCAGCCCTCTGTAGGTTGATAATTTTCATTTCTATCAAACGATGTGAAATCCTTTCGTCCCTAACATATTACCATATTGTTATTAACTGCATTCATTTTTAGCACACACACACACACACACACACACACACATTCAGTCTCCTATGACACATTGATTATATATTTGAATTGAAATCAACATATTGCAACTCATGACAATGTAGCAAAAAAAATTGTTGATTGCCAGTTAGTATACTCATTGACTATAGGTTATTGTAGATCAAATATTTAAAAACATGAGAGGACACTTACAACAATTAATAAAATAACAGCATATGATGCTGGTCACATGGTGTTGTGATAAATACTTTTTTAGTTGCAGAGGTTTGGCTAGTAACAGTTCGCATAACTTTTTGCAGAGAAAAATAAGAATTAAAAAAATATATTAAGAATATTAATAACATACTGTATAATATTGACTTTAATAATTACAATATTATATTATAAGATAATATAATTTTTTTTTCAAAATGCTTACACAGTTTTTGAAACTATGGCTCCATTTCTCAAAACTCTACACATAAAACCACAAAACACACACTTATATACAGTATGTATGACTGTTTTATACAGTTATGCAACTGAACTGAATCAATACTGAACTGACTTTAGCTGTAGAAGGACACTATTGACTTATTAGAGCTGCTTTACAGCAGAATGTGAATTTGACACTATTGTGAAGCTGCTGGGAAACCATCTATATTGTATAAAGCACTTTAGAAGTGAAGTTGACTTTCTGACTTGGCTTGTATGCATTTTCGGTATATGTGTGTGTGTTTATACACACACACACACACGCACACACTGAATATATGCATATAAGCCAAGTCAGAAAGTCAGCTTTATTTATAAAGCGCTTTGTACAATATAGATACAATGTAAACAGAAATGGAAGGGGGTGAAAACATTTCTTTCTTAAAAGAAAAAGAAAAAGAAAAAAGAGTTTTGATTACTAAGTCAACAAATTATGTATAAGTGTTTTCATACATAGTCGCTGTGTGTAGGTCATCAGTAAAGTGATGAGCTGATAAGAAACTGTAACTTGAATGCAATGTAAGTCGCTTTGGATAAAGGTGTCTGCTAAATGCATAAATGTAAATGTAAATGTAAAGTGTGGCATTAAAATGGCAGTGTTTCCCAAATTAAATAAAAGAGCTTTTAGTTTCAAATGATGTGTGTAATATAGAGAACTGTGTTTAGAGTTTGTTTGTTTTACAATATTAAACTGAGTTTAAAGCATGTAATGTGCTTATACTTTTGCTGACTTGGTCTAAAGATTAGGTGTATGAGTAATATAATTAGCTAAATAATCGGATATCGTTGATCAAATTGAATGTGCAAATTGCTGCTTGAGAGCAGAATAAAAAAAAATTTATAAAAAAAATCACAAAAAATATTTGCACATTTGAATTATTTCAGAAAAAAAAAATTTATCTTATCAAAAAGATCTTCAAGACATTATGCCAGGCTGTGCTCCATCTCCTCTGAGGAACGCACTTCCCCTCACATGATTTAGAGATTAAAGCAAAAATGTTCACTGCTTGGTCCCTAGTGACACTCTGTTCATTAGTGTTAAACCATAGTCGCGTGTCAGGACTGGGCCATGGGTCAGGCTGCACATGCAGGAACTGAGCAGAGAGAACATGATGTGTGCCTGTCATTAACAAAGTGTTAATGTGTGAAAGTGCTAATGTTATATGTTAACAGATAATCAACAAGAGGACCTGAAACTGAGTTAAACTTAAAGCCAACATTCCAAGAAAAACAAAGAACTAATCCTTAAAAAGGCAAAGGAATTTGAATAAGCACAAACTGCTATATATTATAGGATGCAAGAGGCTACGCTATCATGCTTTTAGCTTACTTTGCTTTAGGTATAGATTATCATCATAACAGTTAGTTGAGTAACAATGCAAAAAAGTGCCACTAGAGACAGAAGGGGAGTAGACTTACAGTGACAGAAAGAGTGTGTGAATGCTGTATTCAGCCTATAGAGGGCCTCTTATGTACTCCACTGTACTTGTTGTGTGCCATTTAGAAGCGTGTTTCTGAGACTGTGTATGAGAACATTCTGCTCAGCTATAATAGTGATATAAGGGAGAGATTCATCCCTTGCATACACAGGAAAACTAATTATATATCAATATTTTAATGAAATATAAAATATTATTATGAAAATCTGGCTAATTACTACTCCCATTATTACACTTCTTTTTTCAACATGCCATTAATTTAGCCTTTTCATGTCTATTCGTGCCATTTTATTTTTTAGAAAAACTTAGTCCTGGTGTCCTGTCCTCTACATAGGACATAGCATAACACATGAATAAATATCATTTTTCAAAAATGCTATTTTCCTTTTTTTTTCTTATGCTCTAAACAGTGTGATGACATGAAAAAACACTAACTTCACAAAGCTTTTTATTCTGGTTCTCAGGAGGATATCTGGCAATGTGGAGGTTAAGGCAGAGCTTGCGCTTGAACCTAGAGATGTTGCCATCTCTCTTTCCTAGATCTCCTTCATAAAATATCACATACAATATCACCTCTTTAGAGATATGCTCATCTTATCTCCACTAACATAGTCTAAACAGACAGAGATTAAATAAATGCACATCCAAAATAAAACAGAGAAAGAATATAGTAGCCATAATAATTTTAAGAGTGAAAAGGCTTGTTCACACTAAGGATAACTATAAAGATAATTATATTAGTGTCTACGGCAATGCACAATAACATCTGTTTATTCTAAGATCACACTGCAGTTACGTTGTCTGCGACTTTAAATGTGCAATCTCTTTAAAGCAGGATGGATTCTGATTGTCAATGTTTTATCAGCTGTGAAAAGAAATGTTCTGAAATTGATTCCAATGATATTGTTCCTCTGTTCCATTATCATTATAGTTGTGGTACATACTTTACAATTCTTTTCAAGAATGATTTGTAAAACTAGACCTTTATTGTTATGGTTATCGTATAATGTGCCTTTATTTAATGGGCCATTCACAAGGTCCACTGTGCCATTTTGTGTAATCTTTATAGAACAGTAGAATTTCATTGGAAAGCAATGTTACAAACCTTCCCTGTGTTGTCATCCATTATATCTTTGGTGAAAGTTTTGAGAAAGATATTACAAATCAAATGAACACTTTATCCGCCATTGACTGAATTTTATTTCATTTATGAGATAACGCTTCCCAGCAATTTTCAGCTTTCTATGTTTTCACTGGTGTATGGTAGGAGGTGCTATTATGCATCTTCTGAAAGAGTGTTGAAAGTCTGGATCAAAACAAGGTAAAGAAGAAGCAGAAACAAGTGATCGCGTATGCAAGCAGATGCATATGTAAAATAATGCGATCATCAAGCATTAAACAGCATATAAATCATGGAGCGATCTATCCCATCTATGTTTTGATCATCGATCTGAATCTGATCCAGACATAGTCTTTTACAAAAACGCAATTTTCTCAACTTTTTGTCCAAAATGTAGCTTTTTTTAATTAAACTCGCCCACATTCAAGTGTTGATAAAAAATATTGCATGAAGCTAGAATAAGACATTTGTTGTTGTTGATGCTGATGCACGCTCTTACAGAAACAACTTTAAACTTCAGTCATATGAGATGATGCAAGTATGTCATTTGTGTGAGACTGAACCATTAATATTTCAATTAAATAGATGACATCCTCAGACAGAAAAATGTCAGTGCTCACCAGGGCTGGACTGGGACTCAATTTCAGGCTGGGAAATCTCACACTCATCCAGGCTACACAGAAAAAAAGAGGCCAAAATGTAAAAGAACATATTTGTACCTTTTTTTTACCCCTAATAGGTACATATTATACCTTAGAGTAATTCATACACATAAGGCACTAATATTTAGGGGTAAAAAAAAAGGCAAAAATACATCCTTTTTAAGGGTACTACTCCAGTGGCAAGCTGTTGTACCCCAAAAGGTACAATTTGGCCTCTTTGTTCTGTATATAGCCTATACACCCACTACAAATTCTGAAACCAAAGATAAACGGCCATCACATAAAAAGGTCTAAATCATCTGGGGCCCTGGAGAATAATTAAAGGTTGTCTCTCCCTTTTTTTTTCTTGTACCTGTCACTTCTTCACCAGCGGGTCTACTGTTAAGATTCAAACTGTTTCCACCTTGTTGCAAAACGACCACCTCATTGCAATTTATCATGTTATTTATCTTAAAATGACTTAAATACCCAAGATTTAACAAACCTTTATTTCATACAAATATATCAAAACAGATTTTCTAAAGTGCCTAAATGTCAAAATCAGTACAATATCTTTTAAAAAAAAATCCTAATACTAAACACACTATTGCATTATTAGGCTGTGATATTTTTGTGTTGCTGTCTGCTCAAGCTCCCTCCCTTCCTATAAGTCCATGTGAATATCTGTCTGCTAAATTGATTAATGTAACTTTCCAGTTGACAATGATGCCCTTTAGCACATTATTCTGAATGATGATAATAATGGGGTGCCGTGATAGGTGCTAGCAGTTTAATACTCATCTCACGTAAATACAGTCAGTTATTAAACAGGTGGGTGAAAACTGAATGTGTGTCAATATTAAATGCATGCCTTCCGTCTTAAATGGACAGCATCACGCATTCCTAATTAAATACCTATCGGTGTCATTAATGTTAACAACAAAAGATGTAAAATTAATGTATACATGTTAAGTAAACCTACTGTATCTGAAACATTTCTATCTCTATGCTATACCCAAAAATGAAAATTGTCATCAATTATTCCAGTTTTTCCAAATGTAATCCTTGATCCAGATTTCTCATAGGCTTAATTGATTCGTTCTAAAGAGAGAATAATTAATGACTATTTTTGTTTGAAGACTACATATAAAACAGCTAGTTCAAGTTCAAGTTCAAGTTTATTTGTATAGTGCTTTTTACGATACAAATCGTTGCAAAGCAGCTCTAGAGGAAATTAAATTTCCACAATATATTTATATATTGCAGAACCTTAATATATTTAACTAAATGGCAAAATTGGGTAATTATGTATGTTGTGTGAGCATTGGCATCCTCTGAGGTCCTCTGAGGGGTTGGCATTCCCTTTTCTCAGGTGTTCGGTCATCGCAGATCATTTAAGGGTTGGATCCAGACTGAAGCTTCTGTAATTCCTAGTTACCACGGGATGTTAATCCCGTGACAGAAACAGAGAAACAAATAGAGACATAATTAGCTTAGCTGCTGTTCCATCTAAGCAAAAATTACTTGTTCAACCCAAGCTAAAAAATAATAATAATGTACATTTGATCAGATATAAGCGCAGTACAAGATTATAAAATGCATTATGTGAATGCTTGGCTAAATATGTGTCTTTAATCTAGATTTAAACAGAGAGAGTGTTTAAATCTAAAACCCTGAACGTTATCAGGTAGGCTATTCCAGAGTTTGGGAGCCAAATGTGAAAAAGCTCTACCTCCTTTAGTGGACTTTGCTATCTTAGGTACTACCAAAAGCCCAGAGTTTTGTGACCTTAGAGAGCGGGTTCAATCTATGATGAGAGACAGCTCTACACTGCTTCTCGCCAGGGTGTTTCCAGCTGGCTCCAATTAACCTTGCCCCAAGGAGCTTTGCACACTAATTAGAGGCGAGAAATATGTCTCTGATTCAAAATGCCACAGAGACATAGAGGCACTGTTATCCTGACAGACAGACCAAGGTGTGAGAGAGACCTCCTCTATTGTGAGTGGGAGCATTCAGTCTTCAACTCAGCTGGTGACAGTTAGCAGCTTTTGAAAATCCTGATGATCACACTGTCTTTATCACTTACAGCTATATGGATGACATCCTTATCAAATGAGTGCAAGGCTAACTGTACTTTAAAGTATGCCTTTGATAGCCAATCATTTTGACTTTTATACAGAGGTGGGCAGTACATTTACCTGATTACTGTATTAAGTACACTTTTTTTCTGTACTTTACTTGAGTTTAATTTTTTTCTGAAAACTTATGACTTTAACTTCAGTACATTTAAAAGAAGAATATCATACTTTTCACTCCACTACATTTCTATTAAGTTCCTTGAAGTAGAAAGTCGTTACTGTGTAGCAGCTTTGAAAGTCAGTGTGTGATTTTTTTTCTTCTCTAAAATATGATTTTTGACAGCCTATCAGTAATCACTGTTGTAGGGTTACGTGAAGTGATTTCCCAGCATTTATTGAATACTGACCAGTTGCAAGTGTGATATTTCTTTATAAATACAATTCAATTCAATAAGAAGTTAATATTGTGGCATATATTAAGACACAAAATTGTCTGATTTAGCAAAAATATTACCTATAAAGCCACAGAAGAACGTTTATGCATCTCCTAACAAAACACAATAGGTGTTTGACTTTAAAGCCAGGCTCACACTACAGGACTTTTAGCCCGATTGAGCCCCGATTTCCCCCTCCCGAGAATCAGAGCAAAAATCTCTGATCGGTCCTGATGTTCAGCGCAGATTATCTGGTAATGTGAGGCATTCACTGATCGAATCTTGCACCTTGCACGACTTTCTGTATAATGTGTCGAAAACGTATAACAACCACAAGGAGAAAGAGAAGCTCTGGGGTGAAAACACCTCAGTTTTGAACGCACCGGGTGAGTACAGAAAGCTGCTAGCACGCTAGCTAACATATGTAAACATCACTGAAATATATGTGATGATCTGCTGCGTGAGATTGCATTAATGTTAATACAAAATCACCACGTGCTCTGCACCCCTTTACCTAAATTTATTTCTTCATACTTTTGTGCCCTCTAGAAGCTTGCGTTCTGCAGGTGAACGCTGCTTTATTGTGTCATCCCAAAGAGGCACAAAATCACTTTCACAGACTTTTAAATAAAATGTTCCCTCCTGGTGAAATGACCTGCCCAGCTCAATCCGAGCAGCTGAGTCCTCAGCCATCTTCAAGTATCGGCTAAAAACACATCTCTTCCATCTTTATTTGACCCTCTAACTCTAGCACTCTCTATTCTAATTATATTCTTTTAAAAAACCCCAACAACCTAATACTAGCTTTTCTAATCTTTTTGTATTCTGTTTTCTTTTTATTTATTATAAAATTAACAAAATCAAAAAAGGCATCTAACACTAGCTTGTTCTATTCTTTTTCTATTCTATCGGTTTTCTTTTTATTATATAATAATAATAAAAAAAACCTTGCTACG
Organism: Barbus barbus; assembly: GCF_936440315.1. Taxonomy (NCBI): domain Eukaryota; kingdom Metazoa; phylum Chordata; class Actinopteri; order Cypriniformes; family Cyprinidae; genus Barbus; species Barbus barbus. The sequence continues at coordinate 19,079,189 of NC_136736.1, read as the reverse complement.
TGTACTGCGTTAAGCTAACTGAGACTTGTTATAGCACTTACATATTATTGCTCTTTTGTTGATTTTGATTGCTTCCATTGTCCTCATTCGTCAAGTCTGTCCATCTCTGACAATCCTTAGAAGAAATGTTCAGAAATTTAGCATTTATTGCATTCAGGAGGAATAAATTATTATTTGTACTGTGGTCATAAACATTTAACTTTATTAATTTTTTTTTCAGGAATGACTATACAAATGAAGCACATTACATCTAATTTAGTTTACTGTTATGCTTTTGGACCCCCTGCTGTATTTGTACGTTTGTCCACTGACAAAGAAATTATCAGTCTATAATGTTAATGGAACACTCTAAAAATACTGGGTTAAAAATAACCCAGCCGCTGGGTAACTATGGGACAGAACATGCACTGGGTTGTTTTGACCCAAGTGCTGGGTTGTTTATTTGACCCAACCAGTGGGTGAGGTTAACTGTGTTGCTGGGTTAAACATTACCTAAACATTGGGTTATTTGTTGTCTCATTGCCTTGCTTTTTATTCACCAATATTTATTTTCACAAACTGGTGAAAATACTAGTGACCTAAAACTTTTGCACAGTACTGTGTATAGAGTAGAAAAAGTACAAATAAAAGCTTACAGAGTGGGCAAGACTTTGAAAGCACTCTCCCTTTTTAGCATTTTTACTATTTTTTACCTTTAAGGGAGTGCTCCTAATCTCTGCTCCTTACCTGCATAAAAGACACCTGGGAGCAAGAAATCTTGCTGACTGATAGGGGATCAAATACTTATTTGACTCATTAAAATGCAAATCAATTGATAACTTTTTTTAAATGCATTTTTCTGGATTTGTTTTGTTGTTATTCTGTCTCTCACTGTTCAAATAAACCTACCATTAAAATTATAGAACGATCATTTCTTTGTCAGTGGGCAAACGTACAAAATCAGCAGGGGATCAAATATATATATATACATATATTTTTTCCCCCACTGTAAATTTAATGGTGAATTCAAACGACAGTAGTACCTTTCTTTAACCAAGAAAAAGACTTAAAATCCCTTTTCCAGGAGTGTCCTGGCCAAGATAGGCAGCTGAGTTTGCATATACAAATAAACAACACAGTTACAACAGACATTAAAAAACCAACATATAACCAGTTAAAAACAATTACACATCATTAAATTGCTCTCTAGATTATATAATAAAGACTTAAAATAGTTAAAAGACACTAAGTTTTGTAACTTAATCTTTTAATTCATAATCGGCTGTAATCGGCTGTAAATACACCAAGTTTTGTTAATGGTTAAATATGACTATGCATTTTGCAGAACAAGGTCATTTAATGCATTGTGGAGCACAGCAATCGAAATTTTGTGGAAATATTTTAGTTTAGTCCACAGACTCTCTTGTGTCAGTAAAGTTTTGAAAATGTATAGGCCTACTATACTGTAGGTATTGAGAAACGCACATGACAGACTGTGAAAAGTGTAAGGGTCACATATGGAGTGGGCAGAATGTTCTAATGGCACTCTCATGTCTTTACTTTGCAAACTTGCATTTTAGTTGGAACCATTTGTGATCTCTTTTTGTTTTACATGCTGTTAGTGAGGGCAGCAGCTGATACAAATATGTTGTGGGAGTTGTACAGCAAACAGCCATTTGTACCTGCCTTTGACCAGGGGGAATCTTGAAAGGGAAACAAGGGATAGGCGGAGAGAGAATGACTTGTGCTTAATAGCTCTTGAGTACAGTGGCTGCAGCTCAGTGATGTAGTGTGTCAAATCCCTCCGGATATGGGCACTCCCCTTTCTGCACCTTGGCATGACTTTTCACTTTGATTGTCAGGCAAGGCTGCGTGCTTCAATGACTCCATATCCCAAAAACCCCTGGGACAACAGAAACTGTGGTAGCTGAGTGCTGTGCAAATGATTATAGAGGGTGCTTCAGTAGCTTAGACCCATAAATAACGTTGTGACTGTGTCACATATTGTAAAATTGGTCACATACTGTTTTTATATTTTCCTATATGTATTTCATCAGTCTTTACTTATTTTATTATTATTTATTTATTTATATAGTTTAGGAACGATTTTATTTTAATTAATTAATTAATTATTATTATTATTATAAAAAAAAAATCTAAATACACCATCTACTCTTTGTCCTAGAAAACAGGAAAATCATAGACTAGTAATCAGGAAATAGGCATAAGAAGAAGTCTGCCTAGTTACATCTATTTTCTTTGTCCTCAACAAAAAGCTTGGAAAGTGACTTAGTCAACTGTTTTTTTTTTTTACATGTAGTACATGTAGTAATCATTTGAATATTTGTAACATAAAATGAACACATCATGCGGTTGAAAATATTGCGTGAGCTGCACATTTAAATAATCACTTAAGTATCAAAAATAAATGTTTATAGCTCATGTCAACACACTAATGTCTATGGTAGTAATACTACCCTACACCAGTGGTCGGCAACAGGCGGCCCGCGGGCCAAAACTGGCTCGCCAACAATAATATCTGGCCAGCGCCCGTAGCCAGGTTATTTTGATAGCGGCTGGTTCTGAAATAGATCTGTCATGACAGCAACAGTTACTCACAATCAGAGTATGTGAGCGGAGTGGAGCGCGAGCGGAGCGGTGTGATTTTGAATGGAGCGAGGGACGGATTTTTTAAAAGTCGGAGCGTCGTGGTTTTCATTCGCTCCAAAAGATCTCCATCATGAGTACAATTCATGCCAACGACCCGTAATATAACTGCGTATTTAGCAAGAATTCACATGTTAAACATATTTAGCTAACTAGATAGAAAAGGATCACTCAAATCAGAAAGACTGTGAAGGCTATGACTGCAGTGGACATGAGCGGGAAGTTATATTTCTCAAGGAATTTATATGTTCCTTCTGAATATTTTCAGCTGACAGCTGACTTTTTTTTCTCAAAATTGCGTGAGATAAACTCGCAATTGCGAGTTAAAAAGTCATGTTTCTGTGATATAAACTCGCAATTCTGAGAACATCAGTCAACCCCCCCTCAAAACTGAAAAAAATAACTCGCAATTCTGACTTTATAACTCACAATTGCGAGTTTATATCTCACAATTCTGAGGGAAAAAAAGTAAGAATTTGCGAGAAAAAAAAGTCAGAATTGCGAGATAAAAAGATAAAAAGTCTCAATAACCTTTTTTCATTTTTTATTCAGTAACGGAAACGGGCTTCCATAGAACTGTGATATTTCAAACATACTGAAATACTTCAGACGCGGAACGGTGTTTCTGATATCAGTGAGCACGGAGTGGAGCGGCAGCGGAGTAATTATTAAATGCTCGGAGCGCAGAGGGGAAATTGTTAACGCTCCACTCCGCTCACATACTCTGATCGGACACCGCCACACAAATGTGGCTTTTTGTTAATGACTGTCGCAGGATTTTACACAGAGTAACAGCTCACTACCAGTTACAAAATACACTGTAACAGTCAGTCACAGGCAATTATGGTTGCATCTGGTTTCATCAATTAATATATTAAATTATCCTTTGACTATGTTCTGGCCCGCCATCTAGTGGTGAAATTTATTTGTCAAATGTGGCAAAATGGCTCAATAGCGCCAACTATAAAATTTAAACTAATTTTGATGTTTCGCCATGAAACGGGAAGTTGTTATAGCTCAGCCATACAATGTCCGATCTGCCTCAAACTTCACATGGTTGATAAGACTCCTGACCTGAAGAGGTCTATATTCCCATATTCAGTTATAGTCATAGCGCCACTTGCTGGCATCAGGAAATGACATGTTTTACGCTGTAACACACTCCTCCTACAAATTTAATGACATCAAAATTATAATTGGTCAGTCTAATCTAAAGGCCTTTGTTATGTTAAATTGCGAAGATCTTGAGTTTTCGTTAAAAGGCGTGTCTTTGGCGGCCTGACAAAGTTTGATGTTTTGTCATGGAAAAATAAATTGTTGCAACTCAGCCATACAATGTCCGAACTGGCCAAAATTTCACAGGTTCAATAAGAGTGCTGGCCTTAACACATCTAAAGGCCCATAATCAGTTACAATCATAGCTCCACCTGCTGGCAACAGGAGATGTTTTGTTTTACACTAACTTAAATGTGCAATGTCCGATCTGCCCCAAACTTCACGTTTGTTCAGAGTCCTGGCCTGAAGACATCTACAGTGCCTTGCGAAAGTATTCATACCCTTTCATTTTTTTCACGTTTTATGTTGCTGCCTTATGTTAAACTGCTTTAAATTACTTTTTTCCACATCAATCTACACTCCATACACTATAATGGTAAAGCAAAAAAAAAAAAAAGAAAAGAAAAGGTTTTTAACATGCAAATTTATTAAAAATAAAAAACTTAAATGATTCCATTGCATAAGTACTCATACCCTTATCTGGGACAGTTGGAATTTAGCTCAGGAGCATTCATATTGCTTGTAGGTGTTACTAGACTTTGAGTGAAGGTAACCTGTGGTAAATTCAATTGTATGGGTATGATTTGGAAAGGCACACACGTCTTAATAAAAGGTCCAACAAAAATGACTTTGACATATTCCTCCTATATTTACGTCTTTAAATGCATATTGTCCACTGCTTACCGTTTTCCTAGAGCCACCTAGTGTCGGTAAGCCTGGGTGCGAGGGCCCTTTCAATGCTGCTTGCAGCTTTAATTCTTCTTCTTCTTCTTCAAAATGAATTACATTGTTGAGGGCTTAAATATGCTGAAAAACTCACAAAACAGTCGTGTCCTGAACACATCCATGCCCATATTCAGTTATAGTCATAGTGCCACCTGCTGGCAACAGGAAGTGACATGTTTAACACTGTTATGGACTCCTAACAACATACTGAAAAGTGTCAGCAAGCGTTAAATAGGCTAGCAACATGCTAGAAACATGCTAAAATATGTTGTCAACACTTAGATAAGTGCTAAATCATATTATTAATGTAATGAAACCGGACGTTTCTGTAATCAGGCATGCAGTGTCCAATCAAACTTCACACATTCGCTAAGAGTCCTGACGTGAACACACCTAAAGCCCAATATTCCATTACAATCACCTGCTCGCAACAGGAAATTACTTGTTCTACACTAACTTAAACATGCAATGTCCGATCTGCCCCGAACTTTTATATATATTTTTTTTTTATATTTTATGTTTTATATTTTCAGTTATAATCATAGTGCCACCTGCTGGCAACAGGAAATGACTTGTTTTTGTCACTAACTTAAACATGTAGTGCCTGATCTGCCCTAAAATTAATATGTTTGATAAAAGTTCTGGCCTGAAGATATCTTCTTGTCAATACTCAGTTATGGCCTTAGGGCCACCAGCTGGCAGCAGGAAGTTTGGCACGTGTAAATGAAATTGACATATTCCTCCTATATTTACCACTTTAAATGCATATTCCTCACCATTCACAGTTTTCCTAAAGCCACCACATGTCGGTGAGCCTGGGTGTGAGGGCCCTTTCAACCCAGCTTGCAGCTTTAATTATTAATGTATTTTGAATGCAAAAGGCACTTTATTTTTAAACACAAGTTTTGTAATTACCAATTGTTCGGACCGTTGACATTAATAAAAATTCAGATTTGGATGTAGACTTTGAGAACGCCTGGCCTAGTCCCTAACAGCATAGAAGCCATAAAGGCCTTAAAGCGCTTGAACCCCAGTAATCGCTGCTTCCAGCTATATATATTATTATTAGAGATGCACTGATACTGAATTTCTCTGCCGATACCGAGAGCCGATTATTCAGAATGATATCAGCTGATACCGATGCCGATACCAATATGAGCAAGTTAAAATTTGACGTGGTTGCATTTGTTCCAGTGCATGGTCTGCACTGCTCCAAAATGTCTGCTCTGCTCCATGCATAAAGTGCGCACTGCAGAGCCGCTGCAGAGTGCAGCAGGCAGGGTATACTTCACTTTCCGCGTTCCATTCCATCTCGCGCACAGCCGCGTCCGCACAGCTTTGATGTAAACTCAACCGCAGATTAGTGCGGACAGATGAGCTCAACACATGCACAGTACCACCTACTTGACTTGCGCTCTGTCAACATTCACCTCGCGTATAAAATGTTGCACCATCAAAAACATCAGCCCTTCTGATGATGAGAATGACGTAATGCGGACGGTGCGCGGACACTGACGGCCGAAGTATACTTTGGCCTTAAGATTTCTGATCACATGAAGAGAGTGAGAGAGGCGCTTTCAATGCGAGTTCTTTAGGAGCAGAGCCTGGTTAATACTCGCCGCGTCAGCACGAGCTGCAAAAATGACACGATTACTGAGGAAACGATGGCGGACGGGACAGATGATTTGGTTTTCCAGCAAAAGTAAAATAAAAGACTGCTTCTTAAACCAGAGAAGGTGAACATGTTGGTTTTGTCTTTGCTGTTTATCTCACGTTACACTATGAAGTGAAGTGAAGTGACATACTGCCAAGTATGGTGACCCATACTGGGAATTTGTGCTCTGCATTTAACCCATCCAATGTGCACACACACACACACCGTGAACACACACCCGGAGCAGTGGGCAGCCATTTGTGCTGCGGCGCCCGGTGAGCAGTTGGGGGTTCGGTGCCTTGCTCAAGGGCACGTCAGTCGTGGTATTGAGGGTGGAGAGAGTGCTGGATATTCACTCCCCCCACCTACAATCCCTGCCGGCCCGAGACTCGAACCCGCAACTTTTGGATTACGAGTCCGACTCTCTAACCATTAGGCCATGACTTCCCCATGGAAGCCTTTAATGAAAGCCTATGGAGGCTTTCATTTAATGTTCTTTATTTATTTGATTCCTCAGTGTTTGCTAAAAGTTCTGGTGTAGCCTATGCCATGCCTCGTCTTATTCCTTTATGTTAATTACATTATATAAGTTAGTTTGTAAGAAGAATAACAATGAATCCATATTTCAATCATTTGTTTTAGTTTTAAACAGTGACTAGATGTAGGCAAAACAGACAACTATCTTTTCTTGTATAAAGTGACAAGGTCGTGAATTCGAGTCAAAGCATCCGAAGCCCAGTTTATAGCACAGCAAAAGAGGAACTCCCGTTCACAAAATTCAAATCCCAAATAATACTAATGAAAATGAACAGTTTGAATGTTAACCACTTTTGTTACCATAAACTTAAACATAAACTTTCCTTTTTTCTTCATAAATACCTTAATACCAGATTTATTCAAACATACATATATAATTATAAGTAAAAAAGCTCCTCTTCAGTGTTGTTTTATAGCTAACTAATGAACTGTGAACAGCAGAATAACTTTGCTGAGGTAAATGTCACGTTTAGTGACATACTGTTCACAGTCTGTTTTATTGGCATCTTTCAGCGGTTGAAACACTGATTGAGCGATTACATTAGACAGACATGATGCATTTTGGTAAGCCATATTGCAACATCTTATGTACATTCATGTGTATTTTGCGCTATAACTTATTAAACTGGAAGAGACTTCAACTTGAACTGAGGTACAATAGCGATCTGTCACGTCACATTTAAAAGCATCAAAACGGCATTCATTGTTTGGATTTCGTGATAGAATGTACAGGATTTGAAAGCTGAGAGTTTGTTTCTTATCAGAAGTAAGAAAGCACAGAGCTCTTTGTGATTATTGGATGGACCGAGGTGTGCTACAAATGTCTGGTGTAGACAAAAACTGTGGATCTGGCAATGCTGGCTTGAACTACGGGTGATTCATCTGGTCAAATAGAGCCTGCTTTAATGTTGCTTTTTTAACCGTTAATGCCTTATTGTCACGTTAATTTTGACAGCCCTAAATTCAACAGAGATTTTCTTCACTCACAGTATGAGTTGCAGTCTGACACGTTTTTCCGCTGCCTTTTGATTGATGGTCGATGGCCGATAGTGAAATAAATGTATTCTATCGGCTGATACCGATTGTTGGCTGATACATCGGTGCATCTCTAATTATTATTATTATTAATGATAAAGCATAGTAATTTAATTCATTTAATTAATTTCTATTAACTATGACAACCCCAGAAGTCTCGTCTTTTTCTTGTGCGGTGGTTCACATAGTGGATAGGGTTTAATAACATTATTTCCATTCATTCTCAAATGCCTTTGTATGTGTACGTCAGCAGTAAATAATGCTGCTGGTGACAGTCACTATAGCTGTGTTTGCTCTGGGTCTGTGAGCTCTATCTTGAGAGGCCTGCTGACAGGAATAGCTCAAGTGATGCTGCTGAAGCAGACAAGGGAATGGAAAAGCCACCTCTGAGCTAATGGTCTTGCATCTTCCTGGCAGCATGTCAATAATGGCTCTTATCACATTAGGCAAAGAGTCCATTAGCTTATTCTCTTCTCCTGCATGGGCTGTGGCAGCGTCAGTCTGTATATAACCTCTCTAATGGTTTATGTGTGTGTGTGTTTGAAAGAGAGAGAGAGTGCTATAGATTCTTAAGCCACCAAATGTAAAACACTTGGCTTACCTCACAGTCAAATTAGGATCAGAGAGGGGATATAAATTTGTTTTGTTTGACTTGCAACCAAAAGGGCATATATTTTGTCTAAAGCAAGAAGAAAGAACAACACATACATATCTTCTCTTCATGTTTTCATCTGTTCTCCTTCCAGATGAGCTAATCTTTTGAAGGTTGCTCTTTGACTTATTTTAATAACAACAATATAATAGCTTTTGAGTAAGAGGTGTAAGCATTACTCTAAATGATAACAGTAATGTAAAACACACCCCAGTATCACACTGATACAATACATGACAGCCAAGAAGCAAATTGTGAGCATATGTTATACCTTTTTCAGGCATTAGCAAGTAATCACTGGAGTGAAAGAAAATAGTTATGATATAAAAGAATATAAAAAAGACACTGTTGCACCAAAGACCCTCAGACAGGACATTTCTCATGCACTCCCACGGTTCCCCCTAAAGAACTCCATGTCCACCTAACATCTGCTTCCCAGATCAGCAAATCCATTCCACAGAGGGAGATCACAGAAATCATCTTCAATTAATTGGAACCAATTCTTTTCCCTCAGTCTCTCTGCACTGCCCCACATCAGCACTGACTTGTATTACAGTCAAAATGACAGTGATGCAGATCACTCAAATTTTAACACAGATTCATTCCTATGACAAAACCACAATTTCCAATTTGTACTCTTTCTAATAGTAAGAGAATTGACAATGGTTTAAGGGTTTAAACAAGGGTTTAAATGGTTACTCCACCCCAAAATGAAAATTTTGTGGATACTCTCCAAAATGGCGCTACGGTGCCAGGAGACGAATTGTTTAATAAAATGAATTACATTAAAAAAAATCTTTAATATATAAATATATATATATATATAATGTGTGTGTGTGTGTGTGTGTGTATATATACATATTAGTGCTGTCAATCAATAAAAACAACAAAAAAAATTTCTGAAATTAATCACGATTAATCCCACCTAACATTAAAGTTTTTAATAATACTTTTATATTGCAATAATTTCACATTCAATCTACAAATTAATGTAGAAAGAACATAAAGAAAGTATATTTTTAATATTTGTTTAATGCCATCTTTTATTGTGACTGAAGGCGAGTATCACTGACACCAACTGATGTCTCTGATTTTTTTCCTAATATTTAACCATTAACTATAGCCATTCAACATTGCAGTATAATCGAGAGCTATCAATTTAACATTTATTAAAATAACTTCTAATTTAAGTGAACTTAAAACAATCTTCCCCATTTTAATAAATGTCATATAGCTACCTGTGCCCTTCATCAAGAATATGTAGCCTAATTTAATAAAGTTATCAAACACTAAGTTCTAAATGAAATAAAGATATAGTAAAACTACAGAAGTTATTGATTTCCTATTTTTAATTTTGTTCTTTCATTAACAGACATCACAGCAGATGGTTATTAGGTTATTTTGGCCGCTACTTTAAAAACTGCTGCTGCTGAACTTGATGCGGATCTGACACTTTGCTTTGAATGTGACTCATCATAAATAATAAATACTTGCATGCACAGATTTAAGGCAGCTTTAATGGCCTTCTTTTGTAACTTCATGACTTAACTGACAACATATCTATGACATTGCATACTCGTAGTTTCATTTGGGTTTGAATATAATATAGCGCATTAATATAGCCTAATAGAGTGCACACCGACACATTTGTGCGTGGTGCAATTAAAGAGCACGCCTTACGAGCACAATATAACGGCTGGCAGGACAGGAAGATTTGCTTCTACTAACATATGGCCTCAATATCTCATCTGACCGCAGTTCATTGATGTTCCACTGAAGCTCCTCTTCACCGGTACCGTTTCCGCGCTCGTTTGATTTGCGTCTGGCGCTGAGGTGAAGTTGGAGTGCGCGTCTGAAAACTGTCCCGTTTAATGTACTTGTAAAGACGTTCTGCGTCTGAATAAACGCAATTCTTTAGCAGTTTTGAGTGGGGTGGCCAAACCTAGCCCCGCCCCTGCGTTAATTGCGTTAAATATTTTTAACTCGTTAAACTGAAAAAAATAATCACCTGCGTTAACGTGCTAAATTTGACACCACTAATATATATATATAAATATATTATACAAAATAAAATAATTATCCTCAGTTTCTTTCACACTTAGCTGCCTTTGTACATAAGGTACATTTTGCATTTTGTCAATACCTTCTCTTGCGTTATACTCTGATTGAAAAATGTGAAACAATGAGATAAACTCATAACTTTTATGAGTTTATCTTTTATGACGGGGAAGTTATGGCCTAATGGTTAGAGAGCCGGACTCGTAACCTAAAGGTTTGCGAGTTCGAGTCTCAGGTCCGACAGGAATTGTAGGTGGGGGAGTGACTGTACAGCACCCTCTCCACCCTCAATACCACGACTGAGGTGCCCTTGAGCAAGACACTGAACCCCCAACTGTTCCCCAGGCCGCAGCATAAATGGCTGCCCACTGTTGTGTGTGTGTGTTCACTGCTGTGTGTGTGCACTTTGGATGGGTTAGTTGCAGAGCACAAATTCCAAGTATGGATCATCATACTTGGCCACATGTCACTTTCACTTTTTTTCACTAACTGATATTTGGTCATGTCACATTTGTTTGAAAAGCACTGCCACTATTCACACTTGAAAAGTGCTGAATAGTGGCAGCGGTTCAAACAGTGAAAGGTCATTGTTGCTGAACTTGCAAATGTAAATGTTTGAAAATAACTGTATCCTGGCTGCTCTGATGATTTATTGTGAGATAACAAGTCAGTCAGTAAACAATACCTACTTTCGGATTATTGCAGATAAACTTGTTCCCTGTACCAAATTTTATTAATTTTTTTTTTGTATATAAGGTAGATGTCTGAGTTGTTATTATTATTATTATTATTATCATTTATTTTATTTATTTTTTTCAATTAAATTTAGCAAAAATGTCTGAAAATTCACAATCCTCACAATTATTGTGTTTACATGGGATAAATATTGTTGGCCTGTGTTCTGCACAGAGACAATGCAAGGCAATCCAATTAGAGTAGACCTGTTCCAAATTATAGAAAATATGAATGTTCACAGTGGGCCATGTGTGCACATGTATAATAGGCAACACTTCATCTGGATTCTGAAGATTTCTTCAGCTTGGTCAGTGTGTACCAATTTTCACAAAGATCATGAGCAGTCATTTATGATTATCGTTTAGCCAGGAGGTCTGAATTTGTTCTTCTTCCACATTTACTTTATATGTGTCATCCAGCACAATGGTAGATGAATGATCTGTATCACTGGGTGGCTGAGCTGCACACCTCACTAATACCTTGTGCCTTTACACATTTATGCACAACTGAACACTATGGTTTGCTATAAAAATCATATAACATTGCATGTCCACATTAGCTCTTCTAAGAATAGAGGGCCCTATGATAATCATTAGGCACTATTTGACCAATGAGAGTTACACAAGACTCTTGTGAGCTCTCCCTCTGATGTCATGGCTCCAGGCACTGGGCTTTGACTGAGCCTTTCTCCCCCTTTTTTGCCACTTCCCTACTCAATTATTCATTGCTTAAAATAAAAAGGTCAGAAAGTAGAATACTGAGCAATTCATAGGTCCAAGACCTTCTAAGATCACAGGGAAACCTCTGCTTAACCTCCCTTGAAGTACTGAACACAGGGGATGGAAGGGATTTTTGGTTCTGGCATATGATAGCTACCCCTTGATCAATAGTGTATTTCTGTTGTGTCCACTGGGAGTTACTGGATCAATGTGGTTCCCAGACCAATTGTTCATGGTGAATTAGATGTTTTAGAAATGTTAGTTCTATATTAGGTATGAAGAAACAAATGTTATAATTGTGATACTGAAATATTTTGATCAAAATAATAATGATAATAATAATAAGAAGAAGAAGACGAAGAAAGAAGCAACTATTAAAGTATATTAAAAATAATATAAAAAGGAAGAGTGCCATGCATATTTACCTGTTATTTACCCGTTTTTACTCTCTGTAGTATATTTCTTAGAGCTTAATGATCCCATGACTATGATAAGTGATGATTGTTATAAGGACTTTATTTAGTGGCTTAATCTTTAGCTTTTAACACAATACTGGGGATGTTAATATAATAACTGCATAATTTACTGCATTTCTATGCTTACAACATTGGAATGGCGAATATGTGTCCATCTTTTGCTTGTCCTCAGAGACCATTTACAAAGCTCAAGCCTCCAGCATCATTATTGGGTTGCAGTAAGTGACACCAGCAGCAGTGAGATAAATGCAGCCATCACAGATCACAGTTGATACATTTGCAGCATTTGCTGACTGCCCCATGGATAGATGAGACCCGTGACTTAATGCTATAATTATTAAGTAATTGTCTTTAACCTCACAAACAGTGTTCAGCCACATTATGTAAAGGAGTCAGGGATGTGTAATGACAGTGTAATCCATCACAGCCTTGGGGGGAGGGGGGGGTTCTAATGAGATTTCATTTGAGTATGGCAAATCTGCAGAATGCATAGATAGAAGCAACATTAAGCTAATTGGGAGATGAGTGCCTTGGTGTAAAAGTGCTTCTAATGGCAGGTTTGTTGCCTGACTAATGCAAGGGAGTTGGCTAAAGACCTGAGGCTGATTTGTGGGCAGACATACTAATATTTTTTCGTACCAGTCAATCTAAATGTTGTCTCCTCTTCACCTCTTTTAGTTTTAGTTTCCATACAGTGTAATATTTCTTGAAACAAGAAGTGAATAATCAATAGGATACAGGTATGGGAAAGAGATATCACAGCAATGAAAAGTTCTAAAATGTAACCAAAAGCACATGATGTTTGTCTCCAAGCAGAACTCTTGACAACTCCCCCCTTTTCAAACAATATTGATTTTTTTTTTTAGTGTTTGAGTGGGGCTTTAGCTTTAGTTTGCTTGGGTCCAAATGTCTCTGGAACTGTAGATGGGTGTGTTTTCTCTTACACTGGCCCTCCAAAAGTACTATCTGTGACCTGTATCATGATAGCTGGCTGGCCCTGGTGTTTCTAACCAACTTCATTTGGTAAGCAATACAGTCCAGTGTCTTCTCTTGCTTTATACTCTGATTGAAAAACATAGATAAACTCAAAAGTGATACTTGGCCATGTCACATTTGTTTGAAAATCGCAGTGCTGAATAGTGGCAGCAGTCCAAACAGTCAAAGATCATTCTTGCTGAACTTGCAAATGCAAATGGCACTGTTTGAAAATAAGTGTATTCTGGATGCTCATAGCCTTTTCTGATAATGTATTGTAAGATACTGTAACAAGTCAGTTAGTAAACAACAACTACTTTTGTATTATTGCAATTATGATTGTTACATGTACCAACACCACCAAATTGAACCAATTACTAACTATCGTTTTGAGCTAGGATAATATTTTAGAGATGTACCATGTAACATTGTGGAGCATTTAATCTCTCCCTCCAGGCCTAATAGCGTACACTGCACTGTGTGAGAAGAGATAGAGAACTGTGTTATAAATGATCCTGTGATCTGTAATGAAGATCAGGCGGTTTTTGGTTATATAGAGCGATATTACATGAGTATGAGCGTGATATTGTGTTTATACAACAGTTCGATGGTACAAGTGTGTGAATAAATAAGAAACATGTATTCCGAGTATGGGTTGCCATACTTGGCCAGACGTCATTCTTCTTCTTTCTTCTTCTTCTTCTTCTTCTTAAAATGTCACTTTAGAAGAGACTAAAGAAGGAACATAAAGTTGCTTCATTGAAAGCTTATTGTATTACTGTATTAAAAGCTTACTGTAATATGTGTTATAAGAGAGAGATGTGCGTTTGTGATTACCTGCATCTGATACAGTATTCATTTGTCAGCTCAATCTATCACAATAAAACATTGGTTTGAATATTCACTGAAGAAATCAATATATTTGTCGTACTATCCTTTCATCTGTTAAGGGTTATTTCCAAAACCAAAGTTGCTCAGTCCATTTGTTGATTGCGTGGGGCCCTAAGCAAGATAATGAAAATGGGCCCCACTAGTGTAACTGTTTTACTGTTTGTAAAATACACACGGATGTCTATGGAAGCAGCAATAATAATCCATTCAAATATAATGTGCCGATGTTATTCATATCAGATAAACAGTGTAAGTAACTATAAAGTTCACTCTATTCTTCTCCCTGTTCACCGGCCACTTACTTACATGTATTTCGGGAGAAATAATTTAATTAATGCGCTGTAAATCCAACTGAAAGGACTCTCTGAACTGCAGTGTGAACAAACATGGTGGCGCCCACGTTATTGATAATGATCAAGATCATAAGGTTTTTAAACGACAAAAACTTACACATCTTTGTGAATCTGAATATCAGATAGTTGATGACAAGGTAAGCAAGTTTGTGAATATTTTGAATAAAAAAGAAAAAAAGAAATGAAAGCAATACATCGGTCATATTGTGTTTCGTGGCTGCGGTGTGTCACATGACAAGCGGGACACGTCACCATGGAAACAATAAGGGGAAACGTTCTAAAAAAACGGTTGCCTTAAAAAAAACTCACTCTGGGAGGGACAGCTGTTCTACTTGTTTTAAGTCCTGATTGATGGTCACAAAAAAAAAAAAAAAAAAAACTTTATTGTATTAGACATTGGATCCGGGTCTGTAATGTGACTCACACTGTGTCTACTGTTGCGGCGCGACAGGATACAATAGAATACATTATAATCAGCGACGCTGTCTACACTGGATGGGACATGACAAATCCCTGACAGTAAACTAATGCCGTGTTCTATTTATGATGCACTGACAAAAAGTTCAAATTATTTTTAATGGTCGCTTTGTTGCGTCCAGTGTAGACAGACTTTAGCTGTTGCAGTGTGGCGTGACAACTGTTGTGTCCGGTGTAGACACGGTGTCAGTTTTCCCTTATATGACAAGTCTGTCTGTCTACAGACTACAGGAGTAAATATTATGTACAGTGGTGGCCAAAAGTATTAGAACACCAGTATTTTCACCAGCTAAAATGGTTTTAAGTCTATATGTTGCTGTAGTGTGTCAGTAGGAAATATTAGTTTACATTTCCAAACATTCATTTTGTCATTAATTGTAATAATCCAGTGAGATATTTGTTTGCACAAGGAGTCTAACAACAGCCAGTGCTCCACACAGAGATCTGATTTCATAATTATCCAGTCTGTCTGGAATTACATGAAGAAACAGAACAAACCAAAACAAACTAAATCCAGAATAACTGTGGCAATGTCTCCAAGATGCTTCAAGAGACCTACCTGCAAAGTTACCTGAAAAAACTATGTGCACCTAGGGCAAAAGCTGCTTTAAATGCAAAGGACGGTCTCACCAAATGTTGATTTAATTTAGTTAATATCAGTTAACTGATAAAGAAAATCTTTATTTTCTTTATGTTATTTTAACATAAATCCGTTTAATTTATCAGGTTAAGAAATCCACATTACTCCATTAATCAAAGTAAATAACAAAGACAAATATCATCAAACACAAGTCATTACATTAACTTTGTTCAAAACTTTTTTGTTACATTTATGGTACAACAAATAATTGTGCGCTGCTAAGAACGTGTGACAGATATGGAATATAAAAAAACAAATGGTTTGTCATTAAAATAACTCCATAGAAACTGCCTCAAACGAACTATTAAAATGAGAAGTCGTATCTGAAAACTGCAGTTGATTTTTTAATTTGTTAAATGAATGGAGAATATCATGTTTTTCCGTGTGTCGGTGATGCTCGAGCATTGAGGTCCGCACTTATTCCTTTGAGCCGTCCACTCAGACATCAACGGAAAAACCCCACACCCCTAATTCTAACCTTTGCATATCACATGCACACCAAAACGCCTAATAGAAACAGAAACTTGTGGTATTGACACACACTTTCATAATTTATGATATAAAGCTGCATAGAGTTTTTATTTTAAGACAATATGCTCTCGCGGGCCACATAAAATGATGCAGCGGGCCGGAATAGGCCCACGGGCCTTGAGTTTGACACGTGTCCTCTAAAATGTTTCCTGTCACATGTTAAACAGACCTTTAGGAAATATCTAACATTTTCAGAGTGTTTGTAAATCTATTTTTTAAAACATGTTTATTAGATGTACACAAATATATGCTTTCCTGATTAAATGTTCTTTAGCAGACTTGACATGTAGCCTGTTATAGAAATATAAAGACTGAAGGAAGGTAATGAACACCTAGAAGTAAGAAAATAGACAGAAAGAACAGGAGGAGAGAATTGCTTTAACATTCCACAGTATTTATTTTTTTTAAAGCATTTTTTAGTACTATTTAAAAATGCACTTTGTAATTAGCTTTTTTCCCTTTTACTTACATCAAATTGAAATACAGGAGTTCAAACCACTGTGCCATATAAAATAATATTGTTGAGGCTGAAATTTAAAGTCTTACCTCCAGGCTAAACTCATACTCAAACATGGAATGAAAGTGTAAAATGTTTTTAATGTATATTTAACAACAAATACCCCAGTGACTATTGATGTGCTGTCTCTGAAGAATTTGTCTTGCTTAAATTTCTGAGGCCATGCTGTTTTGAAACCATTCTGTATTCCCACCTCTCGTTCTCTCTTACTATCTTTTCTTTTCTCCACTTTCTCTAATTCTCTAACTCTCCCACTCTCTTTAAACATTTATTCACTTTCTGCGGCCTAAAGGTCCTTTGTGCTTTGTGCTGTTGATTTTTACAACTCTTAAAATCCAGAGTAACCATTTATCATTCATAGAACCTAGCAGGCTAGGGCAGACAAAGCCTTGCCTTGTGTCATCTCGAATTGTCATCAGAACAACCATTGCTCCCTTGATGTTGCCTTGTTCTGTGTCAAGGGTAAACTAGATCATATATGAGAAGAGCAAAATAATCTTCTATCCCCTTAAACTGTAAGTGCCATTCATAAACTCTCATGGTAGCAATAGCAGAGTGGCACACTTTTTGGCATCAAAGCCTGTGGCAAATGCCAATTAACATTTATATACAGTTTATAAATACTATAAGACAGGTTATGCCTGTTACTTTACATGACTTTAAAAGACTATTTAGTCACATGAAGACAATTCCAGTGGTAAGACAATATATAACAGTTGATTCATTTTCAAACTCATTATTCTCATATCAATAGGGTCTAGGAAGCACAGACATGTCAGGAAACATACTTCAAATAATGAAGGTACCAGAGAGAGGAACACTAAGTCACAAATTTTATGTATCAAAGTTATAAGCCTGACCACAACAATAAAAGGTGCTGCCAAGATTCCATTCCTAGAATCTCTTGCCATATCTCAACGTCTGGCAGTGGGCAAGTGTTTAAAGCTCAAACTGTTTTATTTTTTTCAATGGTTAATAATACCATTACTTAGAATGCTGTCTGAATACAAGCTCCTTGGAAGTGGTGCTTATTTTTGCTGCTGGAGCAATACCACTCTCTCAAGATGGAAACTTCCCACATGATTGGTAACACAAGGTACTTACCTGAGGTGTATGTACATGTAACAAATGAGAAACACGGCTGTACTTAACAGTCTCACATGCATGGTAATCAGTTTGTACGTACAGTAATTAGTTTGTACAGTCTTATTTCCATATACTTACTATATACCATCTACCATCAGTTACTCAATAAGCACCTTGGTCCATGTTTATACCCCCAACTTGAGTACCGCATAACTTATTCTGTACATTAACTAAGAGGGACATACACCAGTACATACATAGTAAGTATATAGAATTAGGACCGTAAAACAAAGTGCACCATTTTACATAAACATTACACAATAATTACAGATTCTTCAAACTTTGTAATCACTGTTGTGGAGAGCAATTTAACATTAACACACACTTGTTTGTAAGTACTACATATTTACCACTTGTATACCAAGGACAGTATGTGTCTTGTTTGTTACCACATAATACCACATTTTTCCGTAGGTGCTACACATTTCACTATTAGTATGTACAGTAATGTGTCTTATTAGTTACCATATATGGATACTGTAAGGACGTGCCTGTTTGTACCCACTTGTCCGCAAGTACTACATATTTACCATGTATATACATTAGTAAGTACAGTAAAGTATCTAATTAGTTACCATGTACGGGCACCACCTGTAAGTGACCGTTCTTACCCACACTTGTCTGTATGTACAAACTAATTACCATGCATGTATGACTGTTAAGTACAGCCATGTTTCTCATTTGTTACCATGTACATACACCTCAGGTAAGTACCTTGTGTTACCACTCATTTGCCTGTATGTGCAAGATATTTACCATGTAATAAATATATATATATATATATATATATATATATATATATATATATATATATATATATATATATATATATATATACACACTAGTCAACATTTGAAGTGGATCAAAACCTTTCATCAAAGTTGTCCTAACACCTAAAACCAAAATGTGTTCTTGTCTTTCATGCACTTTTTTGATCCACTTCAAATGTTGACTACTGTATATATGAATATATGTGTATGTATATATATATATATATATATATATATATATATATATATGTGTGTGTTTTTTTGTTTTTTTTCTCTGATATGTCCTCTAGGATGCTGCAGGCAAGGTTCTGGACAGATGGACTATAATGTCTCGGGAAGAGGAGATCATCACTCTTCAACAGTTTCTGCGCTTTGGTGAAACCAAGTCTATTGTGGAATTGATGGCAATCCAGGAAAAGGAGGGTCAGGCAGTCACAGTCCCCTCGTCAAAGACTGACTCTGGAATCAGGACTTTTATTGAAAGCAACAATCGCACACGCAGTCCTGGCCTTCTGTCGCACCTAGAAAACAGCAGCCCCTCTAGCATTCACCATTTTGAGAACATCCCAAACAGTCTGGCCTTCTTGCTGCCCTTCCAGTACATCAACCCAGTGTCAGCCCCCATGTTAGGGCTGCCACCAAATGGACTGACCATTGAGCAATCAGGTCTCAGAATGCGAGAGCCAAATCTGCCCAATCAGAGCGAGCCAGTGGAGACCAGTGAATCTGAAGTGTCCCTCTCACCATTTCGTAATGGTCAGAGCCCCAGTCGAGGAACAATGGGGACCCTACCTAACGCCATTGAACCTAAGATAGAACCCAACAGAGCTTCACCCATCTCTCCAACACCATCTTCGCAGCAGTCCCAGCAACCGCAAACACCCACACAGCAACCACAGGGGCAGCAACAACAGCAATCAAGCACTCTGAACAACCACCAGATCCATCACCACTTTGAAAAGAATGAACAATCGAAAACCATTACACACTCTTCTTTCTCTTCCAAAATGCATCGCATGCGTCGTATGGGTGCAACTTCACGTAAGGGTCGTGTCTGCTGCAACTCTTGTGGCAAGACTTTCTATGATAAGGGTACTCTAAAGATCCACTACAATGCTGTGCATCTGAAGATTAAGCACCGGTGTACTATTGAAGGCTGCAATATGGTCTTTAGTTCATTGAGAAGTCGTAACCGGCATAGTGCTAATCCCAATCCTCGTCTGCATATGCCCATGCTAAGGAATAACCGGGACAAGGACCTCATTCGCTCCAGTTCTGGGACAGCAACACCTGTCATATCAAGTGCCAAAAGTGGCTTCAATCTAACTAGCCCTGGACGACCACTACTAAGCTTTGCCACCCCTCCTCTTGACCCCATGATACAGTCACCACTGCAGAGCCCTCTTGTTTTCCCTTCCCTGAAGTCTGTACAGCCAGTGCAACCTGTGCCACCTTTTTATCGCACACTGCTCTCTCCCGCTGACCTAGTTAGTCCCCCAGTCTCTTTGCCCACCAGTCCAATTTTGCCTACCACAACCAACAGCACATCTCTGACAGACCAGCAACAGATGTTAACTGCTAGCTCCCACAACATGCATATATCAGAAACAATGTTTTCTCATCGCCTACTTACAACTCCCATTACCCAAGATTCTGTGACTGTCGACCCTATGCCTAAAAAGAAGCCTCGCAAATCCAGCATGCCAGTAAAGATAGAGAAAGAAATAATAGATGTGGCAGATGATTATGATGATAACGATGATGATGATGATGAAGATAGTTGTCATCATCATCACCATCAGCCATCCAACATCCATAACAATGTCAATGGCAACTGCAACAACAATAATAACAGCAGCAGCAGCAGTCATCACTGTGGGGGTAGTGGACATCAGTCTCCATCACACGATGAAATGAGTCCCAGTCTAGCCCTTAGAGGGATACACCATCCTGACCAAGAAGAGTGCAGTGGAAGTCATGGCTGTAGAGGCCATGGCGACATGCGCTGTATCGACAGCTTTACCTCTGAGGACCAAGATCATGAGCGTGATTTTGAAAATGAGTCAGAGACATCTGAATCCAAGATGCTTTACCGTGATGAGCTGATGGACACTGACGTACATCATCCTGCCCTAGACAGAAACCTGGGCAAGGAACACCAGGGGGCAGAAGATGAGGGACACCTGCGGAAAGATTTGGAGGAACAAAGCCATTCCCCACCCTCCCAACACCAGCCTGTTATCAAAATCAAGGAGGAGATCAATGATCCTACTTACGACATGTTCTGCATGGGTCAATATAGCCTATACAATGGGGGTATGGCAGCTGCCGCTGCCGCTGCTGCCAGCATGGCTGCCTTACATGAAAGTTTCATCTCCTCTATGAGCTATGGGTCAAGCCCACCAAAATTCTCTTCTCAGTCCCCTGACAGTGATCTCTGTTCTAGTCCTGATCCCAAGATTTGCTACGTCTGCAAAAAGAGTTTTAAAAGTTCATACAGTGTTAAACTGCACTACAAGAATGTGCACCTAAAAGAAATGCATGTGTGTACGGTGGCTGGATGCAACGCTGCTTTCCCCTCCCGACGGAGCAGAGATAGGTGAGAGAAATAACCTTTTTTTCCTCTATCAAAATCAAACAGATGTACACAAATGTAAATATGATAACTTGTAAACTTATAACAGGCCGTTTAGAAGTGAATATATTTTTAAAAAATAATGAAACAAAATATGTTTAATTCACTACATTGCACTATACTATACTATACTATACTATACTATTTTTAATAGTGCATTGTTTCAAATTATGTAAATTTAAAAGTAGTTCTGTCATGACCTCAATCTTTATTTATTTTATTTATTCATTTATTTAAACATTTCATAAAGTTGGGATATAACCTGTTTTAGGAACCTATTCAATCTTCATTCTTTATTGCATATTTGAAAGGGACGGAAATAATAATAATTATGCTTTAACGAGAGGAACGTGTTGATTGTACATTTCTGCAGATGTTTATTTAATGACCTAATGTGTTGTTTACCTATACTTGCTCAACTGTCACGCACAGGTAGACATGCATACATTAGCAGAGGTTGACGCTTGTCAAACCACTGCATTCATTAGCGCATCAGGAGGTGCAGATTTCACTCATTGCTAGTTAACACATTTACCATAAACATTCCCAGAATACATTTATGTTAGAGGGCTAGCAAAAAACCTATCTTTACTCAAATGTAGACTCTCCATAGATAATTGTGGACTATTGAACTAAAGTGTACCATTAGTGACAGAAGTTAGTGCTAACTTCATTTAGCTGAAAGCTAAACACTAATTAGTATAATTTAGTAGCCCTTTTGCACACTTACATACTGTAGGTCAGTGCATGCAGTCCACCTTAACTAAGTTGCTCCACCTCAAGTAAGCCTATAAATAGCAAGAATCAAGTAGAAAAATACAGTAATATAAAAGGGCTTAATAGACATGCAAAATGAAATGTGATGTCAGAGGAATGCATGTCAGAGAGAGAGAGAGAGAGAGAGAGAGAGAGAGAGAGAGAGAAGAAACATCATCTATCTCATTCACTCCAGAGGAAAGACAGATTAAAACCTGTCTCTCCTCACCCTCTCTTTATTTCGATAAAACGTTATTCAATTGATTAAAATTTAGAACAAATGATAAAAGTCATGTTCAACATTTGTGTTTGTGTGTGTGTGTGTGTATATATATCATGTGCTGCATGCATTTATTCCACTTTACTAGAAATTACAAATGAAAATCTAAGGTGTAACCACCCCTGATATCTTCCCTGCTTCTGTTGAGTTTATATGAAGGTTGGCACCTGTTCCCAGCCCTGTTTGTTTATTATTGGTTACAGTGTAAACATCATTGGTGGCTATGGGACAGATAAGAAAGATGTGAGAGTAGTGAGATGTTTTGTAAGCACTGTTGTGCATTTGTACTCAGGTGCTGCAGTGACTTCCCCCTGACTGTGGGGACACAAAATATTTATTTTCTTAATGTGAGGCATCCCTGCCGGCAGTAGTGGAGGGCACAGTTTTTGGGGATGTTCCCTTAAAAGGCTAGAGAAACAGAATTCCCCAGGCAGCGCATTCTACAAATGAATATATCGGATATCAGATTAGTTCAAAGAATAGAAATGTTAACACTTTATTAGTTAACACTTTATTTTATGGTGTCTTTATTGTAGTGTAATTATACATTTAAGTATTGAATTAACTACACTTACTATATGGTTATGGTTAGGATGAGGGTTTGGTTTAAAGTTAGTTGCATGTGATTATGCATAATTTATTGTTTTTACTATAATAAGCATATGTAACGTAACAAGGACAATGTAAAATGAAGTGTAACCAAAGTGTTGTAGTAATCTTAGCTCAAGGGGGAATATTATTAATTAATCATAACTCTTTATAATTAATTATAATATTTGGATAAGTTAATAGAATTAGCTTGATAAAGCAGAATTTACAGTACAATCAATTGACCAGGTCGTCTAGTGAACGCTCAGTATGGATTATTTATGAATTCAAAGAAATCTTAATTTCCAGGGTAAGAGAAATAGCCTTTTTTAAGGTACAGCACTACTCAGAGCATGTAACAAGAACGAAATCGTTAAACTGACTTTGTTGCAAGCAGGGAATCAGAAACAAATTCTCATAACTATTGTGCACAAAGTTTAATTACCTAAATCACAAACACATAACTAGACTAAACAAACATACATATATACACACACACACAGACACACACACATACATACATGGTACATGGGAAGGGTAAGTGAGACTGGATAAATGAAACCGGACAGAAACAGGGGAATGAGGCTGAGTTGACCATCTGAAAGAACCATCAGTCTCTAATTCAAAGCACAGTATATGATAGCTTACAACAAACCTCTGTGTGGTACAGGGAACGATACTTGCATTTGGATACTTGCAACGAGAACGAGAGTCCCGTGAAGCTTCTGAAGAAGGTCTGGATGGTTCCATTCGATGGCCGAAGTTGCAATCTCTTGAAACTCAGAGGTTGTTCTTGAATCTGTTGGGGTTGAGAGAGCCCTCTCTCCTAAGTAAGCACATGGTTGGGTGTAAAGTGGGGCCTGTTGGCCCTGTGGGCCGCAGTGGAACTGCAGGCCGCAATCCATAGATGAAGATGCAGAGACTGCCAGAAGCGGGGACAGCAAAATGTCTGAGCGAGGGCCTTTCCAAGATGGTAAATTCCAGGGTATTAAACTCCAGTGGTCAGGAGCCATCTACCCAGGCTGGGGAGACCGCACACGGCTCTATGTTGGGGCCTGCCTTGTGCACCCGCACTGGCTCAGGCGCTCCGTGAGTCCAACCACACAGGCAGCAATCGGAAGATTTTGCAGAAGAAGAAGGCGGACCTGTGAGTAAAGTCAGGGAAGAGTCACACCTTTCAGGATGGGCTTGACCAATGAGAAAGGCTGAATTTCCAAGCGGGAGGCTTGGAAATATTGGGGGGGTTTATGACCCTTTGTCTGAGAGCATGGTTTGAAAGGCTCTGGCAGTCTATAGTTTGATTAAATTACACACACACCTGTCATTCTATGAGGAGGTGGTGTACACCAAAGTGTACGTCATCAAATCAGCATTAATTTGGTAGGAGACACGATACAGGTGGGGTTACATTAACTAGTACTTCACTCATAAAGCATGCATAAAACAAAATACAATGCAAGGGACACTATACAAGATAGTTAAAATCATACACACAATATCCTGGGATGTATGTTTATGTCCTGCGTGGATTTCAGAAGGGTACGTTCTTAAAGCACGTCACATCTCACATACTTTTGAACAGTAAAACAGTCTTATCAGATGGTTGCCCTGGTAACTGAGCCCTTTAGGGTGCTCTTTCGGGGGGATGGGTCCATAGACCCTCACAGATTGTTTGTTGAATGAGAGGGTTTGCTGGATTATTCATTAAATATAATGAATAAATGTGTGTCTGATTGGTCCAAATGCTACATAAATCCCCCCTTTCGAGTGTTGTTGTCTCCTGTAGACAACGGTGAACGATGGAAAATAAGTAGGAAAATCAGACACGATTCTGGCATGCAAGGCTTGAAAGCTGTGGTGGCTCTCTAGCTGTTGTTGCCTGGAGGAGTGGTTGTGGATGTTGTCAGGCTGTGTGCTGTGGTGATGTATGCTGTAGCAGGGTGTGGGTCCTCAAGCTTGTGCAGCAGGTGTCAAGGCTGTGTCACCTGTGATGGTGGCAGGAGGGCAGCAGGTGGTTGTTAGCCCTCTATTCTGCTTGAACGTCACCAGAGTCCGATGTTTGTGGTGTCGCTTTGCTCTTGTGGCGGCACTGACTTGAACTCGCCTGAGTTGTGTTGGTATAGGTTTCGCTGTTGGGCATGTGAGCCCGTTGCTCTATCCAACGTTATCTGGCTGCTTCTAGTGTGTTGGCTGGTTTTACAAGATGCTCCTCACTTGGAGGGGTCTGATGCTGTGTTGAGTCAGAAGTTTGTCTTCCCAGTGCTTCTCAGTTGAGTTATGTTCAAGGAGCTCTTTTGCTAGTGTCAGCAGCTACAGTAACTCAGCAGTAGGCGTGTCCAGCTGTCCTTGTGCAGCATCCATTTGTCACCGGTGTGAAGGAGCATGTTGTGGTGGACTGCTGTTGGACATACCACGGTGTTCGTGGGATGAGAATGTCCTTTTCCATGGCTCCTCCCAGTGGTTGGTCTGGTACCTGGGCTGTTGCCACGGTGACAATTCTGCGCTGGTCTTGTGTTGCTCTTTCCAACTGCTCTCCTTGTTCAGCAGCTGTCTGAGCCCCTTTTAAGTCTTTGATTCTGGCTTGATTCTCAGTATCTAACTGGTCTGTGAGGCTTTGACAGTGTTGTGCAAGATACTTCCAAACTGTAATACATTACAGATTAATTTTTACTGTTATTTAAAAGTAATTCCTTAGCTTACAATATTACTGTCTCAGAATTGTAATGTGTTAAATGACTGCTGTATTACTTTTGAGTTACTTTCACCAAAATATCTACAGAAGTAGAACTTAACATTCTAAAATGACAAAATGTACTAGAGCCCTGCCCTAATGGCAAAGTGTTTATATTTCGTTCCGAAAAAACATTTGGAGCATTTTTTGTGCATTCTTTCTTAAAGTAACGACCAAGCGGCCAGCGGCAGACCGGCAGGCTGATCATAGCTTATGTTTGATAAATTTAGCCTTCTCAAATCATCATGACTTGCCTAAAATAAAATCTATAGATGTACTAAAACAGTTCAAGCATATAACAATGTTAAAACGTTAAACCTAGATAAATGTGCGCTGCATCCAGTAGTTTGTGCGGAGAGTGAAAGTTAAAGGGCAGGACATGGAAGCACCAGCGCAATCAATTACATTTTTTTTTCAATGGGAACAACTTATGCTGTAATTTTTGATCATAAAGGTAAGAGTAATACATCATTCGTAACTGTAAAGGGTCTACAGGAGCGCTTCACAAAAATGAATCGAAAGACAGCGAATACATGCCTCACAGACATGATAAATATATCTATAGAAAGCTTTAAATTACTACTAATGAAACTTACTATTAATGAAATAAATAAAAACGAAAACAAAAACTATTTAATATAATCGTTATCCGTGAAGATGCACTTCTCTCTAAAGGCGCGTCTAACGAGGAGATGGCGAATCCTTACTATTTTCCCCGGACACATTCATGGTAATTACTTTTGCTGGGGCTTTTGCTTTATTGCGTGTATTTGAACGCAGAACTCTTCAGTTGTGCTGACGGCTCGCTGCTGCTGCGGGACACTAAACACTGTTAAGCCGCTC
Organism: Barbus barbus; assembly: GCF_936440315.1. NCBI lineage: Eukaryota > Metazoa > Chordata > Actinopteri > Cypriniformes > Cyprinidae > Barbus > Barbus barbus. The sequence continues at coordinate 19,052,543 of NC_136736.1, read as the reverse complement.
TTGACAGTCGCGGCAGCACGGACTCATGTTATTTCCACCAGCGCGGCAAATTTTTTTTCCATCAATAATTGATGGATGTCTAAAATATAAAGATAAGGAGAAGCCTAAAACAGGCCCGAGGACCGGCTCGCGTCTGAACTATGACGTGTATATTGGCCCGAAGCCCGGCCCTAGGGACGTAAAAAAAGTCGGAGCCCGACTTTAAATTAAATAAAAAAAATATATAAATTGGGGCTAAAAGTGTGTTGTAATGCAAGCATTATTGAACATGTACCGAGTAAAATATTACTCAAAATTTATTAGTAATGCCTTACACTACTGCGTTACAGCAAAAAGTTATCCGTTACTGTAATGCATTACTTTTGTAACGCGTTACTCCCAACACTGGGCTTTGAGCACATGTCTGCTCCTTGCGGGCCTCTGTGATCTGTTGTGTGAGGTTGTTTTTACCGTCTGTTTCAGATCCATGAGGTAGGCTACGGTAACATTGGTCAGCCCAGCATGGCTGTAACTCTGGCTTCGTGTCATTGGTCCTTTTCTCTCATTGTCCAGTTGCATTTGGCTCTGGTGCTGTAGGCTTTTCAGCAACCCTGGGTGGAACGGTGTTCCTCACAATGGCTAGTCAGTCCTTCAGGTCTCCCACCTGGGAGGATAAGATGAGCATCTGCAACATTTTGGCACACTCGTGGTAAGAGTAAAAGTGGGAGACTAAGGCACCACTCTAAAGATTTCAAAGCTAAACGTTTAATTGGCCAGCTAGGGATATAACATACAGGTTGTTGTTTCGGGCATATCTTGCTAGAGAAGAGTGTCTTCTGTGGTTAAAATCTCAGTTGTGGATGCTAGGATTCTAAGATTTGTGTGGTTCTGAGAATATGTCTTGAAGGGCGTAAGCCGAGATTTAATAAATGGCTTAAGATAGTTCTTATGGTCAAATGATTCCTCAGAATCTCCTGATAGATTGCCACAGGCTAGATCTCTTAAGAAGTAAAGAAAAAGAGAAAAAGGAAGGAGGACAGCTTTACTATTCGGCTTATGCTTGTTACCAGTGCTCATGACTATAGTTATGCCCTAGTAATCATTGAGATTACTCGTGTAGCAGGGTCGTAGAATTTAGTGCACTTGTTGGGAATAAACAGAATGACCAATAAAAAGTGTCTCTGGTTCCTTCCGACTCTACGAGGAAACAAAACCACACTAGAACACTAGGGGTGAATGTAAATAAATCAAATAGATAAAGAATACATATGTGAATAGCTGACTGCTATTATTATTAGGATAACAAAAAAAACAAGAAAACGTAAATAAGTGATTAAAACAGTTGTCACGGTGCACATAGCAGGGAGAAACAAGGAACACGGAGACGAGGAGGTAAACTCAAATAACATACTTTACTGGACATCAGGACAAGACAAGGCAGGGCAGACACTGACAGGAACACCGGGGAGTAACGAGTAGACCAGACGAAATGGCACTACACAGACAGGACTATAAATACTCAGGTAAATTAACGGACACGGCTAGACTTGAATAAACTACTAATGACATGAAACGAGAACAGGAAACAAACCAAATAAGGGCACAAGAGGCAGGAACACATGACACACACAACAGAGGTCTGACAACAGTAGAGTGACCTGAAATTGGGAATGCTCAATCGCACTCTTAATTAACCACTAGGTTTGTTTTGACCATCACTCCATAGTTGGTCATGGCTGCTGCATGTTCAAGACCACATCTTGGGCATGCCTTTCCATAAGGTTTAATCAATGTGCTATTGAACAATTCCCAATATCTATAAGACAAATTATTCTCTAACTGAACAGTTGACATGTAATTAAATGTAGATTTTAGTAGAACAGCCCTCAGGAGGGGATACACCTAAAATAGTGAAGGTGAAATTAGCTGAGATGACTTAAAGGTAAGGAAAGAAAAAGTGAGAAATCAGGAACCAGAAACATGGTTAAATGAAAATGGGTCAAATCACTTCACACTGCATACCCACAAGTTGTAGTTAAAGGCTTCAAGTGAATGATGCTACCTGCTGAAGTTATTAGTTAGCTTAGCCTAAGTTAAAGGACCACTAGGTCGTGTTAGCTTAACTGGCTCAGGTGGTTTGTCTACAGTCCGGTGTCACAATGTGTGCACTATCTGGAGTTGTTTTTTCCTGTGACAAGTCATTGTCATGAAAACCAATGCGCAGCAGTGCCAATTTAAACAGTGTGTAGCAAATGTCTGTAAGTTTCAAAAGAGCCATGCATAGTCTGTTGACATGTGAGGCTTACACTTCCATTCAAGATCTCCTTTCAATCAGCAAAATCTTAAATCTGCTAATGCCGACTTTTGCTTCTCTTTGAGCATGTGTTCCCATCTACTTTAAATGTTGTATGTCTCATGCTGACTAGGAATCTTATTGTTGGAGGGTCTTGTGCTGTGGCAATGCTGGATGCCTTCTGGTGTGAATGCAGGGATGTTTCTGGCAATTCGGTTGAGGTCTTTGAGTGTCACGCATTGTGCTGTTTCAGGGCTTGCCTGAATTAATCCCCTTCCTTCTGCAGCTGCAGAGGTTTTCAGGAAGTTGACTTGTGAAGTGTCAAGTAGCGGGCTTTGGCTCCCCCCCCCCCTTTGTATCTATATACAGGGATGAGGGGGTTTGCACATGTCCTGTCTGGTGACTTTTTCCAGCTGCTTTTGGTGATTTCCTTCTGTTACTCCACTCTGTCAGGTTCCTTGCATCTGTTCTGTGCCGTCTCTCACTGAGCGGGTGTCGGTTTCCTTGGGAGCTCTGTGACTTGCAGTTTCAGTTCATTTACCTCCTGTCTGAGGCCCTTGAGATTGTGGGCCAAGGAGGAGATGATGCTGCTTAGCTCCTGGTTGTCCAGGCTGGGTGTCAGGTGTCCATTTGTGTCGCAGTCTCGCTGTTCCGTTCTCTGCTGTTGCAGGTCATTGGCTGCTTTGGGTTGAAGGATGTCCATCGCAGGGCTCTGCCGGGTCTCCAAGTGGTTCGGGTAGGTGGCAGGGCCGGATGTCTGAGACATGCTGGCTCACTTGGAGGAACATGAGAGAGAGAGAGAGAGAGAGAGAGAGAGAGGCAAAAAGGCAAATGCAAGCACAGGTGGTAATCTATCTGTATAGGGAATGGCTCCGTAGGCCGTGTAAGGTGGGAATAGCTGATGTGGGGCAGCTAGTAAGGCAGGGTGCTACCATTTAGTGTTGGTGAACAGAACTGAGGACTCTAAGTATCTTCGTTGACGGCTGCACGCAGCGTAGACTGATGACTGGGCCTTTACATGTCATCAAACTATTACTCAAAACACTGATGGTTCTTCTCAAATGGCACTACGAGGGTAACAAATAAAACAAAACTGAAATAAAACAATAAGATGAAATCAAAAAGGATTTTACCTATTTAGTTTTTGCTAGGAGATGTGGCTAAGCTGATGTCACTTGTGAGTGATGCTGCAATAGACTCATAAACCTAGGGTTAGACTGTTAGCTAAGCTAGCAAGAACACACCAAATACCTCAAGTTCAAAAGAAAAAGAAACAATGCAAAGTGTTTCTAGTTCTATCTGGGGCCTACATTGTGTTGAACAGTAACTGCACTTCAATGTACTAGGCCTGGCACTGAGGAGTGAGGAGGGGCAGAGAGGAAACAGGGATTAGGCTACTAATAACCTGTACAACTCATTAAGGAAGCAACAATTGCTAGAACTACTGTAATCATATACAAAGAGGGAAGATGGTGATGGTAAAATAACTAAAATAAGGTAAAAGTAAAGGTAGAATTCCCTTATAGCTCTAGAAGACTAAGGGAGAGGTAAATAAACAGACTGATTCACTTAAATTTTAAATGTAATTAAATTCAACTTAGCTGAATAGGGATATTCAGCCTGAAACAAAGGTAAATAAATGAGATAAAATAGAATAGAGGAATAAAGTCAAAATGAAGAGTAAAAGTAGAATGTCCTTAGGTTAGTTTATTATCGTACGATTTGAACATGCATTGTAGCTTTGAATAACTTCTGTACTGTTTGGAGAAGTGCATTCAAGCTATAGTTTTATCTGATCTTGATCGGAAACTGCTACGTGCACATAAGAAGTTAATAAAACTTATGAGACAAATGCATAAGATTGATTACTGAGTCTGCTTGCAACAATGTTTAAAATGATGCCCACATTCTCCACCATTTCTGTAGTAATCTTAGCTCAAGGGGGAATATTATTAATTAATCATAACTCTTTATAATTAATTATAATATTTGGATAAGTTAATAGAATTAGCTTGATAAAGCAGAATTTACAGTACAATCTAGTGAACGCTCAGTATTGATTATTTATGAATTCAAAGAAATCTTCATTTCCAGGGTAAGAGAAATAGCCTTTTTTAAGGTACAGTACTACTCAGAGCATGTAACAAGAACGAAATCGTTAAATTGACTTTGTTGCATGCAGGGAATCAGAAACTAAATAACAAACACATAACTAGACTAAACAAACACATACATATATATATATATATATATATATATATATACACACACACACACACACACACACATCACACATACATGGTACATGGGAAGGGTAAGTGAATGAACTGGATGAATGAAACCGGACAGAAACAGGGGAAATGAGGTTGAGTTGACCATCCGAAAGAACCATCAGTCGCTAATTCAAAGCACAGTATATGATAGCTTACAACAAACCTCTGTATGGTGCAGGGAACGATACTTGCATTTGGATACTTGCAACAAGAACGAGAGTCCTGTGAAGCTTCTGAAGAAGGTCTGGATGGTTCCATTCGATGGCAGAAGTTGCAATCTCTTGAAACTCTGAGGTTGTTCTTGACTCTGTTGTGGTTGAGAGAGTCCTCTCTCCTAAGTAAGCACATGGCTGGGTGTAAAGTGGGGCCTGTTGGCCCTGTGGGCCGCATTGGAACTGCAGGCCGCAATTCATAGATTAGATTAGATTAGATTCAACTTTATTGTCACTGTGCAGAGTACAAGTACAGAGCCAATGAAATGCAGTTAACATCTAACCAGAAGTGCAAATAACAGGTTTATAAATAGATATAAAAAAATGTGTATATACATATATGTTTTATGACATATAGTGCAAGTTATGAGGTAGATGGGGAGAGACTAGCTCAGTGCAAATGACTGTACATACGATTTAGGTTGCAAGGAAATATAAACAGAAGGTGCATTATAAAGAGAGGTATGTAAGTAGCATATGTATGGCCAATGACCTTCACGGCATCCGGAGGTAGAAATGTGCAAGGGAATGTGCAAATATCAGGAATGTGCAAATAGCAGGAAATAAAAAACATTGTGAGTGAGGAGTGCAGACAGGTTGTTGAACAGTGCAGTTTTTTTTTTTTTTTTTTAAACCATTAGGTGGTCCATCTTGGGTGTAGTGTTCAGCGCCTGAGATTGGAGTTCAGTAGGCTGACAGCTGAGGGAAAGAAACTGTTCCTGAGTCTGTTGGTGCGACAGCGAAGACTCCTATAACGTCTCCCAGATGGGAGAGGAGTGAACAGTTTGTGACTGGGGTGAGAGGAGTCTTTGATGATACTTTTCGCTCTCCTTAGGCAGCGTTTGTGGTAAATGTCTTTGATGGAGGGTAGCACGACACCAGTGGTGTATTGGGCAGTTTTTACCACCCGCTGGAGGGCTTTCTGGTCCGAAACAGTGCAGTTGCCGTACCACACTGTGATGCAGTTTGTGAGTATGCTTTCAACAGTGCAACGGTAAAAGTTCAGCAGGATGTGAGGGGACAGGTGAGCTTCCCTTAATTTCCTAAGGAAGTAAAGGCGCTGTCGTGCCTTTTTGATCAGGGTGGAGGTATTGAGGGTCCAGGAGAGATCCTCAGAGAGATGGACACCAAGAAACTTGAAGCTCGCCACGCGCTCCAATTCGGCCCCATCAATGTAGATGGGAGTGTGTGTGTGGTCCTTCTTAGTCCGCCGGTGGTCTACAATCAGCTCTTTGGTCTTCTGGGTGTTGAGTGCAAGGTTGTTGTTGGCACACCACATTGCTAGATGCTGGACCTCATCCCTGTAGGCTGTCTCATCATTGTCGCTGATCAGGCCTACCACCGTGGTGTCATCTGCAAACTTGATTATAGAGTTAGAGCCATATACAGGTATGCAGTCGTGGGTGAAAAGGGAGAAGAGGATTGGGCTCTTGTGGTAGCCCTGTGGTACTCCAGTGTTTAGGGTGAGGACGGAGGAGGTGTGGTTATTGATCCTAACAGACTGTGGTCTGTTGGTGAGAAAGTCCAGGGTCCAGTTACAGAGGGAGGGGCTGATGCCAAGATCGGTGAGCTTGGAGATCAGTGTGGATGGGATCACTGTATTGAAGGCGGAACTGAAATCAATGAATAGCATCCTGACATATGTGTTGGTTCTGTCTAGGTGCGTCAGGGCGGAGTGGAGAGCTGAGGCAATGGCATCCTCAGTCGACCTGTTGGATTTGTAGGCGAACTGGTATGGGTCCAGTGTTGGGGGCAAGCATGTTTTCAGGTGGGAAAGAACCAGCCTCTCAAAACATTTTGCAATGATGGGAGTAAGAGCAACTGGTCGGAAGTCATTGAGGGCCGCTGCACCAGTATGTTTTGGTACAGGTACAATGGTGGCTGTTTTGAAGCAGTTGGGAACAATGGCTTGGGCCACAGAGAGGTTGAAAATGTTGGTGAAGACCTCAGCCAGCTGTTCTGCACAGGCCCTAAGCACTCGGCCAGGGATGCCATCAGGGCCGGCAGCTTTGTGTGAGTTCACCTTACGCAAGGTAGCGCCCACGTCACTGGTGGAAAGTGTGAGCGGCAGGTCGTCAGGTGTGAGCTCAGCTTTGATGGGTGGTTCTGTGTTTCCACGATCAAAGCGAGCATAAAAGTTGTTCAGTTCGTCAGGGAGGGTGGCATTGCTGTTTGGGGGTGTACTGTTTGCTGGTTTATAGTCTGTAAGGGCATGGATGCCTGTCCACATTCGCCGACGATCATTGTTTTTAAATTTGTCCTCAATGCGCAGTTTATAACTGTATTTAGCTGATTGAATTCCCCTCTTCAGATTGGACCTGGATAAGCTGTAGGCTTCACGGTCGCCAGATTTGAAGGCGGCGTTACGTGCCTTCAGCAGGAGCCGGACTTCCTTGTTCATCCAGGGTTTCTGATTGGGGTACAGTTTAATTACTTTATGGGTGGTTACCTTGTCAACACATCTGTTGATATGATGCAGAACAGAGCTGGTGTAGGTGTTAACGTCTGTGTGGGAGTCCAGTGTGGCCCGGGAAGCAAACAAATTCCAGTCTGTGACTCCTGCTGTAGTGAGGAGTCTGCTTCTTCTAGCCAAACTTTAACAGTCCTCACAGTGGGTTTCACACGTTTGATGATGGGGGTGTATTTTGGTAGCAGGAACAGGGAGAGGTGATCAGATTGTCCAATGTAGGGGAGGGGAGTTGCTTTGTAAGCATCAGGGATGTTTGTATAAACATGATCAAGAGTGTTGTCTCCTCTTGTAGCAACGTTTTGATGAAATTTGGGGAGAGTAGTTCTCAGACTGGCATGATTGAAATCACCAGCAATAATAAAAACTCCATCCGGGTGTGTTGTTTGCAGCTTATTAACAACAGAAGATAGTTCTTTCATGGCTAGTTTAGCATTAGCATCCGGGGGTACATACACTGCAGCGATTATGGCAGTTGTAAATTCGCGGGGCAGATAAAAGGGTCTGCACTTGATAAAGATGTATTCAATATCAGCAGAACAGTGGGATTTAATAATAATAGCATCGGAGCACCAGGATCTGTTTACATAGAGGCAAACACCCCCACCTTTGCTTTTACCGGAGTCCACAGCCGTTCTATCAGCCCTGTAGATGTTGCGCCCCTCTAGCTCAATCGCGCTATTTGGAATGGTGTTATTGAGCCAAGTTTCTGTGAAAACCATAATGTTGCAGTCTATAAACATTCGCTGAGTGATCCGAAGTCGTAGCTCGTCGATCTTGTTTGCCAGAGATCGTACGTTAGCAAGGAAGATGCTTGGTAGAGCTGGACGATGCGGATTGAGCTTTAGCTTAGCTCGCAGGCCGCTCCGCTTACCCCTTCTTTGTTTACGTTTGCAGCGCCGACGACGGGCACTTCCTGTCGGATTGAATGGTTCACTCGAGCCCGGGGACCGGAGTAATTCGGGAGGTAGTAGATGAAGATCTAGTGTTGTATCCACATCGGTGTTTGTGTAGCGAAGTTTGATATCCAGTAGTGTGTGACGGTTGTACGAGGTTAATGCGAAGCTATGTCGAATAACTGAACTGAAAATAACTAATAAAATAATAAGTAATTTGCAAAAACTGGAGAGACGCTGAGCCTCACGTTGTTCACGCGCCGCCATCTTGGTCAGATGAAGATGCAGAGACTGCCGGGAGCGGGGAAAGCGAAATGTCTGAGCGAGGGCCTTTCCATGATGATAAATTCCAGGGTTGAGTGAAGATGAACTCCAGTGGTTTTAAACTCCAGTGGTCAGGAGCCATCTACCCAGGCTGGGGAGACCGCACACGGCTCTATGTTGGGGCCTGCCTGGCGCACCTGCACCGGCTCAGGTGCTCCGTGAGTCCAACCACACAGGCAGCATTCGGACAATTTTGCAGAAGAAGAAGGCAGACCTGTGCATGAGCCCTTTAAAATCTGGGAAGAGTCACACCTTTCAGGATGAGCTTGACCAATGATAAAGGCTAAATTTCCAATTGGGAGGCTGGAAATATTGGGGGGTTTTATGACCCTTTGTCTGAGAGCATGGTTTGAAAGGCTCTGGCAGTCTATACTTTGATTAAATTACACACACACCTGGCATTCTATGAGGATGTGGTGTACACCAAAGTGTGCGTCATCAAATGAGCATTAATTTGGTAGGAGACACAATACAGGTGGGGTTACATTAACTTGTACTTCACTCATAAAGCATGCATAAAACAAAATACAATGCAAGGGACACTATACAAGATAGTTAAAATCATACACATAATGTCCTGGAATGCATGTTTATCTTTAGAAAGGTTTGTCTATGAGTGACAAGGAGGAAAGTTTTTTTGTATGGGCATTGCGTGGGTTTCAGAAGGGTCCGTTCTTACGACACGTCACATCTCACATACTTTTGAGCAATAAACCAGTCTTATCAGATGATTGCCCTGGTAACTGAGCCCTTTAGGGTGCTCTTTCGGGGGGGAAGGGTCCATAGACCCTCACAGATTGTTTGTTGAATGAGAGGGTTTGCTGGATTATTCATTAAATATAATGAATAAATGTGTGTCTGATTGGTCCAAATGCTACAGTATATATACTGTAAATACCTGTATCATACATATTTGGTAACACTTTATTTTACGGGTGTCCTTGTTATACATTACATGTACTTACTATTATAATAACAATAAATTTTGCATAATTATGCAGGTAAACCTAAACCTAATCCTAACCCAAACCATATAATAAGTACATGTAGCTAATTAATATTGCTCAGTACTTAAATGTATAATTACACTGTAACAAGGACACTTTAAAATAAAGCGTAACCATATATTTTATATGAGATTAACATATTTCAATATTATGTTCAGGTCAATGCTGCTGCTGCTGATATATCAGTACAAATGTGTTTTAAGATAAAAGATTATGCAGTAGGGTTAAGAAGAACATCAGTTTTTAGTTTAAAAATTGACTTCATAATACACAGTTATTATTATATTATATATATTTTCAAACAAAATGCAACATACTCATCAGTACCATCATTGTTCTTCATTACCAATATTTGCTCATCAAAATAATTCAATAGTTCATACAACAATTTAATGTTTAATACTACTTTACACTTTGTCTACCAAAGTTCTTAATGGGTTCCATCACAAACTGAAAGAAAGAAAGAAAGAAAGAAAGAAAGAAAGAAAGAAGGAAAGAAAGAAAGAAAGAAAGAAAGAAAGAAAGAAGGAAAGAAAGAAAGAAAGAAAGAAAGAAAGAAAGAAAGAAAGAAAGAAAGAAAGAAAGAAAGAAAGAAAGAAAGAAAGAAAGAAAATCAGTCTGAACATAGACGGCTTTAAAAAATCCAAATAGCAAATGCTAATGTGGCATCTAAATTCAGTGTTAACAGACTTCTCCACACAGACTTTTAAATGAGGTCTTGACATCCCAGAGTAGGAAGTTAATTTGATCAATTGCATCCTGTTCGGGTATCTCAAACAGGCATCCATTTCCCCTTTAAAATGAATAAACATTGGCTAGAGGATGCAATTATAATAATAATAATAATAATGTAAGGAAAATCAGAACATTATTACCAATTACAGCAGGTACATTTATTTGTTTATTTGTTTGTTTGTTTGTAGCCAAGAGGGAGAAAATGGGTCTATAATGTAATATTACATAGTGACTGCTGGAAACACACACCCCTGTAGTCTCACCCCTTATTATCTTTGTTAATTAAAAACATTATTTCCTAAAGCAAATAGGGAACCTTTTTCCTCCTCTATTCATTCATTCATTCATTCATATTTTTTTTTTTTTTTTAAATGTTGCCCTCACTGTTGCAAATGACCCTGAGTGTCTGCCTGGCTCCAGATTCCCATGGTGTGCTAATTTTCAGTCTATGGTCCCACACAAGCCAACTGTGGTAAGGGAGAGTGAAGGTTAATTATATCTTCCCATTCCTCTCCTCTCTTCCTGTGGTGTTGAGACATATGATGTCAGGCTTAGAAAATTCAGCACTTCAGACTGACTAAACCTTGTCATTTTTCTTTGTTGCATATTCTCAGCTATTGTGATGATGGTGGCCTTGACATAGAGAAAGTGATCTAATCTTCAGCTACCCACTACACATTAAAGAAAAAAAGATAAAGACAAAACAAAGCACCTCATCATTTAATGTGGCTCTCTTTCCCTTTGCAATTGAGAATTGCAGCTCATTTTGCAAATGTGCACACTTGGCAGGAAACAAAAGGGCCATCAAATCATAAAGATGATTAACATTCTCTGGACAAGACACATTAAGAGCCATACCTCTTGCATCCTCTGCAGAGTAAAAAAAAGGATTCTCAGGAGAAGCTGCCTCAAGCTTTGGGCAAATTGGTTTGGCTGCCTCATTAGAGGTCAAAAGGGAGGGAGAGAGAGCTGAGGGGGTATTGGGGGATGGAGTAGGGGACCGAGGGCAAACCTTAGTTGTGGCCTGAAATGGGGTTGTAGGGGAGAAGGAAATGAAGCAGAAAGGCTTAACCTGATAAATGAAAGGGTAGACTCTCTGTCATGCAGTATTAGGCCTTGGGCTGTGTATTTGTGTTTTTTTTTTTGTTTTTTTTTTTGCTTCATTCTGTTAAATATTTTGTGTCCCTCTCTGAATGTTTAGTATTAATGTGACTTTTTTTAGAAACTTTAAAGACCTAATAAAGATTAATATCCTATGTATATTAGCTTTGAGATAACATATATGCTAGTATATTTCTAAACATTAAAAAAATGCTTAAAAAAATGAAAACAATTTAAAACAGAAATTTAACATAGATTAGCCAATGAATAGCCAACTGTGTAGTTTACATCTCAGTCTGGCAAAGATGCACTTGACAGAAGACACATTTTCTTCACTTTTTTTTCATCTAAAATACAGATTTAAACTTCAGACTATTTTTCAGGACAGGTACCCCAAAATGTGTCCAACCAAATGCTGTCTTGAACAAGAAGTCAATTATAAATGCCCAATATAGCTGCAAGCAGCAATTAGGGGGTCAAGCACAACAGAGGTAAAAATATAGCTGCAAGCAGCGATTCCGGGGCCATGCCCACGAATGGACTGTAGCGCGGCGCAGAGCAGGAAGAGCATAAGAAGCTGAAATAGAACGTACATGGAAAAAACAGACAGGTTCAGAAGCACAGAAGTTCAGAATTGAAAAGAAGTTGGGATGAGAACGAACAAACACACGTTTCTGATTCGAGACAAACACGCAAGGAAGATTCAACGTCTGGAACAAAAGCAATGTTTGCACCGCTTCTGGCCACAGGTCCTCTTGCGGTCTGGCCTTGTTGCCAACCGGGATTCAAACCCATGACCCGAAAGGTTCAGGGCAAGCAGCTTAGCAGAGTGCACCACTCGGTTGCTGCACGTTTGACAGGCTGCCGAGGAGAGGTTTATTAGTGAGAATGATCTGACAAAAAAGTTCTTTAGCATTTTAACCAGCGTAACACAAAGTTAACTGTAATGCAGTTTATGGTTAATTCGATAGGATAGCTGAAGAGTCACATTAAACAGAATGGTAATTGTTTAGCCTGTAACTTAGAAGAATGGTAAGATTAGTAGTATAAGTCAACAAACACAGACACACAATTTTGAAGGAGTAGTAGCGAACAGACAGCATACTGTACTTTTCAAAATGGCCGCTACTGTAATGGGTGTTGTCTTACTGCAAGCTACTGAATGTGATCAGCATGAAGAGAGTAATCAGGTGTACTAAGTTTTATTTTTCTACAACAAGGGGTTCAGGAGTTATTTGTAACGGGGCAAACAAGACTTGAGACGTGCGGATCCAAGTGCAAGCTTTTATTTACAGGCATGGTCAATAACAGGCAGGGTCGAACAAACAGCAAACCGGTATAGAGAGGGCAAGACAGAAGAGTACTCAAGTAAACAGGCGTGGTCGGCGATCGGCGTACAATATCCAAAGGGCTTGACAGAAGGGGTAATCCAGGTACGAGAGCAATAATCCAATCAAGGTGCAAACAGAGTCCGAATGGCAAGGCAAAGGATAAATCCAGAAAACATGGGCAGGAGTCAAAACACAAGAGAACACACAAGGCAAGGCAAGGCAAGACTAAGACTATGACTATGACTATGGCTCCGTAGAGTAGCTATCCCTGTGAAAGTGATAAATGCAATACAATAAATAGAGGAAGTCCATGGTTTATAACGCCTTAGTGATTAGTGTGATCACCTGTGTAATCAGTGAAAACAGCTGTGTGTGTTGTCAGTGCAATGAATGATGAGGATTGTAGTGAAGTGCAAGAGTCCATGCGGTGAGTGGGTGATTAACCGGAAATGCATGGACCAGATTCATGACATTATTAACATTTAAATGTTGTTTTTGAACTGGTGGTGGCGCTATAGAGTTGGTTCTAGAGACCCCAAAGTTGGTCAGATCACTATTCATGGCCATAACTACAAGTGTGCCAAATTTAATAATTTTCCTATGTTCCGTTCATAGGGCTGCCATAGAACCCCATGGGAAGAAAATTATAATAATAATAATAAAACATACAATTACAATAGGGGCTACAGCCCATCCTGGGCTTGGCCCCTAGTAAAGAAAACATACAATTACAATAGGGGCTACAGCCCCTAATGAAGAGCTAATTGGAGCTGTCTTTAATTACTCAGTAAAGACCAGAGTTCTCCAACCCTGATCCTGGAAAGCTACCTAACTAGACTTAAAGGGTTCATATGATGCTTTTTTAAAGATCATTATTTTGTGTATTTGGTGTAACAAAATATTTTGACATGTTTTATTGTTCAAAAAACACATTATTTTTCAAATACTGTACATTATTATAGGTCCTCTATGCCCCGCCTCTGTCAAACACTTGTTTTCTACAAAGTCCCTCCTTCCGACAAGTGCAGTCTGCTCTGATTGGCCAACTGGCACAGTGCATTGTGATTGGCCGAACACCACAAGCCGCATCGGAAGTGTAATACCCCTTTCCATAATCACGAGATTCAGCTTTCAAAATTATAAAGACAGTAAATAATGTCCTTATTTTTACCATCAGTTCAAGCCCGAGAGGGAAACAGAGTCGCGTGACAGACACAGTGATGAAGCTCGTATGTGTTTGTACACAAGCCGTGATTGTGTGACCGTTTCTCCCTCTCTCACACACGCGAGCACACACACACACACACACACAAACGACGCTGCGCTGTGACTCTCTCTCACACACACACACAAACGACGCTGCGCAGTGACTTTCTCTCTCTCACACACGTGCACACACACACACACACACACACACACATTTACACACACACACACACCTGCTCTCCTAGGTTCACGAAATGGTCATCCATAAAATTCGTTGCTGTTCTGTTGTAAGTAATCTTAATGATTCCTAAATGCATCTACTTTCGGAAGGCCAAATAAAGTGCTTTTGCTTTCACCTAGAAACACACAGCGTCTCCCTGACATGGTTTCATCAACACTACTGCGGTTACTGAAACCACACCTTCTTTCTTTGTGTGAACATTTGGGCTGCATTCAAATATTTCCACATCTTTACGTAGAGATGTGGGGGCGGGTTTGAACGAGCCGTTTTAGGGGGGCGTAGCAGAGTCTTAACTTTGATAAAGAATATCTCTTTGGTTTTGAGACTTTAGTCTTTGCAACTTCAGGGATCTTATCTATGCACCAACAGCTTGTGATATTCCAAATAGAAAGGAAAACTTGAAATCGCATCATATGACCCCTTTAAGTTCCAACCCTGCTTCAACACACTTGTCTGAAATGACTTAGTCCTGAACACCTTGATAGCTGGTTCAGGTGTGTTTGATTAGGGTTGAAGCTGAACTCTGCAGTATGGTAGCTCTCCAGGACCAGGGTTGGAGACCCCTCTTAAAGACATTTGTTAATACAGAATTTTACCATAAAATGGCTGATGCCCAAAAAAGCTGACATAGGAAAATTAGGAATCTTTCAATTCTATATGCTGTTCCGAATCTTACAAGACCAATCTTATAATGCTTGGCCAAACTGAAAATATAATTTTCAGCAGAAATATCATTTTTAAATATCTTTTGATCAGTAGGTGGCGCTGTGCCGCAACTACCTTGTGCGCTCAGGTCATGCTTGTTATAACACATACCAAGTTTAGTTAGAATATGTTAAAGCGTTGCAGAGATACAGCCTCATGTCCATTTTTGCACAAACTTTGCCAAATTTGTTAACACGCTTTGCGAAAAAAGTTTGGTATATCAAAAAGCTTTTGATAAATTTTTGCCTGACGATGCTCTGAAGATGATCTGTGCCAATTTTGGTGAAAATTGCACAAACCGTCTAGGACGAGTTCGAAGAAAGTAGATTTTTCTGAAAATTTAAATTTGTGAAAAATCTTGACAATTTTACATTTTGGTATGCATTCGACTCGGTAAGGTTCAAAAGTTATAAGCAGAAACATGCGTGTAAATTTGGCCTGTTGGTGGCACCACAGAGTTTTAGATAGTGACTCCAAATTTGCTGTGGTTAATGACGAGACTGTTCTCTATCTGTGTGCCGAATTTCATAACTTTCCCGCTAGCAGTTCTATAAGATTCATAACAATATGCTCAAACACAAAGTGTTTGAAAAATACTATATGAAAAATGAAAAACCATTTTACTACAAAATTTGAAATTGTCCATGTTCAGATTGGCTGACATAGGAAAATTTGCTTATCATTTGATTCGGTATGCCTCTCCAAATCTACTCATGTGCCCTTAGGTCATGCTCGGCAAAACACGTACCAAATTTGGTCTGAATCAGCTAAAGCGTTGCAAAGATAATGCCTCGTGTCCATTTTTGTGTGAATTTCAATTTTGGTATGCATTTGACTTAGCATAAGCCAAAGAATCAGAAAAAAAAATGATTCAAAAAGAATTTTGCTACTAGACCTTATGGTTCAAAAGTTATTAGCAGAAATACAGTATTTGGCCTATTGATTGTGCTAGAGAGTTTGAAATAGAGACTCCAAATTTGCTATGTTTAATATTGACACTGTGTGTCTATCTGTGTGTCACAATTCATAACTTTCCCACAAGTGGTTCTATGGGCTGCTATAGACTCTCAGAGTAGAACAAGAAGAAGTAGTAGAAGAAGAAGAAGAAATAGAAGGAAGAATAGTAATAATAAGAAAACTAACGAATACAATAGGTCAGTGCTTGGCCCCTAATTATTTCTGACTTACAGCAATTAGCAAGTAGAAAATCATGAGTTGTCTGTGTGTTTTTGGCTGCTCAAACCTGCATATCATTTAATTTTCTAACTGCAAGTTGATTGTGAAGGAAGTGGCTGGACTTTATTTATTTTAAAAAGTAAGCAAAGGCAATAAAACTGTAACAGTGGTGTGTGCTCACTATACTATATTTTGATGTACACAGATAAAACAAATCCAATCAGTAGTTTATAGATAAATAATTTAAAGCTTACCGCTGAGACACATCAACACTTCTTAATTAGATCTGTCACCTGTAGATCTTGGCTTGAATTGAGATGTAGGTAAAGGTGGTGGCAAAAAGTCATCCAGTGTTAAATTAAGTGTCTTCTGTCAAATGCATATTTGCAGGACTGTGATGTACACACACAACTGGCAATATATTGGCTAATCTATATAAATTGCTGTTTTAATATGAAGCAAGTCAACACATCACAGAAAACTGTGCTCATCAAGACACTTCTCATGGACTTAGCATAGCATAAATTTTGCCATCTTATATTTAAAACAACAATAATATCATATTGTACTAACATCATATAGCATGCAGGTGGGTTTAGATGCCAATTAGTTATGCCAGCCTAGAGCTTATGAGCAGTGTGAGGGTGCAATTTTCAGGGATGGTCACATGCTGCAAAAGGAGCCGCCTTAAGCATCATTTACTGCATTAAAATTACAGTCACAATGAACAACTTCTAAATAATTGCTATGAGTTACTTAAAATACAACTAGCTATCCCTTTAGCTATTTTTTAAGATATAATTGAAAGTAGTCTGATAGGTTTCCTATCAGAACCCTTTTAAAACATTGAACTGGTCTGATATTGTATAAATAAGCAAAATACAATAAATGGTCAACTATGCATATTCTTCATATCAGCTGACCACCACAGCTAGTCAGTATGCTGCTCTCTTGAGTGTTGATGATGCTTTGGTGGTCCACTCCTCTATAACTTATATCACCAGAAAGGGTCCCTCTATTGAATTTTTTTTACTTCTTGCAGGAGAATGTCGGATAGGGAACTAAATAATTAAAGAAAAGGGACCCTTTTTGACTGCATCAACCATGGCACTGCTGGTAAGCTCTACAATACATTGTACAATCTATTTATCAGTTACATTTAGGTGATTATTTAAGTTACTTTTAGCCCTTATGCATGGCCTGGGTTCCCTGGAGTCTTTTTATTTAGTTTTCTTGTATCTACATTACTATTAATTTTAGATTGGAAATGTGGTAGGCCATGGTTGTATGGCTCTCACAGAGGCTCGGTGAACACAAATATATTGGTTGTTGAATTTTGGTTTTGTTAATCTATGTTTTAACCAATTCTACATCACTATTACTAGTTTCCTTTTGTTTTCTGTCAAACCACAATATTTATTAAATTAGTTGCACATCATTAGGATTGACAGATTTATTGCATGGTCTCATATTTGAAGTAGTTATTATTCAGTTGTCTTGTGGCAGACTTAGTTGTAAGAAAATAAGTCAAGGTTTAGATTAATTTATGTAAAGTCACTTTTTCTTGCTATGTGTTATGGGATCCTGCATTGGAGTGAGAGAAAATTAATCTGTATTAAAGTGAAGCCTAAATGAACAATATGCTTATGGGTCTCTATTAAGCTACCTTCAGGAGTGAGTCAATGTGCTAATGCTGTTCAAGTCTGAGTTAATATGCTATCGAGTTTCCCTCGATTATTGCATTACCATGGCTCAAATCAATTGATAAACTCCCATTCAATGTGGTGAAGTATTTAATTGAGTCAGAGTCAATTGCATTTGTGCATGCCTGCAGACATGCTGACAGGAGTAAACACTTTAGCAGGATACTGTCTAAGCTGTGTTAGAGTTATTGAACTCTCTGCTGTGTCAGAAAGTAGTGTGCTCCAACACACATTCATGCACTCATAAAAAAAAAAATACAGAAAATACAGGAATACCTGAAAATACAGGATTTTTTTATGTATGATTGCAGATCTTTGTACATTTTCAGTTCAAATAAATTGCTACAAGAACCCTATCCTCTCTTCCCTGCAGACATAGCTCTAACATCAACCTGCACCGCAAACTACTGACCAAAGAGCTGGATGACATTGTCCTGGATCCCCAGCTTACAACCATGCCTAAAGAGCTGCGTGCCGAGTTCCTGTCAACGATCTATGCTGACCACCATCTAGGACTGGAGGGGGTAGAGAATGCTGGACCACCACGAGACAGAGGACACGAGGGAATGAGATACCCAGTCGCTAAAGAATATTCACGCAGCAACGGCTATTGCCATGGCCCCAGTGATGACTACATGGTGCTGGACCTGAGCACCACCTCCAGCGTACAATCAAGTGGCAGTGTGCAGTCGTCACAGGAGTCTGATGAGGGCAGTGATGAGGGAATCCTGCTGGATGACCTGGAGGGTGCTAGTGACAATGAAGACTACACCTCTAGTACTGTGGCTAAGAAACTGGCAAGGGAGGGAAAGGATACAGAGGACGCCAGGAAGGAAGGAAGAGAAGGAGCCACAGAGGAAGGGCTTCTGCACTGTGACCCTTCATTCTCACCATCCGTCTTAGCATCCAGTGGAGGTAATGGCATAGGAGGCATCCTGTGCACCATCTGCCACAAACTGTACAGTAACAAAGGGACCCTTCGAGTGCACTACAAGACTGTCCATCTGCGTGAAATGCACAAATGCAAAATACCTGGCTGTAACATGATGTTTTCTTCCGTGAGAAGCAGAAACAGACATAGCCAGAACCCCAACCTACACAAAAATGCCCCCTATACCACAATGATTGATTAGACCAGACATCCCTCTGCACCACATTGCCTCAAGTTACAAATACTCCACACAATAACGCCCTCTCCATTCCTCAGCATCATAATGCTATAAAACAGCATTATTTCTCCCCAAACGTCTTTTCAAGTATGAAAAATTAGAGCAGAATTGTGCCCTTTTGACATTTCCGTTTTTGGATGCAAAATACATCATAGATCTCTCCTTCCCTCACACAATCTTCTCCTCAGTCTTTAATTTGTGACTCTTGCCTGCAGAAATGATCATGAGGAAAAAAACAAAAAAAAAAAAAAAAGGCATATGTGTAATGATATCTTTTCAAGAATCCCATAGAAGAGCATGTTAAGACTGGCTTAAACATGTAAATATTAATGTTGTGAGGGGCTATTTGGTGTGAAACAGTTGTATTGATGGTTGATATTTTCTCTTTTTTGTTCTTTTTTTTTTTGTCTAATATTTTCATTTTAAAAACGTTAAGCAAGACAAAGTAGCATCTGCCTAGCTTGATTAATCTATATTGGCTTTAAGAATGTTTTACCTTAGAAAAGAAAAAGCAAAAACATGTGACTTGTGACTTGTTTTATCTACATGTTAGATATACAGATGGAGCTGGCATGCTTTTAGCTCTGACACAGTACCTTTTTCTTTTATTTTCTCATGTTTATAGCTTTGGTACAAAAAAATATAAAAAAATAAAAATAAATAAATAAATAAAAATCAGTTTTGCACTTTGCAACTACACTAGTGGGACTTGTAACATTATTACAAGGATAACACATTACAATGATGGTTATCCAACTTGAAAGTGACATTTTTTAGGATACAGTGCCAAGCGGTAATTACTGTTCCTTTAACAGACATGTGCCAGATCTTGATATGAGAGTAATCTCATTTGACATGATTAAACCCAATATTCAACCCATTTAGTAAGTGTTTCAGGTATATTCACTTGAATGCAGTAAATAAGTATCACTGGCTCTGATAATATCATTTCAAGAGTATAAGTGTATGGATAAAGGCACAGAATTAGCCCAGAGGTTAGGTAGATCATCTTTCTACTGCATGTAGTATTACTTTAAAACAGTTAGTAAGTGTCCTATAATTTATTTATTTTTTCTATAAATTTGATCAGTTTTATCATATAAAAATGCCATTGACATTTCAGAGTGCTAGACAAGAGAGGCTCTAAACTGTGGCCAAAATCAAAGACAATGTTCCAAAACCTCATGAACAGAAATTACACATTGAGAAGATGTTTAGGTAGTTAACTATCTCCTCAGATGCTTCCATTCCAGAACGTTTATTTACAGAAGAACATCTTTATCTTGTTAATGGCAAACATTGACTATTGGCCACATAATATCAAGGCAAATAAAAAAGCACTATTGAATTTGATACAGTTAGTGGGTATGTAGATATGACTATTTATTTCTAGTTATCTGTTTATAATAATTAACTGAATGCAAATTAGCCCTTTGAGGTCTGTTTCTGTCATTTCAAATAAATTAAATGAAAGATAATTCTGAATGAATGAAATGTAATTTACATTACTGAAACTCCATTCAGTTCAAAAGGTTATTAATGCTGGACAAAAACGATGTATTTGGTCCCTCCTTTTAGTGCTATAACAGTAGCGGGCCTTGCGGTATGATGGAAGGTATGAAGATTAAGATATATTTCCAAGAGGGAATAGCAGTGTGTGTCATTCAAAATGTGTTGCTACACAAAACCTGGAGATATTTCCATCACTGATCTGTGTAATAATTCAATTGTCGATTCATTAAATTCAGTGATTCAGTAAATGTTGCTGACAATACTGCATCGTGGAGACACCCAAGCTCTCCTTCTGGTTTTCTCTTTCATTTCTTCCTCTGTTTTCTCTTGCTGTGCCACCCCCCTACCCTTACCCCCATCACAACTGCTGCCACAGTTGGGGTCCTAAAGGGACACTGTCTAATAATGTATGGTTAACTTCCCCGGATGGCACACAACACAGAAAAAGAGTTGTAATTGCCTGTTTATTCCACATAAGGGAAACATTTAACACATACAGCCAAGTTTCCCCCTAGAGTCAAACAGTGTTTTTCTTTCCTGATCTCTGAAAGGGCTATAAAAGTGTGCTACTTCAGAGGAATATTACTGCTTCAAAAATAATGCCCAAACTTTGTAGTTCTTGCACCAATAACTGATCAGTAGGATGACAGCAGCATGTGGAACCGTTAACCTCAAAACAGAATGCACTTTTAGGACTGACAAAGGCTGGTGCTTTATTAAAACCTTAATAATAATAATAATAATAATAATTATTATTATTATATCATCATCATCATTATTATGTATATAGATGGGTAACGTGATATCATAAAGTGAAGGTTATCAACCTCATAGCCTCCATATTTTCCAGCCTGTCAAACTAAAGACTTCTAGAGAGACACAGCATGGACACAAAGAAAAAGCCTCATATTTCTATCTGTCGAGAGAAAGAAAATTACTTCCAAGTGTGAATCCCTGATTACTTACACATTGTGCTTCTGTTAGCATTTGATTTGTCCGATGGAAGTAAAATAATAATAATTGAAAATAAGGCAGTCCTTTGAATATCCATTAATATATGACAAAATGGCAAATGGTCTTAAAAAAGGGTTTTATTGTCAGTCATTTAACAAGAGATACCTATGAAAGAAGGAGGAAAGGAGTGAGGAAGCAAATTAAAATAAACAATAATTTTTCAGGATGTTCTGCTATAATGAATTGATCTTCTTTGGAGAGTAAACTCCTACTCTTGTACTATCACATGCTGCTCCTATTTTACTTTTCCCCAGCATAAAAATGACCAGCATATTTTCTCTGAGAGCCCATCAAGATCTCTGTTGTCCAGAGTCAGGCAGTCATTACTGTCCTGCATTGTCCCCACAGAGTTAGGCTTTTACCATGAAGCCACTGGCTAAAAGAATATGTGAGCCTTAAATATTTCATTGCAGCTCTGAGGACAGGACCATTACAGACTGTAATATTACAGAATATAGTATCTTGCAAAGGTGATCTTTAAGTTTGCTGTGTTAACACTGTTCCGTTGAGGGCATGGAGTGATAAAGCACAAAAATTAGATCAAATGGAACTGAAATTGCAGAATCGAAGAATTATGTCAAATAAAAATTGACATTGTAAAATCAAACACAGAGGAACATTTTGATCAGTGTGATCAGTTACATGAATATCAGTGATACAAAAGAAAGAAAAAAACATAGTCCATGATTTAATACAAGTATAATATATCATGTGTTGTGCAACTACAAACAATAATAAATAAGCCTGACATATTTGTTAACCTTTTATTTTGTTCTAATGTGATGTTTAATGTAGCTGTCTTGTTTGATTGTCCTTATTGCCCACTGAAGAAAAGTGCATCCATTTTGATGGGTGATATTAATTGCTTATCAATGCTACTTTAATTTTAAATTGTTTACTTTTCATCCCATGAGACAGTAGATGTCCTCCTTTAACAAATTTACATGTCTTGGACTCTTTTGTACCTTTTTTTTTTGTTTTGTTTTTTGCATAAAATGCATATGGCGTGTAAATGGAATTTTTGTACAAATCAGAATTCTTGTACAATTTTATATTAAAGATTTATCAGTCACTGACATGTTGAAGTACTTTATTATTTTGGATCAGACAATTACATATATTTAGTTTCTTTGCACAGTTGGAAGTTAGCATGAAACTCACAACAGAAAATCCCTATTTATGCCATAGAGGATGACCTGATTAGTAAAGTCAGTAATTAGCTTTTAGGTCTTTCTTGTCTTTTTTCTTTTATTTATTGATTGAAATATGATACATTATATAGATTTACCTAAATGTTCATTTTTAAAATAAAAAAATGGATTTACAAAAATCGTTTTGAGCCTTTTATAAAACAACAAGATTTTATGCAGAATATAACAATTTCTGGCATTTTTGACATGTGGTACGGTGAGGACCAGGCAGGATCTCACAGCACAAGAGGATAGATTCTCTTGGCACAATCAGGCACTACAACAGTCTTGCTGCATGGCGGGTAGAATCAGGGATGGGCAGTATTTATTATACATGTATTTCAAATACGTAATTAAAATATAAAATATGATTTTGTCATTTGTATTTGACAGAGTTAATGAAAATGGCTTCAAATTTTGTATCAAAATACCTAGTGTTTTGTATTTTTAAAATAGTGTAAAATACTTTGTAAGAAGTCGACATGATGACATCATAAAAATGCAGCCTCTGATTGGTGCCTACTCAGTAGTTTGCCCAGACTTGTTACTACACTATTAATGTGTATGTGTCCTCTGTACTTCTATGGCTCTCAATAGATTCATGTGTTTGGAGTTGGGTTAATACTCCTTAACAAGTTCTGTTGCTACTTTCTGATTATGTTTTTGGCTACATTTAAATCAAAACATATTGAACCTTTAATAATTGTTGAAATGCTAAAATATCCAAATATGCTAAACTTCCAAATACAGTGTATCCGGAAAGTATTCACAGCGCTTCACTTTTTCTCATTTTGTTATGTTACAGAATTGGTCTCAAACTCAATTCCTGGAGGGCCACAGCTCTACAGAGTTTAGCTCTAATCACACACACCTGATCCAGCTAACCAAGGTCTTCAGGATTACTAGAAACTTCCAAGCAGGTGTGATTTGGAGCTGGTTGGAGCAAATAACTTATATTGACAAGAAGTGAAAGCCAATAGAATGTTCCACTGCAACAGCGGTGCTCAGCAGCAGCCCTGCGCTTCCGCCATTTTGAGCAATATTTGAGCAAGTATATAACCAGCCAGTTTTCAAAACTATCACCTTACTTTACCCCGATTCACAATGGTTAGCTTATAATGTTTTCTAATTTGAGTGGTACGGGTAGGTTTCCGGGGGAAATTCGAGCATGGCACTCCGTCATTACGTCACGTCTGCAAATATAGAGAAGTTGTTCTGGCTACTAGGTTATCTCATGTGATCTTGCAGGTAGCAGATCTTTACAGACTTTTCTCACAGCAGCTAGATTAATTAAATGTAGAATTTTGATGGTGGATTGTAATCCAGAAAGGATTATGTGTTTATGAAACACTTGAATTAAATTAAATTATATTCCAGTTTTAAATGTGCTTCTACTTGCAAATAGCCTGGGATTACACAGGATTTAATTTTGAAAGAAAACCAGTTCAAAAGGAGCATAATTTGCTTTTTGGGTTAAAATAATTCCTTAACATGAAATTCGAATTAATGACAATTAGATATTAGACTGTACAGAAATTGAAATCTACATGCTAATACACACTACACTCATTGTCACGCAATGCTGATGTTGTTAACATTAATAATTTGAGAATAAAGTATAACAATAATAATAATTTTCACGGTTAGATGTGATATGAGCTAACCGATCGCTAGATTTAATTACCATTGGTAGCGCGATTTATTGTAATTCTATTTTACTAATTACTATTCTATAAATATTGTAATTTCCTCAGTTGGGCAGAACAAACGTGGCAGACTTGTTACTTACTTGTTCAGATGGTGAAAATTCTTATTTGGGTCATATATTCCAAGATGTAGGCTAGAATCTGTGAATCCTGAGTACAGTATCTACACCGATGTGGTGACTGACTGCTACAAATTCACCTCAAAACATTAGATTCATCCTTGCTGGAGCCGTGCCGGAAAAAAAAACGGATCACAACTCCGTGTATGTAATATAATTCTGCACAGAGCTGCAATTCCAGATTTTCAAACAAAGCTGGCGACAAAGAGGCAAAAGTTACGGACTGCAGCTTTAATGACAGAAAATTAGGAATGTTGGACAATAAATATATAACAGGAATACAATCTTGACAGTAAACTGTTTTTGCAGTATTGTCTTATATTAATGTACATTAAAGGAAGACCGTTAACAAAAAAACTTTTTTTATGTAAAAAAAAAAAACACAAGTAGCCTACAGCCACTTTCTCCAAAATTGTTTAATTATGACAGACACAGCAATGCATCATGCTCTAGAGATCATGTTTGTAGTGTGATCCAGGGATTAAAATGTACAATATATATTTTAGACCTAGTGGAGTAATAGTAAATAATAATATTGTAAGCAATTGTAAGTGTGCAAAGTTGCATAAGCTCATTATAACTATAGTGTCATATCCATATAAATCAATATTATGGTTTCTATGGCTAGGACCTGCAGTTCCTAAAAGGATTTAAGTTTACTACTAGACTTAAAAATATTTAAAAAGTTAACAGGTGCATCAGACAGCGCTACGTCTCACTTTTTGCAGTGGATTGCTCAACATTGCGTTCTTTTATTCCACTTTGACTTCTCTTTCGTTGTTATTCTGTGTATTTCTGTATATCTGTAACGTTGTCCAGTTGAAATGTTCACCCCAAAATGGCAGCCGCGCTACGGAAGCGCCACCTAGTGGCTGTTATCCAAAAGGCATCAGAGTTTCACCTCTTGGTCTTCTATACTCTTTGGTTGGAGCTAAACTCTGCAGAGAAATTCATTATTTTCCTCAAAATTCTACAAACAATACCCCATAATGACAACGTGAAATAGGTTTGTTTGAAATATTTGCAGATTTCTATAGAAAAAAAAAAATACATAAGTGTTCAAAGCTTTTGCCATGACACCCAAAATTGAGCTCAGGTGCATCCTGCTTCCACTGATCATCAGTGGCTGTATCCGAAATTGCCCCCTATACCCTCATTCACTATTCCCTACATTAGTCCACTCATACAGTTCACTTGAAGGAGTGAATGAAAACGAGTGAGTGAATTCGGACACCGAGTGCAACGGAAGGACTGCAGCTTTTGCATATTTGCTTGCTGTTTAATAATCATTTGAAACGGGCATCTCCAGCAGTAAGATTAAAGGATTTATCTTGAACTCTGTCACAGAAATTATGTGTAAACCCTAATAGTCAATTAACAATTAATTTGTACCTGTGTTGTATTACGCTGTATTACGCCATGGACGAGCGCTTCTAAAATAAATGAATGGATGATTCAGCTGCAGGTGCCATCTTCTGGCGAGATGCGGGAATTCATTCGGCATGTGACTCCCACAGTGCATTATGGGGATTCTCTTGCCGTAGAGTGTACATCGGTTGTGGGATTGAATGAGTGCACTCGAGAACATCCACTATGGTTTCGAACACCACTTAAAATGGTTGCACTATTTGAGGGTATAGGGGGCGAATTCGGATACAGCCTTTGAACTTGCTTGGAGTCCACCTGTGGTAAATTCAGTTGATTTCACATGATTTGGAAAGGCAGTTAACCCTCTGGGGTCTGAGGGGGTTTGGGGACACTGAGGAAGTTTTGACATGCCATGACATTTGTGGTTTTCCAGTACCTTAAAAACATATTAATGGCTATAAAAATTGGCACAAACTGGGCTACAATAATATGTGAGCAGCATGAATGTACACATTTGTTTTTTTGAGAAAACAACGTTTATGCATGGTTAGTGAAAAACTAAAAACTAAAAGTCAATGAAATAAGGCCCTAAAACACATACACATTTGTTCACAAGACTTTTGAGAACAGGATATGGTAGACTACAATTTTTGCCACAAAATTATGTGACAATTATCCTGTTTACTCGTTCACAGAAAACAATATATTGATTTAATATATTCTCTCTCAGGGTTTAAAATTAATTGGAGTAAGTCATGTTTACTTCCCCTCAATTCTAAAATTGATTCCATGTTCCTTTCCATTTCTATTCCATTGGTTCAAAACTTTAAGTACTTGGGGATAGATGTTTTTCCTTTCCTGCAGGAAATCGTCTGAAAAAACTATAATGGTATTCTAGCCAAAGTATCCTCAGATTTGGAAAATTGGTCTCGTCTTCCTACTTCTTTTCAGGCCCATATATCGGTGATTAAAATGAATGTTCTCCCAGGTATCAATTTCTTTTCTTCCATGATTCTTCTTGCTCCACCGGTTGGCTACTGGAACAAACTAGATGCATGTGTTTCAAGGTATATATGGGTTGGGAAATATCCTCGTATTAAACTGACTACCTTACAATGATGTAGATTACATGGAGGTCTTTCTTTCCCTAATTTTAGACTGTATGCTCAAGCCTTGGTCCCATTGTAACCCACCTCCTCTCCCCATGCAGGGATGTTGAAAGTTGTTGACAAAAAAAAAAAAAAAAAGTTCTCAATACAAAAGTAAAGGTTTAAACATAAGTGTAGAAAAACGTCTCAGGATACGTATGTAACCCCGGTTCCCTGAAGGGAACGAGACGCTGCGTCGATCGACGCTACGGGAACGCCTTCAGCGTTGACCGCGCTCTGCACTAGAGTGTAATCTGTCCAATGAAAGGGCGAGACGTCATAGGCGGGTGACGTCACCGACAGGAAAGCATAAAAGCACGTGCGGCGGAGCCGGCGTTTGCTTCCAGGAATGAAGCAAGCGCCTGCAGGGATGCAGGGAGTATGGCCTCGAGACGCACCGTCTTGTTCCCTTTAGGGAACCGGGGTTACATACGTAACCCGAGACATTCCCTTCCAGGAACTCGAGCTGCGTCGATCGATGCTACGGGAACGAGATGCCCACGCCACCAGACTTCCAAGTCCCTGCCCTGTGTGTATCCCTCAGGAGCACTACAAGGGCAATAGAACAGAAGAGCCTGGAGTGACCCGCAGATCAAGGCCATAGAATCGAACAAAGGTGAGGGTTGGGGACCAACCCGCAGCATTGCAGATGTCCTGCATAGGAACACCTGCTAGAAAGGCCTTAGAGGCCGCCATAACCGCCTTAACCCCCATAGGCGAGGGGAGACCGGAGGACTCAAAGGCAAGAGAAATTGCATCCACAATCCACCTGCTAAGGGTCTGCTTAGAAGCAGGCAGACCCCGCTTAGGAGGACCGAAGCATACCAGCAGTTGGGCCGTCCTTCTCCACAGGGCAGTTCTGTGGACATAAGCGTCCAGTACTCGAACTGGGCACATACAATTACGCTTCCGCTGGTCGGGCTCCCGGAAGGGAGGAGGACTGAATGCCTGCAGCACGACGGGCTGTGGTCTAGAGGAAGGGACTTTAGAGACATAACCCGCTCGAGGGTAGAGGAAGGCTTTGGCCAGACCGGGCGCAAAGTCGAGAAATGAAGGGGCCACAGAAAGGGCCTGTAAATCCCCAACTCTCTTCAGAGAAGAAATCGCCAAGAGAAAGGTAGTCTTTAAAGTGAGAAGGCGATCAGAGATCTCTTCAATGGGCTCAAATGGAGGCTTACAGAGAACTTCTAAAACCACAGCCAGGTCCCAGGTAGGGACCCGGGATCGTACTGGAGGCCTCAGCGCACCGCGGAGGAAACATGTAACCAGGGGGTATCGACCCACTGTAAAGCCATGAGAAGGGAGTGGTAGGCCGAAAAGGCCGCCACGTAAACCTTCAGAGTGGAGTGAGTAACCCCTGCGGAGAAACGGCCTGCAGGAACTCCAGCACTGTACCAACCGGGCAGTTAACTGGGTCAAAGTGGCGGTCTCCGCACCAAGAAGTGAAATATCTCCACTTCAGGGCATACAGTTTCCTCGTAGATGGACCTCTGGACTGGAGGATGGTCTCAGCAACCTCAGTTGAGAGACCGGAAGCTACGAGCTGCGCCCCCTCAGAGGCCATACCCGCAGCTTCCACAACTCCGGGCGGGGGTGGAAGATAGTGCCCCCCGCTTGTGAGAGGAGATCTCTCCTGACGGGAATCTCCCACGGAGAGCCGTCGAGGAGAGAAATCAGGTCCGAGAACCATAATCGGCCCGGCCAGAACGGTGCTACTAACAGAGCGATCGGGAGAAAAGCGTACACCTAGGGGTGAAGCATCCATTCCCCGGGCCTCGGCCCCTGCCTCGACAGGATGTCTGCTCCCACATTGAGATACCCAGGGATATAGATGGCTCTCAGTGAGCGAAATTTGCCCTGGGACCACACAAGGATCTGATGCGTCAGCTTGTATAAGGGGCGCGAACACAGACCTCCCTGGTGGTTGATATAAGAGACTACCGCTGTGCTGTCGGTGCGCACCAACACATGGTGATCTCTTAGGTCTGGGAGAAAGTGCTTGAGTGCACAAAACACGGCCAACATTTCCAAACAATTGATATGCCACATTAGGTGGCGACCGCTCCACAGACCGCGGGCAGGGTGGCCACTCATGACCGCTCCCCAACCGGTGAGGGATGCATCTGTCGCTAGCATTACGCGGTGACAAGGAGCTCCCAGCACCGGGCCCTGAGACAAGAACCAAGCTTGGCTCCACATGTCTAAGGCACGTAGGCATCCCTGCGTGACCTTGATCATGCGAAGCGGGTTTCCCCTTGGGGAGAACCCCTTGGTCTTGAGCCACCACTGTAGGGGCCTCATGTACAGCAGGCCAAAAGGTATCACGTTGGACGCAGCTGCCATGAGCCCCAGCAGTCTCTGAAGCTGCTTCACAGTGAATGACTGGCCTTCTTTCACTCTCTTGACTGAGGTGAGAATCGACTCGATCCGAGCAGGAGACATACGTGCCTGCATCGTGGTCGAATCTATACCAAGATAAGTGGTTCTCTGAACCGGAGAAAGCACACTTTTCTTGGCATTCAGCCTCAACCCCAGCACTTCCATGTGCGCGTGAACGACATCTCGATGCCGAGCCGCCAGTAGCTCTGATTGAGCTAGAATCAACCAATCATCGATATAATTGAGTATGCGGATGCCCTGGAGTCGCAAGGGAGCCAGAGCAGCATCCACACACTTCGTAAAAGTGCGGGTTGAGAGTGCCAGGCCGAAAGGAAGGACCCGATACTGGTAAGCTTTGCCCCCAAAGGCAAACCTCAGGAACTTCCTGTGAGTGGGAAGGATGGAGACGTGGAAATATGCGTATTTTAGATCTATCGTGACAAACCAGTCCTCGGACTTGATCTGAGACACGACCTGTTTGAGTGTAAGCATCCTGAACTTCAGTCGCATGACTGAACGGTTCAACTGACGCAGATCTAAAATTGGAAGCAACCCCCCCATCCTTCTTTGGAACAATGAAGTACCGGCTGTAGAACCCGGACTCTCTTTTGTGAGGAGGGACCACCTCGATGGCCTCCTTCCTCAAGAGCGTGTCTACCACCTGTTCCATAATCAGAGCCTGCTGGGGGCCCACGCACGTGGGAATCACCCCGTTGAAAGGCGGCGGCGGAGCGCCGAACTGAATAAGATAGCCTTTCTCTACAGTACGCAGGACCCACTGAGATACATCTGGCAGTAGTTTCCACGCTGCCAGATGGTCTACTATGGGAACCAGTCTCTCGAGGCTGGCCTCTGATGTATTTAGATTCCACAATCCCTCCAGAATCATCCCCAGAACCCATGATGGTTGAAAACAAGAGACTCACTCCAGCTGAGTGGCAGAGAAGGATGAATAGGTCATCCTTGAATAGGAGAAGGGTCTCTGTTTATATTGTAGTGCGAGTGGGCATATGATCCTGGCATGCCCCCTTCGTCCGCCACAACCTGTGGTGTGTCATTCAACCCTTGGAGGTTAAGATGGAACCACTCACTACTTGTGTAATGCTTACTGCTTCTGATGTGTCTGTTTCAGTATCCGCCCTACTCGATTCCAAGTCAGCGGGGAATTTCATCTCCAGAAATCTCTGCCGCCAGCTCCAACTTCAAACCATCGCCACCGAAACGGCTTACCAAGTCCAGTCGATAACCGGGAAATCATTATGCAGAAGGAATGTGCGCTATAGTGTGGGGCCCATCAACCTGCACATTGGTCAGCTTAATTCCGAAACCATTCATTTTCTAGTTCTGGAGGGGTCCACCACTGACATCATTTTAGGGCACCCGTGGCTGGTAAAACATGATCCTAAACTCTCTTGGCGGATGCGAGAAGTCCTGAAGTGGGGCAAAAATTGCTTTCCAGGATGTTTTCCCAGCACTCCCTCACCACAAAGATCTCCTGCTGAGGTGATGCCCGTGTGTTCAACATCCATCGAAAGCCCAGTAGAGAAACAGTCTGTCGACATTCCCTCTGAATATGCCCCCTTCAGTGACGTGTTTTGTCCCAAGACAGCATCCCAGCTACCTCCACATCGGCCATGGGACTGTGCCATCGACCTCTTATCGGGTGAGGCAGTGCCCTGTGGAAAGATCTATCTACTTTCGCTTCCAGAACAGAAGGCCATGGAAGAGTATATCGACGAAGCCTTGAAACAAGGATATATCCGACCATCGACTTCCCCTGCTGCATCCAGCTTCTTCTTTGTGGCCAAGAAGGATGGAGGCTTGAGGCCCTGCATTGATTACCGTTCACTCAACAAAATCACAGTCAAATTTCGCTATCCCCTTCCCCTCGTCCCATCGGCTTTGGAACATCTCCGGGGTGCTTCGATCTTCACCAAATTGGACCTCCACAGCACTTATAATCTGATCCGGATATGTGAGGGGACGAATGGAAGATTGCATTTTTGACCCCTACTGGTCATTATGAGTATTTGGTCATGCCCTATGGACTCGTCAATGCCCCCTCCATATTCCAGGTCTTTATGCGCGAGGTGCTCCCTGGGAGTTTCTCCATCGTTCAGTGATCGTCTACATTGACGACATCCTGGTTTACTCCCGGAGCCTGGCCGAACATCGCCTTCACATTGTGGAGGTCCTACAATGACTCAGGGAGTATCATCTCTACCTCAAGGCTGAGAAATGCACCTTGCACCAATCTTCCATACAATTCCTGGGATATAACATAGATCACAAAGGTATCCGGATGGACGAGGGGGAGGTATCACTATCAAAAAGCTCTAAAGATTCCTCGGATTTGCCAACTTCTATTGCTGCTTCATCCAAGATTACAGCAAGATCGTCAGCCCATTAACCAACCTTCTACGTAATAAACCCAAGTCTCTGTCCTGGTCTCCATCAGCCTCTACAGCCTTTGTTACATTGAAGAAAGCATTCACGAGCGCACCGCTCCTCGTTCACCCTGACCCAGATCTACCCTTCATAGTCGAGGTCGATGCGTCTACCACCGGAGTTGGAGCAGTGCTGTCTCAGCAGCAGGGGAAACCAGCTCGACTTAATCCATGTGCCTTCTATTCTCGGAAGCTCAGCCAAAGGAGGTCAACTACGACATCGGCAACCGGGAGCTGCTAGCCATCAAATTAGCGCTGGAGGAGTGGAGACACTTCTTAGAAGGAGCCATTCATCAATTCACTGTGCTAACCTACCATAAGAACTTGCAATATCTTGGAGATACCAAGCGCCTCATCTCCAGACAAGCAAGATGGGCGCTCTTCTTCACCAGATTTAACTTTTTAGCCATCGGTTTCCGATAATTTTGGCTTGCGTTACCTCAACTTGAGAACGTAGTGTCGCTTCGGCGGGGCAGCTAGTGTCGGGTCTAAGGGATTCTAGGCTGCAGATGCTCTCAGTATTATCGCGGACAAAGGGTTTACTTGGGCGAAGTGAATGTCCTTCGTGAGCGTACACATCTTTAGGTTTGGGGCCAGATACAACTGCTCGTTGTTATAGTGATACGCAACGACTTCAGGAGTGTAGATTTTGACATAGGAGTTCCCTTGCCAAAATCCCACATTCACAACGTCTTTGAGCCAGTAAATGTTATTAGAGTTGATAATGGGCAAACTGAGGAGAAAAGCCAAGTCGCCTAGATCGGTTGACAACGAGTTACAACGACTTTATTGAAGGGAGTCAATCTTAATTTCGGGACCTGGATTTAAATAATTGGTAAAGGGAGTTCCCTGATGAGGGGACTAGAGGGGAAAATAAATTATAGTGAGAGAGAAAAAAGGAAAAACACAAAAGAGACACAATGAAAAACGACCCAGGTTACGTATGTAACCCAGGTTCCCTGAAGGGAACGAGAGCTGTGTCCGAAGACGCTATGGGAACGCCATCAGCGTGACCGACGCTCTGAATATTATTTACAACCAGTCTAATGGATGGGCGAGGCGTCACGGGCGGGGTGACGTCACGACCAGGAAGTATATAAGCACGTGCGGCGGAGCCGGCGTCAGCTTCAAAGTCATGAAGCAAGCGCGGGCAGGGACGCCGGAAGTGTGGCTCGGGACGCAGCTCTCGTTCCCTTCAGGGAACCTGGGTCACATACGTAACCTGGGTCGTTCCCTTCCAGGAACGTCGAGCTGCGTCTGAAGACGCTATGGGAACGCCATACCAACGCTGCCAGACTGACAAGTCCCTGCCTGGTGTCAGGCTGAGAGGACGGAAGAGCCTGGAGTGGCTCTGATGCCGAGATTATAGAACCTGGCAAACGTCGGGGCGTGGACCATCCCGCAGCGTTGCAGATGTCTTGGACTGAGACATCTGCCCAGAAGGCCTTGGAGGCCGCCACACCCCGGGTCGAGTGCGCTCTGACTCCCAGCGGCGGGGGAAGCTCAGAGGCCTCGTACACCAGATTGATGGCATCCACAATCCACCTACTAAGAGTGGGCTTCGAAGCCGGAAGACCCCTCTTAGGCGGACCAAAGCACACGAGCAGTTGGTCCGACTTTCTCCACAGGGCAGCTCTGTGGATGTATGCGTCCAGTGCTCGCACTGGACACATACAGTTGTGCCTTTCCTGGTCGAGCTCCCTGAAGGGAGGAGGACAGAAGTCCTGGAGTACGACCGGCTGTGGTACGACCGTCGGAACCTTCGGTACGTACCCCGCACGGGGGTAGAGAAAGACTTTCGCCGAACCAGGCGCAAAGTCAATATACGAAGGGGCCACAGACAGGGCCTGAAGGTCACGCACCCTCCTCAGAGAGGTGATGGCCAACAAGAAGACGGTCTTGATGGTGAGGAGTCTATCTGTCAACTCCCCGAGAGGCTCAAAAGGTGCTGTGCACAGAGCCTCAAGTACCACAGCCAGGTCCCACGTGGGGACACGGGGTCGTACAGGCGGCCTCAGCCTCAGTGCACCGCGGAGGAAACGTGTAACCAGGGGGTGTCTGCCCACTGACTGGCCACCAATAGGGGCGTGGTACGACGAGATAGCTGCCACGTAGACCTTAATAGTGGAGTGGGTTAACCCTGCAGAGAAACGGGCCTGCAGGAACTCCAGAACTGCGCGAATCGGGCAGTTGACTGGGTCGAGCTGATGGTCCCCGCACCAAGAAGTGAAGAGTTTCCACTTCAAGGCGTACAGTTTCCTCGTGGAGGGAGCTCTGGATTGGAGGAGGGTCTCGACAACCTCGGTTGACAGACCGGAAGCTATGAGTTGCGCCCCCTCAGGGGCCATACCCACAGCTTCCACATCTCCGGGCGGGGGTGCACAAAGGTGCCCCCGGCCTGTGAGAGGAGATCGCTCCTGATCGGCACCGGCCACGGGGGGCCGTCGAGGAGCGAAATCAGGTCCGAGAACCATACTCGGCCCGGGCAGAACGGCGCTACTAACAGTAGGCTTACCACGTCCCGGCGCACTCTTGCCAAAACTCCCGGGAGCAGAGCGATCGGGGGGAAGGCGTAAAGACGGAGCCTCGGCCACGTCTGTACCATAGCGTCCAGCCCCAGAGGAGCTGGAGGAGCTAGAGAGAACCAGAGGGGACATTGCGCTGACTCTCGAGTGGCGAAGAGGTCCACCTGTGCCTGGCCAAAAACCTTCCAAATCTGCTTCACCACCTCGGGGTGAAGCATCCATTCCCCGGGCCTCAGCCCCTGTCTCGACAGGACGTTTGCTCCGACGTTGAGATACCCAGGAATGTGCACAGCTCTCAATGATAGGAGCTTGCCCTGGGACCACACAAGGATCTGGTGTGCCAGCTTGTACAAGGGGCGTGACCGCAGACCTCCTTGGTGGTTGATATAAGAGACCACTGCCGTGCTGTCGGTGCGCACCAGCACGTGGTGACTTCTTAGGTCCGGGAGGAAGTGCTTGAGAGCACGGAACACAGCTAGGATCTCTAGCCAGTTGATATGCCATGCCAGGTGGCGACCGCTCCACAGACCGCGGGCAGGGTGGCCACTCATGACCGCACCCCAGCCGGTGAGGGAGGCGTCCGTCGCTAGCGAGACGCGGCAACAAGGAGCTCCCAGCACCGGGCCCTGAGACAAGAACCAGGGTTTCCTCCACATGTTTAAGGCACGGATACAGCGCCGTGACACTTTGACAGCGCGGAGCAAGTCTCCCCTCAGGGAGACCCCCTTGTTCTTGAGCCACCACTGTAGGGGCCTCATGTACAGCAGGCCAGAAGGAATTACGCTGGACGCAGCTGCCATGAGCCCGAGCAGCCTCTGAAACTGCTTGACAGTGAATGGCTGGCCCTCTCGCACTCTCTTGACTGCCGTGAGGATCGACTCGATCCGAGCAGGGGATAACCGCGCCTGCATCGTGGTCGAATCCCACACTACGCCTAGATAAGTGGTTCTCTGAGCTGCAGAAAGCACACTCTTCCTGGCGTTTAGTCTTAACCCCAAGTCTTTCATGTGGGCAAGAACGACATCTCGATGCTGAACTGCCAACCGCTCTGATTGAGCGAGAATCAACCAATCGTCGATATAGTTTAGTATGCGGATGCCCTGCAGTCGCAACGGGACCAGAGCCGCATCCACACACTTGGTGAAAGTGCGGGGTGAGAGTGCTAGGCCGAAGGGAAGAACCCGATACTGGTACGCTTTGCCCCCGAAAGCGAACCTCAGGAACTTCCTGTGAGCAGGAAGGATGGGCACATGGAAATAGGCGTCTTTGAGGTCTATCGTGACAAACCAGTCCTCGGACCTGATTTGAGGCACGATCTGATTGACCGTCAACATCTTGAACTTCAGCGAACTGACTGAGCGGTTCAGGAGACGCAAATCCAGTATGGGCCTCAGCCCACCATCCTTCTTTGGAACAATGAAGTACCGGCTGTAGAAGCCGGTGTGGACTTCGTGAGGTGGAACCAACTCGATGGCATCCTTTCTCAGCAAAGTACCGACTTCCTGTTCCAAGACCAGAGCCTGCTCGGGGCGGACCGTAGTCACGCAAACCCCGTTGAACAGCGGAGGTGGCCCATCGAACTGGATGGAATAGCCAGCCTCTACCGTCCGCAGGACGCAAAGAGACACATTCGGCAGCCGCTGCCAAGCTGCCAAACGATCTACTAAGGGAATCAGTCTCTCGAGACTGACCTCTGGTGTCAGAGAAGCGGCCAGACCGCTGCCTCGCTGCGGCGCACCGGCAGGAGACGCATGATCTGGCGGCTGAGGCGAGTTTCTCAGGCCCGCTGAAATCACAGGCGGAAGAACCTGAGAGTACCACTCGCTGGGACCTGCTGTGCCCTGGAACTGCAGGGTTGACAGACAAATCCCCGGAGGGCACCGAGGGGAGACGGTCACCGTGTGCCGCGGTGTAAGCCGCTCCACCCCAGTAGGGGCCGCCCTCCGAAGTCCTGGGGCTCGCCCATCAGGACTTCTTCGTCGAGGACCTCTTGGCCGACAAGACATCCCTCAGGTCTGCCTTCGACCTCGAAGTCCCCGGCGCGGAGCGCCGCTGCCCTCGGCTCCGCCTCGGGGGAGCACGAGAGGCGACGCTCTCTTTCTGCGCAGCCCTATGTGAGGAGCTGGTATGCGGAGGAGGCTGCTCCCGCCCAGCAGCCTCCAGAGTTAGAGAGCGACGGGGGAGCAACCGCCGGAACGCCTCTGCTTGCTTACGATCCTCCTGTAACCTGTCGACGACGGTGCTCACAGCGTCGCCGAACAGGCCAGAAGGCTGCAGTGGGGCGTCCAGGAGGCAGACCCTGTCCTTCTCTTTGATGTCGGACAGGGTCAGCCACAAATGTCTCTCCGCTGCCACCAAAGCTGACATGGAGCGGCCGATAGCGCGGGCCGACTCCTTGGTGGCGCGGAGAGCCAAATCGGCGGTCCTCCTGAGCTCTAGAATATCATCAGCTCTGATATCCCCGAACTCTTTCAGCAGTTCAGCCTGGTACGCCTGTAACACTGCCATAGTGTGCAGACACTAATGATGATGTGGTGCGCAGAGGCTTAGTGGGCAGAGTGGGAGCCTTCAAGGACGACGCCGCGGACAGAGACAGATAGCTCGCAAGCGTCTGTTCGATCCGGGGCATCGCCCTGTATCCACGCCCATCCAATTCCCGCACATTACCGTAGTAATCAGAAGCGGGAACGAAAGGGCGGGATGAATACGGTTTAACCCACGATCTCGACACCTCGGTGTGGAGATCGGGGAAAAACGGAAGGCTCCTGCGTAGAGGTGATGGCCGCGAGCGCAGAAAGCGCTCGTCCAGCAAGCTGGACTGCGGCACAGTTGCTTTCTCGGGGGGCCAACTGATGTCAAGCTTGGCCACTGCCCGAGTCACCACCTCTAATAACTCCTCATATTGGGGCGAGAGAGGCGGCGAAACCTCGTCAACGCTCGTCACGTCAACCTCCTCGGAGGAAGAGAGACGAAGCGCTGAGTCCTCATCTCGGGGGGAAGGAACCGCTTCCCCGAGAGACGGGACACCAGATCTGGCGGATACGGGAGGAGATAGGGACATGCCCGTCTCACTCTCGCCAGCCAGATCAGCCTGTGAGCCCCACGAGTGCAGCCGCCGCTCTGCCTCGGCAGCAGCGGGACCAGCACCGCGTGGGACGCTCACGAAGGCTCCCTCCTCGAAGAGAGCCCTCCGGGTGCGGAGTGTGCGCAGCGAGAGCCGCTCACAGTGCGGGCAATCGGCTCCCTCGAGAGCCGACGCCGCATGCTCCGCACCCAGGCAGACCACGCACAGGTTGTGTGTGTCCCCACTCGTGATGTAGCGAGAGCAGGGACTAACACACAACTTGAAACGTGATCTGGGATCGCCCATTGTCTTGGCCTTTGCTTTAGGCATCTTTTTAGGACAGACAACACTAAATAAGACTCACAAGACAAAAAATCCGACTGACAACACACAGAGCGCTTGCTGAATGACAGAAAGCTGACGCCAGCTCCGCCGCACGTGCTTATATACTTCCTGGTCGTGACGTCACCCCGCCCGTGACGCCTCGCCCATCCATTAGACTGGTTGTAAATAATATTCAGAGCGTCGGTCACGCTGATGGCGTTCCCATAGCGTCTTCGGACACAGCTCGACGTTCCTGGAAGGGAACAAAGAGATACACAAAGAGACACAAGGACACCGAATGAGATGAGGCAGTGAACGAATGTCACATGTGTGGAATAACTCCTCTCTACTAGAGGTTGGCCCTAGAAGTGCAGCTGAGGAGACAGTGTAAGTGTTGTGTTTAACCCTTTAAAACCTAAGGGTAAAATAGGTCATTTTTACATATTTTGTTTATTTGTCTGTAAAATTCTAACAGAATGTGCTATTTTCAAGTGCAAGGTGTCATTTTTTTTTCGAAAAAGCTTTCAAAAAAGCACCGTTTTAATTTTTTATTTATAAAAAAGAGAAAAATTGTGATCGAAATAATCCAACACTTCTTACTTCAAAATTGAATCCAAAACTCCGTGCTCCGTATCTCTCCATTCAAATTCTCCCTCCCCGCTCTCCCGGAAATCAGCCGTCATTTGTCGACGGAGCGCAAGAAATTACCGTAATAAGCCATATATTGCCGAAACGCGCATGTTGTCTGCTGTCAGGAGCAATTTGAATTATTGTGATGGTGCAAACGGTTGAAGAGTTATGGTAACATGAGTACAGCTTGGTTTATTGTGTCGTCGCCGACACAGCCGGTCTTAAAGGGTTAAGCAAGGTCGCTATATGTTTTCTAAACAACAGAGGTTATGTTAGTGTGGTGTAGAGCGTATGATTGTCAGTCTGTGTCAGTGGGTTTGATCTTCCCCCTTTCCCGGTGCTGGAGCTCTGGTGCCTCTTTATCTGGTTTCGATGGATCCATCGAAGGACTGGTTCGCTGCACCCTTGTTTGATTTTAATTCGGTAGGTGACAGGTCAGAGCTTGTCTACGATCTCGTGGGGTCCTGTCCTGTGAGGTAGGAACTTCTTTGACAGGCGATGGGGAGTGTTCTGCATTGGCTGGGCAAAGCTGTAGTACCACACTTTGTCTCCGACATTGAGCTTTTGGTCATAGTAGGCCTTACGACCTTCCACGCTTCGGTACTGGTGAGTGGTATAGGCGGTGACGAGGTTCAGGTCACCAGGTTGGTACAGCCGATGTAGCGGTAGCGTCATGCTTCTCCCTATCATCAGTGTGAACGGGGGTACTCCGGTAGACTGGTGAGGGGTGGCTCGGGCGGCCATCAGTACCAGCGGAAGTTTAATATCCCAATACTTTTGATTAGCGGACACATACTTCTTCAACATGCTGACCACTGTCTGGTTGGCCCGTTCAACTTGACCCTAGGAAATTGGGTGATGGCTTATATGGAGTTTGGCCTGTATACCCAGGAGTTTCCACACTTCCTGCATGATTTCGGCGGTGAAGTGGGTTCCGCGGTCAGAGTTGACCCTTAACCTGTTAACCTTCGCCCCCATTGTGGGCCTCACAGGTGAAAATAACCTACCTAAATTAAAATGGTAACAGTTTGTGACAACGTGTGTTACACAAACAAATTCTTTGTATCTTCTGGAAAGAAGACACTCTAGGCTTTACTATCTATCATCCAGAGTTGATAATGTTCAAAAAGATAAAAAGTTATAGACACTGACATGCCTTGAAAAATATTTTTCCACACTGAATGTTTTTTTTATTTCATATACAAATACATGAAATAAGTCCTGGAGCAATCCAGAAAAGTAATGGATTGAAAGCCACATGTCTCATGAGTTCATATTTCAAATTTGAAGATACCATGAAAAATTTTATTCCTGCAATATTTTTTCTGAAACTATTTATAGTCCTCCCACCCCCCTGTTTGAGGAAAAATAACCACCAAATGGATTGCAGAATTATACAAGCTATTTTAGTCATTATACATGTTCCTGCATAGTTTTTCAATTATAAAATAATAGACAGATTTATTTGAGCACTAAAAAATACAAAAATAATTATTTGAGTAATAAAAAAGGAAAAAAAAAAGAAAAAAAATGCTTTGTATATAGTATGTATACTGAAGTATTCTGATTGCCAGACATGAAGTGATATTGGCAGACATGGTCATAGAGTCAGTAATCACACGCTGATGTGCTTCCATTCAGATGATAATCATACAGATGGGCCATATAATCAATAATAGCTGATAATTGAATCACAATGATAGCCGTCATAGAGTCGGTAATAAACACGATGATGTCCATCCATACATATTATAATCATGCAGATACGGCCACATTCCCCACACAATACACACACACACACATATAAAAAATGTAGAACAAGAAAAACCCCGTTTTTTATGGATAAAGCAGATCGCTAAGTTACGCCCCGCTCAGATGACAGCTGTGTCACAGCGTGAGTCACAGCTGGCAGGAGGGAGTGCCAAATTCAAATAAACTATATTCCGCTTTTCTGAGACTTTTTTTCCATGGACGGTCTCATTCTGTTTGTAAAACTGTATGCTACAGCACCGTGTTGTTTTTATACCACCAAGACACTGTTTTTGAGCGTAATTTATTCCATAACGGACGCGAACAATAACTCTCCCAAAGAAATGAAATGTAAACAAAAGAATGTTCATCCTTATTACAACGTTATTGTTTCGCTGGACTAAAAGTGCTTGCTGGATGTTGTTCTGTGGACCCTTACCTGTCTAACTAAACTGGGATTTCAGCAGTGGACGCGTTTGTGACTCGTTATTACAATGAATCTGGTACGTACTGCTTTTTTATTCTGCATGTTTTGATGTGTACTGCTTACGCAAATGTAGCAAATACATTCCTTATAAGCTTTCCATCGGAAAACAGCGATCTGTTGTCGATGCTTGAGGCTTAGACCTTCAGAATGATATATAGTTTGTCAAGATTAATGATATTCTTTCATGTTAAATTAATTCATAAACATTAAACTAGTGGGGGAAAAAAACGCTTCAGTGCGCCGTTGCTCTGGCAAACGTTAACAGGTTAAGTTATTTGAGGGGCTTATGGCCCCGATGTTCACCTGTGTAGGTGATTCTGTCGCAGGCTGTGTTGAGACAGCGTAGACAGCGAGATGAGTGTCATCTGTTAGTTCTGAATGGCAGACGCTTTCTCTGGACACCAGCAGAATGGAAGTGATGGCAATGATTTCATGGGGTTCTGTGAACATTACGGTGTCGTCGTATTTGTCTGACATTAGCTGTGTGTATAGGGCCTATGACAGGTACCATCAGTTCAAAGTCGTGGAATGCCTGGCTGATGATCCATCCCAGGTGATTGGCTTTGGGTACGTGGATGTCTTGGGCCGTACAGTTGTTGAACAACACATACACAGCACGAGATGACACTTCGACAAGAGGTGTGGCTTCCAGGGTCAATCCTAGTTTCAGGCAGGTCCTGGAAGGTTGGAAGAAGCCTAGCTTACTGTCGAGAGTTTCGCCAAGTCGCATGTCGAGGCGGACACTGACACTCTTGCTGTAGGCAGGTATTGTGGCTTCTTGCTCTGTGATCATAGCACATGCGTCTGGCATGGTTTGACCAGATTGGAGGTTCTTGAGGTTGCCTGAAGTTGTCAGCTGGTGTGACGGAGGAGCCCATATGATGTTGTTCACGGTATCAATGCAAGCATTGAGCCGGACCATGATATCTGCTCCAATGTAGATGTCATGAGGCAGGTCTGGGACGACAAGGAAGTAGTGACTCAGATGTCTGTTGTTCCATTGTATGTCCACAGTGCAGATGAACTTGGAGGTGGCCATGGTTGTCGACCAGGGACTGAGAGGGAACCGGCTGTGCTTAGCAATATGTGGTAGATTCTGATGTCTTTGCTTCAGTGTTCTGAATCGATTCAGGCTGATGGCTGAGTTCTCTGCCCACAGGGCTAGTGCCGCGTCGGACACTGATGTGCCTTGGACATCTATCGCAGTCATGATTTGAAGAGGGCCTGTGTTTGATTCAGGCTCCTGCAGTGAGCAGAGGAGAGGGTCCTGGTCCTTGCAGTTTGTTCTTGGTCCAGATCCTGGCTTTGGTACTGCATCATCAATCAGTGACTTAGGGGCTGTGTCTGTGACTTGACACTGCGACTCATTGGAGTCTAATGACTGGCAGGACAGAGGCTCGCAGACTTGTGTCCACATCTTTAGGTGCTTGAAGTCTATTAGAGGTTTGAAGCGATTAAGCAGATCTTTACCAATGAGAAGTGGATACGTCTTGAGTGGTGAAACGTATACTGGATGGACGAGATCCATTGATCCCACCGTTAGGTGGATTGGGGCCAGTGTTGGGTAAGTTACTTTCAAAAAGTAATTAATTACAGTTACTAATTACTTCATCAATATTGTATTTAAATTACTTTACTAATTACTCTATCTGAAAAGTAACTTAGTTACTCAATAAGTAACTTAATTATTCAAATCGCTAATTAGGCTACATCTTAAAATCCCTATAAACCTTAATAGAAATTAAACTCTATATTCTTTCAATTCGAGTCAAACATAGAATAGTTTAGCCTTTTAGCTTTAAAACAACTGTAATACTTAAACATTTTTATGAAAAAAATGTAACCACCTTTGGTTAACAAATAGAAATACTCTGCAAAATATCTGAATAACAAAAAGGCTTAAAAGTTAAACAATACATTTCAGTTTGGCAAGATGTTCAGGAAAAGCCCAACTAGTAAAAGCTGTACAGGTTTATGTCAAAATAACACGTTAACTAATGTAGGAAAGAATAAATTACAGAAATGATCTTCTCTGCTGAATAATGTCAGATCGCGCTGTTCTTATGAGGTAAATTTCTCATAGCAGGTCTTCTTTCAAAAATGATGAATATTAGATGATTTTTTTTTTCTTAATATTTTACTTTTTTTTGTATCTAGGTGAGGGCATA
Organism: Barbus barbus; assembly: GCF_936440315.1. Lineage (NCBI taxonomy): Eukaryota > Metazoa > Chordata > Actinopteri > Cypriniformes > Cyprinidae > Barbus > Barbus barbus. The sequence goes on along the minus strand of NC_136736.1, from coordinate 19,009,895 downwards.
TGCGCGCAGGTGACTGCATATAATGAGCTCAGACACGGGAAAGACTGTACCTTGCTTTAGTTTCATACGGATTGCATAATCAGAAACATTAGATTTTAATTTGAATTCGTTCAAGTGTCAAGTAGACACTTCAAGATTTTTAGATTCTATTGATTTTAGTCTTATATGTATCTGAGTCAGAGCCGGCGCCAGGGCACCTCCATCAGAGGGGCATTTGAATTTCTGGGGGGGGGGGGGGCACAAATCACGTTTTGTGTGTGTGGTGGGTGGTGGTGTGTGTGTGTGTGTGTGGGGGGGGGGGGGGTTCGGGGTGGGATGGGAAGCGTGCAATCGCTTTCTTATGTGCGCTGTTTTACCGGTTTCACTTTCGCTTTCGAAACGATCACATTCAGCAAGAAGGGGAGAGCATGGAAAGTGGGGGGCACCGTAACTCTGGCCGCGAATGCCCCCTCTTGGTGCCGCCCCTGATTTGAGTATTTAAGGTTTCTCTGTGAATCAGGAAAATCTGAAAGTGAACGCACCCGCACGCGGAGGGTTAAAGCCGCTGCATTCAATATCTTTAGACGGTAAATTTAGATTTCAAATTCAATATTGCTTTTAGAACTGTTGAAATTATTTACTGTATGTAACGCAAGTACTTTATAAGTAACTGTAATTAAATTACCTAAAAATGAACAGTAATCCCTTACTTTACTTTTTCAGTGGATAAGTAATTTAATTACAGTAACGCGTTACTTAGTAACGCGTTACACCCAACACTGATTGGGGCCACATGTTTCAGTTGGAGGCCCATGTGGGAATATGCTTGGAGGTTCAGCTCACACCTCTGGAGTCTGAGGGTTCTGTTAGTCCTCTTTGTTCTTTCTTGGACTTTTTCGAGGAGCTCGGTGGACATTAGAGTGATGTCGGCTCCCGTATCAAGAAGGGCTTCGACTCTGATGTGTCGTTCAATGATGATGGAGAGGTAAAACTTTCTGGCTTTACCTTTCTCAATAAGATGTTGAGGGACTGGAGTTTGGGAGGAAACCGTTAGGATATCAGGGCTGGTGTGGTGTTTTTCGGAGGAGTGGCAGACGACCAAGACAGCACTTTCAGGAACTTGAGTGGTTTCATCAGCAGGTGTTTGTCGGACGTTGCTGTGATCTGGAGCGTTGGGTGTTGAGTTAGTGTCTAACTCTGTTGCTGGGTTTTCAGGTGGGGTTTCGTGTCCATCTGAAGTTATTGTGGTTGCGGTTCTCTGAGAGTGAGGTGAAGGAGTGCTGTTCTCTGTGGCTGGCTGGGTCAGCTGGTCGCTGCCTTCTCGTCCGGCCGCTAGTCAGGCTGAATCTGGTTTCTCTTTCTTTTCCCATTTCCGATCTTCTTCTTTTCGTTGGAAGAATTCTTTCATCATCATTTTCATCAGTTATTGTGAGTCAAAACAGTGGTGTCTTTTGTTCTTGCGTGGATTCAGTTTGAGCTTGGTCAGCTTGGAATCTTTGTGAATTCTGTCGTCGATTCCTTGGGCTGGTCACTCTAGGGTGAGTTTGTCGTTTTCCCTCTGAGTTTCCGTTGGATTCCCAGGAGTTTTTTCATCTGGAGTTTCCAAATAAGCTTGGATGGTTCCACGATCTTTCCCATTGATTCTCGTGAGGCCTTGATTGGTCACATGTCTTTTCCCAATGCCGTCCAGGTGAGCGTTGACGTCCACGAGGTCCATCCCAGCGTTCATACCTCTGTTTAGATCTGGTACCAGCATGGGAGTCTCGTTCTTTGTTGGACGAGGGTGCATTCCACTCTCTGGGTGGCAGCCACTAGGCCTTGTTCGGACTCAGGGTCGGAGAACTCTTTAATGAGGGCTTCTCGGAGCAGTTAGTAATCAGTCTTTGTGTGAGCAGGCTGCCGGTCCAGGAAGCCGCGAACTTCAGGACTGGATGTCGTTCGGAGTAAATAGAGTCTATCTTTGTCCGTAACGTTAGGTCACATTTCCAGATGGAAATCTATATTTTGGAGATAAGCTTGGATATTCTGGCTATTTGGCACGCTCGTGAATTTGCCAATGTTCCTGGCGAGCTTGTCGAGGTCTTTTAGGTCCAAGCCGTGAGATGATCTGTGGCTGGCTGCAGCAGATTCTTTTAGCTGAGTTAAAGTGAGGTAAAGTTCTCCAGAGTGAGTTGGTGAATGTTTCAGCACCACCCCCTCCACCTTTTTCTCACGCGTCAGTCCAGGAACAGGTGACCCGGTCCTGCTCGGCAAGGGTGAGGTTGTTGCGTGTCGTGTCCTCGATGGCTCACGGCTCAGTTCGTAGGCGTGCTTGAGTTCCTCTTGGAAACTATCAGCTTCTTCTTTGACATAGTCTAGCTGTCGTGTTAGACGGCTAACCTCGTTTCTTGACTCATCCAGGTTAGGGCTTTGATTCTGTTGTTCTTGGGCTTTGATTCTGTTGTTCTTGTCCCTGAAGTCAGCCTTTGCTTTTCCCAGAATCTGTTCTGCGTACTGTAGCTTTTCAGACCGATCAGCGTAGTCTGCCTTGACTTGTTCCATTTCTTGGCTAGTAGCTGCTAGGGTCACTTTTAGCCTTTTGATCTCCTCCTCAGTGCCTTGTCCCACCTCATCGGGTCTTTCCCATCGTTCCTGAGCTTCCAGTTCCAGCTGCTCGATGCGTCGTTGTGTGCGTGTCAACTCCTGCTGGGTAGCGATGAGTCTGTGGCTTAAGGAGCCGGTGATCTTGGCTAATTCTTTGTGATTGTAGCATTGACTTGGGTCTTGTGCCAAGAGACTTGTTATGTTTTCATCCAGCTGGTCCTGTGACTGGTGTTTCAGTGCTTCAGCGGCTTTATGGAGGAGGCTGTCTGTCGCAACACTTAGCAATGTTTCCAGATTCTCCCAGTGACCGACATGTTCTGTCGAACATGTTCTGATGGGGTGAGGGAGGTCTCAAACCGCAATTGACAAAGACCTTGAAGAGAAAAACAAAACAAACCAACACAAAACAAACCAAACAAAACAAATCGAACAAACAAGGGGTGTAGATTTGCACTGTAGAGTGTGTAATAGTGTTGAGTGTGTATTAAAGCAGGTGAGTGTGGTTCTCTGTGACTGTGATCCTCTGGGGGGCGTACTTCTAATTTGTTGCCTCTGTGGGGAGAAATTGAGCACACACAGGTAGCACAGCTAGAGAACAGATAAAGAAAGGAAGAACACCACAGAGCAAGGAACAGGGTAATAATTGGATGCTTCACATTTTCCCTGTAAATGAAAGCCCTTCTTTTTGTCTTTTCTTTTCTTTTTTTTCAAGGGCAAAGGTTAGGCTAATGCCAAAGTGAGGGAGAGGGACAAGAACAAAATATCTCTTACTAATATTAGATTTCCTCTTTTTTTTGTTAAGTCTGATGTTAGAATGTTGCTTCTAGTCAGAGGATTGTAAAAGGACATTTTTTTTTGTAAGTCTGTGATTGCTATTAATTTTCTCCGGGGTGAAGGAAACAATAGCAATGACAGTACTGGTCCCTTAACCTGTTAACCTTCGCCCCCCCCCATTTTGGGCCTCACAGGTGAAAATAACCTACCTAAATTAAAATGGCTAACAGTTCCTGACAAAGTGTGCTACACAAACAAATTAGGTATCTTTGGAAAGAAGACACTCTAGGCTTTACTATCCATCATCCAGAGTTGATAATGCTCAAAAAGATAAAAAGTTATAGACACTGACGTGCCTTGAAAAATATTTTTCCACACTGAATTTTTTTTTATTTCATATACAAATACATGAAATAAGTCCTGGAGCAATCCAGAAAAGTAATGGATTGAAAGCCACATGTCTCATGAGTTTATATTTCAAATTTGAAGAAGATACCATGACAAATTAGATTCCTGCAATATTTTTTCTGAAACTATTTATAGTCCTCCCACCCCCCTGTTTGAGGAAAAATAACCACGAAATGTATTGCAGAATTATACAAACTATTTTAGTCATTATACATTTTCCTGCATAGTTTTTCAATTATAAAATAATAGATAGAATTTTAGACATTATATAAGTGATTTATTAGAGCACTTACAAAAATAATTATTTGAGTAATAATGCGTGCTGGAAATCTCGCCGATGCCTACCTTTTCGTTGACCTGCTTTAGCCTGGCGGGGTAGGATTTCATAAAAGAGGAAGGTAAATGGAAAACAATTTTGAAACGTCGTTCTAAAGTTTCACAAATACCTGTTCAATTGCTAAAGTTCTCTGCTTATGCTTTCCCTCAGGCAATATCCCAGCAAACAGTAGCAGTAGTCAAATTAGAAGATAGTGGCAGGGAGAAAAGAGAAGAAGAAGAGTGAGGATTTACTCCCAATGTCAGGATTAGTAACAAGGGTGGCAGCGTGGTGGCGCTGTTGAGTCGATGCACCAAGGGGTTTGGCTTTGCTAATTTTAGTAGGGTAAAACACACTGGCCTAAGTATTGAGAAAAACCTAATTTTCTTTTGGAGTTTGGCTAATTAGAAGGTTTAGTTCTTATGCCTTAGGCAGGGTGAGGAATTAAATTGGTCCAGTGGAGTACAGCAGCAAGGCCCACCACCCGAGCGCACCAGGTGAGCTCCTGTAAGGGTCCTGCCGAACACTCAGTCCCCACCGTAGTTGCAGTGAGCCTCTCAAACAGCTGTGGCTTTTAGTGAGACACGGGTGAGGCACGTCACCGACTGCTGGCCTGAAGAGGGGCGGGGCTAGATCTCGGGAGCTATCCGGCCGGCGCGGACCCGGAGTCCGACGTACCTCAGTCAATAGCTAGCCGAGGTGGTATAGCCGCACCTTCGCCCAGTCAGCCTGTTGACTCCTCATCCGATACCCGTTTGCTAGGCCTGCTGCGGACCTTCACTGTGCAACACTAGAACAGAGACTGGAAACAATGTCACTTCACCAACCAAGCACTAGGGGGAGCCCTATTTACTCTTAGACCCAAGCAAAAGGGAAACTTAAATTAACTTCCGTGTTAATTAAGTAACTAAAGGATTGAAAATAAGGCAGATGGAACCAACTTAATTGCAAACTGAATTTAGAATTTCAAATTATAAATTGTGATTCCTAATTCAATTTTAATGATGTCATCATTAAAATTGATAGGATCGATTCAGATAACATTTTCAGAGGGATATAGTTTTATTATAAAATGATAATATTATAATGGTTTTCCTAGTTGCAGAGTATTATTGGCAGATAAGGATTAAGATCTTAATGATGTTTGTCATTAAAATTATAAGCGCAATTACAACTGGAACCAGTATGGAAACAGCAACTGTAATTAATTATTAAATTGAATTAGAATTTTCAAATGATCAAATTATCAATCTAACACTTTGGCCGCGGCGGGCTCAATCACTTTATCAGTTTATTCTGGCAGACCAAAACACAGTGGATTTTCTTCACCCACTTTTCCTTTGATAAAGATAAATATTCTCCCTACAGACTCATTTTGGCCACTCCTTCTGAGCGCCGCGTCTTGAGTTCACTCTTTTAGTGAATCAAAATGGCAGAAAATCATTAAGTAGCTAAGTTAATGTTCTCAAAGCCGGGAGATTTATTAAACATAGGTGAATCCGGAAGTGGAACGCGCACTAACCAGATCACGCTATGAAAGCCTTATAGAGAGAGAACAAGGAACACGCTTGATTCTCTTCTCCTGCGCTTAGAGCGACTTATTTGGTCTCAACAGACACTTTTATTTTTACTACAGTTTACTTTCTTCTTAAACAACAACTCATTGAAAGTTGTTGTTTAAGAAGAAAGTCTTTCATTGAAAACGCATTGCCACAAGTAAGTGTACAGTACCACAACAACTTTGACTCTCTGTGCATCCACTATTTCTTTCCGGCTAAAAATAGGAAAAACACACAAATTGACTATTATGAATAGGGATGCAGCGATTAACCGGTTCCGTGATTAACCACACTTTAAAACGTCACGGTTAATTAATCGTAAAGGTTCCACAAAACCGAGTGTTTCTGTTGCACGGAGCTGAACTGTTGCAGCTTGTGCAAAATGAAAACAAAGTCACACTAGTGGTGCACTAGCTTAAAATTACGTGCTTATCAGAGACACGAAGGCTACTACACGCATTAGATTAGTGACAGAGGGACTAAACAGCGAAGCTTTATTTCCACCAGAGAAATGCCTGTCGAAAGTGTGGGACCATTTTTGGTACACCAAGAAGTCATTTAAATATTGCCGTAAAAAAACTAATGCTAAAGAGCGAATACATATGGGATAATGCACGGCTAGCTGTACATTGAATGATTTTAATGCACGACATGAAGGCAAGAACCACCTGACGCGAAGCTACGGCTCGTTAGCTCAGCATTCTGCCCGCTTCAGATCAGAAAGAGATTAAATAATGCGGTAAAATCACATTTATTTGAATTAATTAATCATATTTAGCTACTTGAATTAATTATTCGAGAGAGAAGGAGAGAGAAGTGACAGTTGCCTGTGTGAATTAGCCTACCTGTGTCTGTGTCTCTCCAGTAGGCTATTTCATTTATTTAATTAATAAAAGTCACGGGCAGTGTTCTCAAGACGTTTGTGTCCTCCTGAATGAATCTCCGATCTCACAAACCAAAACAATAGACATGATTTTCTCAGGCTACATGTAAAATCATTATAAAGATTATTAAAATGAATACGTATGGATGACAGTTGATTACAATAATATTTCACTTTATTTCCATCATTAGTAACAGTTTCCCCTGTGGGATAAATAATGTTAATATTAGTTGTATATTAATAATACTTCATTAAATGTATTTACTATTCCTGTTGTAGTATTATTCATAAGTAAAAACCAACAAGATTTTTTTTTCACCATGTTTCCAAATTCTCTACCCCAGGTACAAAAGAAATACATTAAAAAACCATTTCCTATTTCCATTTCTTATTTTCAAAAGAGAAATACTGTCATGGATGTTTACAGAGCAGCGGTCACCTTTTTTAATTCTAATGGGAGAGATGGACTTTTGTTTGTTGTTTGTTTATTATTATTTCAAATCAAATTCAAATTTTATTTGTCACATACATATACATACATAGTACGACATGTAGTGAAATGTATTGTACGACTGTCCAACAAATTGTCTAACAAAATTAAGAAAAACCTCAAGTTTACAAAAATACAAATAGAAAAAGTACAGTAAACATATATACAGAAATAAACTAGCAATAAAATAAAATAAAGAATAGATATGAGAATTAAAAAAAGATATGAAGAATAAAAATAGAATATGATTCTATATAGATTCTATAAAAAGTAAAGTGTATGTCAGTGATAAAGTGTCCGTGTGCTGTGCAGTGCAGTAAAGTGTATAAGTGAGTAAAAGGAATACTAAAGACAAAAGACAAATGGTATGTAAGTCCCACTCATTTATCCTTATGTAACCTTCTACAAATTAGTGCAGATTGTATTTGAAAATGTGCAAAGTGGAAGTGTGGGGTGATGTGATTAGAGTGGAGAGAGGTTAAGACTCCGAATGGCCTGTGGGAAGAAGCTCCTCCTCATTCTCTGTGTGTTCGCCTTCATGGAGCGGAAGCGTCTCCCTGAACGCAGCAGAGAAAAGAGTCCATTGTTGGGATGGCTGAGGTCCTTCACTATCTTCCTGGCCCTGGTCAGGCACCGCTTGCTGTAGATGTCCTGCAGGTCAGGGAGCTCGGTGTGGATAGTACGTTCCGCTGAACGCACCACCCTCTGGAGGGCTCGTCTGTCCTGCATAGTGCAGTTCCCGAACCAGGAAGTGATGCTGCCCGTCAGGACGCTCTCGATGGTGCAGGTGTAAAAAGTCTTAAGCACCCGAGAGGGAAGTCTAAAGTCCCTTAAGCATCTCAGATGGTACAGACGCTGCCTGGCCTTCTTCACCAGGGTGCTGGTATGACAGGACCAAGTCAAGTCCTGCGTGATGTGAACACCCAGGTATCTGAAGCTGTCCACTCTCTCCACTGGAGTCCCGTTGATCGTGATCGGCTGGTAGGACTGCTCCTGCTTCGTACTGAAGTCCACTATCAGCTCCTTAGTTTTGCTGATGTTCAGGTGTAGACTATTCACCTGGCACCAACTCTCCAGGTTCTTAATCTCCTGTATGTAGGCCGTCTCGTCGTTGTCTGAGATCAGGCCCAACACAACAGTGTCATCAGCAAACTTGATGATGGTGGTGGAGTTGGAAGTGGCCACACAGTCATAAGTGTACAGTGAGTACAGCAGGGGGCTCAGAACACAACCTTGAGGGGCTCCAGTACTTAGGGTGATGGAGGATGAGGTGTGTTTACCCATCCGTACGGCTTGCTGTCTGTCCTTCAGGAAGCTGGAGATCCATTGGCACAAGTATGTGCTGAGACCAAGGACCTCCAACTTGGAGGTGAGTGTGGAGGGAATTATGGTGTTAAACGCTGAACTGTAGTCCACAAACAGCATTTTTACATAATTCCCTTTTCTGCAGTCCAGGTGACTTGTTGTGGTGTGGAGGAGGTGTGAGATGGCATCCTCCGTGGAGCGGTTATGCCTGTATGCAAACTGTAGTGGATCCAGTGTGTCTGGTAGTGATGCAATGATGAAGTCTCTGACCAGTCTCTCAAAGCACTTCCTCACCACTGATGTGAGGGCTACAGGGCGATAGTCGTTTAGGCAGATGGGCTGGGGTTTCTTGGGGACAGGAACAATGGTGGACTGCTTAAAGCATGAGGGGACTATGGACTGTTCCAGGGAGAGGTTGAAGATCTCAGTGAACACCGGTGCTAGCTGGTCAGCGCAGGCCTTCAGAACCCGACCTGTGATGCCATCTGGTCCTGCTACCTTCCTGATGTTCACTCTCCTGAATGCCCTCCTCACGTCATGCTCCGTGATGGTGAACACGTTGTCCTCACCGGCTTCCTCAGCGTGCATGCAGTTAGCACTGCTAGCGCTGCTAGCGTGATTAGCTGCAGCCTCGAAGCGAGCATAAAAAGTGTTCAGCTCGTCAGCCAGAGAAGCGTCCGCATTCCCCGATCTGGAGGGTGGTATTTTATAGTCCGTGATGGTTCTAAGTCCCTGCCACAGGCTCCTAGAGCCGCCATGTTGGAATTGCGACTCTAGTTTCCTCCCGTAGCACTGCTTCGCCTCCTTCACCGCTTTGCGCGCGCTGTAAGATGCAGCCTTGTAGTCATCCAATTATTTTGTGCTGTATTGTTGGTTACTGTGTTATTTCTGCTTCAAAAGCCAGTAATAAATAACACTTTAACATCTAAAGAGTGTTCATGTGATTTTATACATTATTAAATGTTAGGAAATTAATAAATGCATAATAATCGTCATAATCGTAAAACCGTGATTATTCATCAGACAATAATCGTACCAGCAAAATCTATAATCGTTGCATCCCTAATTATGAATGTGCTATGTAACGTAATACAAGTAATATTAATATGTAATTTAAAGCAATAGTTTAATTTAGCTCAAAGGGAATCATTTATGATTTTATAGGGATTTGAACAGAATCACTGTTACGGCGATTCACTGAACGAGTCGTATAACAAACTCTGCACTGGATATTAAAATCCAAAATATAGTGAAAACACTATTAAACAGCACAGTAACTAGATCAGCAGATTAAGACATTAACTTGTGAGCAGAAAACACAAGATGCTTCTCTTTTCAATAGAAATCAGATTTTATTTATATAAACCTAAGACATAAACTAATCTAACACATGAACACAAGCATTCACACATTCACACGTTGCAGAAAGAGAGAAAGTGAGGAAAGGATGAGTTTAAGAGAATGGAAATGTGAAATCCCAAGTTTACAGCAATATTTTCAATTGCATAGACCTGAACAACCATCAATTACTTATTTAACCCTCGCTTTGAGTTTCTCAATGAGGCTAAGATTTATATTAAAGTCACCAATTCAGAACTTGGAGGCCTTACTTGCTTGCATTGCCTGTGTTACGGGTTTCCTTTGTGTCTCCTTGCAGACAGGGGGTTCCCCGAAGTGTCTGATTGGCTGGAAGTTCAATAGTCTTTGAAGTGAGGTCTTGGGCGTTGGCTGAGGATGCGGAGTTGGTCTGGTCGAAGTTTGAAGCGAGTGCAGTCGGAGCTGGACTTTGTAGCAAACTTACATTAACACACGAAACTCCACGGAAAGACAAGAAACTAAAGTAAAAGAATAAAAGGATGTAACGAGACTAGGTTGGTTTTCTTTCCATCACGGTAGCAGCTGGCATGTGGGCCAGAGCACGCTCAAAGAGCAGCACGCGGTGGCAAAAGTGAAGCACAAAAGCGTAAGAGAGTAAGAGAGACTAAGAGAGCGTTTGATGGATGTCCTGAGTTTTTAAACTCTGTTTTCAGACCGTCCCATCTGGACGTCTTGACCAATTAGATACTGTCCTTGCTTGGGGTATTGCTTTGTTTCTCCACCCCCCCTAATAAATCAACTTGTTATCTGTTCAGTCAGAGGTCCGAACTTTACAGGCTCTTGCAAAGTTTACCTTTTGAGCATGATTTCTATAACAAGACTGATGCATTTGACAAAGAATTAATTGGAAGAAACATTTAAAGCATGAATTTTCAAACTCATACATACCAATCATGCATTTGAATCCTTCAGCTATTCAATAATGATTAAAAAGACCATACATAATATCTGATTAAAGCATGATATTCAAATGTGTGTTACATACACAATATGCAGTTATGCATAGAAATTATTAGTTTCATAAAAAATTGAAAATGAAAGTATTTTATGTAGTTCTATGAAGAACGAAGGCATGTTCTCTTAGACAAAGGAATTTTGGTTTGGTCTGTCTTCTATGTGTGGAGACCCTCCCAAGAGAGTCTGTAGCTCGTGATTTTCTATCACAGGTTTACATGTGACCATCAGTCTTGATTACTTGCAACACATTTGACAGTCTCCTTCCTGAATTGGAATTATTAATAAGTGTTCTTTTGTCTCAATGTTGCAAGTAATTCTGTGAAAGAGGCTTGCCGGTTATTTTGCTTCAGACTAGCTGGTGCTCGGATCTGGACAGATTTATTACATCCTGTTTGTTGGAGCCTCTCTGAATTCCAACTCCTCAGGTTTCAATGTTCTGATCGCCTCTTCACTTTGTCTGATTCAGTCTCTGATATCTTACAGCTATAAATTTTCAAATCAAACTAATGCCAGCTTTTATCCTCCACCATATATGTAATAATTTTAGAACTATTATTTTAATTTTAGTTTCTGGAAATTGAGTTGTATTGATTCGATATTGGTATGATTAATTGATAGCAATCAAAACGTCCAACTTATACCTTATTAACGATACTTCATTAACAACTTGTCCAGCAAGCATTAAAACCAGTATCTCTTAACAATTCAGTTTATTCCCGTGGCCACAGTAATACAGAATTGATTAGGTAATTTTGAGCATAGGTTAACGCGATCTTTGGCAAATAATTTCAGCCTTGAAAAATCACATAGCACCAGACAAAAGATTTCTTTATAAATCAAAGTTTATTTGCTACTCTACAATACTACTAAGCTAATATAACACAAAACAGAATACGTACACACACAAACATTGCAGGCAATGAACTTGAAGAAAGCTTAAACTAGCACTCTTTTGCTAGCTGCTGAAACTTTCCCTGAGGGAGTTTCAAGCAGAGAACTTGTCTATCTTTACTCTTAAAATTACTAGAATTATGGAGAATTATTTGATTAGTCGTATTACTTGCTCTGAGTTGTTTCTTTCCTTTCCTGGTTGAGGGAACCCCGGGTGCGGATTGTCTGCTGAAGTCGTCGTTACGTGATGTCACTGGGGATGCCCTCTTGCAATTGGTTGGTTTCTCTGTGACGTGATGACGCTCTTAGGAAGTCTGTTTAGAGAAATCAGCTAAATCAGCTTTTCTGGCTCGGGGCCAATTACCACCGTCCCGTGGACCTCCCAGACACTACCGGCCTGAGCTGGAGAGAGGGGATTTACCGGTGTCTGGGAAGCGTCCGGGCCCGAGCCAGCCCGCCGCCGTTCACGGCTTCCAGAGCGCCCCCGCGAACCCGCGCTTCAAGAGCGCCCTCCTGTGCCTGTTCCTTGCAGGTGCACTCCTACGTCTCCGCTGGTCCCGCCCAGCTCTCCTGCGTCTCCGCTGGTCCCATCCAGCTCTCCTGCGTCTCCGCTGGTCCCGTCCAGCTCTCCTGCGTCTCCGCTGGGGCCGTCCAGCTCTCCTGCGTCTCTGCTGGTCCCGTCCAGCTCTCCTGCGTCTCCGCTGTGGCCGTCCAGCTCTCCTGCGTCGCCGCTGGTGCCAAGGCCACAGAACCCCTCGGGTGGTCTGAAAAAATAGGGCCGTGGACTCCCGAGTCCCCTGACCTGCCACGGCCTCCCGTGTCTCCCGTCCCGCCATGGCTCCTGGAACGGGCCCCGTTCTGGAGGCAGGTAGCCCTGCCCCCTGATCCCTGGAGGCCTCCAGAGCGCCCACCCCCCTCCCCATTGGATGGCGTGATGGGGGCGTAATGTCAGTCCTGTGTCTTGTTTCCCCCTCCTCTCGTGCCCATATTTGGCCGTCCTGTTCCTGTCCTCGTTTGTCATCATTAGTTCATTTGTCTCCAGCCCTGTTAATTGCCCCACACCTCTTTCTGTTCTTCCCTGTTGATTTCCTAGTGTTTATAAGCCCTGTGTTTCCCTGCCCCTGTGTCCGATATTGTACATCATATATGTTCGTCTCTCCCCAAGCTCCTCGTCTATCTGTTGGCTCCAAATAAAGGACATTTTGGAATTCCCCTGTCTCTGCGCTCCCGTGTTTCCTGAGAGGGTTCTGACACATACAACCTTAATAGATATTGTCTATATATATATATATATATATATATATATATATATGTTGCTTTTGGTAGCAGCAACAATTATTATTTGTCCTTTGTGAACACTTATAAATGGTCTGATTTTCTTTGTTCTGCCAATAAGAAGAAAAGGCACGTTTCTCTGCTGGAGAGAAACGTGAGGTCATGGGAATGTCACTCTTGGGGAGATCTGGTGATTTTCTTAGTTCGGACGTCTGTTGTAAAACCGTCTCTCATGGTTGATTAAATCATTGAATTTATGCGTTGATGGTCAGGAGATATCAGGGAGGGTCTGTGCTGGAGCCTTTCCAGATTCCACATGCTTTGTACTGTTGATTATGCGACTTTTATTTAAACCGACTGTTGAGGACAGTACAGTGAAAAAGTGGCTGCAAGAAAAGTTTACAGCTGCAGTTGAGAGGCAGTATTGTGTGCACTATGGAGTCCACACCCTCACTCAAAACGAGATCCTATTTGTCTTGTTCACGATCAGGCAGCTCTTTTACAAGCGCTGCAGCCGCTATGGCCAGAGCAAAAGCTGAAGCAGCCAAGGCACGTTTGATTTTTGCAGATGAAGAGGAAAGAATAAAAGTGGAGAAAGCCAAATTGGAGGCAAAAATTGACAAAATGGTGTAAGAGAGAGAAACTGCTCCAGCCGTAGCTGAAGCAGAGGCTCTAGAAGCAGCTATTGACACATGTTGAACAGATGAATCTACATGCAATCACAGAATCGGGATCAAAAGCAGAGCCACTACCTTCAGTAGAGACCGTGAAGCCTCACACAGAGTTACCAGTCACAAATTCTGTTCCAGCTACACATCTCAAGTCAGAGAGTTGTTTAGACAATTTCTCTATGTTAGAATGCTGTTCATTGACTTCAGCTCGGCATTCAACACAATAATCCCACAACAGCTCATAAATAAGCTAAACCTGCTGGGCCTTAACAATTCCCTCTGTAACTGGATCCTGGACTTTGTAACTGGAAGACCTCAGTCAGTCCGTGTCGGCAACAACACCTCGAGCACTACAACACTGAGCACAGGTGCCCCACAAGGCTGTGTGCTCAGCCCGCTGCTCTTCACACTGCTGACCCACGACTGCACTGCCAAGTTCAACTCCAACCACATCATCAAGTTTGTGCTGACCGCAAGACCCTGCAGCGGACAGTGAACACAGCTGCTAAGATCATCGGTGCCCCTCTCCCCTCCATCCTGGACATCTTCCTTACACGATGCTCCAGCAAAACCAACAGCATCGTGAAGGACTCCACCCATCCCTCCCACAGTCTCTTCCAGCTCCTACCATCAGGAAGACGGTACCGGAGCATCAGAGCCCGCTCCGCCAGACTGCTCAACAGCTTTTTCCCCCAGGCTGTGAGAGCCCTGAACTCAAACCACCCCGCCCCCCTCTGAAACCCCATGCAAACCCCTACCTCCTGAACATGGACCACCCCCCACCCCAAACCTTACCACACCAAAGAAAAACTGTATGGAACTTTAATTATTTTTTTTATTTATTTTATTCTTATTTTTCTTTACACTATGGACACTCTCCTCTATGTGCACCATGGACACTTTACACTATGGACACTCACACTTTACACTATGTGCACTATGGACACTTACACTTTACACTATGTGCACTATGGACACTTACACTTACACACACTGCTGCGTGTGCACAATCTCACAAAAGACTCAGCAATATATGTATGTTTACATGCTCATGCACTACAAATCATCCTGCACTGTTCCCCAACCAGCTGCTGACTCAAATGTCTCTCTTTGCACATGTACAGTATTTGTGAAGCATTCGTATAGTTTGTATTTTTTATCTTCTATTTTTTAGTTTGTATAGGGTAATATTTATGTGAAGCATTCGTATAGTTGTATTTTTTATCCTTTATTCTTTTAGTTTGTATAGGGTAAATACTTATATATAGTATACTTATAGTTAAATCTGTTAGTAGTGTATAGGTTTATAGTGTTTTTTTTTTTACTTCATTGTTGTATGTCTGTATTTATGTAGCACCGTGGTCCTGCGAGACACGACATTTTGTTCCACTGCATGTCCCCACATGTAGCGGAATGACAATAAAGCTCAACTTGACTTGACTTGACTTGACAATGCTGAATTCACTCACATGCGATCAAAGAGAGATTCTGCTCAACCATCACAATTTACACCAGGTTTGAATCATCCTTCTGGTAACACGCCTGATGATAGCCAGCACAGACGGCAGACAAATTTCGTCCAAAGCAGCATGCCACCTTTCCCAATGGCAAGTCAAACACCTCAAAATTCTCAACAAGACAAAACAGACATTTCAGACTTTGTCAGATATTTTGCTCGCTGTGAACTGAGTGTGGAAGTGGGAAACACATTTCTGCACTACACCCTGGCCCAGCTCCAAAAGCTCAAGAAGCGGTCTCCTTACCACAGCATGGCGGGCAGGAGGTTTCCACACCACCAACAGAAGTGGAGGCTAACTGCACTGAGGTTTGTAGAGGAGACCTCAGTAACAAGTCCTGTTCAAAAATCAGCTTGGCAAAAGTCTATCCCAAAGGCCAACCTGAGAAAGCAATGAAAGTCTATATGATCTTTTATGAGCAGAGCATAAGGTCATTAGCTCTGATTTCTTTGATGACTTCAAATAAAAGGCCCCAGCTTCTCCATATACCCTGAGAACTTGTTATGCAGTGACAGAAATTATCGGTCGAAAAGCATCTGGGTACCAAATTGAGTCAGTAGATGGAAAGGTAATCCTCTCCCTACCTAGTTTGTTATAGTGTAACAACATTCCTGACATTAGGGCAGAGATTCCCACACCCAGTGCTGCTTTCCATCACTCTCATCTGAAGCCTATAGCTCCATTCATACCAGAGTTGGAGTCAGATGTTCCCATCATGATTCTTCTTGGCCGAGACATTATCAGAGTCCATAAGGTGCGCAGCCAGGTAAATGGTCCTCTTGATGCTCCTTATGCACAAAAACTTGACCTAGGATGGGTGATAGTTGGCAATGTTTGTCTGAATGGCATTCACAAGTCAACAGCTGTGAGAACATTCTTCACTAACACAAAAGAACAACGCCCCTCCATCTTTGATCCCTGTCCAATTGTTTTTCATGTAAAAGAGAGAAACGGTAATGGTCAGAGAAATAACAATGGAATGTGTTCTATGGAACAACTTGTCTATTATCACAAACGTGATCAGCTTGGACAGGAAGTGTTTAAGCTTACTCGTGATGACAACAAAGTTGCCCCATCTATTGATGACAAGAGCTGGAGAAAG
The DNA here is from genome assembly GCF_936440315.1 of Barbus barbus. Lineage (NCBI taxonomy): Eukaryota > Metazoa > Chordata > Actinopteri > Cypriniformes > Cyprinidae > Barbus > Barbus barbus. Next base: position 18,993,808 of record NC_136736.1, on the reverse strand, counting down.
ACGAAAGCAACAGCTGGGTAGCTCCGTTGCCTTTCAGAGCTCCAAGGTGCAGACTCCCTAACAACAGATGTCAAGCCATGAAAAGCTTGTCGAGCTGAAGAAGTAACCTAGAGAGAAACCCAGAGATGAAACAGCACTTTTTTACATTCATGGGCAAAGTCTTTAGTAAGAATCATGCTGAAGAAGCTCCCCCTCTGTTGGAAGGAGAAGAGTGCTGGTATTTGCCCCTCTTCGGGGTATTTGCCCCTAAAAAACCCGGGAACATAAGAGTGTTTTTTGACTCTAGTGCTCGTCATGAGGGTGTCTCGCTGAATGATGTTCTTTTATCCGGGCCAGACATGAACAACACCCTTCTAGGGGTGCTCATGCGATTTCGCAAGGAAGCAGTAGCCATAACAGCTGACACTGAACAAATGTTCTACTGTTTCTTAGTGAGAGAGGACAACCGCAATTTCCTAATGTTCCTGTGGTTCCGTAATAATGACCCATCTGAAGACATTACTGAGTATCGCATGCGGGTCTGTGTGTTTGGCAACAGTCCCTCCCCTGCTGTAGCCATCTATTGTCTCCGACAGTCTGTCAAAGATGGTGACCCTGATGTCAAGAACTTTGTGAACCGTGATTTTTATGTAGACGATGGGTTGAAGTCTCTTCCTACAGCCAAGGCAGCAGTAGACCTGCTCAAAGACACACAGAGGACTCTTGCTGGTTCCAACTTACGCCTTCACAAAATAGCTTCGAACAGCAAAGAAGTTTTAAAGGCCTTCCCATCTCAAGATGATGCCAGCAATCTTAAAAATTTGGATCTCGGCTCTGACATGCTGCCTACGCAGCGCAGTCTGGGACTGAATTGCAATCTGAAGTCTGATACTTTTACTTTCGAAATCGCTAGTGAAGCTAAACCCTTTACTCGTCGAGGTGTTCTATCCACTGTCAATTGCATCTTCGATCCCCTTGGCTTTGTTGCCCCAGTTACAATCCAGGGCAAATCGATCATGAGAGAGGTAAATAACCAGAATGATGACTGGGACACCCCCTTCCCAAAGAAATGGAGGACAAATGGAACATGTGGTGACTTTCGCTTAATGATTTAAGTAATCTCCACGTTCTGAGATGCTACACAAACATATCACCTTCTACAGCTATGCAAAGGGAGCTGTTTGTCTTCTCTGATGCGTCAACAAAAGCAATAGCTGCAGTAGCTTACCTTAGATTGACAGACTCATGTGGAGTCAATCATGTTGGCTTCATCATGGGTAAGGCAAAACTCAGCCCCGAGCAAACAGTTCCCCGTCTTGAGTTGTGTGCTGTAGTTTTGGCAGTAGAATTGGCCGAGTTCATTTCTTCAGAAAATGACATGCCCTTGGATGACACTACTTACTTTACTGATAGTAAGGTAGTGCTAAGCTATATATAATGAAACACGACACTTCTATGTATATGTCAGCAATCGAGTCCTTCGGATTCGTAAGTCTTCTCATCCAAATCAGTGGAAGTATGTGCACACAGCTGAGAACCCAGCAGACATTGCAACAAGGTCTGTCACTGCTGCTCATCTCCAAGACACCAACTGGCTTTATGGACCAAAGTTTCTTCTAAACAACCCCCAGACTCTACATGAAGAGAACACATATGAGCTTGTGAATCCTTCTTCAGATGCAGAGGTACGTCCTGAAGTCTCCACACTGAACACTACATTGATGAGTAAGAGTCTTGGAACACAACGCTTCTCTAAGTTCTCCACTTGGAAGTCCAGCACTCGTGCCATTGCACGTCTTCTTCATATTTCTCAACAGTTCCATACGGGTTCTACAACAAAAACATCAAGTTGCAAGGGCTGGCATTACTGTTCCAATGCTCCAACAGTTGAAGAACTCTTATGTGCTGAAAAAATAATCATCAAAGCAGTACAACAGGAGACATATGCCCAAGAGTATAAGAGCTTGGAAACAGGTAATAAGCTCTCCAGGAAAATCCCCCTCAAAGGCTTAGACCCTTTCATAGACGTAGACAGCCTGCTACGAGTGGGAGGACAATTAACAGAAGCGGAGATTGAGCTTGATGTAAGAACATCCCTGGTAAACATCACATCGCAACATTTCTGGTCAAACATCACTATGAGAGAGTGCAACACCAGGAACGACATTATACAGAGGATGCTGTGCAAGCTGCTGGCTATCGTATAGTGGGTGGCAATAGGTGAGTTTGCAGTGTCATTCATGAATGTGTAACATGCCGAAAACTCAGAAGAGCACCTCAGATTCAAAAAATGGCTGATCTTCCAACACATCGTGTATCCACTGATCCTCCATTTACAAATGTAGGATTAGATGTTTTCGGCCCATGGACCGTGATGGCACGAAGAACCAGAGGTGGTCATGCACAGAGCAAAAGGTGGGCAGTACTATTCACCTGTCTGAGTGTGAGAGCTGTGCACATTGAACTTATTGAATCATTAGATACATCTAGCTTTATTAATGCCTTGCAGCATTTTCTTGCTATTTGAGGGCCTGTGAAGCTCATTCGCTCAGACGGAGGAACAAATTTTGTTGGTGCTTGTAGGGACTTCAACATTTCCTCTAACATTGACAGTACCTCTGTTAACAAGTTCCTCTTGGACCAAGGCTGTATCAGGCAGTTTAACCCACCCCATGCATCTCACATGGGTGGATCTTGGGAGAGGATGATTGGCATTGCTGGGAGGATACTGGATGTAATATTTCAACAGCTTGGGCCTTCAGCTCTAACACATGACATGCTCTCCACTTTTATGGCAGAAGTCGCTGCTGTAATTAATGCCAGACCTCTTGTCCCAGTGTCAACTGACCCAGATGATCCATTCATACTAATACTCAATGCACTCTTAACCCAAAAGGTCTCAATTGCACCTGTCCTAGCTGGTGATTGTGTCAAAAATCTTCACAACCATCAGTGGCGCAGGGGACAACACCTGGCACAAACTTTCTTGGATAAATGGAAAAAGCAGTATCTAACTCTGTTGCAACCAAAAAGAAAGTGGCCCTCTAGTAAGCCTAACCTTGAACCAGGAAGTATTGTGCTCTTAAAAGATGAACAACAAAAAAGGAATGAATGGCCAATGTGAACATGGCCAACATGGGACGTGTCACTCAAGTCGGCAAGGTAGAAGTCAAGGTCTTTAAAAAGGAAGGCCCTAAGGTTTTCATACGACCTATCACTAAGACAATCCTTCTTCTCACTCCTGAGAAACTTGACTAGGTCAGTTTAAATTGTAGTAGTGGTGTGTTACCCACGCCAGACGGGGAGTGTGCTGGAACAAGTTTGATTTAAACAGATTCCATGTTTAATGTTTAAGTTAATTAGAGATTTAATTATTTATTGAGTACAATTCTTTAATGTCAGTATTTCTCCTATTCACTTTATTAATGGTTTAGAGCTCCATCTAGTGGCAAGTTTAATGTTATTTTAAATTGTGATTTCTGGTGTTCACGTAAATCAGGAAGTAGTGAGTGCTCCATGTGGGCCGCAGTAACAATGGCTCTCTTTAATCGCCATATATTTCTGTAATCTTTATCCTTGCAACAGCATTGCTTGTAAGTATTTATTTGATTTATATTAATGTTCATTATACCTGTATGTAAATGTAAACCGTTAAGTTCAAAGTGACTTATTAATCACTTTCACTGAGCTATCGCTTTAGCAACGTTCTACTTTAGCATCCTATCGATGTATTGTGTATTTCCATAAGTAAAGGCCGTGTGCATTTACAAGCATCACAGCATATTATATCAATGTGAATATTGTTTTGCTTCTGTGGATTGTTAATTTCTGGACATTATTCTTTAATGTGTTCATTTGTTTATTTTTTAGTTTCACTCCATACCCAAGACCATTAAACCTGTGGGCAAACAAACTTCTTGTCTTCAGAGTTGTGTGAGGGAAGGGAATTTATCTGACTGAATAACAAAATAACAATGATATTGTCACGAATCCGGTTCATGGTTTTCCGTCCACTCACCATCAGAGGTCGCTCTTCCATCATATTGACTCTCACACCACACAGACTGTTATGTCACTCCGGACTACAGTTCCCATCATCCATTGCACTGATTGCACATACACAGCTGAATGCACTGATTACACACACACTGCTGAATCCCATCAGACACGGTCACCTGAAAGATATTACACACACTATATAACACCTACTCTAACCCTTTTCTTGCCGTTTCGGATGGTGTTTGCTCCTCGCCTGGACTTTTGCTCACGTTTACGGATTACCTCTCTTGTCTAGCCCTCTGGATTATGTTTGCTGTCGTCTGACTCAAACCCATTTAGGATTGCTATTCTGTCTTGCCTGTGCCATACCTGTTTGCTGTTGTTTGACCCTGCCTGTGTTTTGAGCGTGTTTCATACAGTAATAAAAGCTTGCACATGGATCTGCACGTCTCGCGTATCGTTTGCCCTGTTACAGATATGCAAGTGCTATAATAAGTCTCAGTTAGCTTAAGGCAGTACACGCAACAAGTTTGAAAAAAAAAAATTATATAATAAAAAGAAAACTGATAGAATAGAAAAAGAATAGAGCAAATTAGTGTTAGAGGCCTTGTTTGGTTTTATTTGTATAATAAATAAAAAGAAAACAAATGGATAGAATACAAAAATATTAGAAAAGCTAGTTAATTTTTTTTAAGAAAACAAGCAGTTAGTAAATTAATAGATTGCAAGTCTAAAAGGGACAGGTGTTGTTTTTTAAAAGAGTAGAATTAGAATAGAGAGTGCTAGAGTTAGAGGGTCCAATAACGATGGACGAGATATGGTTTTAGCTGATTCTTGAAGATTGCTAAGGACTCTGGCTGCTCGGATTGAGTTGGGCAGGTACTTCCACCAGGAGGGAGCATTTAATTTATTAATTTTGTGCCTCTCTGGGATGGCACAATAAAGCGATGTTCACTTGCGGAATGCAAGCTTTTAGAGGGCAAATAAGTATTTTTTTTATTTTTTATTATGCAAGTAAATAATGTGACAATGTTTACATGTACCAAATACAGAACCCCATAGATCAAACATATAAGAGAAGAAAAAAACAAAACACTAAGTAAAGAAGGTGACAATATTTACATGTGCCAAAATGCAGAAACACAGACAAATAAACATATATACTGATGGCCAACATGACAAGTCCGTTCCGATTAACTCCTGTATTTGCATTCATATGTCTGAGCATACGTGTGTGTGTGCGTGACATCTATCATCAAGAATCTTGGATACAAATGCCAGCTTATTGTGCTAGTGTTTGGTAGTCTGGGTCATGTACACAGGCTGGCGATCCGTGGACTTTGCATTGGGGGCTATCTAAAACAAGGGCCAAACAGTTGGCAAAGTACTGTTCAATCTCAGTGTTTATTTGGAAAAGGCGATGTTTCCTGTACCCTTAGAACTGTTAATCCATAACAATGTGCTGATTTGTTTTAATCTGTTGGATCATTCAAAAAATTAGATTCCTAATGATATTCGACTTGTAATGTGGAATCAAATAAAGTATATAAATGAGTGTGCGCATGTGTCTGTCATTGTGTCTAGGGTTGGGGAAGGAAGCATACAACTGAAATAGCATCATAATAGATTGATAACAGATATAAGTAGTGTAAAAAATAAAATAAACAAAGACGAATAATAATAATAATAATAATAGTAATAATAAAGACAACAAATGTCATTAGCAACAATAATAACCATAATAATATTACTCATAATGATAATAATAATAATAACTAGAATGTACATTTCCTGAAGAAAATGTGAGTGGGTGCTTGGCGTGGCAAAACTCGCCACTCGGTTGATAGGGTGGTTGCTAGGGTACCCAGGATGGTTGCTAGGGCTGTTGCTAGGGTACCCAGGGTGGTTGCTAAGGTGTTGCTATGTGGTTGCTAGGGTACTTGGGGAGGTTGCTAGGGTGTTGCTATGCGGTTGCTAGGGTACCTAGGATGGTTGCTAGGATGGTTGCTAGGGTACCCAGGATGGTTACTAAGGTGTTGCTAGGTGGTTGCTAGGGTGTTGCTATGCGTTGCTAGGGTACCCAGGATGGTTGCTAGGGTACCTAGGATGGTTGCTAGGGCGGTTGCTAGGGTACCCAGGGTGGTTGCTAAGGTGTTGCTATGTGGTTGCTAGGGTACTTGGGGTGGTTGCTAGGGTGTTGCTATGCGGTTGCTAGGGTACCTAGGATGGTTGCTAGGGCGGTTGCTAGGGTACCCAAGGTGGTTGCTAAGGTGTTGCTATGTGGTTGCTAGGGTACTTGGGGTGGTTGCTAGGGTACTTGGGGTGGTTGCTAGGGTGTTGCTATGTGGTTGCTAGGGTACCCAGGATGGTTGCTAGGGCCGTTGCTAGGGTACCCAGGGTGGTTGCTAAGGTGTTGCTATGTGGTTGCTAGGGTACTTGGGGTGGTTGCTAGGGTGTTGCTATGCGGTTGCTAGGGTACCCAGGATGGTTGCTAGGGCCGTTACTAGGGTACCCAGGGTGGTTACTAAGGTGTTGCTATGTGGTTGCTAGGGTACCCAGGATGGTTGCTATGGAGTTGCATGATGAAACTGCAAAGGCTTCTTGTCACTATGAATGATATAAACCAACTCCCATGCCTCTGTGACATTCAGAATGGAAGATATCCCTCTTTGGATTTTGGTTGCTAGGGTACTCTGTTTGGTTGCTATGGAGTTGCATGATAAAACTGCAAAGGCTTCTTGTCACTATGAATGATATAAACCAACTCCCGTGCCTCTGTGACATTCAGAATGGAAGATATCCCTCTTTGGATTTTGGTTGCTAGGGTACTCTGTTTGGTTGCTATGGAGTTGCATGATGAAACTGCAAAGGCTTCTTGTCACTATGAATGATATAAACCAACTCCCGTGCCTCTGTGACGTTCAGAATGGAAGATATCCCTATTTGGATTTTGGTTGCTAAGGTACTCTGTTTGGTTGCTATGGAGTTGCATGATGAAACTGCAAAGGCTTCTTGTCACTATGAATGATATAAACCAACTCCCATGCCTCTGTGACATTCAGAATGGAAGATATCCCTCTTTGGATTTTGGTTGCTAGGGTACTCTGTTTGGTTGCTATAGAGTTGCATGATGAAACTGCAAAGGCTTCTTGTCACTATGAATGATATAAACCAACCCCCATGCCTCTGTGACATTCAGAATGAAAGATATACCTCTTTGGATTTTGGTTGCTAAGGTCCTCTGTTTGGTTGCTATGGAGTTGCTTGGAGCTGCCAATGATGAAACTGCAAAGGCTTCTTGTCACTATGAATGATATAAACCAACTCCCATGCCTCTGTGACATTCAGAATGGAAGATATCCCTCTTTGGATTTTGGTTGCTAAGGTGCTCGACAATGGTTGCTAGGGAGGGGCTAGGAGCTGCCAATGATGAAACTGCAAAGGCTTCTTGTCACTATGAATGATATAAACCAACTCCCATGCCTCTGCAACATTCAGAATGGAAGATATCCCTCTTTGGATTTTGGTTGTTAAGGTGCTCTAAAATGGTTGCTAGGGAGGGGCTAGGAAGTGTTGAGGTGATTCATGATTGGCTGTTTGCTGCCCCGAGTCAAATGAGACCACCCTCATGTTTCTATGACAATTCAGTCCGGAGATATCCCTTTGATCTCTTTCAATGAATGTCTATGGAACTTGTTGCTAAGGTGCTCTAAATGGTTGCTAGGGCGTGGCTTGATAGCTTCACAAGACTCCCGATGGGAGTGGGTGTGTGAAAGAGGAGGGGCGCTGAAACAGCCAGGGCTGGCAGCGTGTGATGAGGCGCACCTGATGGGAATAGAGCCTCATCACCGCCGCCGTTTAAATGCCGAGCGCACCTCTCCTCGGGAGACCGGTCTCTTCCCGTGCATGCACGCTGGTGTCCTCGTGGGTCGAGTAGGAAGACTGCCGCACCCGTTAGACGGCCGACGGGCCAGGATGCCGGGCCGTCGAGTCCCCCAGAAGCTCCGGGGACTTAGGAGAAGGACGTCGCCGCTGAAGGAAGCCGCCGCCACTCGCTCCCGGACCCGAGAGGGGAGCGCGTGCGGCCACCGGACTCCGCCCCTTCCCTGGACCCTTCCCTCCTGAACACTGCCTTCCTTCACAAGCCCCGCAGCACGACGAGGACACCAGATCCCCTGTTTATTTTGGACACTTTTCCCCTTTGGACACTTTATTTTAATATTTTTGTTTAATAAAAACCTCTCTGAGGCCTGACGCCACGCCCACTGTGTCTGTCGTTTGCTCCTCCCGCCACAATATATATATATATATATATATATATATATATATGTATATATATATATATATATATATATATATATATATATATATATATATGTATATATATATATATATGTATATGTGTGTATTTATTTATTTATATACAGGTGCTGGTCATAAAATTAGAATATCAAGAAAAAGTTGATTTATTTCAGTAATACCATTCAAAAAGTGAAACTTGTATATTAGATTCATTCATTACACACAGACTGATATATTTCAAATGTTTATTTCCTTTAATTTTGATGATTATAACTGACAACTAATGAAAGTCCCAAATTCAGTATTCCAGAAAATTAGAATATTGTAAAAATGTTCAATATTGAAGACACCTGGTGCCACACTCTAATCAGCTAATTAACTCAAAACACCTGCAAAAGCCTTTAAATGGTCTCTCAGTCTAGTTCTGTAGGCTACACAATCATGGGGAAGACTGATGACTTGACAGTTGTCCAAAAGACGACCATTGACACCTTGCACAAGGAGGGCAAGACACAAAAGGGAAGGGACAAGATGTGGTAGAAAAAAAGTGTACAAGCAATAGGGATAACTGCACCCTGGAGAGGATTGTGAAACAAAACTCATTCAAAAATGTGCGGGAGATTCACAAAGAGTGGACTGCAGCTGGAGTCAGTGCTTCAAGAACCACCACGCACAGACGTATGCAAGACATGGGTTTCAGCTGTCGCATTCCTTGTGTCAAGTCACTCTTGAACAAGAGACAGCGTCAGAAGCGTCTTGACTGGACTGCTGCTGAGTGGTCCAAAGTTATGTTCTTTGATGAAAGTAAATTTTGCATTTCCTTTGGAAATCAAGGTCCCAGAGTCTGGAGGAAGAGAGGAGAGGCACATAATCCACGTTGCTTGAGGTCCAGTGTAAAGTTTCCACAGTCATTGATGGTTTGGGGTGCCATGTCATCTGCTGGTGTTGGTCCATTGTGTTTTCTGAGGTCCAAGGTCAACGCAGCCGTCTACCAGGAAGTTTTAGAGCACTTCATGCTTCCTGCTGCTGACCAACTTTATGGAGATGCAGATTTCATTTTACAACAGGACATGGCACCTGCACACACTGCCAAAGCTACCAGTACCTGGTTTAAGGACCATGGTATCCCTATTCTTGATTGGCCAGCAAACTCGCCTGACCTTAACCCCATAGAAAACCTATGGGATATTGTGAAGAGGAAGATGCAATACGCCAGACCCAACAATTCAGAAGAGCTGAAGGCCACTATCAGAGCAACATGGGCTCTCATAACACCGGAGCAGTGCCACAGACTGATCGACTCCATGCCACACCGCATTGCTGCAGTAATCCAGGCCAAAGGAGCCCCAACTAAATATTGAGTGCTGTACATGCTCATACTTTTCATGTTCATACTTTTCAGTTGGCCAACATTTATAAAAATCTTTTTTTTTGCATTGGTCTTAATTGATATTCTAATTTTCTGAGATACTGAATTTGGGACTTTCATTAGTTGTCAGTTATAATCATCAAAATTAAAGGAAATAAACATTTGAAATATATCAGTCTGTGTGTAATGAACGAATCTAATATACAAGTTTCACTTTTTGAATGGTATTACTGAAATAAAACAACTTTTTCATGATATTCTAATTTTATGACCATCACCTGTATATATTTTTTTTTATAATTTTCCCATCGCCTCCTTATATATATACACATGCACAGGTTCGTAACAGGTTTGCATGTATTTCAGCTGATATGTGATGCATTAAAAAAAAGTGAGGCATGCAAGTCAGAACCAGCCTGGGCAAGTGGCAGTGGAAGCGATAGCTCAGGGAGATGGCGGGGAGACACAAGCCCCACCTCACAGCCACCCTCCCATATTGCAACTCCACCACACCAGATACAGACCTGGATGTCATAGCCTACTTGTTGTAATTGGTCTCAGACAAAGAAGGTCAACAGATTTATGACTGCTGGAGGGTGATGAGAGCTGACCAGAAGGGGTGTAATTCTACTGTATTATGAGATGAACTGGATAGATTTTCCATTGAGATATAATCAATTAGTAGGTTTTTCCAGGACGCAATATGTATGGATTTTCTTGATTTCCAGTTCATGAGGATAGTTTTCTTGGCGATAGCTAGCGCTACCAGGAGTAACTGACTGTTTGTATTGTCTAAATTGATTATAGATATATCGCCAAGTAAACAAACTGATGGAGAATTTGGGATGTGACATCCCATAGTGACGGATAATGATTCAGTGACTTTTTCCCAAAAATGTATAATTGGGGTACAATACCAAAGGGCGTGAACATAAGTATCCGTTTAATTTTGGGTGAAATGTGAACATGTTTCTGAAGTGAATCCCATTTTTAAAAAATTCTGTCTGGTTAAGTGAATTCTGTGAAGTACCGTATACTGTATAAGTTGCAAGTTGGCATTTTTTTGTCATAAATTAGATATTTTTGCAGATTTGTGTCCAGAAAACAGCATCCGGAGCAATATATAGGTCTGATTCCCATTTAGCATGTGGTAAACTTAATGTGTTGTCTGATTTTAATATTATTCTGTATATTTTGGAGAGTAGTTTTTTTGAGGACGATATATTAATTAACTCTGAGAATAAAGGGGAAAGTTCTATATTAACGGTTCGAATGTTGATTTTTGATTGGATAGATGATTTGATTTGTAGATATTCCAAAAAACGATTACTCTCGATGCCATATTCCTGAACCAAATATGAAAATGAGGCCAGATTATTTATATGAAAGATGTGTTGGAGTTGTGTTATGCCCTTTTCTGCCCATGTGTGTAAATTAAGTGGCTTTTTATTAACTGTATAATCTGGATTATTCCAAATGGAGGTGTATTTAGATGGTACAAGAGGAATGTTTGTGATTTGGTGAAATTTCCACCAGGCTGTCAGAGCTGCTGCTATAGTTGGTGCTTTAAAACAGGAGTGTTTTTTGATTGCCTGACTATAGAATTGTAAATCTGAAATTAGAATATCCTTACAAATTGTTTGCTCAATATCTAGCCATATGTTTTCTGATGAGTTTGGGTGAATCCATTTGTATATCTTTTGAAGTTGATTAGCCAGAGAGTAGTGGTAGAAACGTGGTGCTTCCAATCCTCCTTGTGTTTTTGGTTTCTGTAAAGTAGCTAGTTTAATTCTTGGGGTCTTATTTTTCCAGTAAAATTTGAGTCTAAAGATTTAAACCAGGGGTTGTGTTGGGATCATTGAGAATAAATAGTTTAGTTTAGGGAGTATAGTCATTTTAATTACTGATATTCTGCCCATAATGGATAATGGTAAATTCATCCAGCGTTGAAGATCATCATTTATTATTTTGAGTAATGGGGTGAAATTAAGACTAACCAGCTCTGACATCCTGGGGGAAATATTAATGCCTAAATATGTGATGTGATTGGTGCATAGAGGGATAGGTGATGTCTGGGATGTCACATCCAAGCTATTGTGATTTAATGAAAGAATGGAAGATTTACTCCAGTTGACTGAGTATTCAGAAATTTTCAAAAATGAATCAATAAATTTAATTGTTTCTTGTAATGATGATGAGGGATCTTGTAAATATAGTAATATGTCATCTGCGTAAAGACTGATTTTGTGCTGTATGTTTAATGTTTGAACTCCTTTAATGTAGCTGTTTTGGCGGATGGCTGCTGCTAACGGTTCAATAAAAATGGTGAATAATGAGGGAGAGAGTAGGCATCCTAGTCTAGTCTCTAATGTGGAAAACAGGAATTTCCAGTTGACTCTGTCAAAAGCTTTTTCTGCATCCAGAGTGACTATGATGGCTTTTGCTTTTTTAATTGAAAAATAGTACATTAAGTTGAATAGTCTGTGTGTATTGGTGGATGCTAGTCTACCTTTAATGAAACCGGTTTGATCTGGATGTATTATAGATGGTGTGACCTTTTCTATTCTATGGGATAATACTTTGGCGATGCTTTTAATGTCAGCATTGATCAGAGAAATGGGACGGTAGCTTGATGGTCATTTTGGATCTTTATTGGGTTTGATAAGAAGTGAAATTGTGGCAGTATTCATATTAGCTGGGAGTTTAAATTTTTTGTTGTGACTCACTTAACATTCTGATGAAGAGTGGTGATAGAGTGGACCAAAAGTGTTTGTAGAACTCAGTGGGGAATCCATCAGGACCTGGTGCTTTATTATTAGGCATGTGTTGTAGTGCTGTAAGAAGTTCGGGTTGTGTGATGGGTGATTCTAGGGTATTTCTTTGGTGTTCATTCAGTTGTGGCAGATTGATACTGTTAAGAAATGAGTTGATGTTATTATGATTTGGGTCTTTTTCTGATGAGTATAATTTGCTATAGAAATTGTGAAAAATTTGGTTAATTTCTTCCGGTGAGTTGGTAGATTTTCCTTCTGAGTCTGTAATAACTGAAATTCTTGCTTTTTCCTTGTTTCATTTGATTTGATTTGCCAAGTATTTACCAGATTTATTACTATGATGAAATTCTTCTTGTCTGAGCCTATGAATCAGGAATAGAGTATGTTTATTGATTATTGCATTTAATTTAAATTTATATTCTCTTAATTTATTTTGTGTTGCTTCTGTTGGGTTATTTATATTGTGGCGGGAGGAGCAAACGACAGACACAGTGGGTGTGGCGTCAAGCCTCGGAGAGGTTTTTATTAAACAATAAAAAGGTAAAATAAAGTGTCCAAGGGGAAAAGTGCCCAAATAAACAGGGAATCTGGTGTCCTCGTTGTGCTGCGGGGCTTGTGCAGGAAGGTAGTGTTCAGAAGGGAAGGGTCCAGAGAAGGGACGGAGTCCGTTGGCCGCACGCGCTCCCCTCTCGGGGCCGGGAGCGAGTGGCGGCGGCGTCTCTTGCGCGGCTCCTTCCATCTCCTGGGCCCCCGGCTCTTCTGGGGGACTCGACGGCCCGGCATCCTGGCCCGTCAGCCGCCTTACGGGTACGGCAGTCCTCCTCGACGCACCCTTCCTGGACCCACGAGGACACCAGCGTGCATGCACCGGGAAGAGACCAGTCTCCCGAGGAGAGGCGCGCTCGGCGTTTAAACAGCGGCGGTGATGAGGCTCCATTCACATCAGGTGCGCCTCATCACACGCCGCCAGCCCTAGGTGTTCAGCGCCCCTCTTCTCTCACACACCCACTCCCGTCGGGAGCCTGGTGAAGGGCGGCGAATACGGGACGGGGTGGTGATGGACAGGGGGGAGGCAGCCGACTCGTCACAATATTGATGTCTTGAAGTTGTTTAATTTTCTGCTCCAATTCTGTTTCTTGTTCTTTTTCCTTCTTTTTTTGTAAACGGAGTATGAGATTATTTTCCCTCGTAGTACTGCTTTTCCTGTTTCCCACAGAAGAGAGGGAGACAATCCAGAGGTGTCATTCATTTCTAGAAAGAATGCCCACTCTCTTTTAAAATAGTTGTCAAAATCTGGGTCTTTCAAGAGAGATATGTTAAAACGCCATCTGGTAGCAGGTTTATGAGGTTCACTTCTATTCCATTTCAATGTTACTGGAGCATGGTCGCTAATGACAATTGAATGAATCTTTGATTCGGAAATGTTTGATATGATAGAATTACTGGTGAGAAAGAAATCAATGCGGGAATATGAGTGATGGACTGGTGAGAAAAACGAGTATTCTTTAGCATTTGGGTGTTGTAATCGCCAGCCATCGCCAAGACCAAAATCACTCATGAACTGTTTTATGGTTTCTGCAGATTGCCAAATGCGCTTATTTCTTAAACTAGATCTATCTATTGCTGGGTTGAGAACTGTATTAAAATCACCTGCTATTATGACTGGACAATTAGAAAGATTTGAAAAATAGAGGAAAAGAAGGTTTGAAAAAAAGATGGGTCGTCTGTGTTTGGGCCGTATAGATTACCAATTGTTACTGGGCTATTATCGATTGAAATATTTATAATAATAAAACGTCCCTCGGGGTCTATAACAGTGGTATTATGAATAAATGAGGTTTGTTTACTTATTAAAATGCAAACTCCTCTTTGTTTTGAATTATATTAAGCTGAGAATAAATGACTGTACTTTGATGATTTAATTTTATCTTGATCTGCGTCTGATAGATGCGTTTTTTGCAAAAGGCATATGTCCGCTTGTAGTTAATTTAAATGGTTCAAGACTTTGACCTTCTTTGCATGAGAACCAATTCCACGAACATTCCAGGTTACAAAATTGATAGAAGACATGTTATAAAAAGGAAATGAATATTACTGTATGAATGTATGACTGCCGTGCATGTATAGGTGTGAGTGTTTATATTTGTGGAGTTATGACTGTATGTACATGTGTGTGCATAACATGTTAATGTTGTTGGCAGACGAACAAAACTGAAGAAACACAAATGACAGTGTGTATGAAGCAAAACAACAACAACAGCAATACAAGGAACATTAAATACTGACAGTGTGAAACAATGATATTATGTTGGGGGGGGGGGTCCAAGGTGCAACATGAGAGCTAATTTCATGACTTAAAATGTGGTAGAGCGAGAGAGAGAGAGGAACTGGGGAGCAAGGTAAAGGTGATCTATTTTTAAATTCATGAACAACAGTTACTTATTCGGAATTGAGAGTGAAGCGTTCAGAAGAGCCAGGGGGTAATGTAAAGTTTGTCCACAGACATAGTTGCCTTTTTTCCTTCATTCATCATTTTTTTTGGATTGGGAAGAGATGTTTTCGACGCTCGAGAATGTCCTTTGGATATTGATCATTGAGTCAGAAGTTTGTGCCTTTGAGTTGTCTGCCTCGCCTCTGAACCAGTTCTTTTTGTTTATAATGTTCGAATTTTGCGATGATTGGACGTGTGCGATTGCTGTTGTTTTGGGATCTGATCCGATGCAAGCGGTGAAAAGTGAGATCCTGTACAGTTTCAGATGGTAATTTGAGCTGTTTTATCATTTTATTTTATCATGTTCCGGAATGCCTGTGAAGACTAGATTGTCCCTCATGCTTCGCGATTATAAGTCCAGAATGCTCTTTTTCATGGTTTTGTTTTGTGTGACAACGGAGGTGAGTTGAGCGGTAAGAGAGTGAACGGAGTCCTTTAAAAAATAATTTTCTTTGGTGAGAGTGTCTATCTGTTCTTGACTGAATTCTAAGCTGTGCCGTAGTTCTTGAATGTCCTTGTGTATTACTTCTATTAGCGCGATCCTTGCATCCAGTCTGGAAAGTTTGTTTTCAATGGAGAGTAGAATGTCGCTTACCTCTGTGCAGCATGGCGGTTTAGGTGATGTGGATGGTATTGTACCTGTGCTGGATAGTGAATCTGGACAGGGTCTTTTGGAGTTTGGAGTGAGATTGCCTTTACTTTTTTTGTTGTCGTCTGGTTTGTCCTTGTTCATGGTGCTGTAAAGTCTGTTGTAATGCGTGTTGCTGTATTCCTCAAGGTAATCCAGGTTGCAAAGCATTATAGTCCAGTTTTGAAACGGAAGAAAAAATGCATAACAAGAGAGAAGAAAAAGAGATAAAAAATAAATAAATGAATGAAGTTGTTTAAGGTTGTAGTCCAGCAGCGGGGAGCTGCCATCTTAGATCATGTACCTGATCTCGCCAGAGCTCTCGCGCTACGCAGTCATCCCCCAGGCTGACTTCACTGACAAATAAATCTGAAGTAATGAATTTAGGTAAAGGGGTGCAGAGCCAGTGGTGGTTTTGTGGGCAAACATTAATGCCTTGAATTTTATGTGAGCAGCTATTCGTAGCCAGTGCAAATTGATAAACAGAGGTGTGACGTGCATTATTTTGGGCTCATTAAAAATGAATCTTGCAGCCACATTCTGGATTAATGGTAAATGTAGCTCCCCCCAGTAATTTCACGAGCACAAGGATTCTCTTGTAACTGGCGATTTATTGACTGGTTCATAACCAACCAACTCAAGATGCCGTGAGAACTGAATACACAAAGTAAACACAAGTATGAAACGCATACACGGATGTAGCATTAAGCTTCGTAAACACGCTAACCGAGCAAGCTACAGAAACAATAACGATAAGGACATTCTCCAATCAGAAACCGTGGGTGGACAGAACAATCCGTGCCGCGGTTAACACACGCACCGCCGCTTACAATGAGGCTCTTCTGTCTGGGAATACGAGCGAGTACAAAGCATCGTGCTATGCTCTCCGACGCGCAGTAAGAGCCGCTAAACACAGATACAGAGAGAGAATTGAGTCTCATTTCCAGCTCAACGACTCTCGACGGATGTGGCAGGGACTGAGGACCATCTGTGACTTCGGAAACAAATCCTCCGCGGAGGTGAGAGCAGATCCGTTGCTGGCCGACGAGTTAAACATCTTCTACGGCCGCTTCGATGGCAACGGCGGTGGCGCGTTTCTGCCGACCAGCGCGTCTGGAAGCAGCAGGCAGAGCAGCGATGATCCTGTAATCACCGTGTCGGAGGATGAGGTTCGGAGGGCGCTAAAGAGAGTGAACGTCAGGAAAGCAGCCGGACCTGATGGGATAACCGGCCGTGTTCTGAGGTCCTGCGCCGATCAGCTCGCTGGTTTGTTCACTTCTATCTTTAATGAGTCCCTTGCTACCGCCGTGGTTCCCACCTCATTCAAAAAATCCATCATTATCCCTGTGCCAAAGAACAATAAACCCTCTTGCCTGAATGACTATCGCCCAGTTGCCCTCACATCTATAGTCATGAAGGTTTTTGAGAGACTTGTAAAGAGCCACATTTGCTCCTCCATCCCTGATACTCTGGACCCTCTTCAGTTTGCCTATCGCCCAAACAGATCCACGGACGATGCCATTTCTCACGTTCTCCACTCTTCCCTCACACACTTGGATAGCAACAATGGAAATTATGTAAGGCTGCTATTCATTGACTATAGCTCAGCTTTCAACACTATAGTCCCCATCAAACTGGCATCTAAACTCACAGACCTCGGCCTAAACTCCTCACTCTGTGACTGGATTCAAGACTTCCTCACCGGCAGACCTCAAGTGGTGAAAGTTGGCCAGTTCACCTCAAACTCCATCACTCTGAACATAGGAGCCCCACAGGGCTGTGTCCTGAGTCCCCTGCTCTACTCTCTCTACACGCATGACTGCGTGTCCTCTCACAGCTCCACATCTATTGTCAAATTCGCTGATGATACTGTGGTTCTGGGCCTCATCTCCAACAACGATGAGACCGCATACTTGGACGAGGTAGAGAGACTCACATCATGGTGCCAGGACAACTGTCTCTCTCTGAATGTGAGCAAAACTAAAGAGCTGATCATGGACTTCAGGAAGAGACAGCAGCAGCCCTACACACCTCTTATGATCAGTGGGACCCCTGTGGAGAGGGTGAGTAGCTTCAAGTACCTCGGTGTAAACATCTCCGAGAACCTGACTTGGACTACACACATCCAAACTCAGGTAAAGAAAGCCAGGCAAAGACTGTACCATCTGCGACAGCTGAGGAAATTCAGGGTCTCACCAGCAATCCTGAAAACTTTCTATTCAGGGACCATAGAAAGTGTATTGACTCAGTGCATCTCAGTGTGGTATGGAAACAGCTCCAATCAGGACTGCAAAGCACTACAGAGAGTTGTGCGCTTAGCTGAGCGCATCTCAGGGTCTGCTCTCCCCTCTCTGCAGGACATCTACCTCAAACGCTGCAAAATAGAGCTGTCAAAATAATCAAGGACTCAAATCACCCTGGTAACCAGCTATTCACTTTGCTTCCTTCTGGTAAGCGCTTCCGTAGCCTGATGGCAAAAACTGAGAGACTTAGGAGGAGCTTCTTCCCCCAGGCCATCAGGCTCCTAAACTCTAACTCTGTGTCATAACATCACTTGACTCCATGTAAATATCACCATATCAATAAGCTATTCATAATTTTCTCTACCTCATATTGCTGCTATTATATACCCTGTACAACTTTTTTGCACATTATTTTGCACATTCCTCTTAGTACTATTTAAGTCAACAACATACTGACCTGCACATTTATATTTATATTTTTTAT
Organism: Barbus barbus; assembly: GCF_936440315.1. NCBI lineage: Eukaryota > Metazoa > Chordata > Actinopteri > Cypriniformes > Cyprinidae > Barbus > Barbus barbus. The sequence goes on along the minus strand of NC_136736.1, from coordinate 18,975,539 downwards.
CTATCTTTTTATTTTATTCTTTTTATTTTATTTTATTTTTTTCTACTTTTCTTCTCTTAATATTTGTATACTTTATAATTGCACTGTCCTTGGAGCGGACCTGACCTACATTTCACTGCTGGTTATACTCTGTATAATTGTGTATGAGACGAATAAAACTCTTGAATCTTGAATCTTGAATAAATACATAAAATAAATACTAGTTGTCTTTGTAAACATTTAAACAGAGTTAAGTTCACTTTAACAACTTAACAATAGTATTTGTACAGATATTGTTCCCTGTCGATACTACACTCGTACTGCGTCGCTAGACGCTATGGGGAAAAACTCCTTTTTCTCAGAGGACTGAAGACTTTTTCAATCACGCAGTGTGACTGCACGGCCATTGGTTCGTGCAGTAATAAAAAACGAACCAATGGCTCGTCAGTGGTACTGCACGAGCCTATGGTGGCAAAGCCCGCCAGAGCCCGCCAGAAGGGGTGGGGTCATCTGGCTATATAAGCGGGCGCTTCGACATAGGAAAGCAGATCAATTCTGCTTCAGTGACGACCTCTTCGCTGATCCAGGACTCCAGACGCTCGCCATTGAAATGCATCGCTGCGGATTGGAAGGCTGCCTTTTTTCCCCGCTCCCCGCTGATCCAGCCTGCTTCGCCGAGCCGCTTCAGCGATCAGTCCCCCTGCTGCCATCCGGCGAGCCTTCAAGAAGAGCAAATTTCTTCTAAAAGAGCAAATTGCGGCGTGATTGCAAATTGCAGCGTTGTTGCAAATGCCGCGCCGTCAGTGCGTCTCGTGCAAGCTTTCGCTGCACGATGCCGACGGCCACTCAGAGTGTGTTTCCTGCTTGGGTAAATCCCACGTAGAGACCACTCTGAGCGAGATGGAATGTTCATACTGCATGAACATGAGTCTCGTGACTCTGCGAGCTCGGATCGCTTTCTTTTCAGAGAGCGACTCCGCCCATCGCGCTCTCCCGTTTTCTTCCTCCCAGGAACCTGGTGGGAAAAAACGGCGGGGTAAAGGGCTTAAGGGCTCAGCGGCGAGCGAGCTCACGTCGGCTCAGACCCCGCGTGCCTCGCCCCCGCTATGCAGAGTGGATTCTCCCGTCCTCTTTGAGCACGCGGATCAGCGTCCCTCGGTTGGCGCGAGTGACGTGATCTCGTTCTGTGCTTTTGAGGAGGAGCTATTAGATGACAGCATGTCTCTAATAGCGTCAGACGCAGATGATATCTCGGGCTCTACCATCGACCCCGCCCCCTCCTCGTCTGCCGAGCCCAGCGAAGCAAAGCCAGGGATGGATGCCGAGCTCTTCTGCATCATCGCTAAGGCCGTTGATGAGCTGGGTTTGGAGTGGTCTACGCCGGAGGAGCCCACACGTAGTCGTCTGGACGAATGGTTCCTGCCGGGGCGCCACACGGCCCCTCGTCAGCGAGCTTCTCCGTTTTTTCCGGAGGTCCATGACGAACTCACGAAGTCGTGGCGTGCTCCGTATTCGGCCCGACTCCGCTCTAACTCTTCTTCTGCTCTCTCCTCAGTGGATGGCGCCGAAGAGAAGGGCTATGAGAGGTTGCCCCCTCTTGACGAAGCTGTGGCTGCGCACCTTTGCCCGCCCTCCGCCATCGGATGGAAAGCAAAGGCTGCTCATCCCTCCAAGCCGTGCAGGACGACTTCCGCCCTCGCTGGACGAGCATACTCCTCCGCCGGGCAGGCCGCCTCAGCGCTTCACTCCATGGCTGTGCTCCAGGTTTTTCAAGCCAAACTCCTCCGGTCCATGGACGAGTTCGGGCCTGATCCCGCAGTTTTTAAAGAACTGCGCAGCACCACCGACCTGGCTTTAAGAGCTACAAAGGCTACAGCACAGTCCATTGGGAGGTCAATGGCCAATTTAGTGGTGTTGGAACGCCACTTATGGCTAAACCTCACGGAGATTAAGGAGGCTGACAAGGTCCCCTTCCTCGACGCACCGGTCTCCCTTGCTGGGCTCTTTGGACCTGCCGTCGAGGGCTTTGCAGAGCAATTCACCATGGCTCAGAAGTCGTCCTAGGCTATGCGACACTTCCTGCCTAAACGGTCCAGCTCTGCAACGGCACCAGTCGCCCCAAGCCTGCTCCAGCGCAACAGCCAGCTAAACCTGCACCGTCGCCCGCTCAGCCTACAAAGAAGCCTGAGCCTCGGCAGCACTCCCGCTCGGCCAAACGCTACCCCTATCCAAAGCGTCAAGGACCCTGGCCCAGCCTGACCCTGGACCCTGCGCCTCCGGCGTCGTCCTGATCCGATAGGAAGAAAGAGGAGGGGTCAAGGTCCCGCAGACGCTGGACCAACCCCAAAACGCCCTCTGTTATGCCTTCAAGCACCCCGTTCAGTTCTGGGTGCCAAGGCAAACCGGTTTGTTGCAAAACCTGTTGTGAATCACAGGCCCTTTCCAGAAGTGCCTTCACATACAGCCGCTGTTATAGCGACAAAAATAAAAAACAAACATTTTCAAAAAGAGAGCAAATTTCCTCTTCCAAATACCAGGTGCGTCGAGTTCCCGCGAGGCGACTCACCACCCGAGCTAATCCAACCCCTTTCCACACGGGCCAAGGCCTGGCGGGCCATCCCCGGAGTGTCACAGTGGGTTCTGGGGATTATAGAAAGAGGTTAAACACTTAAATTCACTCGAAGACCCCCGCGGTACAGCGGCAGGGTCCCCACCTTAGTGCGGAGCAGCAACGCTCACGTTCTGTGAGCCGAGGTGCAGGAAATGCTGGCAAAAGGAGCTATAGAAATAGTTCCCCCAGCTCAGAGCGAGTCAGGCTTCTACAGCCGTTATTTCCTCGTCCCCAAGAAGGATGGCGGCCTCCGGCCCATCCTCGATCTCAGGCATCTGAACCGCGCCCTCATGAGACGGCCATTCAGAATGACTACAGTGAAGCAGATCCTCTCGCAAATTCGCCCAGAGGACTGGTTCTTTTCGCTGGATCTGAAAGACGCTTATTTTCACATCCAGATAGCCCCCCATCACAGACGATTCTTGAGATTCGCCTTCGAGGGTGTGGCTTATCAATACACGGTCCTGCCCTTCGGGCTGGCTCTAGCTCCCCACACTTTTACAAAGTGCATAGACACGGCTCTCTCCCCTCTGAGACAGATGGGAATCCGTGTCCTGAATTACCTAGACGACTGGCTCATTCTGGCACAGTCAGAGGCAGAGCTGGTAGCACACAGGTCCCTCATCCTCAGGCACTTGGAGAACTTGGGACTCAGGATCAATTTAGCCAAGAGCTCCCTGTCCCCCAGCCGACGAACGTCGTTCCTGGGGACAGTTTTCGACTCCGCCTGCATGACGGTGAAAGTCGCGCCAGAACGCGTTCTGGCCATACGGCAGCTCGCGGCTTCCTTCAAGATTGGAGCCTCCTACCCACTCAAATCTGGGCCTCATGGCCTCCGCATCGCCAGTTCTTCGGTTGGGCCTTCTCAAGATGAGACCCCTTCAGTACTGGCTGAAACCTCTAATTCCGCCTCATGCGTGGCGTCATGGACGCATTCGTGTCAGGGTGAACCGGGCCTGCGTGTCAGCCCTGGTCCCCTGGAGGAACCTACAATGGTTCGAACAAGGCGTGACAATGGGTTTGGTTTACAGAAGGAAGGTTGTTACAACAGATGCTTCCAACACAGGTTGGGGAGCTCTGTGCAACGGCAAACCGACCTTCGGCTCCTGGACGAACGCAGAAGGACAAATGCACATGAACTGCCTCGAAATGGAAGCAGTATGTTGAGCTCTTCAGTTCTTCCTGCCAGTCCTGAAGGGTCACCACGTGCTAGTCCGCTCGGACAGCATGACGGTGGTGTCGTACATAAATCGCCAGGGTGGGCTCACCTCGAAACGCCTATTCGAGATGGCAGAGCGCCTCTTACTATGGGCACATCTCAACCTGCGTTCACTGAGAGCAGCTCATGTGCCCGGCATTCTGAACCAAGGAGCAGACATGCTCTCTCGGTACAATGTCCCCTCAGAGGAGTGGATGCTCCACCCACAGACGGTTCAAGAAATCTGGTGAATCTTTGGCAGGGCAGAGGTCGACCTCTTCGCCTCCAAAGACAACTCTCACTGCCAGATTTATTTTTCGAAGAGCGAGGACGCGTTGGCCCACGAATGGCCCAACCTCCTTCTTTACGCTTTTCCCCCAATCGCTCTGATTCCTCAGGTAATCAGGCGGATCTGGGAATGCAAGCACAAAGTGCTTCTAGTGGCCCCACTCTGGAAGAACCAGCTTTGGATCCCGGAGTTATCGCAGCTGCTAATAGCGGCTCCGTGGCCTATTCCCCTGAGGCGAGACCTCCTCTCCCAGGCAAACAGAACGATCTGGCACCCCCAGCCCAAGCTGTGGGACTGCATCTATGGGCACTCGATGGGACTCAGTAGATCTCCCCGAGAATGTCCTGAATATTACCCGACAACATGTGACATATCAATGATATTGTCATATCTACAGGAGCTGCTGGATAAGGGCCGCGCCCCTTCCACGCTCAAAGTCTACGTGGCAGCTATAGCTGCTTCTCACGCTCCTATAGCCGGACAGTCGGTGGGCCGGAACAACCTGGTTGTCCGTTTTCTGAGGGGATCTCGGAGGCTCAATCCGCCCCGATCTGGTGGTTAACTGTGTCAAAGGCAGCGGACATATCCAGCAAGATAAGTATTGAAGAATATGAATATGCCAAATATTCTGTGATGAAGTAATCCGGATGAAACCAACACGATGTTCAGTCTGTCCCGTCTAACTCATTATTTTTAATGAGATCCCGCCCCCTCGTGTTCACATGTAAATCACCACGTGACCCGCGCGCGCTTGGAGCATAAACAGAGTCAGAAGTGAAGAGTTCATCGCTGCTATACTGTTCGTTTCTGGAAGAAGACGCGCTGAGTAAAGGCTGGATTTCCCTCAAAATAAGAGCAAGAGTTCATCAAGTAGAGAAGATCGATCTGATGAGTAAGTAATGTTTATGTTTTGCATTAGTTAGCGTGTTATTGTGACATAAACTTGAACACATTACTAGTTGGGTTGTTCCCAAATTACAACACGATGAATGCTACACATCTAAGAATGTTTAGACCATGCCCTGATAGCACACGTACATCTCCATCTATTTGATGTCTGCATTTACATCTGCAAGACGTATTATTTAGGGTGTTTGCTCATCTGCAATACGTCTATAGGATGTTTCTTTTTAGATGTCAAATAGACGTCTATTAGATGTCTTTAAGATGTTTATGATTTAGAATGTATGTAAAACTGACATCTGAAAGACGTCTGCCAGAATACGTGCAGAATCATATCTTCTATAGTATAAAATCATACATGATGTTCAGGATGGCTATATGACTACAAAATCATAGTTGGGTTTTCCCCAAACTATAATTCCTGACTAAAATGTTTGAAATCCAGTAAAACATTTAGAATATGATGGGAAATTCATTGTATTTAAATTTCTTATGGCACGATGATGTTTTCATGCTCTATATAAAACAATAAAAGTAATATGAGAGTACATTGTAACATGATGAATGCTACGAGTCTAAGTATGTTTAGAACATGTTTATTATTAATAGCCTACTCTGTTCAAAAATAGATTTTAATAGCGTGCTAAACAATAATTAGTTTCTCAAAAATAAAATTTATTTTTTTTACGATAATACAAAGCATGCATGAGTCTATGACTACAAAACCTATATAAATATATATACAGTATATATAGATGCTCCTCATATAAACATGCTCACAATGTTTTTTTCTTTTTTTTGGTTGTTTGTATTTTATTGAATCAGACACCTGTACCACAGATGATGAATCCTGCTGACTTTCAGTCTCTTCCAACTGTTTTCCTCTGAGAGTGCTGCACCAACATCAGAAGTTCAACAGTTTCTTCTTGAATCCATGGAAAGTAGCAGAAACACTTAAATAACACCTAAATATCAGGTATGATTTATTTGTTTCACTTGTTGAACAGAATCTGTTGCAGGAACGAGTCAAAATCTGTTCACATCTCTGTGGTTAGATCAGTGTGCACAATAATGTGCCTTTGACCTTCATTATGTATGTTTTGATTATACAGTGTTGTAGACGTATTATTTAGGGTGTTTGCTCATCTGCAATACGTCTATAGGATGTTTCTTTTTAGATGTCAAATAGACGTCTATTAGATGTCTTTAAGATGTTTATGATTTAGAATGTATGTAAAACTGACATCTGAAAGACGTCTGCCAGAATACGTGCAGAATCATATCTTCTATAGTATAAAATCATACATGATGTTCAGGATGGCTATATGACTACAAAATCATAGTTGGGTTTTCCCCAAACTATAATTCCTGACTAAAATGTTTGAAATCCAGTAAAACATTTAGAATATGATGGGAAATTCATTGTATTTAAATTTCTTATGGCACGATGATGTTTTCATGCTCTATATAAAACAATAAAAGTAATATGAGAGTACATTGTAACATGATGAATGCTACGAGTCTAAGTATGTTTAGAACATGTTTATTATTAATAGCCTACTCTGTTCAAAAATAGATTTTAATAGCGTGCTAAACAATAATTAGTTTCTCAAAAATAAAATTTATTTTTTTTACGATAATACAAAGCATGCATGAGTCTATGACTACAAAACCTATATAAATATATATACAGTATATATAGATGCTCCTCATATAAACATGCTCACAATGTTTTTTTCTTTTTTTTGGTTGTTTGTATTTTATTGAATCAGACACCTGTACCACAGATGATGAATCCTGCTGACTTTCAGTCTCTTCCAACTGTTTTCCTCTGAGAGTGCTGCACCAACATCAGAAGTTCAACAGTTTCTTCTTGAATCCATGGAAAGTAGCAGAAACACTTAAATAACACCTAAATATCAGGTATGATTTATTTGTTTCACTTGTTGAACAGAATCTGTTGCAGGAACGAGTCAAAATCTGTTCACATCTCTGTGGTTAGATCAGTGTGCACAATAATGTGTCTTTGACCTTCATTATGTATGTTTTGATTATACAGTGTTGTAAATCAAATACAAATAATTTTAAAAACCCATTTTTTCAGTCTCCTCACACTCTGTCTTACCTGCCTCAGTCACAGTCACACTGATGGCCCATTAGCAGCCTTAAGGGGAGGGCCCATTGTCTCTCAGGTGAAAATCACTTAATATTCAAGGCTATTACCACTCCCTCGCATATTGGCTTTCAATCACAAAACATGTCTTTAAAAATTTAAATCAATGTATTGTTTTCTGTGAGCAAGTAAACAAGATGATTTTCACATAATTTTGAAGCAAAAATTCTAGGCTACAAGATCTGGTTCTCAAAAGTCTTGTGAACAATTGTTCTGTATGTGTTTTATGGTCTTATTTCAGTGACTTAAAAATTTTAGTTTTTCACTAACCACGCATAAACGTTGATTTCTCAAAAACACAATCATGTACATAAATGCTGCTAACATATTATTGTAGCCCAGTTTGTGCTGTTTACAGTGTTATTAGACTTCAGCCATTTATATTTTTATAAGCAACTGAAAAAAGCACAAATGTCAGGGCATGTCGAAAGTTCTCCAGGCCCCCAAAACACCCTCAGGGCCCAGAGGGCTAAGTAGTGGGGTTATACGAGCCTGTCTAAATGCTGAGGGAAAAACAATAGTGTGAAGGGATGTGTCAATGATGTGAGTGAGTGCAGGTACAACTACAGGAGACATGGCTTGAAGGAGATTAAATGGAATAGGATCAAGCGGACAAGTAGTAGGATGATTAGAAAGGATGAGTTTGGAGACTTCTGCCTCAGAGAGTGAAGAGAAGGAATGCGGACGAGTGCATGTTTGCTGGTAAGATGTGCTTGACAGATTGTGGTGTGGAAAATTGTGCACTGATGGTTTTAATTTTATTAATGAAGAACGTGGCAAAGTCATCAGCTGTTAGAGTTGATGAAGGAGGGGGAGGAGGAGGACAAAGGAAAGAGGAAAATGTTTTAAAGAGCATGTGAGTTAGACAAATTGTTAATTTTGGTATGATAGTATGTCCTTTTTGCAGTGGAGACATTAGCAGAGAAAGAAGAGAGAGGACAGTTTATGCAATTTGCTGTATTAAATGCTTTATGTGAGCACAGAGTAGCAGAGAAATGAACAATATACATGCTGACACTACACTCTTAGAAAAAAAGGTTCTTTGGGGTTCTGTATAGAACCCTAGGGTTCTATACTCAACTCCAAAGAACCCTTTATGCCTAAAAGGTTCTATATAAGGAGAAAGAACCCTTTTTGCCACAAAAGGGTTCTTTGGGCTAAATTATGCTTTATGTATATTTACACATTAGGCTATTTAAAATTATTATACTACATTATATTTGTGCTTTTATATTAATTTTACTTTGACACACCTTTATTCCAAAGAAAATAAACTTAAAATTTACATCTGCACTGAATCAACCTATTATTATACCAACAAACTGATCTGGTAGAAATACATGTGTTCTAGCAGTGTATAGCAATCTGGACAGTTTGATCTATTTATTAATAGGTACACGCTAGTCTTCTATTTAATCAGCATACTAACATGATTGCAAGTTCTGGTTATCATGTCATGTAAGATGCCGTGCAGCTCTTTTATTGACAAGCAACATGCTCATATGCGTTTCAGTGTTTCATTTAGATTCTAAAAGGCTTTTCTTATAACTCATCCCTCCAAACAGATGCATAAAATGATCTTTGACATAAACGGCAAACAACTTGAACATGTGTCTATGCGCTGATCAGTTTTGTCCCGTCTGCACAGCGGCGCTGCTGTCTTAGCTGTCACCGTCCTGTATACGGGACACCTAACTTTACTTCAATATATTACCATTAAATCCTAATCTAATCATGACAAACTATATATAATTGGAAAGGTCCAAGACTCCTAAATAGATATTTCACCACTGTTTGTTATTAAAAATTTTGTAGGAGCAGTATTAGATTGATTTATGACAAGAGCAATATGAGATAGCCCATGATCAGTAGATTTTATACAGGTGTTACTATAACGATTTTGTAAAGGGTGAACAGCAATCAAATATTGATAATGTGGAAGTTACTGCCTTTTGCCTTGGTGTGACATCTCACTTTTTGCAGATAATGCAAAGGCAGAGTACAATAACTTCAAAATAGGGGTAAAAATCAAGTTTGAGCACACAATTTTTTAATGTAGATAATTGTCATTACTAAAACATCTAATTACCAAATTTCCAGTGTCCTACCTATAATTAATTTGGCTGGACAAGTAAAAAACTCTCACTTTCACACTCTAGCGAAAGGTCCCATATTGTCAAAACTGAAATTTTCTGTTTTTTTTTTCATTATAACAGAGATCTAGGGGCTATGTAACTACCATATAAGTTTCAAAACAGTCAGTCCATGGTAAAGTGCACACAGCCTGCATAAAGTTGCTGTGTTTTTTCACGAGCCGCTGTGACTTCCGTAAAAATGTGACGACCGATCTACTCAGTCACTGCCTTCCGTCAACATCCCACGCACCGCCTTCCGTCTTTTTGCCAAACCCCCAGACAGCATGGCATCCATGAGCAACAACAACACGGAAACATGTCGAAAAGGTTCACTTTAACGGACGAAACCAGATCGGCCGACCTGTAACGTTACACTCTTCACTCAAAGGATGGACGATCTGACAGGTCTGTTACTATGAGGTGGATCACAGCTAACATATATAGTAAAGACAAACTCACCGTGTCTATCTAGTCATGATGAAGATGTAAATACATTTCAATTTCAGCAGGCAACTATTTTTACTGCTACAATATTATTCCAGCCACAATTAATCACAACAATGTATAAAATTACAAATGATTATATATAAATCGTCAGTTTGTTGTTTTACACACATGCACACAGACATTATTTCATATCGTGAGATGCAAGAAATGCATCATAACGTGCCCATAAAAAAAGACAATACTTTATTGAACCTTTTCTGATAAGAAGTGTGCGCTGCAAACGCGAGTATTTATGACAATTGTTTCTGTCCAGTCCGCTCGTTTTACTGTGTTTAGCCACAGCTGTCGTCGTATAACTAACAGCTGTTTTTGTCTGGCAGTGGCAGCAGGTATGCGATCAAATTTCTAATTTGAAGCTGTATTACGTCGATTCTGGCACCCAACATCACAACAAGATGATATTAGCTCCTTATGTAGCCGAATCTTCTTTGGTTTGAATGGGCCACCTCCAGGGCAATTTTCCCTTTGTTTTGCTTACAGCTTTTAATAGTAGCTTTTACGTAATTGTGTCGTCAGTCCTACATGACCCTAGTTACCTGTGGTTGGCCTAGCGGTGCGTCACTCAGAAAACTACAGGCCAATCAGAAGATAGGCTCATGAATATTAATTAGACAAGCCAAATCGACCTGTTTTTATCAGAGCTCATGAGAAAGGAGCTGTAAAAATATATTGAGATGGTTTTTGGTATCGTAAATATATATTCTTAAGGACATCAAAACCTAAAATAAAACTCCAGAAAGGTGTACAATATGGGACCTTTAAGGTCTTTTGCCTTTGTAGGGCAGTATGGCCCGATGTCCATAAAAGTTTCCGTGCTTGTTTAGAGTCATGTGATGCTTGTGCTCACCAGGAAGAGGGACGTTTTCAGCCATTTCATGGATTTGCCATAGAAATACAGCATTTTTGCACCTTTTTAACAGTTATAGCTGCAGCTGGGCCGATCTCCATAAGTTTGCATGCTTGTTTAGAATCACATGCCGCATGTGCACAATCACTTTTGTGAAGTTTTGAGTTTTAGTTTAGAGTTGATAGGCTTAGGGGTGAATTTGGCCACACCCATTTTGTAACTGCAGAGAAGTCCGTTTGTATTTCTTGTTTATTTAATTATTTTAAGTGTTTTGTTTAGGAGTTTTCATTTGAAGTTGCTTAGTGAGCGCTGGTTAGTAGAGACCTTTATTATGAAAAGGTGCATAGTATAGAAGAAGAGAAAAAAAAAACAAATTTAAGATGGTGAGTCAAAGATAGCGAGCTAAAAAGTATGATAAATTAAAGTGTGTTTTAACGTTTATTCTACTCATCGTGAGTTAAAGGGAACATCAGAAGCAAGTTTAAAGCTCTTCCTTTAGGGACAAGCAGCCAATGAAGTAAGTTTAATTTGTATTACTTGTGGTTGATGTAAATTATGTTATTGCGTGAAAGGGAAATATTTGTATAAATATTGTAGTTAAGTTATTAGGTGAACTTAACTTTGTTTGGAATGCTTGTAAAGATAACTTGTATTTATGTATTTGTTTGTTACATTCTTTGTTTACTCTACATTTGTGTATTTAGTTCTCACAGCATCTCAAATTGGTTGGTTATGAACCAGTCAATAAATCGCCAGTCATCAAATAATTATTGTGCTTGTGAAGTTACTCATTTTCTAAATGACCCTGTTATAGCTATCCAAAGGGGCAAAGTTCAAAATGTTTTGATAATTATTTACCTACCTAGATAGTCCAGAGAATTGTACTGCAGTGTTTTTTTTGTTTCTTTTGTTGGTTTATTTTGAGGTTGCAAGTAAAACCTAGCAGTAGTTTACAATATTATTATAATTTTTTTAATAATGTAAAATATTAAAATGAACAATTTAATTGACAGCAGTGGTCCTAGAGGCAAAGATGTTCAGAATGAGGAGATTGATCTTACGATGAGAAGATCTGATGTATGCGTGAATGTAAGAACATTTTCTGCAATTTGAGGTCATTTACCATAGACATACAGTGTCTTTGAATCCTTTTTAACTGTTATAGTGTTAGCTGTGGTAAGATCTTCCTAAAACTGTGCATGCTTGTTTAGAATCACCTGTCACATGTGCTCATCAGGTTTCGTGAATTTTTGAGTTTTCGTTTAGGCTTTTGGGTATATTTAGACAGGCCCCATTTCCAAACGACCTTGTTACAGCTTCCCAAACAGTAAATTTCAATTGCATCTTTTTATAATTATTGACATAGAGAGGCCAGAGAATTGTAAAGCAGTGTTTTTTTTTCTTTTGGTTTTTTTTCAGATTTTTTAGTTTTTTTGAGTGAAGAATTGTAGTGCAGTGCTTGAATCCCTAATAATAATAAAAATGTACCCCCTGCCTAGCAACCAATTATGGACTCCACCCAATTACCATCAGGAGGACTATTTAAGTCGGACACTTGTTCTCCCTCATTGCTGCATATTTAATTTAATGTGTGGCTGCGTTCGAGACCGCATACTCAATGAGTAGGTACTTAATTTCAATAAGTACTTAGTTATCGAGCGCTAAAAGAGTACTCTACAGCCAAATCTCGTTGAGTATGAATACAATGCGCCATGTTGACGTTATCATGTGACCTATGGCGTTTTAACAAGTGCAACGACTTAAAAAATACGAGTGACAGGTTTAAATCTGTAAATATGTTGATGTTTCTTGTTGAATTTAAGTCTTGTTTCATCCTTCAGGCTTATAAATAACAAAAACAACAATAAAAATGCAATTTTCATGCATCATGATCATATGATATTATGATCATATGAATATATTCAAAAATATTTAACCTTTTCATTATGTCTTTTTTCTGTGTATGTAATCTCATACTTTGATGTATGCAAACCCATTATATTTATGTTTTCCTTTTCTTGTCATTATGATTGTTTATTGTAAAAGATTCAACCATCTTCCCCTGATCTTGTATGCAATTATAAGTTGTGCAATAGAAAAAAATAACTATGTATATAAAAGGGAGAGGTGCACTCTCCCTTTTAAAAGTGACATCACTTTTTAAGACTTGAAATCTCCAAGATGGCCGCTGGCAAGTTTGGTGTTATTGTGATGTGTTTAGTTTACATAATTATAAGAAATGTCTTAGTAAATGGCCCTAAAGTTGGCATGGACGAGTGTTTACTAAGCAAATACAGCCATCCAAACAAGTTTTTAGTTACTAAACAGTTGGACTATGGAAAGAAAACTTTGTTGGAAACGTTCCTGTATCCTGTGTAAATCAAAGGCTGGAGTTAAACGGCAAATTAACGGCAGTGATTTAGTCATCTGTATGTGCCTACTATTATCTGGGGATATACACCAATGTCCCGGTCTGATGCCCAACTTTGGACCTAGGAATATGGAGGAAATTGCGACGGGTGTGACTGTATGTTGGCCTTCTAGTTGATGCAGTGATGGGAGCAAATATTTGTCCATGAGTGCAGCCAACTTGGGTGGAGGAGTGCATGGATTCATCGAGAGAACGGAGCTGGGCTTGGGAAACATAACGGCATCCCTTGATGAGTGTAAGCAATCTGGAGATCCGGACCCACGGTTCCGTTCAGTTCAGTCATCCTGTGCGGTCTTGGAGGATTTCCGTAAGGTTAAGCCAACTGTGAAGTTATTCCTTTCGACGAGGGGACTTCACCTGCTTCATCTTAACATCAGAAGCCTTCTCCCAAAAATCACAGGGATACGTCTCCTTAGTAACAGCAATAAGGTGGGACTATTTTGTTTTACCGAGACATGGCTGGATGGCTCTATTAAGGATGCCGAAATTGAAATAGAGAATTACTTTTTAATTAGGAGAGACCGAAACCGAAAAGGTGGAGGTGTATGTGTTTATGTGAGATTGGACATTGGTTTTAATCAGAGAATGGACTTGAATAATGACCAAATTGAAGCGGTCTGGTTAAACATTTTGCTGCCGAAGAGCAAGCCTATTTTAGTTGGAGCATGCTATAGACCACCTGACCAGACAATGTTTTATGAAATTCTGGAAGAAGTGTGCTCAAAGTGTACGGACATTGTCAATTTGGAAGTTATCATGATAGATGATTTTAATACTGATATTCGAAAGACGGACTTTTCTGGCTATAAGGCGTTAATTAATTTTTGTCGCTCATTTAGTTTACATCAGCTGATCAAACAACCAACGTGTGTCTGTTCCTCCACTCAAATTATTATTGACCTTGTTCTAGTGTCAGATAAGTCTATGATATCAGAAAGTGGGGTAAGGAATTATGGTTTGAGCCATCATTCTATTGTTTTCTGTACTCGAAAGATAAAGAAAGCAGTGCTAAATTGTCATAGTTCCATAATAATTAAGTCACTAAAAAGGTATAGCAAAGAAGCATTTGATGACTGCTTGAATTTAAAAAAACTGGTCTGCTGTGTTGCAATGTAATGATGTTGATATAGCATGTTTTATATTTAAATGTATGTAGATAATTTAGCACCATTTAAGGTAGTAAGAGTTAAACAGAGGACAGAACCTTGGATAAATTATGATATTCTCGAGGCTATTAGGTTGAGAAATATAATGGTATATTTAGGAGAAATAAGGATGATCAGAGTTGGGCAGAGTATAAGAAGGTGAGAAATGTAATGAATAGATTAGTGGTTAATGCTAAAAAGGCTTATTTTAATGAGAGAATTGTGGAATATAGAAATGGTTCAAGTAAGTTATGGAAGTCTCTCAAGCAGCTGGATTACGGTACCAGGTTGAAAACAAAAACTAGTAACATAACACTTGATTTGGGGAATAATGTCACAGCAGAAAAAGTGACAGTGGCAGATAGTTTTAACAACTATTTCTCATCAATTGCTAGTAACTGGTGGAAAAACTACCTGACCTGTCAGGGCAGTATGGTGAACGCCATTTTGTTGACTTTTATTCTCGGCAAGATGTCAAAGTAAATGGCTTCTCTTTTGAAAAGGTGTCAGAGGCAGTTGTACTTGAGAAGCTTAACAATTTAAATAGCTCTAAAGCCACTGACCTTGACAATATTCCAGCCAGATTCTTAAGAGATGCTGCTGAGGTTATCACTCCATGTATTACCCATATTATAAACATGTCTATTGAGCAAGGACATTGCCCCTGTGATTTTAAATTTGCAAGAGTAATACCTTTATATAAGAAAGGGAGTAAATTAGAATATGGAAATTACAGACCTGTTTCTATTCTGCGTAGTCTGTCAAAGATAATTGAAAAGATTATCTTTGAACAGATTGATAAATATTTAGCATCACAATCAGAGTTTCAGTCTGGCTTTCGTAAATCTCATTCTACTGACACCTGTGTACTGTATCTAACTGACCATATTAGGAGGGAGATAGATAAAAGTTATTTTTGTGGGATGGTCATGTTAGATTTACAGAAGGCCTTTGATACAGTTGACCATGGTATTTTGATATACAAATTAAAAGCCATTGGTTTTAATGACTTAGCTGTCAGATGGGTGAGTTCTTATCTGAAGGATAGGAAGCAGGTGGTGGATATTGGAGGTACAATGTCTCAACCACAATGTATAGAATGTGGGGTTCCTCAAGGGAGTGTCTTGGGTCCACTTTATTTTCATATATATATATATGACCTTAAGTCTGTATGTTCATGTGAACTTTTTTTATATGCAGATGATTCAGCGTTATTGGTTTCACATAAAGATAAGAACATAGTTGAAAGAACCCTTAGTGTAGAACTATTGAATGTCAGTAGGTGGATGTTAGACAATAGGCTATTGCTTCACTTGGGGAAAACGGAAGCCATGTTGTTTGGGTCAAAAATAAGATTGAAAAGATCTCCTGGTTTTAAGGTTTTAGTTGGAGATAATGAGATTAATGTAAAGGAATCAGTTAGTTGCCTTCGTTGTTTGTTGGATTGCCACTTGTCGGGAGTGGGCCAAGCGCAAAATGTTATTACCAAGGTAAATCAAAGAGTACGTTTCTTGGCCAGAATTTCAAGGTTTCTGGACAAGAAAGCGATGTTAACTCTGGCAAATGCTTTAATTCAACCATATTTTGACTATGCATGTTGCTCTTGGTATAATGGTGTCTTAAAGCACCTGAAACATAGGCTTCAGACTGCTCAAAATGGGGCTATAAGGCTTATTTTGAACCTCCCATGAGATCTCATCTTGATACTTCTCATTTTGAGACTATTGAGTGGTTAAAAGTAGAAGATCGAGTTTCTCAGATTCACCTGTGCATGGTACATAGGAGTGTGTATGGGGTTGTCCACAAATATTTGATTAATTATTTTCATAGAGTGAGAGATGTTCACAGCTACTCCACAAGGGGCGGCCTTACTGATTTTGTACTTCCTAGAGTTAAGAGTAATTTAGATAAACAGTCCTTTATGTATGTAGCAACAAGCTTGTGGAACAGGTTGCCAGGACATTTAAAGATGATTAGAAGTTTAAGAGGTTTTAAGAAGGCATTGAAAAAAATGGCTTAGATTCCAATATTAATATGATAATGTTTTTTTTTTTTATTGTTTTGTTTTTGATTAGATCTATTTAATATATATACAGTGAGGTCAATAAGTATTTGATCACCCTGTGATTTTGCAAGTTCTCTTACTTAGAAATCATGGAGGGGTCTACAATTTTCAGCATAGGTGCATTTCCACTGTGAGAGACAGAATCTAAAAATAAAAATCCGGAAATCACATTGTATGATTTTTTTAAAATGTATTTGTGAATTACTGTGTCAAATAAGTATTTGATCATTTGCTTATCCTCCAGATTTCTGACCCTCAAAGACCTGTTATTTTGCTTTTAAATAGTCCAGCTACACTCTGCTCATGATTCTAAATTAGTAGCAACTGTTTGAGGTCGCTAGCTGTCATAAAGACACCCGTGCACCCCACAATCAGCCAAAGTCTAAGTAGCAACATGGGCAAAACCAAAGAGCTGTCAAAAGACACAAGAGACAAAATTGTAGACCTTCACAAAGCTGGAAAGGGCTACGGGGCAATTGCCAAGCAGCTTGGTGAAAAAAGAACAACTGTTGGAGCAATTGTCAGAAAATGGAAGAGGCTAATGATGACTGTCAATGTCCCTCGGACTGGGGCCCCACGGAAGATCTCTCCTCGTGGGGTATAAATGATGCTAAGAATGGGGAAGAATCAGCCCAGAACTACACAGGAGGAGCTGGTCAATGCCGTGAAGAGAGCTGGGACCATCGTTTCCAAGGCTACTATCAGTAATACACTAAGACGTCATGGTTTAAAATCTTGCATCGCACGGAAGGTTCCCCTGCTTAAGTCAGCCCATGTCCAGGCCCGTCTGGAGTTTGCCAGGGACCATCTGGATGATCCAGAGGAGTCATGGGAAAAAGTCCTGTGGTCAGATGAGACCAAAGTAGAACTTTTTGGTCTTAACTCCATTCGCCGTGTTTGGAGGAAGAAGAATGATGAGTATCATCCCAATAATACCATACCTACAGTGACGCATGGGGCTGGAAGCATCATGCTCTGGGGGTGTTTTTCTGCACAGGGGACAGGACGACTGCACTGTATTAAGGAGAGGATGAACGGGGCCATGTATTGTGACATATTGGGCACAAACCTCCTTCCCTCAGTCAGAGCATTAAAGATGGGTCATGGCTGGGTCTTCCAACATGACAATGACCCAAAGCACACAGCCAGGAAAACCAAGGAGTGGCTCCATAAGAAGCATATCAAGGTTCTGGAGTGGCCTAGCCAGTATCCAGACCTAAATCTTTGAAGGGAGCTGAAACTCTGTGTTGCTCAGCAACAGCCCCGAAACCTGACAGATCTAGAGAAGATCTGTATGGAGGAGTGGGCCAAAATCCCTCCTGCAGTGTGTGCAAACCTGGTGAAGAACTACAGGAACCGTTTGACCTCTGTCATTTTTAACAAAGGCTTCTGTACCAAATATTAAAAAATTTTGACTCAAGTGATCGAATACTTATTTGACACAGTAATTCACAGATAAATTGTTAAAAAATCATACAATGTGATTTCTGGATTTTTATTTTTAGATTCTGTCTCTCACAGTGGAAATGCACCTATGCTGAAAATTGTAGACCCCTCCATGATTTCTAAGTAAGAGAACTTGCAAAATCACAGGGTGATCAAATACTTATTGACCTCACTGTATATATGTATGGATGTGATGATTGATGTTTGATCTGTTTTACTTGTTTTGTTCCCTTCCCTTTTCCCTATGGGACCACAACGGAAATAAGCCCTAGGGCTTTATTGTGTTATCCTGACTTTGTTTTTGTTTTTTGTATGTTTTAATGTATGGTACAATTGTATGGTGTATCGTATTTTTTATTCAGCAAAAAAAAAAAAGGATAAAATAAAATCACTAACACCTCATGGCATCAGAAACTCGACAACCCTACCTAGTACTGTTTTCCTCAGCCTTTGCAGTGTCTGCATAAAGGAGATGTAGTGCAGCTGCTCGAAGATCTTGCCTTTGGAGAAGACTGTTCATTTTATACTGGAAAAATGTAAGTATTACTACTTGAGAAATATGATTACCCCAGAATGCATTACTAGCTATTACTAGCTCTTACCAACACTACAATAATAATGATAAATGCTGACCAATATATACATAATTTGTATTTACTGAAAACTATGTTTTGGTATAACAAACAAAATGTGATTTGTTTTGTCATATGCATGTATGAACACAAGACAAATGCAGCTAAAGTGAATACATCTCAATTTTCATTCAAGCAATGAATTAATGCATAAGTTAATTAAATAATTATATTTTATTTACTGAGAACAACAGGAAACATTAATAAATGAGTAAAAGAATGAGTAAAAGTAACAATCACAATAAACACATACATATACAAGTCAACAACACAAACAAAGCTTTATTCAAACTTATTGTTCTAACAATTATGTATTTACAGGCGGTGAACCCACATCCTACTGCCATCTCAACGCAGCTGTGCCAGTTCTGCATCTGACCACCATGCCCACCTTCACCTGTCTCGGCTGTCCATTACGTCCCTCACTGCTGCAGTCAGACTGAATCTGATCATGGATGGGAAAGGGACATCGAGGCTGTCCTTGCCTGAGTTCACAGAGAGGATGTGGAAGACCATGATGACGCCCCTGAACCACACAACCTTGAAGCAAGAGTGGGAGAGCATGTGCGGGACAATCTGGCTATCACTGTGTCTGCTCCATGAACACGACTACCTGTAAAACATTTAGGCAGAGTAAAACTTGAAACTTTGAAGCTTCTGAAACTCGGGTTTCATTGACTGACGTTGTATGAACAGAAACCAGCAGGACAAACGTGACTAAAATCACATCGTCAATGTATTTTGGTCTTTCTCTAGATGCTCTTGCTGGCTCTGGGGTCACCGAGGAGGAAGAGACCACAGCAACATCCGGCCATTTCAGATCCTGCAAAGAGGCACAAACACAATACAAAAGCAGTCATTTTAACAGCACAATGTCATTTGATTTCTGTATTAGAAGTAACAAAATGATTTTACTTTATATTTTTGTTTCAGGTTTTCACCCTTTTTTCTCACAAACGCTGCCATCACCCTTCCTTGTAGGTCCTGCTCCACCACAGAAGATTTAAAAGATGCTTTATTGATGTCAGTAGTATACTCACTGAGAGCCTTTGATGGCAGCATTCCTTCATCAGTCATTCTGCACTGGATAAACACTTGTGTCTCATCTGTCCCTGTAATATCCAGACAAGAGTCAGTCACCTCTGTGATTTATCTGCTCAATGCTGCATTTACATGTTGAGGGAGCTGCTCCTGTGTTAACTCTCTTTTTATCCAACACAAATGTTCCTCAATTTATTAGCAGACTAATAGACAAATAAAATAGATAACACGCGTTTAGTAATTTCGTGTAGATGTGTTTATTTACATTACTTACATTCATGTAAAGCAGTGTTGACAACAGTGAATTCTGCATAATTACAGAAATGCATCACTCAGATGTCTATTTCATGTCTATTAGATGTGCTCATATGCAATTCTTTTAGAAAATTTTCCTGCCACATGTCAAATAAACATTTAGTAATCGTCTTTAAGATGTATATGGTTTATGTAAATGCACTTTGGAGACGTGCGTATGTTTAATGGAGCTCCCCTGTTCGCTTTACATAAAACATGTTTTTACCGCAAAATCACAAATAAACTGTACTGTTTCGCGTTTACACCTTAAGCAATTCAACAGTTTGCTGTACAGTAGCTCAGCAAACGCGATTGTAACACAAGGAACCATATTTTGGTTTGTAATACATTTGTAAACACTCTCGTCCCACACGGAAATAACCTATATAAACATATATGTTTTAATATAGGTTTTGATATATGTTTTTAATATATGTGACGTATATAAAATTGGCCGTTTTCCTATAATATATGTACATATATGTACATATATGCACATATATGTACACATATATGCGTACATATATGTACACATATATGCATGCGTACATATATGTACACATATACGTGCATACATGTACCTATATAGGTACATATATGCATGTATATATATATGTGTGCATATATGCACCTATATGTTTACCTATATATTAGTAAAATTATTAAAATCCATAGCTGCTAGACAACATAAATAAAAGCCCAAAATGTCGAAATTTACATATACATGTACATATAGGGCTTATATGTGGATATAAAGAAGCAATACAGGAGACCTATATGGCCTTTATATGCACATATATGCACCTCAATTTTGCCTATATGTGGCATATATACGCATATATGCAGCATATATGTTATCATATATGTGCATATATACTGCATATAGGTTTCATATATGCGCATATATCCTCATATAGGTTCTTTCCATGTGGGGTCACTGTTCTCCACACTTCACGGTGATGACGTATCCTCTCGCGTGGGCTTCTGGGATAGAAAAGTGTCCATCGATGAACACTTCAGAATCTGGGCTGAAGCAGTAGGACATCCGGGGATTTCTCGCTTACTCTTTTATGAATACTTAAGTTTACGAACGTACTTCTTTCTTCATGTGCTCTTTTTCCCTACTATATAGGTGAGTAGGCATATAAGGATGCAACTTAAGTATATGTATGTCCGAATCTCGCGAGAATTAGTGCACTTTCCTACTAATTCTCGCCTACTCTTTTATGAATACCTATGATTCAAACAATGATTTGCTCGCCTATTGATTTTTGCATACTATATAGTAGGGAAGTATGCGATTTTGAGTGTGTTTGTAGCCATTACTCCTAGTTTTTGTGTTTCTTTCCGTCTTCCTAGTTTCCTAGTTTTTGCCTTTCTCGTGTTTTGATCCCTGGATTGTTTCCTTGTTGATTTTTGATTGTTTGCTGCTTGACCTGATCATTACCTGTTATTGGATTACTCTTTTGTCTTTGCCTTGTATTATATTGTTTGCTAGTGTTCAACCTTACCTGTCTGACTACGTTTTTTAATACACTTAAAATAAAACCTGCACGTGGATCCTCCAACCCTGTTGTCACTTCACCTTCACTTCATCTTGCCCTGAATGATGCTTTACATTTCCAGTCTCTTGTGTTTCTATAGTCAAATAAACATATTTTACATGCCGATAACATAGTTATTCCTATGATTGTTAACCCATATGATTTAAAAAAGCACACGGCTTCATAGTTTCATAATTTTATAGTGTTGTAATGACCTTTTTTTTTTTTTTTTGCAGTGACTCGCCTGTCAAAGTTTAATGAATGGTTGGATAACATGAAGCCCAAGGTTAGCTGCATACAAAACAGATGGGTGCTCATATCCCATATTCTTGATAGGGTTGAAGTTCAGAGGGAGTTTGTCAACAACATTATAAGCGTGCATACATTTTGGGCTGATGAAGTCTGCAGTCCATGCTCGTTTTCTCTCATCGGTCTTTGGCATAGAATGCAAGGCATACAGTGACATAGACAGATTGCCTGGTGCTCCAAAAGAGTACTTTATTTAAATCAAGTTTTAGTTTAATTAATTCAATCTTTTTACCACGTTTTAACATCGGTTTCTATGATGACTGGAACACAACAGCATCCAAATAAAAGTTAGAATCCATTATGGCGGCACACATTGCTTACTCAGCAAAAAGGTGGGTATGTCAGTCTGTGACACTGCTGCCATGGCACATTGCTATGGGTTGTGTACATCTAGCTCAAACAAGCTCATATTTCATCAAACAATGTGGAGTAGTAATTTCTATGTCTTATTCATAAATTTGTTGAAAACTACATAGCCGCTGCCAGTTTTCAGTTTTTCACAAACATGAAATGGTGAAAATAAAAGAAGTCACATTAATTGTTAGGGTTTACTTTTTTGCTATTCAAGTACTGCATATTGATATACTATTTACCATTTGATGAAACCCATAGCAATGCATCTGCAATTATATCTAAGTCTGACAGATATATTAAAAAAGAGCGATTCTTTACTGTTTTGTACACGTTGTACAAATTAATATTAATAATTCAGAATGTATTTTGTTTTATTGATCTCAGTGTTGTTGTTAATAATTGGCACTTTTGATTATTTTTGAAAAAGGACAGAAAAAAGACAGATTCTTGGTTGCACATGAGAGAGACTAAAGGTAAGCCATGCCAAAAACTAGCACTCATTTTATAGCTGTTGTACATGTCAAACCAAAAAGAAAAAACTGTTCAAATTCTTAAACACAGATAATCTCCAGGACATAACAATACCTAAAGCAACATGTGCTTTACTGGGTGTAACTGTAAATTAGTACTTGAATGTACAAGAAAGAGTTGGGGTGTGTGTGTGTGTGTGTGTGAGAGAGAGAGAGAGAGAGAGAGAGAGAGAGAGCTAAGTGCAGTGAGACCTTGTGATTGATTTTCATATACCCCACTGATGTTCTGAAAGCTGAGCACTGATCTCTATTTACATCCCTTATGTAAGTAAGAGGGCGCTAATGACTCTACTGTTCCAGCTCTCTATGTGTGCCCACTGTATATTGTGTGTGTTGTATAAGAGTGTGTGTCTCTGGTAGCAGGGGATTTAGAGTGGGTGTTCACTCAATTTCAACAGTCACTCCACATGGCCTGCTGCCTCTTTTGTCTTTTTATAGCATCCTTCTGGGAGACACTGTACTCCTCCAGAATGCAACACAAGCCAAACACCTCTCAGTTCCTCCGCCAGAGCCAGCCCTCAGGGATTACTGTGATTCCTCCCCTCTTTTTCAGCACACCTTCTGATCTCTCTCCTCTCTGTGGTAACTGGCTGTGCACTCTGTGTTTTAAACATATGTGGCAACATGGGAAATATTACAGCAATCTTTTGGTAATAGACAGAGGAGTACACTTGTGACAGAGGACTTTTTTTCACAAAACATAAAACAACTTTGTTTTCATGTGTATACATGTATTTAATCTTATCCAGGGCAACTGCAGGTGAAAACAAGTATTTTGTTTGAACTAAAATGACCTGAGAAGCTAATATAATGTAATTTTCAATTTTCCATATTGTATATAACAACTGAGATGGGTCAGGCATGCAATTATTTGTTATATTTAACAAAAAAAAAAAAAAAATGTAATCCTATATATTCTATATAACTACTTGATAACTGTGTAAACATGCATCCAATTATCACACTCCCTGCTTAGTTGTGCACATCCGAGAGGAAAGAAAAATCAAAAGTGAGATCTCTTTAACATCTCAAATATTTCTACTAGACAGAAATGAGGTTAATTTAAGATTGAATGGAGATTTTCGGAGTGTCTATTTACACTAAGTATAGCATATAGCCCGCCTTGTTGGCAAAGGCTATTTACACTAACTCCACCGACCAGTGTGTGATTGGGATAGTCAACACTGAAAAAAGACGCTTGTTTCAGTGAAACAAGGGGGAAGTCGTGGCCCAATGGTTAGAGAGTCGGACTCGTAATCCAAAGGTTGCGGGTTCGAGTCTCGGGCCGGCAGGGATTGTAGGTGGGGGGAGTGAATGTCCAGTGCTCTCTCCACCCTCAATACCACGACTGAGGTGCCCTTAACTGCTCCCCGGCCGCAGCATAAATGGCTGCCCACTGCTCCAGGTGTATGTTCACTGCTGTGTGTGTTCACGTTGGATGGGTTAAATGCAGAGCACGGATTCCGAGTATGGGTCACTATACTTGGCAGTATGTCACTTCACTTCATCAGTTTCAGTGGCATAGATGGTAAGCCGCGTGCTTTTTGAGTTCGAATCCGCTTACCAAAGTTTTTTTCTCCCTTTTAAAATCTTATATTGCATCGGAAAGGCATTTATTAAGGACATAATCAAAAAGTTGAAAATAAAGTATCGGGTAGGGTTAGGGTAGGTGTATCCATTTAATAATTTTAAATTAAACTATAATTTACACTCAATATGTTATTATTGCGTACTATTTTATAATGTAATACAATACTGAGGTACAGATAATTGCCACTATTTGCAATAAGTAGTATATAAATAGCAGAAAATCGTACTCGGTTACTATCGTAACCTCGGTTCCCTGAGATACGGAACGAGTACTGCGTCTTGCTAAAGACGCTATGGGAAAAAGCCTTTTTTCTCCTTTACTGAAGCCTCATTCAATCACGCAGTGAGACTGCACGATCATTGGTTCGTGCAGTGTGTTAAAAACGAACCAATGTGTCGGCAGCGGAGCTGCACGAGCCTATGGCGACGGAGCCCGCCAGATCCCGCCAGAATGGGCGGGGTTATCTGGCTATATAATCGGCCGTCTGGCCATAGGATCCTCAGGTTTACTTCGACTGAAGCGACGACTGAGTCGTGCAGCTACCTGGCACGGCAAAGTACGCAGTACTCGTTCCGTATCTCAGGGAACCGAGGTTACGATAGTAACCGAGTACGTTCCCTATCGATACTCCACTCGTACTGCGTCTTGCTAAAGACGCTATGGGAACACAATTCAATCACGCCATGCTATGGTAGAGGAACGACTGTGTAAAATACCTCCATAAGCATTCCATGCTCAGAGGGAAGTATAATAGTATACTCGGGCTAAAGCGAGCTGAGCTCGTAGGGGTCACGCTCGGCCCGGGTCATTCCATGTATTCCTCGCATACTCAGCACTTTCAGGGCTGAGATATGTAAGGAACCCATCAGAGAGCTTGAGTGCCCGTGCAGTCAAGAGTTCTCCGTTAGGGTTGTTCCCACAACGTAAGTCATACTCATCTAAGCAGATAGGACCCTGGCCTGCAAGGCTGGTACATCCAGCTTATAAAACCTTGCAAATGTGGACAGCGAGGCCCAGCCGGCCGCCACACAAATGTCTGTAATAGACACACCGCTAGACCAGGCCCGTGACGAGGCAATGCCTCTAGTCGAATGGGCTCGTACTCCAATGGGGCATTGAAGGCCCAAGGAAGAGTAAGCCAGCGTAACGGCATCCACTATCCACTTAGAGAGTCTCTGCTTCGTGACCGGAAGCCCTTTGGCGCGGTTACCGAAGCTAACAAAGAGCTGTTCCGTGCGCCTGAAAGAGGCGGAACGCTCAAAGTAGATCCGTAGGGCTCTAACATGGCATCACAAAATTAACTCCCGGTCCTCCTCGGAGGGAGGAAGCGCGCAGAGTTTGATGACCTGAGCTCTGAACGGAGTGGAAAGTACCTTAGGTACGTATCCATGCCTTGGTTTTAGGACGACCTTGGAGTCGTTTGGCCCAAATTCCAGGCAGGCGGGGCTCACAGAGAGCGCCTGCAGGTCTCCTACTCGCTTGACTGACGCTAGTGCTAGTAGCAGAGCAGTCTTCAGCGACAGTGACCAAAGGTTCGTGGACTGGAGCGGCTCAAAAGGAGGGCACCTCAGGGCCCTCAGCACAGTGGGTAGGTCCCATGTAGGGACAGTAAGGGGCCGAGGCAGATTCAGCCTCTTGGCACCCCTTAGAAAGCGGACAATAGCATTGTCCCTGCCCGCTGATTGGCCCGCAATAGGGGCGTGGAAGGCCGCTATAGCCGATACGAACACCCGGAGTGTGGAGGGAGAGCGTCCTTTATCCGGCAGTTCCTGCAGGAAGGACAGAATCACCGCCAACTCAGATGTAGGGGGGTCCTCACCGTGGTTTAGACACCATTCGGAGAAAACCGCCCATTTAAGGGCATAGAGGCGTCTCGTAGACGGGGCTCTAGCCTCAGAAATGGTTTTTAGCACTCGCTCTGGGAGGCTGATAGGCTCCCATTGAGCGGCCAGAGGTGAAGCGCCCACAGTTTGGGACGAGGGTGCCACAAACCGTTCGCTTGAGAGAGGAGATCTTGTCTCAGGGGCACGGGCCAGGGGGCTGCGGTTAGCAGCTGGGTCAGCTCTGACATCCAAGGCTGGTTCTCCCACAGGGGGGCCACCAACAAGACCTTGTGTCGTTGTTCCCTGATTCGCCTGATGACCTGAGGAATCAGAGCGATCGGAGGGAATGCATAAAGGAGGAGGTTGGGCCAGGCGTGGGCCAACGCGTCCTTGACCTTCGAATAATAGGCTGGGCAGTGAGAGTTGTCTTTGGGGCGAAAAGGTCTACTTCGGCCTTGCCAAATATTCTCCAGATCATTCGAACCGTCTGCGGATGGAGCATCCACTCTTCTGAGGGGACGTTGCTCCGTGATAGCATATCCGCTCCTCGGTTCAATCTGCCCGGCAAATTTGCTGCTCTCAGCGAGCGCAAGTTGAGCTGAGCCCACTCCAGAAGTCGCTCTACCATAAGGTAGAGGCGATTCGAGGAGAGACCTCCCTGGTGATTTACGTAGGACACCACTGACATGTTGTCTGAGCGGATCAGCAAATGTTGTCCCTTTAGCTCTGGCAGGAAAAACTGGCAGGCTCGACACACTGCTAGCATTTCTAAGCAGTTGATGTGGAGGTTCTGCTCCGCCTTCGCACAGCGCCCCCAACCCATGTTGGAGCGTCTGTTGTGACAACTTTCCTGCTGCAGACCATCCCTATGGTCACACCCTTTCTGAACCATCGTGGGTTCTTCCAGGGGACCAGGGCTGTTACACCTGTGCCGCTCTGGAAGGAGGCTGCGAGCTTTTAAATGGCCAGAGCACGTTCCGGCGCTAGCACAGCTCTCATCTGAGCTGAGTCCAAAACTGTTCCCAGAAACGACACCCAAAATTGACCCTGAGCCCCAGGCATTCTAGGTGGCTGAGGAGGAGGGCTCTGTTTGAGAGTAGTTGTACCTCTGACTGGGCCAGAATGAGCCAGTCGTCGAGGTAATTGAGAATGCGGATTCCCATCTGCCTGAGAGGGGAAAGAGCCGCGTCCATGCACTTTGTAAAAGTGCGTGGGGCCAGGGACAGTCCAAAGGGAAGGACCGTGTACTGATAAGCCACTCCCCCGAAGGTGAATCTCAAGAATCGTCTGTGATGGGGGGCTATCTGGACGTGAAAGTATGCGTCTTTCAGGTCCAGGGAACAGAACCAGTCCTTTTTTGGTTTTGCATGTCCAGAACCAGCGAATTTGCGAGAGGATCTGCTTCAGTGTGATCATCCTGAACGACCTCCTCACGAGGGCGCGATTCAGGCGTCTGAGATCGAGGATGGGCCGGAGGCCACCATCCTTCTTGGGAACGAGGAAGTAACGGCTGTAAAAGCCTGATTCGCTCTGAGCTGGAGGAACCATTTCTATGGCTCCTTTTTCCAACAGCATCATCATTTCTGAACGTAGAACGTGAGCGTTCTAGCCGTTTACAGAAGAGGAGACCACGCCGCTGAAGCGCAGGGGTCTGCGAGCGAATTGGAGTGAGTAACCTCGTTCTATTATCCGTATAACCCATTCTGACACTCCGGGGATGGCCCTCCAGGCCTTGGCCCGCGTGGCAAGGGGCTGGATAAACTCGAGTGGCAGGCCGCCTAGCGGGGACCTGAAGCTCGTGATAAGAGGGAGAGGAATGTGCTCCCTTTTGAAAATGTTTGTGTTTTATTTCCTTGCTATAACAGCGTTCAGTTGTGTGGGCGCTTTTTGAAAGGGCCCAGTGTTCACAACAGTATTTACCACAAACTCATTGCCATCGGCACCCTGAGCTAAACGGGGTGTTTGGAGGCGTGACAGAGGCCATTTGGGCCGTGGGCACAGCCCAGAAGCGTCAGGAGTCTGAAGCTGTCAGTTATAATCATAGTGACAACTTGCTTTCGATCTGCCTAAAAGGATCAGCCACTCTTAGAAGAGGGGTATTAATTACCATTGTGTAAACACACCAGCAGATCAAAAGTGCCGCGCGCATCCTCTCAGATCCGCTCGTAGCGGACGAGGGGAGGGGCCATCTTCACTGAAGAAGGCGAGCCGAGATCAAAGAGTGAAACGCGGGGCTGCGCTGGCATAAATTCACTCAAGCTTGATCGCTCGAACCCTGGAGCTTGCAGTTTCTTCCCCGAGATAACTGGGAGAGTAGAAACACTAGAGCAGGGGAGGCGTGGCCACCTTCATTGAAGAAAGGGACCGTGAGCGCGGCAGGGACAGACTGACGCTTTCATAATGAAAGTAGCGCTGGCAGATCAAAGACCTGTAAGAGGCGCTAATCCTTAGTGTAAACACACTGGCAGATCAAAGACTGTATGCAGAGTGAAAAACGCGGGGCTATGCCGGCACGAAAAATCACTCAAGCCTTTTTTTTATGTTTTTTTTTTTTTTTTATATCTGTCTCCTTCTCTGAGGTGACTGGGAGAAGAGAAACGCGAGAGGCGGGGCCGCCCAGTGCAGCATGTTACAATGCAGAGTGAAACACACGGGGCTATGCCGGCGCGAAAAATCACTCAAGCCTGAACGCCCAGCCATGCGATTTTACAGTCTTTTTCTCCAAGGTGACTGGGAGAAAAGAAACGTGAGGGGGTGGCCGCCCAGCGCAGCATTTTACAATGCGCGCAGAAGGATTAAGCCACTCAATGTAATGAGAGGCGCTAATCCACACGCGCTGGCAGATCAAAGCGCTGTATTCAGAGTGAAACACACGGGGCTATGCCGGCGCGAAAAATCACTCAAACCTGATTGCTCAGCCTCACTCGTTGTTCCTGTCTCCGAGGTGACTGGGAGAAGAGAAGGGGGGAGGCGGGGCCTGCTACATAGAGGACCGCAAGCGAATCAGGGCAAAGCCCGGCTTTCTGTGAAAGCAGGCTGCCTGTGTGAGCGCAATCTCAGTGACGCACACACATAGCTTTCCACTCCGGTCCGCCAAAGAGAATAGAGCCGCCCAATGAAGGAGGAGCTCTGATTCTCACGTGTGAACACCGGCGGATCAGAGCGCTGCAGGAAGCTCCGTGGCTCTGATGTTTCATTCTCCGAGCTTTGCTGAGAGAGGGGACCCAGCAAACATGTGACGTCAGAGAGACGTTCAGATCATGTCTGTATAACGTCTGTCAGTTCAGAACCACTTTTGGAAGTCTACTGGACGTGCAAAACTGGTTCAATATCTGAACGTCTGATGGGGACCCGTTTTGTACGTCTGTGGACGTGCAAAACTGGTTCAATATCTGAACGTCTGATGGGGACCCGTTTTGTACGTCTGTGGACGTGCAAAACTGGTTCAATATCTGAACGTCTGATGGGGACCCGTTTTGTACGTCTGTGGACGTGCAAAACTGGTTCAATATCTGAACGTCTGATGGGGACCCGTTTTGTACGTCTGTGGACGTGCAAAACAGGTTCAATATCTGAACGTCTGATGGGGACCCGTTTTGTACGTCTGTGGACGTGCAAAACCGGTTCAATATCTGAACGTCTGATGGGGACCCGTTTTGTACATCTGTGGACGTGCAAAACCGGTTCAATATCTGAACGTCTGATGGAGACTTTTTTTGTATGTCTGTGGATGTGCAAAACTGGTTCAATATCTGAACGTCTGACGGAGACTTTTTTTGTATGTCTGTGGACGTGCAAAACTAGTTCAACATCTGAACATCTGACGGAGACTTTTTTTGTGTGTCTGTGGACGTGCAAAACTAGTTCAATATCTGAACGTCTGATGGGGACCCCTCTTGGACGTCTTCTGGACATGCAAAACTGTTTAAATATCTAAACGTCTCACTAGGGATTTTCTTGGACGTCTTCTGGACATGCAAAACTGGTTCAATATCTGAACGTCTCAAAAGGACCCATCTTGGACGTCTGTGGATGTGCAAAACTGGTTCAATATCTGAACGTCTGACGGAGACTTTTTTTGTATGTCTGTGGACGTGCAAAACCGGTTCAATATCTGAATGTCTGACGGAGACTTTTTTGTATGTCTGTGGACGTGCAAAACTGGTTCAATATCTGAACGTCTGATGGGGACCCCTTTTGGACGTCTTCTGGACATGCAATGCTGTTTAAATATCTAAACGTCTCACTAGGGATTTTCTTGGACGTCTTCTGGACATGCAAAACTGGTTCAATATCTGAACGTCTCAAAAGGACCCATCTTGGACGTCTTCTGGACATGCAAATCTGGTTCTCGGTTTCTGGTCACCACCATATCTCTCAGGACCTGAAGTGGGACATTCACATTGACTCCATTGTTAAAAAGGCCCAGCAGAGGTTGTACTTCCTTCGCCAGCTGAGGAAGTTCAACCTGCCACAGGAGCTGCTGATACAGTTCTACTCTGCCATCATTGAATCCTCTGCACTTCAATAACTGTCTGGTTTAGCTCAGTTATCTCAGTTATTAAATCACTGGTACCCTCCCCACTCTCCAAGAACTGAACTCATCCAGAGAGAGCAAAAGGGCTGACGCTACAGAGCTCTGAGCACCAGAACGGCCAGCACAGGAACAGTTTCTTAACCTCAGGCAATCTATGAACAGTTAACTTTACAATAAATGTGTAATACACAACACTATTTATACATTTATTTAACACACTTTATTTACATTTCCTAGCATTGTACATAACATACCTGTACACACAGATACCATCTTAATATCCTATTTTTTTGTATATTGTGTATTATATATCTTTTATTTTTTTGTATATATTGTAATTTCCTATTTACATATTTTTGTTCTTTTTATTATCTGTGTCTTGTCACTGTCATTCTGTTTGTGCTGTGGAAGCTTCTGTCACCAAAATATATTCATCTTATGTGTAAACATACCTGCCAATAAATGTCTTTCTCTCTATTATCATTACATTTTTAAATCACAGTGATAATGTTTGCTTTAGTTATACAAAGCCTAAATGTCAGTACCCCTCATTAATTCCCATGGAGTGCACTTAAATATTCCCAAAAATTGTGCAACCCTATACATATGTATTTATTTCACTAAGACCCAGATTTTGCATAAACTGGCATAGCCATGAACCAAGCAGATGTGTTATGCTGCAAGACATAGGCCAAATGTTGTAAATAATATTTGGACCAAAATGTACCCGGTCTTGTCCCAAATATTTCAAATATTTTAATTTAGGTGTTTTCATACAGTCAGATAGCAATAAGTTCCATCATTCCAGCATCAAATAAGGTCAACAAGTTTAGTCTATTTTCACTTTTTTTGAAGTTGTTTGAAGTCTTACAGGTTATGCATAAAGCCAAAATGATATACATTCATGGCCATACAATGGGTGTTAACTTTAATCTCAATTTGTATTTGCAGAGAACATGCTTTCAAAATGTAAAAAAAAAAAAAAAAAAATATATATATATACACACACACACACACACACATACAGACAGAAAAAAAAATACACAGAATTGGCAAATATTTTATTTAGTCGGACTCTTATCCAGCAGCGTATCAAAAATGATTCATAATCGCCACGTCAGTGACGTCACACGTAACGTCAACTGAAAAGAGATTCTGCAGATGTACGATCGACAGACACCGCCAAAAATTTGAATGCAAGCAAACAGGTAAGTAAAAACAATAAATTTTGTGTTTTCCAGTTAAGTTTATGACATTAGATGCCGATGGCGGCATTTTGCGCGGGCATTCCAGGCCCATCACATTAACACAAATATCCCGATCCAGTGTCTAGGTTTCAGCATGTTTTGAAATTTGTACTCTAAATATGATCGTAACCAATTGGGGATAACCTTCTATGAGACTTTGCGACCATGGACGCACATTTTGCAGGTTAAAATTTCCATGGTTAATATTATATCTTGTTAGTATCAACGCCTAGGTCTGCATGATAATGAATAATGAGTCATTGCGTCATATAGTCGGACAGAAGACCGAAAATTAACAATTATTTTTTTAATGCCTATTATTGTTAAGTAATGTTAACCAAAACAATTTAAGGCGCTTTAAGTGTTTCCAGGAGAGTAACTTAACTTATTGGGTTTGGCGCCAGTTGTGGAGTGCAACATTTAAAATAAGGAACGCTTAGCAGTGCAAGTAATCTTGAAATTAATCTGATTTATATAACTGTTATTTCATGTCAGAGCGATATATCGGAGTATTTCTCATTTGATCAACAAAGATATAATTTTATATAATTAACGTTAGTTTTGTAATAACGGATATTCTTCTTCATCTCTTTCAGGTTGAAGCACAAGGCTTAAAAAGGTAAGCTTCTGTTCAAGCAGAAAACCTTATATATATGAAGAGTTCATAAGCAACAGCCTCTAAATGCAGTCTGAAATTTTCATCTAAAATGAGCATTTCTATCAGGCTCCTAGGTTCAGTAATAGCAATGTATAGGTCATTTTCTATGCAATTAAAGTAAAATATCTTAACATAAATATAGGAGCCTGATAAAAATGCCCATTTTGGAAGAGAATTTCAGATGGCACTTGGAGGCTTTTGCATCTGAACTCTTCACACATATGTTGTGTGTGATACAATCAAGTTACACAATGCATATCATGACTGTGACAAGCGTCAGCAAATGGGTGTCCTCAAATATAATCAGATGACATCTAATTGCAACTTAAATTGAAATAAATAAATTGTGCACAGTTTTAATAAACTTTAAAAAAATGGAATGTATATAAAGATTTGAAATATTCTGTGTAAGACTTTAAGGATTTTTAATAGAGTTTCTTGGTAAGTAACACAGCACTTTAAAAGTTTTCTCAGGTAAATTTAAATGTGCATCATTTAGTTACATCAAGGGTCAAATCAAATATAAATACCACATCATAATTAAAAGTTACACACTTTTTCTGTGTTTGTGCATGCTGTACAGGTCTGTTATATAGAATGTTCACCCAATAGAGAAGAGTTTTGTTCAGCAAGAAAAAATAATTAAGGAACATTAGAGGCAAGTCAAAAAATCTGTGCGTTGCACTCAAGTCGAACCTGAGATGGGTGGCCAAAACCAGAAAAGAAATCTGGCCTTGAATCTTAATTTCAATGGCAACTGAATGCTCAAAAAAGCTTAACTAAGAAAAATATTCTGTTAGTGTTATTATAATAAAAGTATACCTAATTGGATCTTGGACCTTTTTTTTTTTTTTTTTAAATGGTAACCTATTGGACAAACTTCAAATTCAAAAGCATTAGAGTTTAGCTCCAACCCTTGGAAAAAGGTCCGTGTACGTTTTGATAGTTTGTTTTCCAATTTGAAACGAAATAAGCAGAAACGAGAAAACGGCACCTTTATTCGTTTTTTCGTTTTTTTTAAAAAAACGAAAAAACGAGATTTCGGCTTGATTTTTCGTTTTTTAGTTCAGAGGCATAAAACGAATAAATGACTTCCAAATTCGTTTCCACATGTGGGCGGTCCTTAGACGCCCCCTTCCGCCGATTGGTCAAGCAAATCTGAGCATGTGACGTCATCAGTAGTCGCTCAGGTCTGTTCAACAAAATAATAGTCCTCTAACGTTACTATGGCTACCGATTCTTAAACTGTACAGGGCAGGTCCTGTTGGGCTTTCCTCTGTGCAACTTTACGCGTTTCACAGAAATCTTTACATCAGAAATATTAAATATTAGTCTGCCACCAGCCCGTTTTATTTAGCTGTGCAGAGTTAGATCTGTGTGGTGAAGCTGTGCTAGACAGCGCCGAGCTAGAGAGGATCACTGAC
Organism: Barbus barbus; assembly: GCF_936440315.1. Taxonomy (NCBI): domain Eukaryota; kingdom Metazoa; phylum Chordata; class Actinopteri; order Cypriniformes; family Cyprinidae; genus Barbus; species Barbus barbus. Next base: position 18,941,826 of record NC_136736.1, on the reverse strand, counting down.
CAGTGTTCAGTCAGCAGTCAGAACTTGGGTACCGATGATGGTGAAATACATTTGTACTGAAAATGACCCGTGAGTATGATTGACAGGACGATAGCGGAGGCAATTAAAAGCACAATATAACTTCTGTTAACAAAAACATAATTTTTTTTTTTAATATAAGTGGCTTTGTCTTTGTTTTAATCAAATAATTGTGAACCACAAACTGAGCCTTCGTTTTAAAGGGCGATTTCCAAATATATTTTATTTATTTGTTATAATATGGGTATTTTATGTCACCCGTCTTATTAGTTTGATTATACTAGGCTATACGGGAGTTTTTTATTGTACTATTTTACTGTTGTTTTTTAATTAACAATATATCATAACAACTTATAAAGATCAAAATCTACAGAAGAGATTAACAAATAACATTGGTGTTGTCATAAGTTAACTAATCAGTGGGAAAATTTCCTCACCGGCACAACCCTATTCTTAATGTTGGCTACATGTTACAGATTTAATGTTGAGCACATAATGTTAAAGGCTTCTTAAATACCATTACACTCGGTTGAAGAGTCAAGAAGGTTGTTAAATTTACTGTAGATTTCAATCTGTCATTAGTTGGTGACCCGGTGTAATTATAATAGCATAAATAAAAACAAATACACGTAATAGGCTTTGTATGCCAATAGGCAAAACACATCTGCTTTTCCTCTAGATCACTTTACTATGGAAGCCCTATGGAAGCCCGTTTCCGCCAATGAATAAAAAATAAAACAAGGTAATTGCGACTTTTTATCTCACAATTCAGACTTTTTTTCTCGCAATTCTGACTTTATAATTCGCAATTCTGAGATATAAACTCGCAATTTTGACTTTATAACTCGCAATTCTGAGATATAAACTCGCAATTCTGACTTTATAACTCGCAATTCTGACTTTATAACTCGCAATTCTGAGATATAAACTCGCAATTCTGACTTTATAACTCGCAATTCTGAGATATAAACTCGCAATTCTGACTTTATAATTCGCAATTCTGAGATATAAACTCGCAATTCTGACTTTATAACTCGCAATTCTGAGATATAAACTCGCAATTCTGACTTTATAACTCGCAATTCTGAGATATAAACTCGCAATTCTGACTTTATAACTCGCAATTCTGAGATATAAACTCGCAATTCTGACTTTATAACTCGCAATTCTGACTTTATAACTCGCAATTCTGACTTTATAACTCGCAATTCTGAGATATAAACTCGCAATTCTGACTTTATAACTCGCAATTCTGACTTTATAACTCGCAATTCTGAGATATAAACTCGCAATTCTGACTTTTTTTCTCAGAATTCTGACTTTTTTTCTCACAATTGCGAGTTTATATCTCACAACTCTGACTTTCTCGCACCATAGCAAACCACTCTCCGTGTAAGGCTTTGCAGTACTTTGTTCAATTTGCTATATTTGAACTATATATTGAACTAGATGAATGTTGCGTCCGAATATGATTTTTGAACAAACATAAAAATGACTCATTATTCTTTATTTCTGTGTTTTGCGCTCGCGGTTGGACAGTAGCCTATTACCGCCGGGCTTTCAGACAAAACATTTTTCATTTCTTTATAGTTCTGAGTTTGAGGCAGCTTCTATCACGTTATTATGGAAGCCCGTTTCCGCCAATGAATAAAAAATAAAACAAGGTAATTGCGACTTTTTATCTCACAATTCGGACTTTTTTTCTCGCAATTCTGACTTTATAATTCGCAATTCTGAGATATAAACTCGCAATTCTGACTTTATAACTCGCAATTCTGAGATATAAACTCGCAATTCTGACTTTATAACTCGCAATTCTGAGATATAAACTCGCAATTCTGACTTTATAACTCGCAATTCTGAGATATAAACTCGCAATTCTGACTTTATAACTCGCAATTCTGAGATATAAACTCGCAATTCTGACTTTATAACTCGCAATTCTGACTTTATAACTCGCAATTCTGAGATATAAACTCGCAATTCTGACTTTATAACTCGCAATTCTGAGATATAAACTCGCAATTCTGACTTTTTTTCTCAGAATTCTGACTTTTTTTCTCACAATTGCGAGTTTATATCTCACAACTCTGACTTTCTCGCACCATAGCAAACCACTCTCCGTGTAAGGCTTTGCAGTACTTTGTTCAATTTGCTATATTTGAACTATATATTGAACTAGATGAATGTTGCGTCCGAATATGATTTTTGAACAAACATAAAAATGACTCATTATTCTTTATTTCTGTGTTTTGCGCTCGCGGTTGGACAGTAGCCTATTACCGCCGGGCTTTCAGACAAAACATTTTTCATTTCTTTATAGTTCTGAGTTTGAGGCAGCTTCTATCACGTTATTTTAATAACAGCTGTCAAGTAAAGCGCGTATTATTGTAACACGAGAGTGGATATATATGAATGCACGCAGGTGGATTTCCTTCACTCTCGCATAAAGCGCGCTTTCATCTCTATGTTCTTGCTATAGAATTATCTTATCTCCTGTATTTAATGTTGTAAGATATCGACCAAGCAAGACATCCCCAATGAAAATTATAAATAAATGATAAATAAATGAAAATTTAGTCAATTATATATGAAGAATTCAGATGCAAAAGCGTAAATGCCATCTGCAATTTTCTTCTAAAATTAGTATTTTTCGTTTATATTCAGTTATTTTACTTTAATGACAATGAAAAGAACCTGTACCTGAGAAAAATGCTCATTTTAGAAGAACATTTCAGATGGCACTTAGAGGCTTTTGCATCTGAACTCTTCATATAGACTACAGGCCTATAATATTATCGTTGCTATAGACAATGATAATATAAGTTGGTCTCGTTCTGGTTGCAGTTCAGATGGCACTTAGAGGCTTTTGCATCTGAACTCTTCATATAGACTACAGGCCTATAATATTATCGTTGCTATAGACAATGATAATATAAGTTGGTCTCGTTCTGGTTGCAGTTCTGGCTGTAAACTAGTGTAAAATCTTAGAAGCATATTCAGGAAAACGTTTATGAAAATGTCCAAACACAGGAAGTATGGAAGCCCGTTTCCGCCAATGAATAAAAAATAAAACAAGGTAATTGCGACTTTTTATCTCACAATTCGGACTTTTTTTCTCGCAATTCTGACTTTATAACTCGCAATTCTGACTTTATAACTCGCAATTCTGACTTTATAACTCGCAATTCTGAGATATACACTCGCAATTCTGACTTTATAACTCGCAATTCTGACTTTATAACTCGCAATTCTAAGATATAAACTCGCAATTCTGACTTTATAACTCGCAATTCTGATTTTATAACTCGCAATTCTGAGATATAAACTCGCAATTCTGACTTTATAACTCGCAATTCTGACTTTATAACTCGCAATTCTGAGATATACACTCGCAATTCTGACTTTATAACTCGCAATTCTGACTTTATAACTCGCAATTCTAAGATATAAACTCGCAATTCTGACTTTATAACTCGCAATTCTGATTTTATAACTCGCAATTCTGACTTTATAACTCGCAATTCTGAGATATAAACTCGCAATTCTGACTTTATAACTCGCAATTCTGAGATATAAACTCGCAATTCTGACTTTATAACTCGCAATTCTGATTTTATAACTCGCAATTCTGAGATATAAACTCGCATTTCTGACTTTATAACTCGCAATTCTGATTTTATAACTCGCAATTCTGAGATATAAACTCGCAATTCTGACTTTATAACTCGCAATTCTGACTTTATAACTCGCAATTCTGACTTTATAACTCGCAATTCTGAGATATACACTCGCAATTCTGACTTTATAACTCGCAATTCTGACTTTATAACTCGCAATTCTGACTTTATAACTCGCAATTCTAAGATATAAACTCGCAATTCTGACTTTATAACTCGCAATTCTGACTTTATAACTCGCAATTCTGAGATATAAACTCGCAATTCTGACTTTATAACTCGCAATTCTGACTTTATAACTCGCAATTCTGAGATATAAACTCGCAATTCTGACTTTATAACTCGCAATTCTGATTTTATAACTCGCAATTCTGAGATATAAACTCGCAATTCTGACTTTATAACTCGCAATTCTGATTTTATAACTCGCAATTCTGACTTTATAACTCGCAATTCTGAGATATAAACTCGCAATTCTGACTTTATAACTCGCAATGCTGAGATATAAACTCGCAATTCTGACTATAACTCGCAATTCTGACTTTATAACTCGCAATTCTGACTTTATAACTCGCAATTCTGAGATATACACTCGCAATTCTGACTTTATAACTCGCAATTCTGAGATATAAACTCGCAATTCTGACTTTATAACTCGCAATTCTGATTTTATAACTCGCAATTCTGAGATATAAACTCGCAATTCTGACTTTATAACTCGCAATTCTGAGATATAAACTCGCAATTCTGACTTTATAACTCGCAATTCTGAGATATAAACTCGCAATTCTGATTTTATAACTCGCAATTCTGACTTTATAACTCGCAATTCTGACTTTATAACTCGCAATTCTGACTTTATAACTCGCAATTCTGAGATATACACTCGCAATTCTGATTTTATAACTCGCAATTCTGACTTTATAACTCGCAATTCTGACTTTATAACTCGCAATTCTGAGATATAAACTCGCAATTGTGAGAAAAAAAGTCAGAATTCTGAGAAAAAAAGTCAGAATTGCGAGTTTATATCTCAGAATTGCGAGTTATAAAGTCAGAATTGCGAGTTATAAAGTCAGAATTGCGAGTTTATATCTCAGAATTGCGAGTTATAAAGTCAGAATTGCGAGTTTATATCTCAGAATTGCGAGTTATAAAGTCAGAATTGCGAGTTTATATCTCAGAATTGCGAGTTATAAAGTCAGAATTGCGAGTTTATATCTCAGAATTGCGAGTTATAAAGTCAGAATTGCGAGTTTATATCTCAGAATTGCGAGTTATAAAGTCAGAATTGCGAGTTTATATCTCAGAATTGCGAGTTATAAAGTCAGAATTGCGAGTTATAAAGTCAGAATTGCGAGTTATAAAGTCAGAATTGCGAGTTTATATCTCAGAATTGCGAGTTATAAAGTCAGAATTGCGAGTTTATATCTCAGAATTGCGAGTTATAAAGTCAGAATTGCGAGTTATAAAGTCAGAATTGCGAGTTTATATCTCAGAATTGCGAGTTATAAAGTCAGAATTGCGAGTTTATATCTCAGAATTGCGAGTTATAAAGTCAGAATTGCGAGTTTATATCTCAGAATTGCGAATTATAAAGTCAGAATTGCGAGTTTATATCTCAGAATTGCGAGTTATAAAGTCAGAATTGCGAGTTTATATCTCAGAATTGCGAGTTATAAAGTCAGAATTGCGAGTTATAAAGTCAAAATTGCGAGTTTATATCTCAGAATTGCGAGAAAAAAAGTCCGAATTGTGAGATAAAAAGTCGCAATTACCTTGTTTTATTTTTTATTCATTGGCGGAAACGGGCTTCCATAGGGCTTCCATAGTAAAGTGATCTAGAGGAAAAGCAGATGTGTTTTGCCTATTGGCATACAAAGCCTATTACGTGTATTTGTTTTTATTTATGCTATTATAATTACACCGGGTCACCAACTAATGACAGATTGAAATCTACAGTAAATTTAACAACCTTCTTGACTCTTCAACCGAGTGTAATGGTATTTAAGAAGCCTTTAACATTATGTGCTCAACATTAAATCTGTAACATGTAGCCAACATTAAGAATAGGGTTGTGCCGGTGAGGAAATTTTCCCACTGATTAGTTAACTTATGACAACACCAATGTTATTTGTTAATCTCTTCTGTAGATTTTGATCTTTATAAGTTGTTATGATATATTGTTAATTAAAAAACAACAGTAAAATAGTACAATAAAAAACTCCCGTATAGCCTAGTATAATCAAACTAATAAGACGGGTGACATAAAATACCCATATTATAACAAATAAATAAAATATATTTGGAAATCGCCCTTTAAAACGAAGGCTCAGTTTGTGGTTCACAATTATTTGATTAAAACAAAGACAAAGCCACTTATATTAAAAAAAAAAATTATGTTTTTGTTAACAGAAGTTATATTGTGCTTTTAATTGCCTCCGCTATCGTCCTGTCAATCATACTCACGGGTCATTTTCAGTACAAATGTATTTCACCATCATCGGTACCCAAGTTCTGACTGCTGACTGAACACTGGTCAGTGATCCTCTCTAGCTCGGCGCTGTCTAGCACAGCTTCACCACACAGATCTAACTCTGCACAGCTAAATAAAACGGGCTGGTGGCAGACTAATATTTAATATTTCTGATGTAAAGATTTCTGTGAAACGCGTAAAGTTGCACAGAGGAAAGCCCAACAGGACCTGCCCTGTACAGTTTAAGAATCGGTAGCCATAGTAACGTTAGAGGACTATTATTTTGTTGAACAGACCTGAGCGACTACTGATGACGTCACATGCTCAGATTTGCTTGACCAATCGGCGGAAGGGGGCGTCTAAGGACCGCCCACATGTGGAAACGAATTTGGAAGTCATTTATTCGTTTTATGCCTCTGAACTAAAAAACGAAAAATCAAGCCGAAATCTCGTTTTTTCGTTTTTTTTAAAAAAACGAAAAAACGAATAAAGGTGCCGTTTTCTCGTTTCTGCTTATTTCGTTTCAAATTGGAAAACAAACTATCAAAACGTACACGGACCGAAAAAAACAACTGATTTGTCTGTAGCCTAAAGCCTGGGACACACCAAGCCGACAGTCGGCCATTGGGCCATCAATCCGAGTCTGTCGGGCTAGTTTGTTTGGTGTGTTCCCTCTCTCTCTCATCGGGCTCACGTCAGCGGTAGTTTGCCTAATTTGACATGTTGAATCGGTGTCGGGACTGTCGGTAAGAGAGAGAAATCTGATTGGATGCTCAGTTTAGCGAACAAGTCAGTGCCCGAGAATTAAAGTGAAAGAGATGAAAATTGCCAAGTAAATGAAGGCGGCACAGACAGAGGACTGTTAATTTCAAACCCTATATACATTTAGCGGAGGATCTTCAGGGAAAACAAATTATTCAGTTATACATGTATTTTGTACATTTATTAATTTCTCTGAGAAGTATCTAAACATTTCTCTGCAAAAAATATATTATTGGTCTGCATATATTAATGGTTTTGCCCACTGCAAACCTATTAATAAGTTGGTTTCTTTACATATTTGTAATTTTTGTTTTTGTTCAACTCTTGCAGCTGCAGTCATGAAATGGGACAAAGAAGCTACAGAGGCTACAATAAAGCATCTTGCAGCAGAACATCTCAAACATGCACCTGGGAGGAAGGGAGATGGAGGGCATACAGGGGTGGAAAATAACTGAGGACTTTTGAATGAGTACTGTAAGGCATTTGTGTTTATTTCCATTGTAGAGGAGAACTGACCCCCGACTAAGCCTGGTTTCTCACAAGGTTTTTTTCTCCATTCTATCACAGAGGGAGTTTTGGTTCCTTGCTGCTGTCGCCTCTGGCTTGCTCAGTTTGGGACACTTAATTTCTAGCGATTATCGTCAATTTGATTTCACAGATACTATTTAAACTAAACTGAGCTAGACAATGACATCTCTTAATTCAATAATGAAATGCCTTTAACTGAAAATTGAGTGTGTAATCTTATCATTATACATTACTAACACTCTATCCTCCAATTTGATACTGTTAAGTGCTTTGACACAATCTGTATTGTAAAAAGCGCTATATAAATAAAGGTGAATTTACTTGACTATAGGGGACTTTATACCCCCTCCCCATTTCAGACCAAATATCTTTGTCTTGGGGGATTTTTTTGTTGTTGTTGTTCACTTGAGAGTTAAATTTAGCTTTTAGAATTTAGTTTTATCAGCTTGTTAATATTTTGCTGAAAAGGTCATTAAAGATGGTTAAAAAGTGCTCACTTGTCGTTTCAAACAATTTTTTTTCTGTCCCTTTTTAATTGATCAGATCACATATTTCCAATTGCAAATAAGGCTACTAAAATGTCTTTGCACACCTATATGTCTTGCACAGGTAAGGGGTATTAATTTATTATTAACAATTTTAAAGCAGTACTTCTGCACACTGCCTTTACTATGACTAGAATGAACGTCGATGTCGCAAAAACTTTCATTCTGGCCCCTTAGAGGACGTCTATTGAACGTTAAATATTTATGTCGTATGGACGTTAATACTGAACGCTACAAAGACGTCTAAAAAAGACGTCGCAAAAACTTTCATTCTGGCCCCTCAGAGGACGTCCATTGAACGTTAAATATTTATGTCGTATGGACGTTAATACTGAACGCTACAAAGACGTCTAAAAAAGACGTCGCATAAACTTTCATTCTGGCCCCTCAGAGGACGTCTACTGAACGTTAAATATTTATGTCGTATGGACGTTAATACTAATTCTAAAAAAGACGTCGCAAAAACTTTCATTCTGGCTACTCAGTGGACGTCTTTTGAACGTACGACAAAGACGTTAAATTGACATCGTTTGGACGTGTCTTTGCTCAGTGGGGAAACGGGAGAGCGGAGCTGCCTCCACAGAGACGGACAGCGAGCGGGAAGAGCGAGACTCATACTCGAACGAGCTGTCTCAGTAAGCGCGCAGTCAGTGCGTGGGCGAGACCCAGACAAGCGGCGTGCGCTCACTGCTCTTTTCTGCTCGAGCCACACTCGCTGTTGCGGCATTTGCAGCAATGCCGATAAATATGCATTTTTATAGCACTCACCGAATGGCAGCAGCGAACAGACCGGGGCTTCTGCGGGGCTGGAGCGCGGTGAAAGCGGCGTCTCAGCTGGCAGGAGGTCTCTGGCTCAGCTGCGAGGCGTGTCAACGGCGAGGCGGCTTCTTGGGATCAGCGAAGGCAAGATGTCGTCACTGAAGGAGAAGAAATCTGAGGATCCTATGGCCAGACGGCCGATTATATAGCCAGATAACCCCGCCCATTCTGGCGGGATCTGGCGGGCTCCGTCGCCATAGGCTCGTGCAGCTCCGCTGCCGACACATTGGTTCGTTTTTAACACACTGCACGAACCAATGATCGTGCAGTTTCACTGCGTGATTGAATAAGGCTTCAGTAAAGGAGAAAAAAGGCTTTTTCCCATAGCGTCTTTAGCAAGACGCAGTACGAGTGGAGTATCGATAGGGAACTTGCTATTTTATCATAGTGTAAATAGAATACATTGCTATTTGCACTTAGTGAAAATAGTATCTATCGCTAAGAAAATATGCTATTTGCACTTAGTGTAAATAGCATCTATCGCTATTTACACTTAGTGCAAATAGCCACTGCCAGAGATTTTTGCTTGAGTCTCCTGCTTCTCAAACTTGTCTCAAAAATTCTAACACACTCACAATGTTCTCCTTTAAAGCTTTAAAAGAGATCTCAACAATATCACACACTGTGCTCAGATTTTTCTCCTTGTCTAAAGACTCTGGTGGTCTCATATTTGTCTCCTTTAAAGTTTTAGAAGAGAGCTCAACAATATCACACACTGTGCTCAGATTTGTATCCTTAGCTACAGGCACTGGATCTCTCACATTTGTCTCTTAAAGCTTTAGAATAGATCTCAACAACATCACACACTGTGCTCAGATATTTCTCCTTAGCTAAGGACTCTGGTGGTCTTATATTTTTCTTCTCCAATGTTTCAAACAAGATCTCAACAACATCACAGACTGCGCTCAGATATTCCTCCTTATCTAGAGACTCTGCATCTCTCACATTTGTCTCGTTTAACCCGCAGGCTGTCTTCGAGTAATTTTGACCCGGAGAGAATATTCTTTCTCCCGAAAATGTTACTTAATATTATTGCATTAGACTAAGATTTATTTACTTTGTTCACAGAGGGCATATCTGTCACGGGTCAATAAGCGAGGAAGCAGTAGCGAGTGAGAACAAGAGCTTTATTCCAAGCCAGAGAGTACAACACAGATGAGAACAGGATGATCGTGAGTGACGCAGGAACCTCGATGGACAACACAGATGAATGGAAGTGATGAGAGAAATCCGTGGGTGCAGAGTGAATCCGGAAAATAGAACGCCGACAGGAACGGGAAACTTGTGACCACACAGGAAGACATCAAACAACGATCTGGCAAAGGAGAGAGAACCTGGTGAATCTTTAAAGGTGCGTGAATGAGCTGCAGCTGGCACTACAAACGAGGCTCAGCTGAGCGCTGATCAGTGGTGATGCCTCGGTCACGCCCACACACACATCAACACACACGCACATGACAATAACACGGGACGAGAAGGAGGCAATGAATTAGTGAACCGTGACAGTACCCCTCTCCTAAGAACGCCTCCTGGCGTTCCCAGGTTCACCTACCTGTCGATTGTAATCATCGATAAGAGAGTGATCCAGTATGTCTCTAGCAGGTACCCAACTTCTCTCCTCCGGTCCGTAACCCTCCCAGTCCACCAAGTACTGAAATCCGCGTCCCCTCCGTCTTGAGTCCAGAATACGATTTACCGAAAATGTGGGCTCCCCGTCTACGAGACGCGGCAGAGTGGGGAACCGGGGCTGGCAGATTTATAGTAGAATGAAACACGGGTTTAATTTTGGATCCGTGAAAGACGGGATGAATCCTCCTGTACACTGGAGGAAGGTTGAAGCGGACTGCCACCGGACTAATGATCTTGGTGACAGTGAACGGGCCAATAAATTTGGGAGCAAGCTAATTAGAAATGGAGCGGAGAGGAATGTTCTTGGTTGAAAGCCACACTTTTTGACCCACGACGTAAACGGGAGGCTTAGACCGGTGGCGATTGGCTTTAGCCTTGGTGCGCGCCCTCACTTGGAGTAGAGTCTCACGAGCTCTAGTCCAAGTGCGGTGACACCTCTGGACAAAGGCGTGGGCGGAGGGGACTGCGACTTCGGATTCCAGACTGGAAAAAATTGGTGGCTGGTAACCTAAACTACATTCAAACGGAGATAGGCCCGTGGACGACACTGGTAACGCATTGTGGGTGTACTCCACCATAGACAGTTGCTGACTCCAAGAGGAAGGATTCTTGGAGACCAAGCATCGCAACGCCCTTTCCAAATCTTGGTTGGCTCTCTCGGTTTGGCCATTGCCCTGGGGATGAAACCCTGAGGACAGACTAACAGTCGCTCCCAGTAATTTACAAAACTCTCGCCAAAATTTGGACACAAACTGGGGTCCCCTGTCGGAAACCACGTCCACCGGGACCACGTAAGCGAAAGACGTGGTTTACGACTGTCAACGCTGTCTCCTTGGCTGAGGGTAATTTGGGCAAGGGGATGAAATGGGCCGCCTTCGAGAACCGGTCCACCACGGTCAAAACGACCGTGTTGCCCTGAGAGGGCGGGAGGGCGGTAATACAATCTAGCGCGATATGGGACCAGGGTCTCGAAGGGACAGGCAGCGGTTGAAGTAGCCCATCTGGGGGTCGATTGGAAGTCTTACCAGTGGCACAAACAGAGCAAGCCAAAACAAAACTGTGAACGTCGCGAGCCATATGTGGCCACCAGAATCGTTGCTTAACCAAAGAATTGGTGTGATTGACTCCTGGATGACAAGCCACGTTGGAACAATGCCCCCACTGAATAACGTCTGACCGTAAACCCTCAGGCACAAATAACCGATTCGGTGGGCAACCGGGCGGAGGCGTTACCCCTTCTAAGGCCACCTTGACCTTCGACTCGACCTCCCATGTGAGAGCGGAGACAAAAAGCGTCTCAGGTAAAATGCACTCAGGAGTAGACGGGCGTTCGGAACGGTCAAAAATGCGTGATAAAGAGTCGGGTTTGATGTTCTTGGAACCCGGGCGGTACGAGAGAGAAAAATCAAAACGACCGAAAAAAAGTGCCCATCGAGCCTGCCTGGGGTTCAATCTTTTGGCAGTTCTAATATATTCTAGGTTCTTGTGATCGGTCCAGACAATAAAAGGTACCCCCGACCCTTCCAGCCAGTGACGCCACTCCTCCAACGCTAGCTTGACTGCCAACAACTCCCTGTTACCAATGCCGTAATTACATTCGGCCGGTGATAAACGATGGGATAAAAACGCGCAGGGATGTATCTTGTCGTCTGTGGAAGAACGCTGGGATAACACTGCGCCTACCCCCACCTCTGACGCGTCGACTTCCACCACAAACTAACGTGAGGAATCAGGGGCTATGAGGATGGGGGCTGAAACAAAGCGGCCTTTCAGTTTGGTAAACACAGCCTCAGCTGTGTTAGACCACCTGAACGTAGTTCTGGGGGAGGTCAAGGCAGTCAGAGGCGCGGCTAGTTGGCTGAAGTTGTGAATAAAACGCCGGTAGAAGTTGGCGAACCCCAGAAACTTCTGTAGGGCCTTACGGGAATCTAGACTTGGCCACTCCACCACAGCCTTAACCTTTTCAGGATCCATGCGCACTCCCTCAGACTAAATGATGTACCCTAAAAAAGGAACAGACTGCATGAAAAGCACATTTCTTGTTGAGCTCTGCTCTGATTGGCTGTTTAACAGTGCGGCTCATTTCAGTAGCTCACAGGAACGAAACACAGGGAAAATATATATTTCAATACTTTCACGCGAAGTTATATCGTTGGGTAATTATACTGTATATAAAATGCGGGCATTTTGACGTCGCTGGCTCCTCATCACAAAAAATGTTCTTACCTAAAACTAGTGCCAATGTTTTGCTTTGTTTTATATCGTGTGTGATCGCATAATTTATTTGTATTCATTTTATTTAAAAGAAGAGAATAAGACTCGGACAATTGAATGTGTGTCTGTGTACTTGTTTAACCTACGGTGTGTCCTCTCAGAGAGAGGGGTATTTTGGCTTTGCATGGGTAATTTTATTGAAAACCATGAGTAATTACTGATGAGTGATTATTGATGACTGTAAAATATATAATTATCTGTAGATAAAAACATGAGTCTGTGTAATGTCACCATTTAGATGTGTGCACTGTAAAAAATTAATCATGGGTCTTGTAATTTTCATAAAAAATATTAAGGTGATACTTAAAAATAGTGTGTATATTTCATTAAAGAAATTGTGATTCAGTGTTGTACAGAAAATATTGTGGACTTTTTACTAATAATACCAATAGGTGTGTTTTCCTCTTTTTTTTTTTTTTTTAAGTAAACTTCAGCAGTTTTGAGGCGTGAATTGAGGAACTGAACAAAAAAATAAAGAAGGAAAGAAGGCTACCTATTTATTTTAAGAGAATTAGCTCAATTTTGCAGTTTTATTTTAGTGGTGATTGTTAGTTCCCAGCATGCTTTGCATATAGCTGGATGGAGAGTAATTTTTTTAATTAAATGCTATTTTATGTGTTTTTGAGTGAAGGGAAACATCTATTAATGTTTAATGTTCAGTTATGATTGACTTTTGACAGAATTCCTGTTACATTGAAGTTTCTATTGCACAGTGCAATAATTATCATTGTGCAGAAGAGTAGAGCTTATGGTTATGGATACTGTTAGCAGATTGAAATAGGACATAGGTAAGTGCAATACAATCAACAGGTTTATTGAGTAGTAGCAGAGGGGAATGAGATGAGCAGAATGTCCAGGTAAGCAGGCGGAGAATGGGAATGTCTCTAGGGGATTATCTGAGTTTGAATGTCCTTTTTCCCTTTCCAGGTGATCCGGAGGTAACAATGGAGCATTGAGATGGCGGAGAACTGGAGAACAGTTATAGAAACACCGGAGCAACTGGCAAGTAGACGAAAGGTAAGTGGGTCAGGTTAGTCAACATGGAAAGTTTGAGACCAGACAGTGAGTGATATAGTGCTGCTGATTAGTACTGACAGGTGGCGGTGATCTGAAATCAGGGGATTGGGATCTAGTGAGTGTCGTTGGTGGAGACTGCTGGAACTGTGGTGACTCTCTGACAGATACTACTCCTATAAGGCATTAAGCCTACACTGTAAAAAGATTACTGTAAATTTTACAGTAACTTACTGGCAGCTGGATGCCAGTAAAATACTGTAAAAAGGATTACAGTATTATTACTGTAATTGCATTTACAGTATAATAATGGCTTTACTGTATTTTCATTTACAGTATTTTTACCGTATTTACATTTACAGTATTATCACTGTATTTTAATTTAAAGTATTATTACCGTATTTTCATTTACAGTATCAGTGCTGTAGTGTTTATTTTCATGTAGTTTAAACATTTTTTACCAGTAAAAAACAATCAAATTGGGGTACAGCACTGTAATGCATGCTTTTTACCACTCCATAAAAATCACAATAACTCATGAGCATTAGTTCTGATAATATTCTTTTTAATTGTTGAACATTTTCTTTTTAAAAGTACAAATTACAAGTCATGGTCTCTAGGATGAACTAGCTGAAAAAGGGCATCACCACAGCCGCCTGGGAACTTTGTATCATGGCAAAACATACACATATTGAAAATCAAAACAAGCGAGTACACTAACAGTCAAAAGTTTTTGAACAGTAAGATTTTTGAAGTTTTTAAAGAATTCTCTTCTGCTCTCCAAGCCTGCATTTCTTTGATCCAAAATACAGCAAAAGCCGTAATACTGTGAAATATATTTACTATTTAAAATAACAGCTTTCTATTTGAATATGTTTAAAATATAATTTATTTCTGTGATCAAAGCAAAATCTTCAGCATCATTAGTCCAGTTTTCAGTGTCACATTATCCTTCAGAAATCATTCTAATATATTTACATTTACATTTAGTTATTTAGCAGATGCTTTTATCCAAAGCGACTTATAAAAGAGGACAATAGAAGCAATCAAAACAAACAAAAGAGCAACAACATGCAAGCCATATGACAAGTCTCAGTTAGCCTAACACAGTACACATAGCAAGGTTGTTTTTTTTTTTTAAGAAAACAAGTAGATAGAATACAGATTTTTTTTTTTAAGTAGATAGAATATAAAAAGCTAGTGTTAATTTTTAAAGAAAAATTATTTTAAATAAAAAAGATGACAGATAGATAAAATATAATTAGAATAGAGAGTGATAGAGTTAGAGGGTCAAATAAAGATGGAAGATATGTGTTTTTAGCCGTTTTTTGAAGATGGCTAAGGACTCAGCTGCTTGGATTGAGTTCATTCCACCAGGAGGGAACAGTTAATGAAAAAGTCTGTGAAAGTGATTTTGTGCCTTTTTGGGATGGCACAATAATGCGTCGTTCACTTGCAGAATGCAAGCTTCTAGAAGGTACATAGATCTGAAGTACTGAATTTAGGTAAAGGAATGCAGAGCCAGAGGTGGTTTTGTAGGCAAAAATCAATGCCTTGAATTTTATGCGAACAGCTATAGGTAGCCAGCGCAAATTGATGAACAGAGGTGTGAAGTACGATGTTTTTGGTTCATTAAAGATTAATCTTGCAGCGGCATTTTGGATTAGGTATGCTGATAAACATTTATTATTATTATTATTATCATCATCATAAATATTTAAAACCGTTGAGTAAATTTTTTCAGGATTCTTTGATGAATAGAAAGATCCAAAGATCCAACATTTATCTGAAATAAAAAGATTTTGTAACATTATACACTATACCATTCAAAAGCTTGGATTAAATTTTTTTGGGGGTGGGGTATAGAAGTTACTACTTTTAGTTAACAAGGATACTTTAAATTGAAGATAAAGACATTAATTACAAAAGATTTCTATTTCAGATAAATGCTGTTCTTTTGAACTTTCTATTCATCAAGTAAACCTGAAAAAATTAGACTCGGCTGTTTTCAACATAATAATAATAATAATAATAATAGTTTTTTGAGCAGCAAATCATAATATTAGAATGATTTCTAAAGGATCATGTGACACTGAAGACAGGAGTAATTATGTTAAAAATTCAGCTTTTATGACTGGAATAAATTACATTTTAAAATATATTCAAATAGAAAACATTTATTTGAAATAGTAAAAATATTTCAAAATTTTACTGTTTTGCTTTACTTTGGATCAAATAAATGCAGGCGTGGTGAGCAGAAGAGACTTCTTTAAAAACATTAAAAACCTTACTTTTCAAAACCTTTTGACTGGTAGTGTTAATAAAATGAAATAATACAGTAAAAATGAGTTTGTGTTGTTGTCTTAAATTTCAGTCATTTTGACCGTCAAAGTTGACAAGCTCTCCGATGAGAAACAGCAGGATGGGATTCAGGCAGATCCTTTTTCTTTGCACCCTCTTTCCAGAATTCCAGCTGATCTGTGACTTTCAAAGAATTTGGTGCCACAAAGATTTACTGTCTGAATGAACCTGCAAGCACAAGAAAAAACAAAGCATTATTTTTTTTTAAAGCAGTGTTTATAGAATTTGCCTCAACTGTCAAACTTGGTGCTGTATGCACTTTGATGTTAATAAAAACGTTATACTCTACATCTGAACGCACATAATTAGTTGATAATCCATCACATTCAAATTGTTAAAGCTCCATTTTTTTTACAATGCATTCTCAATCAGTAGAGCAAAGTACTAGAATGCTGAATTAATGGGTTTGATTCCAGGGGAGGTTCTAGGGTTCCGGGGGTTAGCCCAGAGACTTTAATTTATGTATCAGAATACACGGGATACAAGTCAAATAAAAGTACAAGTCAGTGGCAGCAAACCACTGTCTTAATGACTGAGCCATTTATTCAATCAGTTCATTAAAAACTACTGATTCATTCAGGAACAAAGAAACTGTTTTTATGAATGGATCAACGAATCACTGATTCAAGGCATTCAAAAAAAAGGTCAATTCTTTCAGTAATGAAACACTGTTGTGTGAAGAGACGCACAACATGGCTTTGTTTAGAACCGTTTTTGCGAAATAGAGCAAAAAGACAATATTTGCTTCACGATTTAAATCACTTAATATTAACTTCTTGTTTATTGTATTTTGTTGCCCTGACACTTAGTAAAGTCTGCCACAGACCATATTAAATGCTAACCAATCTGTTCATATTTTCTAGTCAGTCATTCTAAATGTGTGTGTGTCCTAGAAAATCAGTGCTTATAATACCATGATTAAAAACATATTTCTTGCTATACGGTAACAGTAATCTAATTTTGTCAGATGGGGATATCGTTATTATGAATTTATAGGCTACAGTAAGTTAAAGATACCTAAAGCAGCTGCATTTTGCTGTTCAAGTGCTGGTTTAATAGAAATAATTTTAATGCACATGAAAACTCAATCTTTATGCACACAAGGCATGGTAATAAAAACATTCAGGGCTTCAGCCCCCTTAGCCCACCCCTAGCGCCGCCCCTGTTTGATTCCCAGGGAATGAATAACTTCATAAAATGTGTAGGGGAGCGCAGGGCACAAACTTACATTGGTTAGTTGTAACACACATGGTTTAAATATTTCCACGCATGCTAGCATAACCAAATTTACAGTATTTACTAGCTGCCATATCAACACTATAAAGAGAATAATGTGCACCAAAATTAAAAATCTTTTGAAGATGTCGCTGAATATTTATTCTACCAAAGTAGAAGTAAATTTCTGGCTAAAGTAAATTTTGTCATCTCAGTTTTTAGTATTCATTTAAAATTAGACAAATCTGCTATTATTTTAATCTCCAATCTGTTATTTATCAGTTTAGATAGTTTTGTAATGCTTCGCTAACTAGCAGAAGACACTAACCAGTTTTAAATTCCAGTTGCACAGATGGGGAACGTTATAACACTGCGTTACTATGTGCCCCACTATTATTAAACTATGCTATTCTATGATTTTAGCCATGCAATTTACACCATTTACTTTTATGAGTTTTAATGAGAAGCCACAAGAAGCAGGTGAATAAAGACTGACATCGATGTTTAATGTTCAGAAATGATTATTTCAAGAAATGTAAAGCATTTTGGCTTGTTTATGTGTCTCATGTCCTATGACAGCTGTGTGTGGAGGGATCATTTATGAATGTGTTTATTCATCTGCACACACTGCTTTGAACTACACTGTATATGTAGCTGTGTGTTGCGATCAGGGCTGTCTCAAGCATGGTTGCAATGTGTTCAGTGTCAAACTCCAAAATTAGATTATTTTTCATTTTTAAAAAACGTCATTATTTTATTTGAAAAAGTTAATGATTTTATTTTATTGACAAAATATTTTAGTTTGTCTTGTATATTTTTTCATTAGACCCAATAATATTTTAAGTTGTCATATGGTTATGTTACCTATGGAGCATGTTGTCACATTTCACTTCCATTCTTTTTAGGTAAATAACGAAAAACATATACACTGTAATTATGAAACAACGCAACATATTTGTACTAGACAAGTGTGAAATTAAAGTGTATTAAAAATTATACTCTGAACCCCATGGCTGTGGATTTACACAAACTAAGACAGTCAAACACTGTTAGGTTGTGCCCCGTGCTCCCCTACTTTAAATACAATATAACTTGCTTTGGATAAAAGCATCTGGCAAATGCATGAATGTAATGCAATGTAAAACAAAATGTATTTTGGGCTACCTAATTCTGCATATCTGTAAAATGGACAGCTGGCTGTATGATGATTCTGCCCTCATATTCAGGATCCTGTTTTTGCTTGGAGAAATCTCCTGTAACAGACAGAGTCACAACACTCTTTTAGTGTTACTATAGTTTATGATCAGAAAAAAAAAATACCATGCAGTAATACAAACATTTTTAATAAAATAAACATGTTTGGTAACACTTTACAATAAGGTGACATTTGTTAACATTAGTTAATGTATTAACCAACATGAACAAACAATGAACAATGCATTTATTAATCTTGGTTAATGTTAATGAAAATACAGTTGTTGTTTAGTCATGTTAGTTCACAATGCATTAACTAATGTTAACAAACACAACTTGTGATTTTAATAATGCATTAGTAAATGCTGAAATTAACATTAACTAAGATATAAATGCTGTAGAAGTATTGTTCAATCTTAGTTCATGTTTACTAATGTTTTTAACTAACGTTAATGTTAACTAATGAACCTTATTGTAAAGTGTTACCACATTTTTTATATTTATAAGCAAAACTTACTATATTAATATATTGCTAGCCCGTTCCTCTCTTTAAAAAGTAAACTCGTTCTGGAGTTAGTGGAGAACAGCAGCGGCAATCACAGGAAAAGACTCCAGTACTCCTCCGATGCAGATGACAAGACCACAAACTTGAAAATAAAATACAAAAGATGTACTTTACAGTGGTAGTTCTTAACTCAGTTTTCCTCAGTATTTCATGTTTTATTTTACGTCTCTCACCGAATTTAGGGACCGTCTCTAAAGTTACATACAACACTGGTACACACGTTTCTAACTGACATAGCATTTGAACAGAATTGCACTTGCGATAAAGAGGCAATGTACAAAAGATATTATGCTTCTCTGTGTTCGTTAACTTCGGCTAACTGACATTATTAACTTACCAGTTGATGTTATCATCGATGGCATTCACAAGAAGAGGCTCCAAAATACACCTCCGACGTTGCAGACGAAATCTAGACAAGAAACTTGAAAAGAACAAACAAAAGAAGTACTTGAAAATACTGTTTAAAATCTTGACTGAAACAGTTTTGTTGCCTACGCACTTTACCTCAGTAATGTTATTTCATGTTAGTACGTGTTAAGGTTAAGTAAGGATTTGCCAGATTAACTAACTTGCATTAAAGGGGTAGCATAACCTACAAACGTGTTTCTCGGTTTAACTAAGGTTTATTTTGACTAATATAGGTGACCTTAGTTTACTCACCAGTCTATGTTATCACTGTTATGGTGGCGTTAATCCGGCCGTCAGTCAGAAAAAAGGCCCCAACTCTCAATATGAAAAAGGACGCAATGAATAATGTTAGTTTGTTGTTAAGTTAAAACATCTTAAAATATCTCAGTTTTGCATAAAACAGAAATAAAATACTTACCTTTTTGTCCAGTTAATAGTGTAACCTTTCTCTTTTGTCCTTTTACCGCTGCTTCCACCAAAGAGTAAATAAAAGGCTTTCCTGTAGCTCAAATAGTAGAGAATGGCGCTAGCAACGCCAAGGTCATGGGTTCGATTCCCAGGCAAAGCAAGAGCTGATAAAATGTAAAAACTGTAACTTGAATGCAATGTAAGTCGCTTTGGATAAAAGCGTCTGCTAAATGCATAAATGTAAATGTAAAAGAAATCTCCCTTGCCATTGGTCAGTTTTTCGCGGGCAAGTTCACTACTGTAAATTTACAGTAGTTTACTGTAAAATACATATATTTTCCCACAATCCTTTGCAGTTTACAGTAAAATACTGTACATACATTTTACATTATCTTACTGGACATATTACAGTAAAATACTGTTCAAATTACAGAAATCAGTTATAGTGTAGTAGCTTTGCTAGTGCAGTACTTTCCAGTATTTCTCAAGTATTTTTCTACTTGAGCTATTTGGCTGTATACAGTCTTTTAAATGTACAAAATAACAGGCCTCACTCAAAATCACAGAATTTTGAGAATCAACTTAAAATAAATGAGCACATTTCACTAATTATATTAACTTCATTGTGTCATAGATTAATTAATTTAAGAGATTTTACATGATTTTTTCAGGTAGATTCCATAAAAAAAATCAAGTCGTAAAAACTACTCAAAAATATTAAGTGTAATATTGTTACCATAATTTTTTTAAGTAAATAGTAATAGTTCCATTTTTTACTGTGTGGGCGTGTGTATGTGTGTGTGTGTGTGTGTGTGTACGAGAGAGAGAGAGAGAGAGACGTTAAAGTTTAAACATGGGCATTTTTGTATTCATTTCATTCGAGACCCACTGTAATAACGTGAAGAGATGTATTCTCTGTTTCCTTGAAAAATAAAAGACAAATTATATTTTTTACCCATTTTAGATGGTCATCCTTGCACGAGGAAAACTTTTTATCTTGGAAAAAAATGTAAGGGAAATTGTATCCATTTATTTATTTATTAATTAAGTTAAAAATGTTATTTCAATTTATCTGCCTGTGTGTGTGTGTCTGTACACGCGTGGACGTGGACAAATTGATCGCTTAATTTCCTTTACTTTTTAATATTGTTTGTTCATCCTTCTTTTTCTCACAGCTCCCATAGAGAAAGAGAGAGAGAGAGCGACCAAAAATGCAAGCGTGCCTTGGAATGAAACCTGATACGACGGACACGCACCGCAGATGCTCCTATACGGAAGATTCAAAACGGACCATAAAATCTTAAAAAACATTACTTTACAGATCATTTATGTTTTTGTCACCAGACGGACAAGTACAAACAACATATAGCTCTCACGGAGGGCACAGACTGACATCGGAATTTCACACTTGCCGATTTCCGCATCTGGATCTCATTATGAAATCAAAGGTCACATATGGATATTATTATTATTATTATTATTATTATTATGAGGTCACAAAAGGTCAAAGCCATTAATAATATTATTATTATTATTATTATTATGAGGTCACAAAAGGTCAAAGCCATTAATAATTTTGTCATATGCTGGCGGTTACTTCCCAGACAGCAAGCAGTGTCGGCCCAGATCCGGCCCACATCTGGCCTGCGTGGATTTTCACACATTCATAACTTGACTGTCAACAGTTTAATAGCATGTTCAAATAAAGCTTTGAAATAGTTTTATAAAAAAGGTAAACCTATCTTTTTAGCCTTTAAACATAGAAAAGGGTTAAGTCAAAATGATAATTGATTAATAAATGAATATATGCATTTTATCTGCTCCATAAATAAGTCTACATAACTTATCTGAATTGTTTAAATGTGTACAATCCACATAAGCTTCTTTTTCATCAACCGTTCAAAATTTACAATCGGTCCGTTTTTGGACAGACAGAAACTGCACACAGGCTCAATGTAAATACATGTCTCTGTAAATCCGCTCTCTGACACTAAATGGCCCTTATGGAAAAGCTGAATTATAGCTGTTTCCCATAACCTTCGTGGATTAATAACACTTCCTCTAGGTATTACATGGAGCGAAGATGAAAAAAAAAATGCCATCGAATCATTTCTGAAAGCAGTCCGAACCTTCAGAGGTACTAATTCATTCATATATTGATTTGTATAATTCCCTTAGCACTCTTTTAAAACCTCCCAGCATTTCTGCCCTATTTTCACTCAAAACGAAACTACTCTGCACGCTGTGCGCACGTGAGACTGCTACTTAAAACCGTGCTTTATGCTGAACAGTATTTATTTATTGTGAGTTGTTCAAATCACGGTAATCGAATGCGATTTTAATGATAATTTAAATATGAAATGGTAATACTAACGTGGGGAATTCTATCATGATTTATCGTTACATCCCTACTTCAGTCATAAAAAAGATAAATTTAACAAATATTAAAAATAACTGTCTTCGGTGCCGACAGCCTTGTGGGCAGTATGCCGAACATAGACTGTAAAAAAAAACATGGATGTAGTGCCTGTGACGTCACTCGTAGGTTTCTGAAGAACGTTTTTGAAGCCTAAAGTGGGCGGAGCCGACCGCCGCCATCTTGGCAGTGCATCACTACGTATCACTCCCAGATAATCGAAAATGGGCAAAAAGGCGGGACGTGGGTGAAGTTGAGGTGCCTGGACTGGTTGCGGAAACTACGCCCGCCTACTGAAAGCAGTGCTGCTGTGCAAAGACAAAAACCATAACTTCGTTTTTGGTCGAAAATGAATTGATAATTTGATGAAATTGATCATTTTGGGACATTCATAACCTCATTTATCATGTGTATAAGTATCTTGGAGAACAGCCCCAGAGAAACCAAGGTCACAGTATAACATCAGTTACTTTTTTTCAGTTACTCTTTGACTTTGTTTTGCTCTGCATTTGTTTAGCCATTCCTCAATATTCCTGTGCCAGCCTGGAGTTATATGGTATTCTGCCTTTGTTTTACTGTCCATTAAATTCTGGCACGTTTAAATTACAGTGTAACTTGTGTACTGTCATATATCTGTCGGCACTTCATTAGACATTAGACAAACAAATTAGATAGAACGCGATCTAACAAACTGCTCCATATAACAAAGCACTGCAAATAAGCAATGACTAGATAACTTGGCAACAATAATTAATCATAAATAATCTTTAAAGGTTTTGTCTTTTTTTTTTTTTTTTTATAACTCAGGGTCAACTGTCTGGGGCTGCACTTCTGCACATGTGAGGACTCGAATGCCGTGACAGCGTATCACGCATAAAATCAGTAACTGTTCGCAATTAAATCCTTTTCCTACCTTTTCTTGTAACTCGATAAAATCCATGGCAATGTATGTCATCTGAGATGCTTAATTCACAATCATTCTGAGCATTATTCCTACTTGCTGGCATTCACATCAATCCACAAGTTGTTCTTATATGTTAGGCTATTTTCATTCAATTTGATGTAAAAACAATAGGCTAAGTATGTCTTCCATCCTTTAATGTTAGTGAACATTGCAAATAAATTGGTTGCAAAACGGTATCCACTCACATTTAACTTTTATCTGGTTGTTACGGTCAGAAAAAAATTGAATCACATTACTATGTTATAGCCTAGCCTATGAGATCACTAGATTTTATACAGATGTTACTATAATGATTCTGTAAATGGTTATCAGCACCCAAATATTGTATATAATGTGGAAGTTACCGCCTTTTGCCTTGGCGTGATATCTCACATTTTGCAGACAATTGTTTCAACGACAATCAATTAATCGTGATTAATTTCAGAAAACAAAATGTGTGATTAATTCATTTTAATTAGTTAATTGGCTTAATTAGTTAATTAGTGTAATTAATTATTTTTTAAAATCGATATGTCTAAAATATTGTAACAAGCACTGCCAAACAAGCATTCTGTTTTCAATGAATATATACTCCAAAGGGGCAACATATCCTTGGATACAAACATTAAAATAATAATAAGAACAGCAATTTTAGAGTTCATCCCACTATCTGTGAGCATAAGTATTGGGAAAGTTGAACGTAAGGCAGATGTAAAAGATTAAAATCTATTATTTAGTTGCAGATCCCTTGCGTGCAATCAGAGCAGTGAGTCTGAGACCCATAGACATCACCATACTCTTGATCTTGTACTTTGAAATGCTTTTTTCCCAGCCTTTAATTCAGCCAATTCCAACTGTTGCTTGTTTTGGGGAGTTTCTGCCTTTTAATCTCCTCTTCAGCTGGTGAAATTCACGTTCAATCTCATTTAAATCTGGAGATTGATTTGGGCAATCTAAGACTTTCCATTTCTTTGCCCTGATAAACTCCTCGACTGAACTGGCAGGGTGTTTTGTGTCATTGTCCTGATGCAATATGAAGTGCTCTCTGATTAGTCTGGTGGCATTTTCTTGAATATTGGTTGCCAAGATGGTTTTGTACCCTTCCAGATTCATTCTGCTACTGTCATCATACATTAAGTCATCGATAAAATTGAGAGGGCTTGTTCCAGAGACAGCTATGCATGCTTAGATAAAGGTTAATCTGTGCACAGCTGATCACTTAGAAAGACCTGTGAGGCAACTGTTCCAATACTTATGCTCACATCAGATAGGGAGAAATTCTAAGGCCCGGTTTCACAGACAGGGCTTAGGTTAAGCCAGGATTTGGCCATAGTTCAATTAGGACATTTAAGTAGCTTTTATAAATGTTCCTTAGATAAAAACATTACTGGTGTGCAACTTGTGACAAAATAATATATATATATATATTTGTTTTTTTGTTTTATTATTATTATTTTTTTTATTTATTTATTTATTTTTTTTTATTTATTTATTTTTTTTACATTCCCCCGTGTGCATACGCTAAGGACGCGCTTTGAGAACTGTACAGCGCCATCAGCGAACAACAAACAAATAAACCCGATGGCTTTTTCATCATAGCCGGTGACTTCAACCACGCAAACTTAAAGACAGTTTTGCCAAAGTTCTACCAACATGTGAACTTTGCAACAAGGGGAAACAACACACTGGACTTTGTTTACACAACAGAAAATAACACGTACAAGGCTGTACCCCGCCCCCATCTCGGGTACTCGGACTACATCTCTGTTATGCTAATCCCAGCATACAGACCACTTCTGAAACTCGCCAAACCGGTTCAAAAACGTATCACAATTTGGCCAGATGATGCTACCTCAACACTACAGGACTGCTTTCAGTGTACAGACTGGAACATGTTTAAAGAGGCGGCCACCTACAACAACCACACAGACCTGCAGGAGTACACTGAAACTGTGACTGCTTACATCAAAAAGTGCATTGGGTGATGTGACAGTCACCAAGACCATCACCACACGTGCAAACCAGAAGCCGTGGATGACAGCAGAGGTTCGTGGGCTGCTAAAGGCCAGCAATGAAGCTTTCAGATCAGGAGATAAAGCAGCCCTCAAAACAGCAAGAGCCAATCTGTTCTGTGGCATCAAAAATGCAAAACGGTCATATGCTCAAAAAATCGATCATTTCACAGACAGCAGAGACACACGAAGCCTGTGGCAAGCCATTCAGACCATCACTGACTACAAGCCCCCGCCACAGGCCTGTGATGATGACACAGCCCTCCCAGATGCACTCAACCATTTTTATTCACGGTTTCAAATGCAGAATGACACACCAGCACAAAAACTCCCCACACCTCCCAACGACCAGGTGCTCTGTCTGTCTCCAGCCGATGTAAGGAAGACCCTATCTAGGATTAACCCATGCAAGGCTGTGGGTCCTGACAACATACCTGGCCGTGTACTGAAAGACTGTGCTGAACAGCTGACAGATGTCTTAACAGATATCTTCAACACCTTTCTGAACCAGGCAGTCGTCCCCACGTCTCAAATCCACAACAATCATACCGGTACCAAAGAAATCCCCAGTGTCCTGTCTAAACGAATACCGTCCCATAGCACTGACTCCAATCATGATGAAGTGCTTTCAGAGGTTAGTCATGCACAACATCAAAACCAGCCTCCCCAACACACTCGATCCGCTCCAGTTTGCATACCGTCCAAACCGCTCTACAGACGATGCAATTTCCTCCACCCTCCACCTGGCTTTTACTCACTTAGAAAATAAAGACTCCTATGCTAGAATGCTGTTCATCGACTTCAGCTCAGCATTCAACAAAATAATCCCACAACAGCTCATTAATAAACTAAACCTGCTGGGTTTAACAATTCCCTCTGTAACTGGATCCTGGACTTTCTAACCCTAAGACCTCAGTCAGTCCGGGTCTGACACAACACCTCGAGCACTACCACACTGAGCACAGGTGCCTCACAAGGCTGTGTGCTCAGCCAGCTGCTCTTCATACTGCTGACCCACGACTGCACTGCCAAGTTCAGCTCCAACCACATCATCAAGTTCGCTGATGAAACAACAGTGGTAGGTCTCATCAGCAAAAACGATGAAACACACTACAGAGAGGAAGTGGCACAGCTGGCTGAATGGTGTGGCACTAACAACCTGTCCCTCAATGTGGGGAAGTCAAAGGACGTTGTGATGGACTTCAGGAGAAACTCCGTTGACCACCCCCCACTGACCATCGACAGCTCGTCTGTGGAGAGAGTCAGCAGCACTAAATTCCTGGACCACCAACACCATGTCACTCTCCAAGAAGGCACAACAGCGCCTACACTTTCTCCGCCGGCTGAAAAGAGCAAGTCTCCCTCCACCCATCCTCACCACTTTCTACAGGGGAACCATTGAGAGCATGCTGACCAGCTGCATCACTGTCTTGTACAGGAACTGTAGTGCAGCAGACCGCAAGACCCTACAGCGGACAGTGAACACATCTGCAAAGACCATAGGTGCCCCTCTCCCCTCCATCCTGGACATTTTCCTCACACGATGCTCCAGCAAAGCCAACAGTATCGTGAAGGACTCCACCCATCCCTCTCACAGTCTCTTCCAGCTCCTGCCATCAGAGCCTGCTCCGCCAGACTGCTCAACAGCTTTTTCCCCCCGGCTGTGAGAGCCCTGCACTCAAATCACCCCGCCCCTCCTCTAAAACCCCATACAGACCCCCTACTTCCTGAAACATGGACCATCTCAAAATCTGTCAGTAGGTTAGTTCTGTAAGGTCCATTAAGTCAAGAACACACAGACAATAAAAATAATTTAAGAATTTTTATTGAATAGATTGCAAACAGGTTGATGTTCCTGAATTGAAATTTGGCGGTATGGCTCTGTTCAGGGAGTCCTCTGACCTTTCATGAGCACCATGAAATAGCAGAGAGTCAGAGGACAGCAGCAGCATTAGGGAACGTTCACACAGTTTAGGACTGTGAGAGCTAAAATATCCCCCCCAAACAAACCACACCTGGCAATCCTCTGAGATACAGAGGATGATTTATTTTAACTATTTATATGCTTAGTAATCTTACGAATATATACGGATAATTTGCAATATGTTATAATCATTACGTTATTTGACTAGATGAGCTATTCCCCCAAAACAGAAATTGAGTGTCTCGAACGGTGTTGTCTGAGCCGCCCTAATTTAACGATTTATATTTATAGGCTATAGTAAAAATTATTAATTAATTACTGAAATGACTATTCAAGACCGCAATAGCTGAAAACATGCTGTTACCTAGAATTATCTGTCTTGAACGGTTTTGACGGTCTACAGTGTAAGCGCTATGACTAAGCCACCTTCTGAGAACGAGCTGAAGGAATTAAACAGCTGGTAGCGCATCCAGGGGAGTTATACTGAGCAGAGCGCGAGCAAAGTAATGATCAAATGCGTTTATTAGTGAAACAAATCAGAGACTTGAGCTCATGGCTTTCTGGGCGTCAAGAATAGCCCGAACGTCGGGACGGAGGTATCGTTCGTAAGCAGCAGAAGACCACCGCCCCATAGCTTTAAGGGTTAAAACCGGAGCAGATGCTGCCGCTGTTGTTGCTGTGCCGATGCGCAGAGAATGAACAGTATAGCGGTCCAGGGGCAGTCCACAGAAATGTCAAAGGAGGCGTAGGTGACAAGAAAACCAGGTTCTGGACATTGTTTTCCCTGCCTGCGTGACGAACAGCGGCTCCTGCGGATCAGCACTGGGGCGGTACCTCAAATAGGACAACATGGAAATCAGAGGACAAAACACAGTGTTAGACTCAGAGATGTACACGATTACGCCTTTAGAATTTTTATCAGTTTTGGAATGTTTTAAAAATAATGTGAAATGGTGATCATGAATTGAGACATCAGAAATTGTTGGATTGAGATTTGGTTCAAATGAACAAGTGTGTGAAGAAATTTCACCACCCCTTAGAAAACCAAAAAAGGCTGTGAGAATGACTGTTTCTAATAACTGATCGGTGTACTGCCCAAAACACCCATCCCGTAATTTTGATATGATTTGTTTAACCAAAGGTAGAGTAAAAGGAAGACGTTTATCATTGCCTTGAGGAGATTGTCTTTTGATCCCGTTCAGCAAAAGGCGAATGGAAGGATTTCCCAAAATACTGGAAGCAGATGGATCCAGGCAGCGCATATGGAATTGAATGCCAGCGACCGTACTTTTGATTGAAGAAGGCTGCAGTTTTCGATCCTCGAAGCAGTGGACTATAAACGCACTAATATATGATATATTGACAGGCAGAGCAGCTACAGATAAAGAAGCACAAAAACTGATGAAATAAAACCATGCAGAGTCATACGATTTTAATGTAGAACTAGCCAAACCCCCCCGCATGTACTGCGCAGCAGAATGCATATAGGATCGAAGAGGGTTATTTAATCTAGAATGGTTTGGCTGATAGGCGGGCATTCCAGGCTTGATTGTGCTGCAGCTGGACACAGGAGATGAAATTTCTGAAAATTGAAGCGAGACAAAGAATCAGCCACTTGGTTATTCAAACTGGGAATATGTTCTGCACGAAAATGATAGTTCCCCATAACTGACAGCCATGTAAGACGTCTCATGAACCTGTTGATAAACGGAACGGATGAACGCCTCTTATTAATTATATTAACCGCCGCATCGTTGTCGCAGAAAAACATAATTTGTTTCCTAGCCCAGTGTTTACCCCACAGAATGCATGCAACGACGATCGGATACAATTCTAATAGGGCTGTCGAGGAATCACCGGCAGGTAAGGAACGCAATTCTTCCGGCCAGGCGGACGCAAACCATTCGTTTTTGAAAATTCCCCCGAACCCTATGGAAGGTGCAGCATCAGTATACAGATTAAGAGCTAAAGATGATTCCATGAAATCATTAAGAAAAAAGGAAATACCATTCCATTTATCTAGAAGCAGAGACCAAAATTTTAGCTCAGATCTACATCCTGTGTCTAAAGTAACTATATCACTGAGAGCTTTTGCAGATTTAGAAAGGTCAAGAAGCCTGGAAATAAAATATCTGCCTTGAGGAATTACTCTCATAGCGAAATTAAGGTGCCCCAAAAGAGAGAGCAAGTCCCTTTTTGAAAAAGATTTTGAATTTTTTGCGACTTTCATAACTTGTCTTATTCGAGCTAATTTCTCGACGGGGAGTGAAGCTTGCATGCGATTTGAATCGAGAGAAATGCCTAAGAATTCGATGACTTTGACTGGACCCACGGTCTTTTCCTCCGAGAGAGGAACACCTAATTCAGAAAAAAGTGCGTTTGTGAGTCAAGATAGAGAAGTCTGATTTTTCGGAAGGAAAATCTACCAGGAGAAAATCATCTAAAAGATGAAGGACGAAGGATAATTTCTCGTTATTAAGAAGAATCCAGCACAAAGCCTCAGACAAGGTATCGAATATTTTTGGACTGCTACGACAGCCAAAAGTGAGTCTAACCGCAAAATACAATTTTTTTCTCCACTGAACGCCGAACAAATGCCGCTGTGAGGGATGCAATGGCATAACTTTAAAAGCATCGGAAATGTCTGCCTTTGCAAGCCAAGCTCCGCGTCCTGCCTTTTTTATGAAATTGATGGCATCATCGACAGTGTTGTAAAACAGAGAAAGTGGGGCTAAAGGAATAAGGCTATTGATGCTGTCAGCCAAACCATTGTGGGGAGCAGAAAGGTCAGAAAATATTCGTTTTTTACCCGAATATTTTCGAGTGGCTAAAAATCGGGAAAGGAGAATTATCAAATGGGCCTATCATGAATCCTTTCTCAACGCCTGTCCCAGCTTGGGGACATTAATGGGAGTTGATGATTTTATTTCTTTCGCTCCATTTTTATGAAGCGGGTTCTCCTCGGGCACACAGACTTTGGGTGGGCGTTCCCACAGTAGCTACAAACATGAAAATATTTGCAATTATGCATCCTACAAATATTCTCATTGAAATTAAAGCAAATAGGAGTACCAAAGTTATTCACCTGGGAGCCAGATTTATGGCTCGGGCCGGGATGAGACATGGAAGAAATAGGTTTAGATTTAGAGCATAAATTAGTAGAATGCGAGAGAGAGCCGCAAACGGAGCAGGACAGGATTTGGTGACCTGTGAAGTGTCTACTTATGAGCGCGAGATCGACCACGGACCAGTCTAGTCTCTGATTAAAGCGTTGAATGAACATAGCTGCCTTTGCAGAAAAAGACTTGTGATACTCGTAGAACAGAACCCCACCGTAAGAGAGAGTTAGATCAGAAATTATGGCCAGATAGGTATCTAGTTCAGCTCTGCGCGCTGGTTGGACCTCACAAATTATATCCCTATAAACTCCAAATGCGGTACAGAACTCGGGAAAAGTTAGAATTTTTGAAAGTCTAGGGTCCCCATCTTTTAGCTCGACCTGTACGTCACCACAGTCTACTATACGCCGTTCACATAGCTCGGAGCCCAGCAAGAGTTTAACGAGGTTAATGTCATTACCTGCCAATATCTGACCCCTCAGCTGATGAGAGAAATGGCAGCAGCTGGTGGGAAAAAAGGCGAGCCAGTGGAAAGAGGTAAGGCGGTTGCTAGGGTCCTTTTAGGTACAAATTCCGTGGTGACGTCATCAACTTGAGGCTGGCGCGGATCGGAGACAGCAGCGGTGGTTGAAGCCGGGGTGGATGTCGATTGAGCAGAGACGGGGGTCGAGGAAGGTCTAGAAGGGGAGCCGTCTTCCAGTGTTGATATCCTAGCGGACATGTCGAGGAGAGAAGATTGAATATCAGAAAGTGCCATAAGCACTGGATCATCTGCTGAAAAAGCACTTGGACCCGGACGAACAGAGCAGCTGACCCGTTTTTGCGCTGGGGCTTTGCTGGCCGTCTCGGGATTTTTGCGCTTCGAGGTGTGCTTTTTTCCGGAGGACTGGGGAGGAGGCACCGGCGGAGATTCAACTGGGATAATTAGAGAATCGCAGAGGAGGACAAGTAGGTCCTCGTGAGAGGCGCCACGCGGAGGCTGAATGTCATTTGTAAATAGGGTTTCCAGTATTTTTGCCACGGGCCAATCGCCGATGCATGGTTGGGACGAGGATTTATTCGCCAACTGCCGAGAAATCCTACGAACGGTAGTGTTAACTTCCCGGCAGGCATCCTGCCCCTGGTCCGATTGGAGTGGGGATGGCCGGGTTTCCTCAGAAGAGTCTTGCCATTCTTCCTCGACAGCGGCGGAAGTCATAGACAATAGGGTGAGTAGAATCAGTACTTTTACGGTTAAAAACATGAGTGATTTTACCAGCGTACAGATCAGCAGTAGCGAGCAGCAAGCATGTATGAGCAAACTGAATGTGCTTTAAATAGGGCGCCTTTTTTGAGCTTGGCCATTGAGCAGCGAGGGGAGTTACCCAGCTAATGCAGCTCAGCTGGAGCAGATCAGCTGGCGGGACAGTGTTGAAGCAATAGCATTAGCAGCGTCTTGACTACCTGGCCTGCCAGAACTGACGCTGACGCTCGATTTTGTGTATAGGTTTATAGTGTTTTACTTCATTGTTGTATGTCTGTATTTATGTAGCACCGTGGCCTTCTGAGGCACGACATCTCGTTCCATTGTATGTCTCCACATGTAGCGGAATGACAATAAAGCTCAACTTGACCTGAGATATATATATATATATATATATATATATATATAATTATTATTATTATTTATCTCAGCTTGTGGAAAAGCTTTGTGAAGGACTTTGATTCTGGATGTAGCTTTCTCTTTACCACCAGTGTTTTTTTATATATATATATATATATATATATATATATATATATATATATATATATATATATATTTGTCATTGTATAATTATGGGTACAAAACGACTTTTAGTACTAAAATAAGTTGGTGTTATATAAGTTAATGAAATATATAGTTTCTAAGTGCAAATTTAAGTTAAATCCATAAAACCTAAAATGTTTCTAAGGTAATATACGTTAAAGGTCTGGTAACCACAGTTTTTATTTTTCACAGTTACAATTTTTACCATAAATTGCACTTTTGTTTTTTTTTTACAGTTTGAATATCAATTTGAGAAAGAGGCATATCACATCTAAACCAAGATTTAAACTCTTTAGAAACATACTTAGGGAGCCTATTACCCCTCATTCTTTGTACAAACTAATTTTTGGTAACATAAGCTTAGCCAATGATGGGCATGTCAACATATTAGATTTTTAAGCGAATGGTATTGATTCTGCTCAACACCAGTGAGGCCTGCAATGCTGTATAATGCTATTGATGAACCATCAGTCTTGTATAAAACTGTGGAGGCATGCAGCATCTTCTAGCAAACAGAGAGAAGAGACAGGAGTGAAGAGAGTAAGGAGAAAAAAAAAAGAAAAAAAAATATCAATGGACAGTGATGGAGAGCAGATACCAGGGCCAAGATGCAAGCACAGCAGACACACTAAGACGTGTGTCTATGGCTTGGGTATCCTAAATTAGTGGAAAGACAAAAGCAAGGAGAGAGAGAGACAGAGAGAGCGAGAGAGAGAGAGAGACTGTAAGCAGCTGTATTGATCCTACTTCAGCCAATCAAACCATCATGCATGACCACAGGGTAATTAGTTTGAGGTGTTTGCTTGACATGTGCAGGTGCACATTTACACAATCTAAAGCCTTACTATGTATTCAGATGAATGGCTTTTCTTTTTCTAACACAATAACAGGTACTTCAGCAGAGAAAATCCTGGGTGGTGAAAAAGATTGAAAGCAGAGCGATGGTTGTGGAGGGTGAGGATGGGGGTATGGGGTTTGTCTCCCGGAGACAGAAGAAAAGCTGAAATCATAACAAATTTTTCCCCTAGATCCACTGCCTGCACTGTAATGACCTTAACCAGATGGGAATTCGTTTTAATTAAAGTGGAGGGAGATCAGTTATGCAGATGGTTGTCGACAAATATTAGCGGAAATAGACTGTTTAAGGGTTTAATGGTCTAGGCACTTATCACTCCTATTTTCTGTACCCAGCACAAACTGATAAACAGGAAAGGGTGTTGTTAATCAACCGTGGAACCTTTAAAGCTGGAGATAAGGAGACATTTGGAATCTTTGTAAATTAACTTGAGATTTGGCCAAGACTCTGGTATGCTTATGTTCACATATACATATGTCAGACTGACATAAAGGGTGTTTTCATATATAGTTTTATCATTTATAATTTATAGTTTTAAAAGAACCAAACCCAGTTCACTTAAAGTGAACTAGGAAGGGAACTATCTGAAATTTACCTCATTCCTTATAATGTTCACAGCACTGCAAAAACGCCTCATCTAGTCAAGACTTACAATCTTATTTCTAGCCATAAAATCTTATTGATCTTATTTTAAGAATAAAATACTATGCAAGAGCAGATTATTATGATTGTTTTAAGATTATTCTTACTTAGTTAACAAATCTTAAAGTTAGTTATTTTACCTGCAAATTAAGCTTATTTACCATCACAGGCATCATTTGAGGCCAGCCTTGTATCGTTTAAGACTTTGTTTTAGCTGTAATAACTGGTTTTAAGGTTTCCCAGTAAAACATGCTCAATAATCACACTTAGGACTTGTTCATTAGTATATTTTATTCCAAATGCTTGTTTTGTCAACACCAACACATTTACCAACACAAAAAATTATCTAAGACTCAACAGTATTAAGTCACCATACTCTTTCCAAATATCCAGTATGGTTTTCAGTTTTAAGTGCAATGACATCTTCCAGATTATATTTTGTCAATACATACACACTGTGGTAACGCTTTAGATTACAGCCCGCAATGTACCGCGTAATTAAACAGAATTTACAGTTTACCTATTTGTAACTATAGAGTAACCTCCACAGCATCTACTTGTAGGTATAAGGGAACAATATGCAATGTTTGGGGAATAAGGGGGTAATAACCTGTGGAATTATAAAGCATTTTTTTCATATTTGAAATTTGCTGTCAACCAATCAGGAATTCAAGTAGTACAGACTATGCAAATGTGATGCATCCAGAGAGTGAAATGCTCGCCCGCACTCAGCTGTGAACTCTTGGTAAATAGCATAAAGCACCGGCGTTAGAGTTAATCCGAGGATAGTAGCTATAAAATGGATTCAACAGATCTTACGCACCTGCAACGCTTCTGTGAACAGAGAAAACACAATACAACTATAGACTTACATAAAAAGGAATACAGTATATATGCCTATACACTAAATATATTTCACGTAAATATTTGACAGATTAACAAAACAAAATAAAAATATGCTGAGTTAGGCCTACGGTTCATTGTGACGCATTCCATCGTTCTCGGAAAGGAAAACGACACGCAGAAAGTTGTTTTCTTTATTTTGCAAAATCTTTACAGTTTTATTTGTTTTGCAAAAGCTTGACAGTTTTGAATTATGTCTTGCATCTGTATAAACAACCAGCGTTGGTATGGCCGTATCACGCTGGCGCCTCGCGCACAAAGACACATATTTTTGCGACATTGCAGCCAGTTCATTATCAAAATAAAATACAGTTAAAGGAAGGCGTAAAAAGTTACAGTGCTCTGTTGTCCAATCTGTTGCGTTCAGCGTGACCACCGCCTCACTGTGCTGTTGTTGCTGATGTGAAGGATGATGTTTTACGTCGATGAGAGTAAAAGCCTATAATAAATAAGCCAAAAATTTAGTAGATATGTCGCGAATATGGAAAAATTTGGATTCGTGCTGAGTGAGAGAGGTAGGCATCGGTTTCACCTTTAATTTTTTTTTGGAATTACGTTTTTATAGCCTTTTATAGCTATAGCCTTAAATTTAGAGGATTTGTTGTGGAGAGAAACCAATAACTGTGTTTATAATAATTGCCGGCATTTTAGCCTACATAATAACCTAATAAAATGCCACTCGGCTTAGCCTATGTTTTTATTCCTCAAATCGCAATTTTATACAAGTAGTGGTTTTTTTAACAATGCATCAAACATTTTTAAATATCCTTAAAAAAATACTTTAACGTCTTTAAAGCATTAATAGATTTTTTCTTTTGTTTAGTAGCCTACATTTAGAAATTTTAAAATATAGAAAGGATGATTGTCACGAATCTGGTCCATGCTCTCCCGGTCAACCGCCACTAGAGGTCACCCGTTCACCACATTGACTTTTTCACTCACAACACATTGGACTCCATTTCCCACAACCCATTGCACTGACGACATGCACAGCTGTCACAGCTGATCTCGCCCACACCTGATTATCATTTCACTATCACCATCACTCACTATCATTTCACTATCACCATCACTCACAGGCTTAAATACAAGATTCAAGATAAAACTCTTGAATCTTGTATTTAAGCCTGGGACTTGCTCTTGCTCACAGAATACTCGGCCAGACAAGGATCCAGCAGCTTCTCAAATGAACATTGGCCAGGTATGGACAGACAGAGCAGAGGCCCACCAGGGCGGAGCAGGCGAGACCGGAGCCCACCAGGGCGGAGCAGATAACCACCAGACCCGAGCAGAAGACCCTAGCCAGGAAGCAGACTGGGCAGGAAACCACGGCAGAGTCTGAGATCTGGGGGAAACAGAGACAGACAACACAGGGAGAGCAGAGACAGACAACACAGAGAGAGCATCCATGGTCTCAAGAGCCGTGGCAGGGCAGGACGGAACCAGAGCCCACCTGGGCAGAGCAGGAAACCCCCAGAGCCATACAGCTAACCACCACCGCGGAGCAGACAGAGCCGGAGCCCACCAGTGTGGAGTAGACAGGGCAGAGGATCTCCACGGTGGAGCAGGCTGTTCAGGAAGCCATGGCAGGATCAGGGATCTGGGGAGAACAGAGACAGACACCACAGAGAGAGTCCCCATGGTCACAGGGGCCGTGACCGGGCAGGTCGAGAGCTCATGGACGGTTTCTATGGCTGTGGCAGGACAGGACGAAGCTTCACAGACGGCCTCCCTAGCCGTGACAGGGCAGGGCAAGGATTCACAGACGGCCTCTTTGGCCGTGACAGGACAGGGCGTAAGTTCACAGACGGCCTCTTTGGGGCGCTCTGGAGGAGCAGGCACTTGAGGGCGCTCTGGAGGAGCGGACACTTGAGGGTCTGGAACGGCACTCCTGGCCGTGACTTGAGAACTGGATTCTCGAGGTTCGGGATCGGCACTCCTGGGCCCGTATCCCTAAAGAATTTTTGTGCAAAAAGTGGCTCCTAGCGGCCAAATTCTAAGAAAATTCTCAGAGTCATGACGTTTTCTTAGAATTTCCCCTAAAAGTGACACGAAAATCCCAGTTAATATAAAAGCTATTCCTCAAGATTCCTAGCGCTTAAAAGGGCTCCTAAGGTGAGATCTGCTAAGAGCAGGGAAAAGGACTTTTAGTGGCTTAGGAGTTCCCCTAAGCAGCTGCACAAAATGGCCAACAGAGGAGGCAGGAGAGATGTCCTGCAAACACTGGATGACAGGGAATTATTGAGACGCTACAGATTGGATCGTGCAGGAATCATGTTTGTGGTGGATCTCCTTAGAGATGCAATTACTACTTCATTAAGGACAGCCCCTTGAGATAGGTCATCTTGTTTTCAATGGGGTCCATATGGGAGTGAAAGTACAAAATATGCCGGCTAGGATATTAATATGAGCAAATAAGACACAAATCATTATTTGAACAGGGTGTAATGAGCTTAAGTTTTCACATTCTAATGTTAGGCTATAACCCCTACAGCTTACTATTCATTTTCCAGATATTTTCTTGAATGTGAAATATTATTTACAATTACAGTCTGCATAAGATTAGAGTGTATAATTGTTTATTGATTTGAGGGTACATCCTTTGCTCATTATCACCAAAAGTTCATTTATCAAACTTGTAGGATCAACCAATCACGGCTTTTGAAATGATGACTCATACCTAGCAACGGGGTCAACCACACCTCCTCACTAAGATAGGATTTTCCATCCATTCCTTGCTCAGAGTTCACTGAAAATGTTCTGGAATCACTTCTAAGCTAAAACTCCTGGCAAGGAATTTTTAGGTTAAGTTAGGAGCTCTCTGAGAGGATTCTCAGAATCTTTAGGGATACGGGCCCTGGCCGTGACTTGAGCTACAGGAAGTTCTGGAGTGGCCTCTGTGGCCGTGACAGGGCAGACAGTGAGTTCAGGAACGGGCGCCACCACCTCGGGAGGTTCTGCAGCGGAAGCTGCCACCTCTGGAGGCACTGGAGCAGACATGAGAATAGAAGAGGCCTCAGGAACAGACTCATGGACAGGAGAGGCCTCAGGAGCACAGTGTGCAGCCCACACACTCAAAATGGCGAACGCCATAATGGGAAGCACTGAGGTCAGGGGAACAGTCTCTGTAACAGCCAGGGTTGAGGCCCTGGGAATGCCAGCTACTCGCATCGACATCAGTGGTGGGTCCGTCACACTGGATATCAGAACTCAAAAGGACTGACCTTGAATCTGTGGTAACCGCCTCTGGCAGTTCGGCGGAGGCGTGAAGAGACTCTGGCTGGAGCACTGAGGCGTGGTGTGACTCTGGCTGGAGCACTGAGAAATGGTGTGACTCTGTTACAGGGCTGACGAGACGTGAGATGTACGGATCCATTTGCAAAGCTTTATTGTAAAACGTGGTCATACAGGCACGGTCGGGAGACAGCAAACAGGTATGGCAGAGGCAAGACAGAGCAATCCGTGGAACAAGCGAGGGTCGGCGATCGGCGTACAATATCCAGACAGGGCAAGGCAGAGAGATAATCCAATAAACACGGGCAGGGTCAGACACGGCAAGACTCGGAAAACTAAGACTAGAAAACGCTTCGTAGTGTAGCTAGGCTAGACAATACTTGGCCAATGTCCATTTGAGAAGCTGCTGGATCCTTGTCTGGCCAAGTATTCTGTGAGCAAGAGTAAGTCCCAGGCTTAAATAGTGAGTGATGGTGATAGTGAAATGATAATCAGGTGTGGGCGAGATAGTGAACAGCTGTGCATGTCGTCAGTGCAATGGGTTGTGGGAAATGGAGTCCAATGTGTTGTGAGTGAAAAAGTCAATGTGGTGAACGGGTGACCTCTAGTGGCGGTTGACCAGGAGAGCATGGACCAGATTCGTGACAATGATGCTCTATTGGCTGTGACTATAAGCGCAGCAGGTTAAGATACCATCTCTTTCTGTTTTTTTTTTCTTTTGGTGGAAAAAAAACACTGTACTTTATTATTATTATAGGCAAAGACCATTTAAAAAATAACGTTACTAACCGGTATTTTTTCTACTCGAAACTTGTTACCCTCTTGTTACGTGTTGTTACTGTGTAAGTCTAACATCTGCGGGCTGTAACAAATAAATATTTTTATTATTTAACAATTTTAACAAATATTTTCCAAGAACAGAATGCAGAAAAAAACTCATTTGCAACCACTTATACAAAATACATAGAACACACACAAAATCATGTTCTACATTTATTTTTAATAGGCATATTGGCAATTTTCCCTTTCAGCTGTGGGCAGGAGTCGACAAATTTCTGGAGATCTTTTGCATATGCTTGCAAAGTTGTCCCTGCAGTATATGAGGGAGCAGAAAAGTCCTCCCCCTCTGATGCAGTTTTCACCTGTGATCACAATTAGAGACAGCGGGCTCGGTGAGCCGCGGACAGCGGCGTCACTTGGGGGAGCCGCCGACGGTGGGTTGGCTTTCCCCACGGATGGCGGACTTGGGTGAGCCGTGGACGGCGGCGGATAACTCCCGCGATAGGTGGGCTGGAGGGCTCGCGGCCAATGGACTCGCGGTGATCACGAGTGGTGACTTCCTTGCCGCGGGACAGACAGACAGGAACAAAACAAAACGAGGTGAAGGGGCGCCGCTTACTGTATGATGTCTGGTCTTCTGTCACGGTGCACACAGCAGGGAGGAACGAGGAACACGCAGACAAGGATGTAGCTCAAAATATAGTCTTTAATGACGACATCAAGGCAGGGCAAGACAAGGCAAGGCTGACACAGACAGGAACACCGGGGAGTAACGAGTAGACCAGACGAAATCAAACTGAACAGACAGGACTATAAATACACATAGATAACGAAACAAACACAGCTGGACAAGGATTAACTAATGATCACACTAGACGAGGACAGGAAACAAACCAAATATGGATACAAGAGGCAGGAACACGACACACATGACAGAGGACTGACGACCCCCTTATTCCCCAAACTTTGCACATTGTTTCCAGTTACTTACACGTACGTACAGCTGTAAGTTATGCTCACGCGGAAAATTGCACTTTGTGTGTCATACCACGTAATTTCAGAATAGGTGCCCTTTAGTTATAAAATACTTACAGTATAAATGCTTTATAATTCCACGGGTTATTACCCCCTTATTGCTTATTGAACATATTCATTTTTTTTCTATGCTGCTTAACAGAAAAGGCATAATCTTCAACAGTCTTAACATTTTACCAGAGGACTGAAGTTTATTATCATTAGATGCTAAAGTACTGACACTGATCGTACAAGGTTTGTCCCGTATGTCTACTGGTGAAAAGGGAAAACTCAGCATGGCTGAATTGAACATGTCCAGCTCCATCTGTCCCGAAAAAACAAGGTATTTTAACACACATTTAATTTCCATGGGTGCAACACCCTCGAGAATGATGTGCATTATGTCCTGTGGAGTTTGCTCAATAAGGTCAAAGTCTGGGAAATCAACCAACTTGCTTCTTCTGTTAATTCCATAGGTGGTTTTGAGAGCTGATTTCAGGAATTCAGTACTAGCCCTTTCTATTTCAAGGCACTGCCTAATGTGTTTTTCCAGGGTCCTTTTAGTGCATTTCTTCAAAGGTACATTCACAATGCCTGCACTTACTGTAGGTAAAACCAACTCCTTCCTTGAAACCAGCAAACTTGTGTTCTGCAAGTGTGTTACCACACACTGAAACTACAGCAGCAATAATAAATCCATTCCACCTTTCTGTGTTGGATTTTGATGCCATTATATAGCAACTGCAAGTCTTCATTAATTCTTTGTAACACACCATCAACGCCACACTCATCAATATCATTAGCTTTTGCTATAGCAAGGAGTCTGATTGCAGCAAGCTTTGACCTGAACTTGGGGTCTATATTTCCTAAAGTATAATAAACCATCAGTAGTTTATTTACAGAAGCGTGTGACCCCAGGGGATAGCATATCTCTATTTCATATGTGTACAAAATCAACTGCAAACCAGGGGGTTTTACTGAAAACAATGGGTGGGATTTGAAAAGACTCCCATCAGTAATGTCATACAAAAAAATCATCTTTGTGTGAGCTCTGTGGTGTGGTGCTGATCATATCCAAAATTCAAGAATTGGACAACAACTGTTCAAGACTCTTAATTAAGGGTACTTTTGTTTTTGATTGCAAGAACCCTTGATTGTCCTTTCTTAACTCTACAGACCCTTTGAGACATAACAACCTCCTCTGGTTTAACTGGGTTCAAAAGCACCTGAATGGTTTTGTTCTGCATGTATGTGGAGGCCATAAAGGGGAAGGGATCCTGAAAATTGTCAAATGCTGTCAGTGCCTCCTCTTGGAGCTGCTCCGCACTGTCTGAATATCTCTCGAAGATCTCCTTTATTTGGTTCCTTAATGTATCCAGACGGGAAGTTTGATACTGCTGAACTGCAGAGACAATATTGTTGACACTCCTCTGAAACATATATATATATATATATATATATATATATATATATATATATATATATATATATATATATATATATATAAACTTGTTTGTTCAGGGGTAAAATTCTGTCAAATAAAAAGGAAAACTCAAGTAACCCCCTCATTAATACTGAAAGACAATAAACAATTGTAGTCTTAATAGTGTGCATTTGTGAGAGAACTGATGTATTTTGCTAGGATTACACCTTTATAAAAATGTATTCATGACATTTACCATTAAACTTTAATATTAAAATTCTATTACTTTTGATGCACTGAAAGGGATGTTAAAGTGTTCAACCTCAAAAAGAAAAATCTGTCATCATTCACCGACATGTGGTGAACTCCAAATATGTATGACTTGTAGGACACAAACTGTAAGAATGTAGGTAACCAAAGAGATCCCATTTCTCAATTACTTTAATAGTATTTCCACCTGAGAATATGGAATTAAATGAAAATATTATTTGGTGTTCTTCAGATAAATGTCAGTCAGACAAGACTGTAGAATAACATGACGCTGAACAACAACAGATTTTTCATCTTTTAGTGAACTATCTATCTAAATGTTAACTATTAATTACATGCAGTGGAATACCAGGGACAGGTGGCATTTTCCCTGGACATTAACAACAAATGCAGCTGCACGTCTGGTAAGATTTTCACTTGATGAAGCTTCTTCCTAGACAATAAAATACATAATTAGAGTCTAGACTACTTCAAATAAAGTGTTCTATAGCAGTCTAACATTATCATGATAAACCCCCCCCCCCCCCCCCCCCCCCCCAAAAAACACCAACATTACTTGATGGAAAATCCTCAATCTCCTGCTGTGACATTTCAGTTGGAGTGTCCAGTGTGTCTTCACTGCTGGTCCTTTGCATCCCTCTTGTTTGAGTGCTACAGTCTAAAAACACTGGTATGTCAAAATTTTCACCTCCAATTCTAGATGGCTCAGATGTAGCTGTTGTCATCCATCCAGTGTTTGGCTGCCCAGTCGCAAAATACAGAGCATGTGAGCGTCTGACATGGTAGTAGAAGGAATTGAATTGAATACTCTGTATTGTTCTGGACACCCATCAATTCCACATATAACACGGAAATCTGGGTTGCGCTGTGTTGTAATGGCTCAACAGACACTTCAAAGTTGAGGCAACGAAAACTAAGCAAATCACGCACCTCCAGCAGGCCATGGTGTTGAAAAAAAATTCAGTGCATAAAAATGTGTTCCGACAGTAAATTTGTTCTTAATGAAAATTTCGTTAACACTTTAGAATAATGGTCTGATGTTAACAAGTAACTATGCAGGAAGGAATAGGTAGTTCCACATTAACACTTAATTTAATACTATTAACTAATATAGAAACAAGATTAACTAAGCAGTAAGTAATAGGTAATTTAGGACAAAGGTCCTTATTAGGTATTTCATAATTACTAAAGAAAAATATCATCATTGAGAACTACTTCTGAACTATGACCAATTAATTACTAATCACAACAGTAACGTCTATAAAGTGAACAATTAGGTTCTTTGTGGAAACTAATTTATGAATATTTAATTTAATTATTACATTTACAAATGTAAATAAGGAAATTATGCTTATGATTGGATTATTTCACTATTATGTGCTCCATTCAGTTCAATGAATTATTGATCAAACAAAAATGAACATCAAATAATGATGTTCAAAAACAATTTGCATCCTTGATGCAGTCAGTGTCTGCATTTATATTGTTAAGCACAAAACCACATCTTCCAGATTAAAAAGTCTGGTAGAATATCACTATTTCCTCACAGAAATGTATGGCTGTGTGTCAGATATAAAATATGTTAAATAAGTTTATTGCAAATTACTTGTGAAATCCATGTTACCCCCTCACTAATTACTCAAGCGTTACCTTGTCAGTCTATAGGAACTACTAGTGATCTGGACCATTATTTTAAAGTGAAAAAACATGTTAACCCCTCATTAATAACTCAAGCCTTACCTTGTCAGTCCGCAGGAACTACTAGTGATCTGGACCATTATTTTAAAGTGAAAAACATGTTAACCCCTCACTAATTACTCAAGAGTTACCTTGTCAGTCCGCAGGAACTACTAGTGATCTGGACCATTATTTTAAAGTGAAAACCATGTTAACCCCTCACTAACATGTCACCCTGCAAGAACTATATACAACATAAAAGAACTACAGTGATTGGGTCTAACGTTTTTTTTTTTTTTTTTTTTATAAGCACTGAAACATTTAAATACAAGAAAACACTGCATAATGCAAAAATGCACAACTGGGTGTGCAAGAATAAAGCACTGTACAAAATATTCCGAATTAAACTAAAATGAACTCTTAAAATAAAATTGGCACAGTGATTAAACCTAGTCACATTCTGCATTTCAGAATGAAACAACATTCAATACATTCAAAAAACTGTGAAGAAAAACTAAGCTAACATTATGTCTAATATATATATATATATATATATATATATATATATATATATATATATATACACTCACCTAAAGGATTATTAGGAACATCTGTTCAATTTCTCATTAATGCAATTATCTAATCAACCAATCACATGGCAGTTGCTTCAATGCATTTAGGGGTGTGGTCCTGGTCAAGACAATCTCCTGAACTCCAAACTGAATGTCAGAATGGGAAAGAAAGGTGATTTAAGCAATTTTGAGCGTGGCATGGTTGTTGGTGCCAGACGGGCCGGTCTGAGTATTTCACAATCTGCTCAGTTACTGGGATTTTCATGCACAACCATTTCTAGGGTTTACAAAGAATGGTGTGAAAAGGGAAAAACATCCAGTATGCGGCAGTCCTGTGGGCGAAAATGCCTTGTTGATGCTGGAGGTCAGAGGAGAATGGGCCGACTGATTCAAGCTGATAGAAGAGCAACTTTGACTGAAATAACCACTCGTTACAACCGAGGTATGCAGCAAAGCATTTGTGAAGCCACAACACGCACAACCTTGAGGCGGATGGGCTACAACAGCAGAAGACCCCACCGGGTACCACTCATCTCCACTACAAATAGGAAAAAGAGGCTAAAATTTGCACGAGCTCACCAAAATTGGACGGTTGAAGACTGGAAAAATGTTGCCTGGTCTGATGAGTCTCGATTTCTGTTGAGACATTCAGATGGTAGAGTCAGAATTTGGCGTAAACAGAATGAGAACATGGATCCATCATGCCTTGTTACCACTGTGCAGGCTGGTGGTGGTGGTGTAATGGTGTGGGGGATGTTTTCTTGGCACACTTTAGGCCCCTTAGTGCCAATTGGGCATCGTTTAAATGCCACGGCCTACCTGAGCATTGTTTCTGACCATGTCCATCCCTTTATGACCACCATGTACCCATCCTCTGATGGCTACTTCCAGCAGGATAATGCACCATGTCACAAAGCTCGAATCATTTCAATTTGGTTTCTTGAACATGACAATGAGTTCACTGTACT
Source organism: Barbus barbus (assembly GCF_936440315.1). Lineage (NCBI taxonomy): Eukaryota > Metazoa > Chordata > Actinopteri > Cypriniformes > Cyprinidae > Barbus > Barbus barbus. The sequence goes on along the minus strand of NC_136736.1, from coordinate 18,897,391 downwards.
AAAATGGCCCCCACAGTCACCAGATCTCAACCCAATAGAGCATCTTTGGAATGTGGTGGAACGGGAGCTTCGTGCCCTGGATGTGCATCCCACAAATCTCCATCAACTGCAAGATGCTATCCTATCAATATGGGCCAACATTTCTAAAGAATGCTTTCAGCACCTTGTTGAATCAATGTGGCATTGTAGAATTAAGGCAGTTCTGAAGGCGAAAGGGGGTCAAACACAGTATTAGTATGGTGTTCCTAATAATCCTTTAGGTGAGTGTATATATATAAACACAATTAGATTGTGAGGATAAACTAAGAACACATCCTACACAAGTAAGAACATACAGCCACTGGCAGCATAACTAGGTATTATAGTTTACTTTTTTTGTTCAATGTCTATTAGCTCTCTATTTCTCTTTTTTTCCTCTATGGCAGTGCACACTGGTTCCTGTGTGCACAACTGTTGGCAACGTTCTGCAAAGTCGGAGAGCTTCTGTCCTTTTTTAAATGTAGCACGCAATTTGTTGTATGCTGTGATGTCACAGGCCTCCAATTCAGCAACGGCACAGGTGTCCACAATCGTTTTGCTGTCCAAGCCACACTTGTGGTAAGCCTCTGTTTTCGTTGCTCCTATTGACAGGTACCTCAGGACTTTTTTGTATCTTCCCATTACTTGCTCTGGTGAAAATACTGACAAAGAACAACATTTTGCTAGATTATAATACATTATTAATAAAAACAATGTCTTCTTATAACACAAATCCATTCATAATAACAAGTTTCTCCAAATATCATTATTTTTATAGTTATTCTGAAAGCATATAGACAGACTCTACATGAGAGTACCATATCATACAGTACAGAAGATACTATATCAATGAAGACATTTATGAATATAGGAATTTGTTTTCCAGTAAAGGCAGACTTCCTGAATTCAGAAGTGACTGAGCGTAAAGCTATAGCCACCCATGCATATTTTAGGGCTTCTGAGTATAATAAATAATATGTAACAGTATAATATAGTACTATACAAATTATTAAAATATACTGTTAATTTACTTGCGTTACACTATAAAATGTTTTGTATCGAGCCAATGTCCTATTGATCACATACCTTCATGTTACCAACATTTGCAGGACAAGAGTTTACCAAACTTACATTTTTGGAATGGAAGAGAATTAAGCACAAACAATTAATAAAATAATGCTGAAAGGCCACTGAACATACCTCTTTTGCTTTTTGCACTTTTCTGTGTTTTCTTTCCCTTTTTTTTCTTTTTGGTCTTGTGGGGCGATGAAGAAGAGAAAGACTCAGGAAGATGAGGAATGGGAGGAACTAGAAGGTGAGTTGTCTCTCTTGGTCTTCCTTCCCTTTCTGTACTTTGTCTTTCCTGCTCACACATGGTCCTCATCAGAAGAATCTGTGATGGCAATAGACCTCTTTGACTCTTTTGCTTCTTTAGTTGTCAGGGCTGTAAAAAAAATGAAGAATCATTTGTAGTCATATTTATTAGTGTTGTGCAGTCAAACTATTCCTTAAGTCTCCTCAAAAATTTGAATGTCACCCTTATTGGACACAGCCAGCTTAGTTAATGGAGTAGTGTACAGCAGATGAGTTCATTTAGCTATGTTAAATAAGGGAAACATCTAAAATGTGCATTGCTGGGGAGGTTTAGGGAACAGTCTGAAAACCCATGGTGTAGTGCTTTTTACAATAGGCATTATTTCAAACCAGCTTTCCACAGATGGAAATCAAAAAAAGTTTGGAACAAAATGGCAATAAGGTGAAACGATAAGAGAATTAGTGTCACGAATCTGGTCCATGCTCTCCCGGTCAACCACCACTAGAGGTCACCCGTTCACCACATTTACTTTTTCACTCACAACACACTGGACTCCATTTCCCACAATCCATTGCACTGACGACATGCACAGCTGTTCACCATTATCTCGCCCACACCTGATTATCATTTCACCATCACCCACTCACTATTTAAGCCTGGGACTTGCTCTTGCTCATCGCTGAGTATTGCTAGCCTGTCTACACTACAAAGCGTTTTCCTGGTTTCCTAGTTTGTGTTCCTGGTTTATTCTCTCTGCCTTGCCCTGTCTGGATATTGTACGCCGATCGTCGACCAACGCTTGCCCAAGGATTACTCGTGTCTTGCCCTTGCCACACCTGTTTGCCCCTGTCTGACCCTGCCTGTTTTCTGACCATGTTTTGTAATAAAGCTTTGCATATGGATCCGCACGTCTCATGTCTCATCAGCCCCGTAACAGAATACTCGGCCGTAAGAGGATCCAGCAGCTTTCCAGAGGATCAGGAGGAAGGTATAGACACAGCTTTTCGTTTGCTGCGTTTTAAGCAGGGTATCCGATCGCTGGAGGAGTGCATTGAGGAATTTTTAAATCTAGCCAATGACTCAGATCTGCCGGACTGTTTTTTGATCCATCTATTTGGTGATGGCCTTAATAAACCTCTCAGAGGTAGCCTCTTTAGAGAGGGTCCGCGTTCATCACTCGCTGAGTTCATGGACTATGCCTTGAGGTTGGTGGGTTCTCCTTTTACTGTGGGTGTCGCGGAGGAAGGAGACACCGCACCCAATTGGTCCATGAGAACTGCGCAGGAGTCAAGCCAAGTCACAGCAGTGCTCCAGCCAGAGTCACACCACGTCTCAGTGCTCCAGCCAGAGTCACACCACATCTCAGTGCTCCAGCCAGAGTCACACCACGTCTCAGTGCTCCAGCCAGAGTCACACCACGTCTCAGTGCTCCAGCCAGAGGCTGTTATCACAGATTCTAGGTCAGTCCTTCGAGTTCTGATATCCAGTGTGATGGACCCACCACTGATGTCGGTGCGAGAAGTTAGCATTCCCAAAGTCTCAACTCTGGCTGTTACCGAGACTGTTCCCCTGACCTCAGTGCTTCCCGTTATGGCGGTCGCCATTTTGAGTGTGTGGGCTGCACACTGTGCTCCTGAGCCCTCTCCGGTCCACGAGCCTGTTCCAGTGCCACCAGAGGTGGCGGCTTCGGCTGCAGAACCTCCCGAAGTGGTGGTACCTACACCCGTATCCCGAGAATCCAGTCCTCAAGTCACGGCCAGGAGTGCCGATCCCGAATCCCGAGAATCGAGTTCTCATGTCACGGCCAGGAGTGCCGATCCCGAATCCCGAGAATCCAGTTCTCAAACTACGGCCCGGTGTGCCGGTCCCGTATCCCGAGAATCCAGTTCTCAAATCACGGCCAGGAGTGCCGATCCCGATCCCCGAGAATCCAGTTCTCCAGTCACGGCCAGGAGTGCCGATCCAGATCCCCGAAAATCCAGTTCTCCAGTCACGGCCAGGAGTGCCGATCCAGATCCCCGAGAATCCTGTTCTCCAGTGACGGCCAGGAGTGCCGTTCCTGATCCTCAAGCGTCCGCGCTGCAAGAGCGCCCTCAAGCGTCCGCGCTGCAAGAGCGCCCTCAAGCGCCCGCTCCTCCAGAGCGCCCCAAAGAGGCTGCCTGTGAACTCACGCCCTGTCCTGTCACGGCCAAGGAGGCCGTCTGCGAATCCTTGTCCTGTCCAGTCACGGCTATGGAGGCCGTCTGCGAATCCTCGTCATGCCCAGTCACGGCAATGGAGGCCGTCTGCATATCCTCCTCCTGTCCTGCCACGGCCATGGAGACCGTTTACGAGCTCTCGACCTGCCCGGTCCCAGCTCCTGAGACCATGAAGACTCTCTGTGTTGTCTGTCTCTGTTCTCCCTGTGGTGTCTGTCTCTGCTCTCCCCAGATCCCTGATCCTGCCCTGGCTTCCTGACCAGTCCACTCTACTGTGGAGATTCTCTACCCAGTCTACGTCACACTGGTGGGCTCCGGCTTTGTCTGCTCAGCGGTGGTGGTCAGCTGTCTGGTTCTGGGGGTCTCCTGCTCCGCCCTGGTGGGCTCTGGTCTCGCCTGCTCCGCCCTGGTGGTCTCCGGTCCCGTCTGCTCTTCCGGTTCTGCCTCAGTCCCCGGTCTTCCCACTTCCTCACAGACCTGGCCCTCCGTTCCCTCTCCCTGTTCCGCCTCCGCTCCACCGCCCTCCTGGACTACATAGGAGCGTCTGGAAGCCGCTCCTTGGGGGGGGGGGCTATGTCATGAATCTGGTCCATGCTCTCCCGGTCAACCACCACTAGAGGTCACCCGTTCACCACATTGACTTTTTCACTCACAACACACTGGACTCCATTTCCCACAATCCATTGCACTGACGACATGCACAGCTGTTCACCATTATCTCGCCCACACCTGATTATCATTTCACCATCACCCACTCACTATTTAAGCCTGGGACTTGCTCTTGCTCACCACCGAGTATTGCTAGCCTGTCTACACTACAAAGCGTTTTCCTGGTTTCCTAGTTCGTGTTCCTGTGTTCTGATTCCTGCTCGTGTTCCTGGTTTATTCTCTCTGCCTTGCCCTGTCTGGATATTGTACGCCGATCGTCGACCCACGCTTGCCCAAGGATTACTCTTGTGTCTTACCCTTGCCACACCTGTTTGCCCCTGTCTGACCCTGCCTGTTTTCTGACCATGTTTTGTAATAAAGCTTTGCATATGGATCCGCACGTCTCATGTCTCGTCAGCCCCGTAACAATTAGAGTTTATACAGAGTTTTTTCTTTTACGTTAACATTGTATTTTTTTTTTTTTTTTTTGCAAATGTTTGCCAAGAATGGCCATAGCAGTAGTAATAATACATTAAAAAAAAATATATAAATAAAACAGTTCTCACCATTGGTTAAACTGCTCTGAAGAAAATCCCTCTCATTTTCCACATCTTTGCATTTTTCTTCTAGGAACTTAACTTTAGACTTAAAAAAAAAAAAAAAGAGTTTTCTTCTTTGAGTTTATTGATCACCTGTTGGGTTGGTGCTTGTGCTGGAATATAAAACAAACAAGTAATCTATCTGTCACGGGGCTGACGAGACGTGAGACGTGCGGATCCATGTGCAAAGCTTTATTATAAAACCCAGACAGCATACATTAATCTGCCCGATGTCGGTTTCAGATCAGCATGGAATCCTAATGTCTCAGGAGTATCGGCCTAAAGTCGCTTCCATGTATATTGGCCTTTGATCGCTCCCACTACCCAAAGCAGATCCCGCTATCTGTTTTTTTTTATCTCGGCTTACCTATATGTTGGCTTTTGATCGTTCCCACTACCCAACGCAGATCCCGCTATTTTTAATTTTTTTTTGCATGCTGTGTAGAAGCAGCCAGAATAGAGCTACCCAGAACAACCTCCTGAAGCAGCGATTTTCAGGTTGGTAAATTCACTCGTGTAAATTGACAGAAAGTAGGCATTGTGTCAATTGTATGACTGTTTATATATTTGCCTGCTAGGCTAAGCCATAACTTGGGTGTGCATTACTTTATAAATAACTGTTTTGGGGTAATTACAACTTCGTAATTCACGTTAGCTAGTTGAGCTAACTTCATGAAAATGTTACATTAAACCTAGCTAGCGGCTATGGCGAAATGTTAACAGGTATAAGGACAGCAATATGCTTAGGTGTAAGAATAGCAAGTTACTAGTTGACCGTGAGACTTTACACAGGAAAAGCTGTCGTTTTTGTATTGAGAGGAGTGGAAGTTAGGCTATTAGTTCTACTTAAAGCTACTCTGGCTCCATGCGCTAGCCTGCCACACCGGTCGTGTCATAACAGCTTTGCTGAAAGTGTTGACTTTTCACTCCTCTTTTTTGCACGTAGAACTAGCAGCCAGCTACGAAGAGCTACTGAGATACAGCCTACTGGAGCAGCGATTTTCAGGTTGGTAAATTCACTCGTGTAAATTGTCAGAAAGTGGGCATTGTGTCAATTGTATGACTTTATATATTTGCCTGCTAGGCTAAGCCATAACTTGGTGTGCATTACTTTATAAAGAGCTGTTTTGGCGCAATTACAACTTCGTTGTGAGCTAATTCACGTTAGCTAACACTGGAAAATATTTTAATTTAACCCTCTGAGCCCGACAAACACGAATACGCGTTTTGGGGCAGATTTTCCTGATAAGGCGATTCCTCGACTCTCACTAGCCCTAGTGTCGGAATCGACTCCAGGTCAGGAATCGACTCCCAGTGTCGAGTGTTTTTTTCAAGTTCAACACAGCAACAGTTCATTATAACGAAAAGATTATAATGAATGTAAAGATACAGAAATTAAAACAAAAAGATAAAGAAATGAGAGGAAAAAATAAGTAATGCCAGGAAAACAAAGAACAATAATGTATAGATAGTTTTTTTCTGTTGGGTCTGTTTTGCGGCTCAATCAATCATGATGTGGTTCAATACAGTCAATTGGTTGTGATTGGCACAAAACACTGCAGTAGGTTTTACGAACCAATCATGTACCAGTCCTCAGGATGAGAGTGGGACATGCCCATAATTGGCAAGTGGTGGTTGATTGAGTGATACTGTTGAGTGATGACTGTTTTTGAATCCAGTAACGTTAACTTATAATGGCAACCCCGACCTCAACCGTGTGGAAATATTTCAACCAGACCGAAGACAAAACTAAAGTTCGTTGTGATATTTGTAAACGTTGTTTAAAATTCAACAGTTCAACGTCGTGCATGTGGAAACACTTGAAAGCGTTTCATCGAACAGAACTCGCAAGTCTTCAACGGCCAAGCACCACTGCCAGTCAAGATGAGATGGATGAGGTAAACGCTGTAACGCTAGTTATATGAGGAAACGAGGAAGCATATTGAGACGCACCTTCTGAATCCTGACCCTATTTTAATTCAAAGTAAATGGAGTCGAGGAGTCGATTCCACTGACTCCAAAATTAGGAATCGGGAGTCGGAGTCGACTCCAAAAAAACCGGAACCGAACACCCCTAGTAAGTCATATCGTGATGAAGTAATCCGTATGAACCCAACACGACGTTCAGTCTGTCCAGTCTAACTCATTATTTTTAATAAGATCCCGCCCCCTCGTGTTCTCATGGAAATCACCACGTGATCTGCGTGCGCTTGGACACGCCCAACATAAACACAGCGTCAGAAGACTCTGTTCATCGCTGCTATATACTGTTCGTTTCTGGAAGAAGACGCACTGAGTAAAGGGGCATAAACTTGAACACATTACTAGTTGGGTTTTTCCCAAACTACAACACAATGACTGCTGCGCATCTAAGAACGTTTAGACCATGTTTATTATTAATAATCTATTCGCAAATATATTTTAATAGCGTGCTAAACGATAACAATTAGTTCTCAGATATAAAATATATTTTTTATAGTACGAAGTACATCCTCTTATAGTACAAAGCATGCTTGAGTCTATGACTGCAGAATTATATCTTCTATACTATAAAATCATACATGATGTTCAGGATGGCTATATGACTACAAAATCATAGTTGGGTTTCCCCCAAATTATAATTCCTGACTAAAATGTTTGAAATCCAGTAAAACATTTTGAATACGATGGGCAATTCATTGTATTTAAATTTCTTATGGCATGATGATGTTTTCATGCTCTATATAAAACAATAAAAGTAATATGAGAGTACATTGCAACATGATGAATGCTACGAGTCCAAGTATGTTTAGAACATGTTTATGATTAATAGCCTACTCTGTAAAAAATAGATTTTAATAACGTGCTAAACAATAATAATTAGTTACTCAAAAATAAAAATGTCTTTTTTTTTTTACAATAATACAAAGCATGCATGAGTCTATGGCTACAAAACATAGATAGATAGATAGATAGATAGATAGATAGATAGATAGATAGATAGATAGATAGATAGATAGATAGATAGATAGATAGATAGATAGATGCTCCTGATATAAACATGCTCACAAATGTTTTTTTTTTATTGTTTTTATTTTTTTATTTTATTTCATTGAATCAGATACCTGCACCACAGATGATGATCACTTGACGACCCTCATTCAGTCCCAAAGCGTAAATCGAGGTGAAGACCAACAAAGAAGTGACTATGAAGAAAAACTTCCAATTGCCACACTGGAAGACCTGGATAATTTTGATGAGATGCTGCGCCAAGACCCCAGTTTTAAGAAACAAGTGGTATGTCCTTTAATATCAGACTTGGAACACTATGTCATTACCAGGGTTCCCACGGGTCCTTGAAATCCTTAAAAGTTTGTGAATTTAAAAAAATTATTTCAAGGCCCTGGAAAGTTTTTGTAAATAGACAAAAATGTACATAGGTCATTTAAAATGCTTCAATATGAGCATATTTGGAATATGAGACACTAGAATTTTCAAAATGTCCTTAGGGAGTAACCCCGAACCCCCCTTAACCCCACGGTCACACTGACTTTGAGTATATGTATACAACGTACGTCACGCCTTTTCACTCGGATTTGCTGTAGCCTAAAAATCACCTGTTGTCGCCTGACATTTGCATAAAATAGGCCGCAAGTCTATTTTCGCCCCGCCCACTTCCCTCCACTTGCCTCCTGTCGCCCACTGTCATTGAAAATTAATAGTAGTATGTCGCCACGCCTCTGTATTTTGTCGCCCAGTGTGACCACGGGGTGAGTCATCATTCATCAATAAAATAACACTTAAGCAAGATTGGCAATGTATCTTGAGTCATCTGCTTGGACATCAGCAAAAGCTAACTACAGTAACACCAACTGAATTAATGCCTTGTTGATATAATTGACCTGATTTGTGTCTTGATAGGGTTCCTTGAATTTGAGGGACAAGGACCTGAAAAGTCCTTGAATTTGACATTGAGTAAAGAGTGGGAACCCTGCATTGCACAAAGAAGGGACAATGAAATTTGCTCTGCACATCCTTAAAAACAATGTTGGCACACGCACACACCCCCATCACACATAAGCACATATTTAATGTGACAGGACGTGGAACATACACATGAACACACACACGCACCACTGTTTTCACACTCACAATAAAATACAAAAGCAGCAAGCCCTGTGTGAATAAAGAATACTTTTATTGTTGTATTTCATTACAGATTGCAAAGCTATCCATAACTGGAGGCAGTTCTGTCAAAAAAACTGTCTTCACAGCTGAACTTGCCACACAGTTGAATTGGTATGGTAGGGGACCTAAAACTGGTATTCAGTCTCGACCAATTCGACAGATTCTACTTGGTATGTGACATGGGTATTTCGTTGAAAGAATTATCATTTTTGTCATGTTATGGTTATGGGATTTGGCAGACGCGTTTGTCCAAAGCGACATACAAATATAAAAATAATGCTTAAATGTACCGGGGAACAATTTAAAATGTTGGTCAGACTACATTAAGGAGAATAGCAGTAATAAACAACAATGTCATAATACTGTGTACTGCAAAATTCAATTGGACCTCCTTAGTAGAGCCCGTAGCCTAAGTTCAGCCAAAGGTTTTGACCTAGTCTTGTTGCTTATTGTCTCTTGTAGCCGCAGTGCTTCGAAATGACGTAACCGAGGAGGAAGTGGAGGGAGCTATCAAAAATTGGCTCAGGTTGAGCAAGGACCGGATGGAAGGCCGTCGCCAGAATCATAATCCGTAAGAATTCACACAGGTAAACTGGAGCATGCTAGTGTTGATGGCACTTATCTATCATCAGTCCCTTCCTATATGAAGCCAAATGAAAGCGCACAAACTACGGTGGTGATGAGTTTTTGTAGGAAAAGTTCAAATCAATTGTATTCGGCAAGAGTTTGCATGTATAGGGAGCGCCATCTGCCAACAGGTCCATTTCTTTCATGTGGGACCGCACAAGAGAAGACGACCGGCAGAAAATACAATTTAAGATTATGGTGGTTTTGTTTTTTATCAAAAAACGTATCGTGTAATTTAATGTAGGCAAAGCAAAGCAAATAAACATTCAGTTCGTTGGTATTTTTAACCAGCTTAAATGTTCATGGAAGTATGGTGACTTAACATGGAACGGCGCACAGCTGATGTCCGGTACTGGGTTTGGCTATAGCTAAAAGGCTAACAGATGACTTGGCAGTTTAAACAGGAGAACTTATAGCTATATGGTTTGCCTGTTATGGGTAGAAAGCAGTGGGTGCAACAGACAAGTAGTTATAGCATCTGATTCCAGCTCTGCTCTTTTAAGCATACAGTATGCCTACTCAGCATCCAGGAAAGACATTTTATTAGAAATAGTACAACTGGCTAGTGGAATGCAAAAGGCAGGTGTTAAGTTTTCTTTCTTGTGGGTCCCAGCTAGGGGTGTGCGATATGACGATTTTTGATCGTGGACGATAAAAATGTCTCCACGATCTGCTTTTGAAGAAATATCATAGTATCGTGCTGCAGCACACATTATGTCAAATACAGTTCTGGTGCCTCCGTCTCTATGTACTGTACAACACGACATACAGCAGTAGAGTTACTCTGACAGGACACTGCACTTATTCGCGATCACAAAAGTACATTATTTGCACACAAGCCTTGCTGGTTAAATGTTTAATTCGCGCGCTGGTCTGACGTGCGCTTTTTCTGAGCGCATACACCTGAAGCACGCGCACTAAAAAGCCTGTCTAACAGCCTGATTACTCAACTAACTTATTTTTTTGCGCTAATACTGTCAAAACACACAAGGTTTACATACAGACTCAGTTGGTTATCTCTAAAATAAAAGTAAATAGTTAAGAGAGAAACAGATGCGTGCCTGTACTGTATATTAGATGCGTGCAGCTCTTAAAGGGACAGGACACTAAACATGCTGTCGACTGTCATTAAAGGGATAGTTCCCCAGCTAACCATAATACGTGTTTGTTACGTAACTGCAACGTAATTTGACGACCGAACTTTCGTTGTGACAACATAACTAGTTACGTTGTGACAACCGGAAAAGTGAAATTCCCGGATACGTTGCTACAACGTAACTTCGTGACGTTGCCAGTTCGTAACTGCGACGTCGTGGCAACGTTGCGGATCAATAGTTGTGTGCTGGTAATCAGTTGGTAATTTTTTATAATTATTTATTTTCTGTGGGCGGACATGCAGTAGTTTAACCTAATTTATGTCCTCATATGCCCAAACTATTTTAAAGGCTGTTTCAACAGCTGTGAATGATGAATACAGACTCGAAATGAATTTAATTAATTTATTTTGAAAAACACACACACATGAACAGTAAAATACATCCAAATTATTAATAAAAACATAGGATATACAGCGAAATATGAATGAAAGCATTCAGGAGGTTCCGTGCTCAGCATCATTATAAACAGATATGCTATAGCATAATATTTGCTAGCAGACGATTCAGATAATTAAGGAAAGATACCATAATCACAGATGTATAAATATTAACAAAAGTACTTAAAGTAGACTGTATAAACAATTTTTTGAAATAATAAATCTTTAAAATATTGAAAATGTTTGTAAAACAGAACAATGACCAATTATAACCACATATGAACATATTTCACACAAAAATGTAAATTCTGTTACTTACCCTCATGTCGCTCCAAACCCATAAGACCCTTTTGTGCAGAACACAAATGAAGATATTTTTAACAGATGCCTTGTGTACGCAAAAAACAGCAACAACAAAAATATAATGTTTTTATTCACAAATTATGTATATCCAATGCATTTTCACAAAAGCAGCATGAGATGAACAGTTCTCACGCCAACACAACACTGATGCATCATGGTTAACTTAAATTTTGCACGTTACAGTTGTTAATAAAAGTATTTTAAAAGTATAAAAAATGTTGTGCTTCCTAACTCAAGCTCAGTGCTTTACTGTCACATGTACATTACCAAGAAGTAAATGTGTAATATTACTAGTAACTACACTTATTAATGCAAAACTATAATCATTTTATGATTTAATTATCTTTATTTTTAATACCGCCCACACACCACCCCAAGCGCTACCAGATCTGCTTCTGGCGCCACCATCTGTAGAACTCAGTGGCGCTGGTGCCACTGCTCTCAAAAGTTAGTCTGGAGCCCTGCTATATATGCATTGCAAATGTGTTACAATTAAAATTGCTATGCAAAAACAAAAAAAATAGTCAGTTGCTGAAATGTTACAAGGATAATGCATAAGAACCGCACCAAAACAGTGACTCTAAAATGGTTATAAAAACCAAACCAAATTCAGGCACTGGTAAGGACAGTGGCTCACTACACACTGGTGACTATTTTCGTCCTCATTGTACAACATCACTACTGACATTTATGCACAAAAGTAAAACTGATATATATTTTTTTTAGGCTATTTTCAGCACATTATGATAAATACTTTGTTATATGTATGCGCAAGATTTCAGTCATAAATAAATATTTGCTAGATTAGACATTACCTGTCTAGTGATGTATGTTTATGCTGAAATATAATATTGGTTTGTGTTTTAAAATCTATCACGTGTCATTTTGTAGCGAATTATCTCTTCAGTTTTGAGCTTCAGAACTTCCTAAGGGAACATAGTGAGCATCGATGCTTCCTGGTTTTCACAGCTTTTTTAGGGAGCAAACTAAATTTTGTGAATGAGACAGCCCTTAAACACTGACTACTGAGCAAGGGACCTGAGTGATTCACACCCAGAGTTTAGATCCACACCTGATCACGCTCACCTGTTTGTGACTTTATATTTAGTAAAACTGAAGAACTTGATTAGTTTGTTCATGTGCACTGCACTAGGTTGGAGCAAAACTCTGCATATAAGTGGACCTTGAGAGACAATGTTGAGATCTCCTAACATGACAATTCAGAGAGTCAGGATGACTTCTAGATTGATGACTTACAACACTGGTGTCCAGTTCTGGGCATGGAGGACCAACATTCTGCAGAGTTTCTGGTGATACTTGATCAACTGCTCAGGTCTGCTTAATTGGGGTTGGAGCTAAACCAAACAAAAAAAAAGAGAAAGACAAAATAAAGTTAAAAATTATGATTCATAAATATGCACAACATCTGAAAATGCGCAAAGATGAGAAGAAAGCAATGTGTTTGAGAACTTTCAACCCACTGAAAAATAAGAAATATTAAGTCACAGATGCATTTTTTATTCTTGTTATTCTTATTATTCTTCTTCAAATAAATTATAATTACCTTTTGGTTTATTGATGATTTTCAGTCTCTGAAATAGAAACATTCTATCAATTATGGATGGCATCATACATCATATGTAACGATATTTAATAGGAGATCTAACATCATGTCTACACCGAATGGCGCAACAAAATACAATAGAACCTATAATTATATGATGATGTCTACACTGGATGCAACACAACAAATCCCTGACCGTAAACTGATGCCTCGTTCTATTTATGATGTACTGACACAAAGTTCAAATGATTTTCAATGGTCCCTTTGTCGCGTCCAGTGTAGACACGGTTAGTTTTGGGGGAACTATTCATTTAACGTTAACAAAACGCAAAGAGAAAAATCACTCACTATTCTTGACTGAAAAACTTTAATACAGTTGCTTTAGGAATCAGTCTATATAGTGTTTTATTTTTATATTTGTTCATTCAATTTCATTGAATGCTCCTGCTAAATACACCTATTGTACCTGAAAATAAAGCACTGTTTGTTTTATTTGTATATTATGTGTATTTGTAATGTGTATCTTTGTTCTTATTTTTTAATAAGAAAGATAAAATGATGACAAAGATTTTTATCTTCGGCCACTTTGGCCTAAATATCTGCCATGCATCTTTGTCTTTCTAGTTTGGCTGTAATGCTCAGACAACTTGTAAAACCAAAATAGTAAAACCAACATGACAAAGAATCGTGATAAAATCGTGAATCGTGATATTTCTAAAAAAAAAATCGTGATATGATATTTTTCCCATATCGCCCACCCCTAGTCCCAGCGCACAAAGGGGTGGAGGGGAATGAGTTGGCTGACAAATATGCCAAGAAAGCTGCAGATAATGACAGCGTGAAGGTGGAGATCAAACACAGCAAGGCAGTGGTTAAAAGCATAATTAAGGCAAGATCCTATGAGAGATGGCAGCACACCTGGGAGAATGGAACTTCTGGGAGGCATCTTTAGTACTTCCCACCTAACGTGAGGAAAGACATGAGCATAAGCGCTAACAGATCCAGACATGAGAAAGTGGTGCTGACCAGGCTGAGGTCACACCAACTTAAATAATACCCTGTTTCTTGTGAAAAACATGTTGATGGTAATTGTGAGCAGTGCATAAGGCACAGTCTAGAAACAGTGGAACATGTGCTGATTCAGTGTCAGAAGTACCATGCAGAGAGGCAAGGACTTAATGCTCAGGTAGAGGCCAATGAAGTTGTATTTGATTTGAGAAACATCTTACAGAGAAATAGAGTAAAGATTTTTTTAAGGGATACAGGGCTTTTTAAAATAATTTAATTTATAGGTAACCTGCAATTCCTGTTCCACACTTCAGTCCAGCGGTGGCGGTAATACACCAAGTAGTTATCAACCGCCAAATAAAAAGAAGAAGCTGTCCACTAGCTGCCGTCTGGGATACTCGGAAATTCGGATCAGATCAGTACCTTATGCGCGCTCTCTCGTGTTTGTTGATAGCAGCAGCTCAGGAAACTTGAAAAATAGCAACGCAAAAGAAAAAGAGGAAATGCACAGATATATGCAGGAGCCTAAGTTCCCTATTGAGAGCAAACGTAGGTTTCAGTCCCAACTTTCTCTAGCCACTCCCAGAGTTTGTGTTTTGGGCAGCGTTAGCGCACTAGCCAAATACAAATACGCCCCAGCTCGTCTCTGCTTGATTGAATTATTTCAGGTAACGGTAATGGGTTTGAAATCTATTTCTTCGAGCTCGGTCTGTGGTTCTCTGCATCTGTGAAAATTCATTAACAGCAATCGGTAAGGGTAGACTTAAACGACGAAAGTGTTGCGGTGAATTAATTGTTGTTTTGGTCTCTTGCAGGAGAACAACCGGATTTTTTGGGGAGCTGTTTTTTCTAACAGCATTTTTTCATCATTCACTTTTTTGAAACATTCAATAAAATGAAATGGAAATATACTTCTGGCGTCTTTCTTGTCTCTTTATAGATTATAGATCTAATTAATTTATAGCCTAGCCTATAGTGTAAAATGTGCAATCTCAAGATCCGACCTAAATAAATAAAGGTTGCATAAGCCTCCGCGGGTGGAGGTGGGCATAGCTTTGATGAGTCGTTGAAACATTGGCTCATTGTCGTTTTCGATGATTTGCCGACATCCCGGCGATGTCTTGCCAATGAGCAAACGCTCCCTATGCGATGTCTTCTAGACAATAACGGCATTCATCGGCCCGACATCGGGTAGATTAATGTGTGCTGTCTGGGAACATGGTCAAGACAGGCAGGGTCAATAAACAGCAGACAGGTATGGCAGAGGCAAGACACAAGAGCAATCCTAGAGCAAGCGTGGGTCGACGATCGGCGTACAAAATCCAGACAGGGCTAGGCAGAGAGAATAATCCAAGAACTCAGGCAGGAGTCAAAACACAGGAAAACTGACTAGAAAACAGGGAAACGCTTGGTATGCAGACTAGGCTAACAATACTCGGCCGTGAGCAAGAGCAAGTCCCAGGCTTAAGTAGTGAGTGGTGGTGATTGTGAAATGGTGATCAGGTGTGGGTGTGATAATTGAGAACAGCTGTGCGTGATTAGGGAGTGCAATGGATTGTGGGAAATTGAGTCCAGTGTGCTGTGTAGTGTAAAAGTCCATGTGGTGAGCGGGTGACCTCTGGTGGTGAGTAAACTGAAGTGCATGGCCAGGATTCGTAACACTATCAAACATAATTTAGAATGTGTTTAACACATGAAACACACATTGTTTAAAAACTATAATGTTTACTTAAATTGTCTCCGAGTTTAACAGGAACTCGCGTTCATGTATTTTGGGAGATAAGGATTATTTATTTTTAATCTCATAGTCTGTTATTATAATCAGCTAAAATTAGCCTATAAATATGTTTAAACATTATATGTGAAAATCGCAAAAATGTGTTTATCTATTTAATAAGATTAAGCTTTATTTAATTAACGAGGGGGGGGGGCACAATTAGCCATTAACATTAACATGTGCCAGGTGACGCTTTATGCATCGCTACGCAAATAACGTTAAACAAATAAAATAAAAATAAAATCCACTAGGATTCAGTTAGGATAACGTTACCTGGCGAAAAAGGCAGTGTTTGATAATGTTTGGCCTTGAACTTACTTTACCTAACCTTACATATAGGGGTGTGCGATGTATATCGTAATTGTTGTTTTAACAATGTGCAATTTGACAATATCGAGTATTTTGCAAAAACCAAACAAAACACCTACGGAGTGCAGGCTTATATTAGCCTACGTGGTGATGAAGCCGGCTAAATAGTGCATGTGCGCATTAAGAGTGTGTTCTTACACTGCATTATACAGTCTAATAAAATACATTAATAATGATCGCAAAATTCAAGATATGGGGCCAGAAAATTTATAAATTTACGTGTCATATACTTAAAAATCACACGAAGAGTGCCGTTTTTTCTTCAAAAAATAAGCATGATTACAAATGTGATATTGATTTTATACAACAGTTTAATAAACAATAAGTTAATATTAAGAGACTTACATTTTAGACACCATATTGACTGTTTTTGCTGCATTTCGCCGACAAAAAATAATTCCAAACAGCTACAGCACTGTTTTGCGTCTCTGAGCAACACGACGGTGCTTCGTTGCTTCGAATGAATCAACTGTTTAAATGATTTGGTTCAGTCGCAATGACTCACTTATTAACAGTGACTTTCTGCCACCTACTGGCGGTTTTAATTTCACATTTAAAGTCTATTTTCATTTTTAAAATAATTTAAATATCAGTGTTCAATGTTGTATGTTTAAAACGTCAAAAAAGTATGCATTTGTAACTGGTTAAAGCACCCCATGTCCCTCTGAGCTGGATTAAATAGTGTGTAAATACATCTAAATGTCAATTCAGATGCAACTTCTGCAAAGATTAATTTTGATGATACTGGTTTCATTTGTTTGGTAACAGCCTAAATGTGTATTATCTTAATTGACTGATTAAATGTAACAATTTGACTCAAAAGATGTATACTTTTAGAAACAAATTGCTTTATTAAAGGTAAAAATCAATTTAAACTTAAATGAAAAGATTAATGAATCACTGATGTGAACTGACTACACAGAATATGAAGAATATCAAAAACTGCAGCTGTCCACAGTAATCAGATATCAGCGCAATAATACACTCTGCAAAAATCAAAAAAAATTGAGAGATAATTTTTTTTTTAAATATTGCACACCCCTAGTTAGATACCAACCTAAGTTAGCTAGCTAGCTTGCTAACAAATTGTCAATGACTGCTTATAACTAAACAGATTATTCAACTCAATCTCAGCTCTGGCCCTTGAAATCTACTTTCAGCCTTAATTAAATACACCTGAACAAGCTAATCAAGGTCCCCAGGATTGCTAGAAAGATACGGTGAGACTGACGAAAGTTTGAATTAAACTCTGCAGTAAAATGGATCTCGAGGGCCACATGAACATTGGACATGATACTAACATTTAAAAAAAAACATAAATGACACAATGCATTACCGGCTTCTTCCTTGTCATCCTCAATCAGTCGATGAGGTGCATTTCTCTTGTGGACAGTTTTGCGCTCTCCCTCCGTCGCCATGTTGTCTCATTCGCTAACTCCAATATGGCAACGCGTCAACACAACGTTGCAAAAACTTCCATCTCTGCACGTGAATTCTACTGCTGGAAACGATTCTTCGAGTGTATTGTCCTAATACGATATGTAGTTGACCGTAGGCATTATTCCACTCAGTTTTAAGTCTTCCAAAACTTTAATTATGTTCTTTATTTTAATATTTTCTCCTTTAAATGGAATAATTGTCATCTTGTAACGTTCAGATTTAATTTGATCATTTGAGTCAGATCCAATTCTATGAACCAGGATAATAGTAAAACAAATTGATTAAAATAGTTATGAGGATGTAAACGTTTAACTTGGATACAAAATACAAATTATTATTTTTAAGTGATTTAGTGAATTTTAATAAATCAGTAAATGTTTAAATATTGAAAAATAAGGACATAAACGTTAACATAGATTCTGCTTTTATTTTATTTTTCATTTAAATATTTCCTGAAAACTGAAAAGAAAGAGAAAAGAAAGAAAATAAAAACTTGTAGAAAATAATACAGGCAGTACTTCCGGAGTCATGACCGTGAAAAACACTAGGGCTGTATACCTTGGAGAACCTGGCGATACGATGCATACCTCGATACACAGGTCACGATTCGATACGTACCTCGATACAGAGCTGTCTCGATACGATTTGATACAATGTGACACGATTCGATACGATTCAATAAAAATACATGGGCCAGAGCCAATTAGTTAATGCTGAACACATTTACTCAACAAACAGAACTCTGCATTTTTCTTCAATTTATTGAAGACAAAAGTGCAGGGCTTGACGCTTACCTATTCCCCAAGGAGCACATGTGCTCCTAAGTCAAAAAATTTAGGAGCGCATTAAAAACATTTAGGGGCGCAATGCTAATTTTTCTAATTAGGTGTTTTAGCTTAATAAGGGGATACAAAGAGACATTTACAAGCACCATTATTTAATTGATCAGAATACAGAAAGTACACAAGGTTTTTAAATAATTTTACTTCAGACACTATTTAATAGGCTAATTATGTAATTAGTTATAATCCTATTAAACTGTGTTGGTATAAAATTTTCACAATAATCATTGAAGCTTTTGTCACGGTATATGTTTTTGTTTTTAAATCACAATATATAATTTCTAAGTGAAAAAAAGTGTTGTCCTCCTAACAGGTTAAATAACTTTATTAAAGATAATTTACTAAAAGACTTTTATAAAAAATACATAAAAATATAAAGTAAACAAGTGTTTCAAGATTAGAGTGCAAAAGATTGTTCAAATGAACGAAAGAACAATAGGTAAGTAAGGTCCCATTTGTTAACATTAGTTAAAGCAGGTTAACATTAACTAAAAATGTGCAATAGCTAATTGTTGCAGTAGTTAATATTCTTTGTTAATGTTGATTTAATAAAAAATACAACTATGTTAGTTAATGTTAGCTCCATTGAATTATATTAAGACAACTTTTGATTTTATAATGTATTATTAAAAGTTGAAATTAAGATAGCATTATTAATAAATGCAGTCATTGTTTTTTTCATGTTAACTAATGGAACTTGTGTTACTGAACAATAATAACGAATCAGTCGTTGATATATAGATAGGCCCACTGTTCTTTATTATAGATCAGTGGATGGGCCATGTTTTAGCTTAGAAACAATGTTTGAAAATAAATAGCTCATTAAGTCTTTAAGTAAGAATTATTTGATGCTATTGTGAAGACTAAAGCGAATATAAATATCTAAATGACTGTGAGTGTGAAACATTATTTACACAGTTTTAGGAAAGTAGCGCAGCTGATTTGTTTACTGGGTTACCGGGGTAACGGCAGCGGCAGCGCCCTCTAGTGGCGAATGTGCGTCATTCAGCGCGTCTTCACTTTAACTCGCTCCGCTTTTCTTCTCATCTGTGCTCATTTAAATTAAACCGTTGCCTTTTTAAAGTTCTTAAGTAATCATATGAGGCTGCATCGCAATTTTTCCATAAATAAACAGAATAAATTAATACGTTTGTTATAGGCTACTGTATAAGTTAGGCTGTTTTGTATTTTGTTTTGTATTCGCTCCTAAATACATTTTCCAGTCCGCACACATCTATTTTTAGTCGCAAATGCGAGTGAAATGCTCGCACTGTCGAGCCCTGAAGTGCATTATAACAAAGTGCATTTTGCTTAAATATTTGCAACTTTAAGTGCTCTGATTAATTGTACACAAATTGTATTAATCTGGAAATTACCACAAGTCAACATTTAACTTTCCAAGGGTACAGTCTGAGCTCACACAAGCACAAAATCTTCTTCTTATTATTCTTAACTTCTTATTAAATCTTCTTATAATTATTTTTTGTGACACCATGTACTGCCATAACATATTTCACTATGAAATCACTTAAATGCTACATCTTGCTTTAACATTTTCCATGAGTTTTTTGAAACTCGCGGGCGCCGCTGCGCCCCCTAATGGCTGGGCGGAGTATCGATACTAAGGGCTAGAATATCGATACTGTATCTTTTTTTATTATATCGGTATGTATCTAAGAATCGATATTTTGAGCACACCCCTAAAAAACACGCTATATCAATGTCTGTGAAATCCATGCATCCATGCAAAAGCTAACAATTTTACGTTCTAAGAACGTTTTCCTAACGTTCCCATTAAGTTATAAAAACTTTGAATGTTCTTCAAACGTTCAGATTTTTAGACGTTGTATTAACGTTCTTGTTTGGTTATAAGAACGTTATCCAAAACGTTTTTAGAATGTTTCAGTTTTTTGTTATATTAATGTTCTAAGAACGTTATTTAAAACATTATTAAAACGTTCTATTCCCCATTCTATTAATGTTCTAAGAACGTTTTCCTAACGTTCCCATTAAGTTATAAAAACGTTATGTTTGAATGTTCTTAGAATGTTCAAAACTTCCCGTTTTTTAGACGCTGTATTAACGTTCTTGTTTGGTTTTTACATTCTTTTAACGTTGCATTAACGTTCTCTTTTTTGGTTCATTATTAGAAAATTCAATTCACTCATTATATAAACACTCAGTATTTTTCTAAGATTGTAAAAACATTTTTAAAAACGTTCATTTCAATTAAACTTTCTCAATGTTTTTGTGTGGTTATTTTAATTATATTGGTCTATAAAAATACAATCTAGAAATGCTAAAATGGAAAGCTAGACTATTATGGTCAAGTTATTTTTAAATTAAAAATACTACTTTTCCAGTTCTTTTAAAGAAAGAAAAGCTGAGTCAAGACTGGAACATTGAAATGATCAATTAGATCAAAAAATGTGACCCTGGATCACAAAACCAGTCATGAATAGCATGAGTATATTTGTAGCAATAGCAAATACATTGTATGGGTCAAAATTATACTAATATATATATATATTTTTTTCTTTTATGCCAAAAATCAGTAGGATACTAAGTAAAGATCATTAGGATATTAAGTAAAAATGTTCCATTAAGATATTTAGTAAATTTCCGACCTTAAATATCAAAACTTAATATTTGATGAGTAATATGCATTATTAATGACTTCACTTAAACTTTACAGGTGATTTTCTCAACATTAGGATTTTTTTGCAACCTCAGATTCCAGATCTTCAAACAGTTGAATCTCAACCAAATTTTGTTCTATCCTAACAAACCATGCATCAATATAAAGCTTATTAAGCTTTCAGGTGATGTATAAATCTAAAGTTTCGAAAAATTGACCCTTATGACTGGTTTTGTGGTTCTGGGTCACAAATGTGCAACAAGTATGGATATCACATCATTGTGAACAAAATCATTGACATGTACAAAGAATTAATTAAACATATTCTTTCCCAGCAGGCACCGGATTGACGTTGGACCCCAACGTCGGAGAGACGTTGTATTTTGGTTGAAAGTGAAAATCGGGTTGACGTTAGAACCCAACGTCAGATTGACGTCAATCTCCAACGTTGGACAGACGTTGTATTTTGGTTGAAAATGAAAATCGGGTTGACGTCAGAACCCAACGTCAGATTGACGTCAATCTCCGACGTTGGACAGACGTTGCATTTTGGTTGAAAATGAAAATCGGGTTGACGTCAGAACCCAACGTCAGATTGACGTCAGAACCCAACGTCAGATTGACGTCAATCTCCAGCGTTGGACAGACGTTGTATTTTGGTTGAAAATGAAAATCGGGTTGACGTCAGAACCCAACGTCAGAATGATGTCAGAACCCAACGTCAGATTGACGTCAATCTCCAACGTTGGACAGACGTTGTATTTTGGTTGAAAATGAAAATCGGGTTGACGTCAGAACCCAACGTCAGATTGACGTCAATCTCCGACGTTGCATTTTGGTTGAAAATGAAAATCGGGTTGACGTCAGAACCCAACGTCAGATTGACGTCAATCTCCGACGTTGGACAGACGTTGTATTTTGGTTGAAAATGAAAATCGGGTTGACGTCAGAACCCAACGTCAGGCTGAAGTCAGAGCCCAACGTCAGAATGTTAAATGTCCAAATAATTAATTATACATAACACATTATGAACCGCTTGTTATAGTTTGTGTTAGGTTTGTCATATCTCATGTAGATGTCACATTGGTTCTACTGTGGTGCTAGATGGAAGATCATGGGCCCACCCAAATTGCTATGCTTTTATCTTCTGAAGACAAAACTGATATTGCACAATTTCGAAACCTAAAACCTTCCTGGTGTTAATGCTAAAAGGCAGTGAGGAAAAAATCTCTAAACATTTACTTGGGTCTGTTGTATGTACACAAAAGTGAGAGAACAAACAACTGACTGAGCAAATTATGACTCTTATATGGTACCAAAAGCAATGTTTTGGGATATTTCACACTATGAGTTCAGTAATCTCAGCAGTCTGTCATTATTTTGTAAATTGGCAAAATTAGCACATATTTGCAAACAAGGCTTGACATTAACATAGAATCATCCCGTATTTAAGGCATATGAATGGTATTCCACATTACATCAATATGAGCGTGGTTTGTACCATTTTTTATTTACTTCAGTTTTATGGTTTTTGTTTGGCAGCCGTTACTGCCAGTCATTTGACCGTTTCTTTATTTTTTAACAGTGTAAAACTGTTATTTCATGGATTTTTTACTGACCAATTAAAAAAAGTGATATCACTAAACCGTGTACAGAGGAACACTGTCGTTTCACAGATTTTTCCTAGATTATTATGATGAAACGCATTCAATAAAGTGCTAAAAGTAAAATACTAGCCTAAAAGTTCTACAGAGAAACACTTCTTATTTTACAGGTTATTAAAAAACAAAAAAATATAGTGTTAAAGGATGCTGACAATTGTAAATTAAAAGATGTATTTTGAAAGACAAAATACAAAGTCTCTACATATACTGTACAAAACTGAAAATGCAATCATTCAGTTTTTGAAGTAAAACAGTGCAAGTTTGAAAGGAAATACATTTCAAATACATTTCAACATTTAAAATACTGTACCAATTAACAGAACAGTTTGATGAGAAGTTAATGAGTTGAATTAAATATTCTCAGCACAAGAAATACAAAACATCTACAAGTTTCAAACGACTATGAATTCTAAAGGCTGGATTACACTACATGACTTTTCAAATCTGAACAGATTTTTAAAACACTAGGCATAAAACATACAGTCAGGTCAAAATAGTTTTTGAAGGGAAAGAAGTGGACTTATGCAATGGCCAAGTCAATCACCTGACCTGAATCCGATTGAGCATCCATTTCACTTGCTGAAGACAAAACTGAACAAGCAGGAACTGAAGACGGTTGCAGTAGAGGCCTGGCAGAGCATCACCAGGGATGAAACCCAGCGTCTGGTGATGTCTATGCATTCCAGACTTCAGGCTGTAATTGACTGCAAAGGATTTGCAACCAAGTATTATACAGTGAAAGTTTGATTTATGATTATTATTCTGTCCCATTACCTTTGGTCCCTTAACAAGTGGGAGGGCACATATGCAAACTGTTGTAATTCCTACACCGTTCACCTGATTTGGATGTAAATACCCTCAAATTAAAGCGGACAGTCTGCAGTTAAAGCACATCAAATTCAAATTCAAATTTTATTTGTCACATACATACATAGTACGACATGTAGTGAAATGTATTGTACGACTGTCCAACAAATTGTCCAACAAAATTAAGAAAAACCTCAAGTTTACAAAAATACAAATAGAAAAAGTACAGTAAACATATATACAGAAATAAACTAGCAATAAAATAAAATAACAAATAGATATGAGAATAAAAATAGATATGAAGAATAAAAATAGATATGAGAATAAAAATAGATATGAAGAATAAAAATAGAATATGATTCTATATGGATTCTATAAAAAGTAAAGTGTATGTCAGTGATAAAGTGTCCGCGTGCTGTGCAGTGCAGTAAAGTGTATAAGTGAGTAAAAGGAATACTAAAGACAAAGACAAATGGTATGTAAGTCCCACTCATTTATCCTTACGTAACCTTCTACAAATTAGTGCAGATTGTATTTGAAAATGTGCAAAGTGGAAGTGTGGGGTGATGTGATTAGGTGAGTGGAGAGTGGTTAAGACTCCGAATGGCCTGCGGGAAGAAGCTCCTCCTCATTCTCTCTGTGTTCGCCTTCATGGAGCGGAAGCGCCTCCCTGAACGCAGCAGAGAAAAGAGTCCATTGTTGGGATGGCTGAGGTCCTTCACTATCTTCCTGGCCCTGGTCAGGCACCGCTTGCTGTAGATCTCCTGCAGGTCAGGGAGCTCGGTGTGGATGGTACGTTCCGCTGAACGCACCACCCTCTGGAGGGCTCGTCTGTCCTGCATAGTGCAGTTCCCAAACCAGGAAGTGATGCTGCCCGTCAGGACGCTCTCGATGGTGCAGGTGTAAAAAGTCTTAAGCACCCGAGAGGGAAGTCTAAAGTCCTTTAAGCGTCTCAGATGGTACAGACACTGCCTGGCCTTCTTCACCAGGGTGCTGGTATGACAGGACCAAGTCAAGTCCTGCGTGATGTGAACACCCAGGTATCTGAAGCTGTCCACTCTCTCCACTGGAGTCCTGTTGATCGTGATCGGCTGGTATGACCGCTCCTGCTTCGTACTGAAGTCCACTATCAGCTCCTTAGTTTTGCTGATGTTCAGGTGTAGACTATTCACCTGGCACCAACTCTCCAGGTTCTTAATCTCCTGTATGTAGGCCGTCTCGTCGTTGTCTGAGATCAGGCCCAACACAACAGTGTCATCAGCAAACTTGATGATGGTGGTGGAGTTGGAAGTGGCCACGCAGTCATAAGTGTACAGTGAGTACAGCAGGGGGCTCAGAACACAACCTTGAGGGGCTCCAGTGCTTAGGGTGATGGAGGATGAGGTGTGTTTACCCATCCGTACGGCTTGCTGTCTGTCCTTCAGGAAGCTGGAGATCCATTGGCACAAGTATGTGCTGAGACCAAGGACCTCCAACTTGGAGGTGAGTGTGGAGGGAATTATGGTGTTAAACGCTGAACTGTAGTCCACAAACAGCATTTTTACATAATTCCCTTTTCTGTTTGTTTCATTTTCTGTTTGTTTCATTTGAAATCCATTTTGGTGGTGAATAGAGCCAAAAATGTTAGAATTGTGTCGATGTCCCAATATTTATGGACCTGGCTGTATACTGACTTTGTAAATCGTGACAAAGGAAAACTGGGCATCATACACTACATGACCGAGGATCATACACTACCAGACTTTAAAGTTGTTCCGAGCACAACAAACTCACTCAGAAACATGAGCCTTGGAGACGCGTGACAAATGGAAACAATATGCGTTCTAAAATCGGCTGAAAATATCAAACATTTTTGATATCCTCCAACTGGATAGAATCTGAGTCTGAAGCTAAAAAACCGGAGTCTGTGACTATCATACACTATGCGATTTTCTGTTGAATCGGTCAACTATCAAATCTGCAGACTGGCTCTGACTTTCGGCAACTAGTGTCAACTTCTCCAGACTGTAAATTGGCGGAAAATCAGGACAAAAAACGTGTAGTGTATTCCAGGCCTAATTATATATGATGCCCAGCTTTCCTTTGTCATTATTTACAAAATCGGTAAGTATATGATGCCTGGTGTTTAAAAATCTGTTCAGATTTTTAAAAGTCGTGTACTGTATTCCAGGCTTAAAGGGATACTCCACCCCAAAATGAAAATTGTCATTAATCACTTACCCCCAGGTCGTTCCAAGCCTGTAAAAGCTTCATTCATCTTCGGAACACAATTTAAGATATTTTGGATGAAACCCGGGAGTCTTGTGTCTGTCCCATTGACTGCCAAGTAAATTACACTGTCAAGGTCCAGAAAAGTATGAAACACATTGTCAGAATATGTTATGTAATGTTATGAAGCGATGAGAATACTTTTTATGTAGAAATACAACAAAAATAATGACTTTATTCAACAATTAGGCACCGTAACGTCTCCTCTGCATCAGCACAGCGCCATTTTGGAGATTATGCCCTGGATGCAAAACACATACACTCTTCTGTATCAGCCTTGACACAGGGATGCGCTGTTTGCGTTCAAATCAAAGCATAAATCAACGCAGAAGACGCATCCCTGTGTCGAGGCTGATACAGAAGAGTGTACACATTTTGTGTCCAGGGCATAATCTCCAAAATGGCGCTACGTTGACACAAACAGTATTCTCGTCGCTTCATAACATAATGATTGAACCACTGATGGCAGACGGAGTATTCTGGCGATGTGTTTCATACTTTTCTGGACCTTGACTGTGTAATGTACTTGGCAGTTGTGTAATGTACTCCCGGTTTTCATCCAAAATATCTTAAATTGTGTTCAGAAGACGAACAAAGCTTTTATGGGTTTGGAAGGACATGGTGGTAATTGATTAATGACAAAATATTCATTTTGGGGTGGAGTATATCTTTAAAACTGTTTCATTATTCAGATGTAAATTTGTGTAAACAAATTTCCTGAAGAGGAATTCTTGAGAAGCAATTGAAAAAATTAGGGTTAGTATCATAATTTTTTTCTTTGAAAAAGATTGTGCAGGGAACTGTACTTTAGCTTGTATTATCCCAATCAGGTTTATAGTGTATTACAAACCAGTGTGTTCATAATTAAGATAATACACTGAAATAATATGGTATGACAAACCAATTTGCAATATCAAGCAGCAAAACGAGCAGTTCTGTACAGCTAAAAAAGTAAAAATATCTGGAAGCAAGACCCATAAAATCTATAAATGGGCCATTTTTATGTGAAGAATAAAGCCGGGCTCACACTGTGCGATTTTTAATAATCTTTTGCGATTGTTGCTAGTCACACTGTACGAACATGATCCCCATGTCAGACTGTAGGATCTCAGTTGTCTTAATGTCAGACTGTACGACAGTCAAGACGCGACAAAAACGGACGTACTTTTTTTTTTTTTTTTTTTTACAAAAACGGATGTACTCAAGAAGACTTGTCCGGAGTTTTACGTCATCAATACGTGACCCGCGTTCTCTCGCTATAATGGTAGCTAGCAAACAACAGCAACGTGTAGCGTTAGTTTTATTAATTACATGCCTTGATGAAAAAAAAAAAGACGACGTGTGTGGAGCAAGTCATGGCTGGGCAAAAGAGGACTTTATGGACTTCCAGTTATACAGAGCGAACTTGAGGTAATTTTGTTATTCGAGTTTAAACATCCTGCCCCTTAATAAATAAACTTTAAGTAAACTTTACTTTGTACATATATTGTTTTTTACAAAGAATGAAAGGTTTGAAGTTGTCGCGCTAATTGCGTCATCAAGTTCAGTGCTCCTATTGGTTCTTGGTTTGACGGTCGTCGTAGGAGATGTCACACTGCAGGAAAGTGTCTGAAATCTTCTGACACTGCCAGAATTTAATCGGAGGAAAAAATTGATCGCAACGGCCATTAATCGGCTGTCGGTGAACATGTCAAACCAGCGATCTAGACAACCGATTTTAGCCTAGGATTATAGGAATCTTTTAGGATTTTCAAAATTTGTCTCAGGCGACCAAATCGTGGCCAAAATCGCACAGTGTGAGCCGGGCTTAAGGTGGATATGATGAAAATGATGTCATCATTTACTCACTTATGTCTTTTCCAACCTGCATAACTGACTTTTTTTTTTTCTGTGGAACACAAAAGAAGATTTAAAAAAAGACATGAGGGTTAGAAAATGATGAGGGAGTTTTGATTTTGAGTGAGCTAAACTCAAGAATTAAGTTTGAATCAGAGTGGTGCCTTGGTGCAGAGTTTGCCTGCTTTGCCCATGTTCACATTTCAGCACATATAACGGCACATGATCATTAAAGTATTATGAATACTCACTTTTACAGAAGATCATATGGCAGAAGATTTTCAATCCCAAAACCTCTGGACCATGAGAGGGAAAACGCGCACACACACACACACACACACACACACACACACACACACACACACACACACACACGAATATTTAACAGGTTTAATAAAACAATAGTAATTGTTGACTTACTGACAGAGACAGACAGGCTTACAAAACATTTGGCTACTCACCAGCTTTATACAAACACTTAGCAGTAAGTTGGATCCGAAAGCATGGTTTGCATAGTATTCTTCAGGTGCTTTCATGATCTCTCTGTTGAACACATGTCAGTTGTTCATGTTCCAGAGTGAGACATTTTATTATACAATAAAATAACAATATCGTTATTTTTACTATTTCATTCTGTTATTAAAAATAAGATCAGCAAAAGGCGGCCTTCAGTACTTAACTCATATTAAGGTCAAGCTCCCACTATTTATTCTGTCATTCATGTGTATGTACCTATTACATAAACCTCCAGAACTTGTAGTACTAACGCTACGCGGATATATTTACATTTCGCGATATAAAAACAACAACAACGAGTCACTTTTAACCATGCCCAAGACATCGTCACACAGCCTAATCTGGACAGTATTAAAACATAATAACAAAACACAGTAACAGATTATGTCATCGCGATTATCATATCACTTTAACAGTAACAAAAAAAACTATTATAAAAGGTACTTACCTTCTGCCGTTTCCATTATGTGTCCATATAGCCATTGTGTCTGTGTTCTCAATCGACACCGCATAACTCAAAATCGGTCAAAACAATAACTCATCTGTCAGATATGAGACAATCATGTAAAAGCCATTCCTAGAGCACTGAACAACGGAGCAGGACTGCAGATAAACAGAGCTGAAGTAACGACTGAGCAGAACATTCAAATCTGAGCGGGAGGAGGCGTGCCCTGCTGTCATTGGTCAGATTCCTGGATGACATTCAGATTAACCAATCACGAACAAAGCAACATAGAGAGACGTCAAACAACATTGTAACTGTAGAAAAAAAATGTTTTAAACAAAAGATAGCAAATATGTATTGATTTTTATTTTTTAGGCTGTTACATGTAATTGGTAAAATTGTGTTTTCACTTATGCTCACAACCAGGGTCAGCCCAGCTAACACAAGACATAACCGTTATGTAACGTATTGGTAATTTTTGGTAATTTCATGATTTACCAATAGGCAACGTAACCACGACGTCGTATGCATGTGATTCCATTACCATCCCATTACCAACTCACAACGTCGTCAGTACGTCCTCCTAACGTAACAAGATAACCAAGAACATCCCAGATAGGTACTCTAATCATAATATGTTGGTAATTTAATGATTTACTGACAACGTAACTGCAACGTCGTATGCACGTAATGTATCTGTGTACATTCTTTATATGCTCTCTGATTACCATAATGCCGCTTAATTAAACTTCAGACTTAAGATTGAACGTTCCTTAAAGATAAAATGTGTTTCTTTTCACCAAGTCAAATATGGACGACTGCTTTTAATATAGGAAGTGAAGAAATAGATGTAGAAATAGTGTCAGGTTATGTGTCACCGCACAGCACATCCCATAGATTATATTTGTTATTAATATTCGCAAACTATATGCAAATATACTGTATATTTGGCATGGCAGAAATTGCCCCCAGTGGGTTATCTGGTTGAAAACGCTTGCGCTGTGTAGTACACCTGTTAACAATCATTTATATAATATTAATATGCCTATAATGCATCCTTAAAAACATATTAAACATCTCAGTAGTTCAAACACCATAATAAACTACCTTTATATAGCCCTATTAATAAATTCACATTAATTACACCCATAGGAATGTAGAACTGTTAAATATATTGAAATATATTTTGAAAATATATTTTAAAAATACATAAAACAAAGTTTAAAAATTGTTCATGATGCATGTATTAATGTGTACGAAAAAATAGATTCCTATTTATATGCCTTAGTTTTTAAATCAATGTTTTTTCATTGTTATTTCTACACCACGTTTACCATTTCTAAAGCTATTATATTATATTATTATTATATTTACGTAAATTCTGCGTGACTTCTACGTGCTTTAATGTGCGCGCGCTGAGCTGGAGCTGAGGAGGTCTCCATGGAAACGGGGGCTGCAGCCGTCTCTCACTGCTGTTTTCACTCATTTCAGGTAAGTTTAGTCTCTACAATTACACAAATAGTACATACAAGTTTTCCTGACACTTTTTTTCATGTAAATGACACGCTTTTGTTGAATATTTACTCTATAGAAATGGTTTAGTGTCTTCGGAAAAAGTCCGTTAGCATCTCAACCGTGAGGCTAACGTTAACTATAAGAGCTAACTATAGACTTGAGCTCTTGTTTCTGAACGTTTGGGCTTTTAATGGCATCTTATGTGTAGATGAGCGTTTTTTATATAAAGGTTTTGCTGGCAAGTTGTCAAAGGATGAATGGAAGTAAACTAATTTAACCTAAAAGTATGTAACTTAACGTTACTGTGCAGTTAATAGGATAACTTACATCACTTAACGTTACACAGAGCGTGAACATGGGCTGAAACTTAAAACAGGTTTTGATCTTTAAACACATACTGATACTTGTTCTGTGATTTCAGAAGTGTCAGAAAAAACCCTCTATGACACAGGAGAAGTTCCTGATTTAAACAATTCTGAAGGAAGCTGCTCACAGAGAAATAGAAAACACAGGTGATCTGAGAAAGCTTAAATAACTTTATATGCATCTTTCACAACATATTTTGCCTATATCACCATTCATCTGTAATTTTCTTTTGCAAAATTGTGTGTGTGTTTGCTTGTTTTAAAAGGGCTTTGATGTCCAAACATAAGTAATAAGTTAAATAAGTAAACCTATAATGTACATTGTTATTAAATTGTATATTCTGTAAATTATTATTTTTGTTTTCTGCATTTCACCTCTGCTATAGTTTAAATAAACCTGGCATTGTATAATAAATATTGTTGGCTCTGTGACAGATTGTTTATGTTCCTATGTTCTTCCACGCTGATGGCTGTGCTCTAGAGTTGGAGCGTATCTCCTGTCGAAGAACATCTCTAGACATTATGAACCATATGACTAGTAAGTAATACCTCAAACATACACTGCCTAAAGTTTAAGGGTCAGATTTGTCATGTATTTGTAATAGATCTTTTATGCTCACCACTGCTGCATTTATTTGATTAAAATACAGTAAAACAGTAATATTGTGAAATTGCAATTTTTTTATAACTATTTTCTATTTCAGTATGTTTTAAAAAGTGATCAAAGCTGTATTTTCATCATCATTATGCCTGTCTTCAGTGTCACATTATCCTTCAGAAATCATGCTTTGCGAAAACAAGAATAAATTACATTTTACAATATATTCACATAGAAAATTTATTTTAAATAATAATATTTCACAAAATTACTGTTTTTATTTATGATCAAATAAATGCAGTTTTCTTGGTGAACATAAAGAAACTTATTTCAAAAACATAAATAACTGACCACAATCTTTAATAACACAAGGGATTGGAATATTCATTCATTTATTCTAATAAAATGCCAGAAGCTCTTAAAAATATTAACGTAAATAGTCATCTTTTCCTCTGGTGATTTGTATTGTATACCCAGAATGCAATGCACAATGACGTAGATTCCCATTCTCTATACCCAAGCTAGATGCTCTCAAACCTTGTCTACACTGGACGCGACAAAGGGACCATTGAAAATCATTTGAACTTTGTCAGTACGTCATAAATAGAACGAGGCATCAGTTTACGGTCAGGGATTTGTTGTGTTGCACCGCGCCGCATCCAGTGTAGACATCATCATATAATTATAGGTTCTATTGTATTTTGTTGCGCCATTCGGTGTAGACATGGTGTTAGATCTCCTATTAAATATCGTTACATATGAAGTATGTTGCCATCCATAATTGATAGAATGTTTCTATTTCAGAGACTGAAAATCATCAATAAACCAAAAGGTAATTATAATTTATTTGAAGAAGAATAATAAGAATAACAAGAATAAAAAATGCATCTGTGACTTAATATTTCTTATTTTTCAGTGGGTTGAAAGTTCTCATTAAACACATTGCTTTCTTCTCATCTTTGCGCATTTTCAGATGTTGTGCATATTTATGAATCATAATTTTTAACTTTATTTTGTCTTTCTCTTTTTTTTAGTTTGGTTTAGCTCCAACCCCAATTAAGCAGACCTGAGACCATAATGTGCTGAAAATAGCATTAAAAAATATATCAGTTTTACTGTTGTGCATAAATGTCAGTAGTGATGCTGTACAATGAGGACGAAAATAGTCACCAGTGTGTAGTGAGCCACTGTCCTTACCAGTGCCTGAATTTGTGTGCACAATATATTAATTTACAACCTAGTGAACTATGAAGCTGATTGAGACGCAACTTCTGTATGACAGTGGACCTTGAGGGCCAGAGTTGAGAACCCCTGACATACTGATTAGTTAATAATCACTCATTAAGAATAAGTACACTTTAATTTGTACAGAGATATGCAATATTTGACTCATATTCAGCGACGCTATTATCTTTTTTCCCCTTTTGTTTGTGTGTCAATCACAGCTACATAAAACCAAAGGCCATTTAGCCACAGGTCACTGCATCTTTTGCTGTGTAAGTTCTTTTTTTTTTTTTTTTTTTTGAAATGTCAAACACATTCTCAGTATTTATATTTGGTTTGGTTTTTATAACCATTTTAGAGTCACTGTTTTGGTGCGGTTCTTATGTACTATCCTTGTAACATTTCAGCAGCTGACTTTTTTTTTAGTACTTGCATAGTAATTTTAATTGTACCACATTTGCAATGCATATATAGCAGGGCTCCAGACTAACTTTTGAGAGCAGTGGCACCAGCGCCACTGAGTTCTACAGATGGTGGCGCCAGAAGCAGATCTGGTAGCGCTTGGGGTGGTGTGTGTGCGGTATTAAAAATAAAGATAATTAAATCTTAAAATGATTATAGTTTTGCATTAATAAGTGTAGTTACTAGTAATATTACACATTTACTTCTTGGTAATGTACATGTGACAGTAAAGCACTGAGCTTGAGTTAGGAAGCACAACATTTTTTATACTTTTAAAATACTTTCAGTGTTGTGTTGGCGTGAGAACTGTTCATCTCATGCTGCTTTTGTGAAAATGTATTGGATATACATAATTTGTGAATAAAAACATAATATTTTTGTTGTTGCTGTTTTTTGCGTACACAAGGCATCTGTTAAAAATATCTTCATTTGTGTTCTGCACAAAAGGGTCTTATGGGTTTGGAGCGACATGAGGGTAAGTAACAGAATTTACATTTTTGTGTGAAATATGTTCACATGTGGTTATAATTGGTCATTGTTCTGTTTTACAAACATTTTCAATATTTTAAAGATTTATTATTTGAAAAATGATGTTTATACAGTCTACTTTAAGTACTTTTTGTTAATATTTATACATATGTGATTATGGTATCTTTCCTTAATTATCTGAATTGTCTGCTAGCAAATATTATGCTATACATTTACATTTAGCTGACGCTTTTATCCAAAGCGACTTACAATTGCTATATTACAATTGCTATATATGTCAGAGGTCGCACGCCTCTGGAGCAACTAGGGGTTAAGTGTCTTGCTCAGGGACACATTGGTGTCTCACAGTGGATTCGAACCCGGGTCTCTCACACCACAGGCATGTGTCTTATCCACTGTGCCACCTCCACCCCATATAGCATATCTGTTTATAATGATGCTGAGCACGGAACCTCCTGAATGCTTTCATTCATATTTCGCTGTATATCCTATGTTTTTATTAATAATTTGGGTGTATTTTACTGTTCATATGTGTGTGTTTTTCAAAATAAATTAATTAAATTCATTTTGAGTCTGTATTCATCATTCACAGCTGTTGAAACAGCCTTTAAATTAGTTTGGGCATATGAGGACATAAATTAGGTTAAACTACTGCATGTCCGCCCACAGAAAATAAATAATTATAAAAAATTACCAACTGATTACCAGCACACAACTATTGATCCGCAACGTTTCCACGACGTCGCAGTTACGAACTGGCAACGTCACAAAGTTACGTTGTAGCAACGTATCCGGGAATTTCACTTTTCCGGTTGTCACAACGAAAGTTCGGTCGTCAAATTACGTTGCAGTTACGTAACAAACACGTATTATGGTTAGCTGGGAGGCACATCTGTGCCATTCACTATTCACCTATAATTTCCATATGAATTTATAGTTAAAATAGGGTTAGGTTTAGGAGTATAGAGAAGGTGTGTACATGTCTGGCTATACTTGTAAATTACAGTTACATTCACATGACCAATGATGACCCTTTTGAACTTTAACAAATCCCTTGCCTCAACTGTACAACCACTCTTATGCCTAAATGCAGCTGTGCCTACAACTGTGGCATTTTCTATATCTGACCCTTATGTTCTATTGTAGTTATTCAGTTCAAATTATAATTAACTTGCAGTTGTACAGTATTTTCGGTTCAGATCAATATGAAAACATGAAAAACAAATCAATGAGAAACAATTAAGAACTTTAAGTCTTTTAAATGTTTTTTTTTAATTTATAGAAAATATTTAGATCTAGAAAGAACATTCCATGAAACGTACACATGGCAAAATGCACACATGAAAGCAGCTTAACCACTAAAATCCAAAACATAAACAACAACAAAAAATTAAGACAGATTTAGAGATACAGAGATACAAATAACAACTGTTTTTAATGATGTCACTTTGACATCTCCATGTCAGCTTCAGTCACTGGAACATCAGAGTGGACTGAAGCTTCAGAGGAAGTCGGGAGATACTGGAAGGAAAAAGACAACAGTGTTATATTAACAGTGTTAGATTTTGTATAAAAGCACTGGAATGCTGTACTTGCTCATGCAGAAGATATTTAAAAAAAAAATGTATAGCCAAAGTTGTGTATTTGTTAATGCTTCTGCATGATCAGTTAATGATTAGTCACCTATGAGTTATGCATAGGTGTTTTTTTTAGTTAATATTTTTATTAAATTAGTACCACTAATGTGAAATTCACGTATTACTGCATCAAAATAATTGTGAAATGAAAAAATTATTTTAAAGTGCACTGCACTTAAAGGACAGTTCATGCAAAAATGCACTATGAAGTTCTAGGAACTAGCCGGCAGGGTCATTCTTGGAGAACCAATTTCCCCATGCGGTGCGAATAAGATAAAAAAGTGGGAACTTCCGGCAATAGTTCTAGGAACACTGAAAAGGTTCCTCCAGTGCAAAAGAGCCTATTGACAAACATTTGGATTTCTTGATTGTAATAATATTGTCCTATAAAATAAAAAGCAACATTTAATATTTATTATAACAATTATTCATATATAGTATAGGGCAATTCCATGCAAAAGTCATTGAATACCATGAAAAAATGTTTTTACCAAAAGAATAAAACCCTTTTTAACTTGTGCATTTAGGTCTGTATTTTACTGCATTAATGGGCTTTAATAGAAATTTGAAGGAAATATTTATCCACTACATATGAGGGGTGCACCTGAAGTAAAATTACATTTTCATTCGACTGTATTTCATGTTTTCAAATGAGAGATCAAAGACTTACCTATTTTTTTAATTTATGCCAACAGTAAGTATTTTGTAGAAAGATGAAGGCCTATCTGAAAAGTAAATAAACTCACTTTGTCCAAACAGCGATCATTTTTGGATTTATAAGGGCTAGATTTATGAGGTCTGGATGCTTCAAGGGGGAAGTCGTGGCCTAATGGTTAGAGAGTCGGACTTGTAATCCAAAGATTGCGGGTTCGAGTCTCGGGCCGGCAGGAATTGTAGGTGGGGGGAGTGAATGTCCAGCGCTCTCTCCACCCTCAATACCACGACTGAGGTGCCCTTGAGCAAAGCACCGAACCCACAACTGCTCCCCGGGCGCCGCAGCACAAATGGCTGCCCACTGCTCCGGGTGTGTGTTCACGGTGTGTGTGTGTTCACTGCTGTGTGTGTGCACATTGAATGGGTTAAATGCAGAGCACGAATTCCGAGTATGGGTCACCATACTTGGCTGAATGTCACTTCACTTCACTTCACTTCAGCGCTGTGTCACGTCCATGACATTTTAAAGATTAAGTTTATATCTTAAAGTAATTATTAATGCAATTAACTTGAAACTTTCTGTACAAAGCTAACTTATGGCCATGCTAATTATGATCAACAGTTAATTTCCATTCTTCGCTCTTATCCACCACAATAATGTGTTACGGACGTTACAAATAATTAACATGTCTCCTTTTTCTATACATTAATAATCATAAGGCTAGTTTTGCCTGTGCTTTGTGGCAAATGTTATACGTGTGCTTGAGCGCGGAATATATTGAAGCTCATATGGATTAGTAGGTCTAAATTAATATAAAATGTGTGATTAGTTGAATAGCCTAATGGCTTAAACGAACAACTAGTTAACTAGAAAAATCTTTAATTATTCTAATGACAACTGTTGCATTCCCAAATGCAAATTAAAGTGACTCAAACGTAGAATTTACAGTAATAAGAACCACCATACAAAGGAGGAAAAAAATGGTCATACCCAGTCCTGGTCAGACTCCATGAGGAATATATTTTTGGGAAAATACCACTGTCAAAGACAAGAGAAAAAGTGGTAAATTAAAAAAAAAAAAAGGTTAATTTGCTGATGAAATGTTAAGCATTGACATAGCAAAAAACTTAAAACTTCAATAATCTGAAAAAAAAAAGCCTTGTGCATTATAGAGAATAATATTCGGATAATTTTACAGTTGGTTTTATAACTCTCAAACGGTGGCAGAGTTAAATGAATTCAAGGACAGTACATTAAACATATAAAAATATGGATTCAGTACCGCATATAAAAAAAAAATACAGGCATAATCAGAATTTTTTTTTTTTTTTGCATTTTAGAGAATATTATTATTCTTTAAAATATATTCATTTTATTAACGAACATTACCACAGATTAATAAATGTATTGTTCAATGTTCGTTTATACTGCGTGCAAGATTTATTATGCGCAGTCTTCTGGTAGAATTACAGCGCCACGTGCTGGTCTGGCATGTATACCACATTGTTTTGTGTCGGTTTCGTGGTTTATTAGTGTGCAAGTTACGCAGATATTTCTTGAGACGAGGGAAAAAATAGATCTGATAGGGCAAGCTCTGGCCTTT
This sequence comes from Barbus barbus, assembly GCF_936440315.1. Classification (NCBI taxonomy): domain Eukaryota; kingdom Metazoa; phylum Chordata; class Actinopteri; order Cypriniformes; family Cyprinidae; genus Barbus; species Barbus barbus. The sequence goes on along the minus strand of NC_136736.1, from coordinate 18,860,200 downwards.
ATCTCAAACGGTAGAGTTTAATGGCTGTACGTAAACATATCAAAAATATGGATTCAGTAAGTTACCGTATATAAAAACATAACACATGAGTATGGTATGAAACCGAGAATGTCTAATGAATATCAAATGTCAAACTAACTTTACCGCTGTAACGTTAGGAAAAAATGCGCAGCCTTTCAATTTTCAATCCCTCCAGTCAGCTACGATTCTCAAGAGCGCGTGCTCTAACGAAAAACATTATTGATATATGGAAAGAGTTAACTAAATGGTACAGGGGGAAAATCCCGTTTTAGGTAAAATTTCTATCAACCTCATTTTGACTCTATTCCTAGTTATACATACTAAATCCTGCTAATAGCTCTGTAAGGCCGTGTTCACACTTGGCGTCTTTTTCGAAGCTGCCGGCGTCTGTTTTACATTATAATCCTATGGAGTAAACCGTGTTTTCAAAAAAGTCCTGAGCGCTTTTTAAAACGCCACCGCCGGCGTCTTTTTCTGCAGCTCAGAGCGTTTTTTCGAGTTGAAAAAATTTAAACTTTTCTGAAAAAAAAACCCTACGTCAAGCGCCTTTTTGACCAATGACAAGCGAGTAGCGAGATCTGTCGTTTCCATAACAACAAGAAGAAAAATGGAGAAGGTGCCGGTAGATAGACTGCTCGTACTAGTTTCGGAGCACAAGGAGCTGTATGATATGAGCACAAAACTCTATCATAATATACATCATAAAGAGGCTGTGTGGGCACAGATTGGACGGATCCTCTTTTGTTCAGGTAAGTGTCATCTACAAGTTTGTTAAAATTTGAAGTGGTTCTGAGGGAGGCTTTAAACGCTCATGGAAGTTCATGGGGGTCATGTCATTCTTGGATCCCCATGTCCAGGATAGGCCAACATCTACAAATTTTGAAACACCAGAAAGCATTCTAAATGCAATGTGTGAAAGTGCAGGAGAAGAGAGTGAGGTAACAAGATATGTAGACTTTGACATGCAGCTACTAAAAGCCTATTGTATATTTTCATTGTATGTTTTACATGTAGCCTGATAGAACTAGAACTTAATTTGGTCAACTTTAAAGGCGTTTTTTTTTTTTTTTTGCACCCTCAGATTCCAGATTTTCAAAATAGCTGTAGGCTTATCTCGGCCAAATATTGTCCTACCCTAACAAACCATACATCAATGGAAAGTCCATTTATTCAGCTTTCAGATTAGGCTCACACACACACACACACACACACACACACACATATATATATATATATATATATATATTTAAAAAATTAGGATTTAAGGGTCACTTATTATATAGTAATAATATATGTATTACTATATAGTTTGTTATTGTTGTGTTGTCTTTCCCCCATCAAGGGGAAAGAGGAGGGAGGTAGCACCAGGTCTCACCCAGTACCAACAACAAGTGCTACAGTCCCTACAGCAGGATGTAGATGAGCATGAGCACTTTCTGCTTAGTTTTGCACCAGCATTAAGAAGGCTTGAGCCTCGCAAGCAGGCTATGGCGAGGCTGAGAATGCAAACATTGTTCTTTGATTTGGAATTTGAAGAATAGCCTTAGATTAACAGTATAGCTATAGCATTACCATTAACTGTAATAATAATTTACAAATATTAAATTGTAATTTTTTTTAACAGTAAAAGCAAAGATAATAAACTATGCAATTACTATAAAATCTGTTGTGTGCTTCATTTTGTTCTTTACGATATGGAAGAGGTTTTGTAAACATCTAAAACAAATTATTGCTGTTTAAAACATTTGGTGTAGGGATTACATGAACCATTGGGATGGCTGCAAAAGAATGCAAAGGTAGACTAGTAGCTCTTCGTGTATGCACAGAATAACAACATTTGAGGGGGGTTATGTTGTAAGTTTCGGGAGGAGCTTGTCTATAAATAAACAAAAAAATGCAAATACTGAAAAATGGATGCTTGGAACTAGGGGTGGGCGATATGGAAAAAAATATCACTTTTTTTTCAGAAATATCACGATTTTCACGATTCTTTTCCTTGTTGGTTTTACTATTTTGCAAATTGTCTGAGCATAACAGCCAAACTAATTTCCCTATTATAAAGACAAATCCTTTAACGGTAAAAAAAAAAATATATATATATATATATATATATATATAATAATGGCCGATATTTATGACAAAGTGTGCGAAGATAAAATATTTTGTCATTCATTTTACTTTCTCACTAAAACAATAAGAACAAAGACACTAGTGTTGTCAAAAATATCGATATTTCGATAAATATCGATACTGAAATATCTGAACGGTACCAATATTAATTTCCCAAAGTATCGATACACCGATACTAGCCGAGCTGTCACTTTCACTTCTCTCCAAAGGCGCGTGGACAAGCACCACACGTGACCGCACTCGTCTCCTTCGCTCTGGTTAAATAGCAAAAGTGAAGTGAATAGAAAGATGACTGCTCTGGTTGTTAAAGAACACAGCAGGAGCGCTATCTGTAGGGATCTATGATCTCCGCGATGCAGAGAACACGCACGGAATCCAGTCATAAAAACGGAATTTACAGTTTAACGCGGAATGTCACGGAATTTGTCAAAGTTTGGATGAATTAATCAAAAGTAGGTCATTACACTTAAATCAAATCGCGATATGGACTAGTATCTGTAAATATTAAGCTGCAAAAGTCGATTTAAATATGAATCCTGCATGTTCTGCGCGTCTCTGTGTGAATGTGCTGCACGTGCGGTTTTGTTTACTAATGTGGCGCTCGCTCGCGGTGATTTCAGCGTCTGCGGTCTCAATGAGAACATAAATACATCAACAATATCTCCAGAACTGATCTGAAAGGCACTTTACGAGCATTTAATTTGAGTAAAACTAGCGTCATATCATACACACACAGAACTTTAAAAGTATTCACGGCAACCCGTCAAAATAAAAGTTCAGTTTAACAGCCTATTAAAGACCGTGTGCCAGAAATAGGCTATATTACTATTATTTAGTAGAATGTACATAATACTACTACTTACTACTACTGTTCATTTTTTTTTTAAGAAATAATCACAAAATATTTTAATTTTAATAGTAAATCCCCTTCATTTGCCAAAAATGTAAATGTTTAATTTTCATGAATTCAAATATAAATGAATTAAAATTGTTTTATGCCTTCATCTGATATCCAGTAAAATTTAAATACACAACACAGAATTTCATAAGGCAGAATTTCATAAGGCACGTACATAAGGAAAACACATTTCATAAGGCTACTGTAAGAATAAATAAAAATTGTTTGTATGCATTCAAATAATAGACATGCTAAAACACAGAATTTGGTAACAATATAACATAAGGTGAGAAAAAAATAAAACATTTCATACGGCCCTAAACGTGTCATTTTTGTTACACTTTTAATAAATTAAATGTTAAATTGTATAATTTTCATGATTTTAATGAATTAGACATGCTTTTAGATTAATAGCATTTAATTTGACCATTAAAAAAAAAAGAGTCCAGAAAAATTCAAACGGAAAAAAACGGAATCCAGAAAAATTTAAATGGGAAAAATTGAATGTAGAATTTTTTTTAACGGAATTTGGGGAAAAATAAAACGGATTTCATAGGGCCCTATATCTGGAAATATTTTGGTTATGAAGCAAATGAGAATATCAACAAATTGAACTTTGGATTTTAATTAGTACATGTATTAGTAAACGTTAGTTTCAATTAACATTTAACTAAGATTAATAAAAGATTAATAAATAAATCAACAAATGCAGTACCTCAAGACATTTTTTTTGTTCATGTAAAATATACCGCATGTTCTCGACTTGTTACATTTATCTTTAAATTAAAAAAATTACCCCCTTAATATTGTGGCAGTTTTTTTCACCGTGGTATCGAAAATGGTATCGAGTATCGATATTTTTCAAGGTATCGTATCGAAGTTAGAAATTCCAGTATCGTGACAACACTAAAAGACACATAAAAAAACACATATATTCAAATGAAACAAACAGTTCTTTATTTTCAGGTACAATAGGTGATGAGTTTAGCAGGAGCATTCAAGAAATTGAATGAACAAATATAAAGATAAAACACTGTATAGACTGATTCCTAAAGCAACTGTCTTAAAGTTTTTCAGTCAAGAGTAGTCAGTGATTCGTTTTGTTTTATTAACATTAAAGGAATAGTTCACCCAAAAATAAAAATTCTGTCAGCTGTCTGTCAATTCTGTCATAGTTTTATTTTTTTATATACCATCATTTAGTCAAAAGTTGTTTTAAACCTGAGTGAGTTTCTTCTGCTGAACATAAATGCTATTTTGAAAAATGTGGAAAACCTAACAGTTGCTGGTCCATAGAGACTTCCATGTGATTTTTTTTCCTATTATCAAATTCAATGTGGACCAGCAACTGTTTGGTTACCCCCACATTCTTCAAAATATCATCTTTTGTGTTCAGCACAAGAAATAAATGAATACAGGTTTGGGACAACATGTGAGTGAGTAAATAATGACAGAAATTAAATTTGACAGAAATGACAAATTAAATTAAAATTCCTCATCTGCTGCGAACTATCCCTTTAATGACAGCTGGCTGCATGTTTAGTGCTGTCCCTTTAAGACCTGCAAGCATCAATGTACTTTTTAATTGCTCTTAAATAGATGTTTTGGGTAGCTCTTAAAAGAGCTGTTGATTTTGAGAAATGCTGCATCAGTAGCGGTCTTGCCAGGGAACTCCACCAGCTGGAGACATGAAGTACTCGGCAAACCGATCCCTCACAGCTACAGCATCTCTGCTGGCATTGTTGGTGCCAAGCTGGGGTGCATTCTGCATTCCTAAAGATGGCTCTGTTGTCAAAGTTGGAGCAGGAGCTGTGAGCACATCCTTCCTCAAGAAATTGTGGAGCATACAGGTGGCCTTTACGATCTTCTCAGCTACCTCTGGAGACACTCCCAGTACCCTGCGATATACTCGCCATTGTGCTGCCAGTATACCAAAAGTACACTCCACCATTCTTCGAGCATGGGAAAGACGAAAATTAAAAACTTTCCTTTCTCCAGTGTTGTGTCCAGGGTAAGGGCGGCGGATGTTATGGCATAACGGGAATGCCTCATCTGCGAGGAACACATACGGCATGGCTCCAAGATGCTCTGCTCCAGGGAAGGGAGAGTCTTCAGGTATCCTCAGGGTTCTCTTGCGTAGGGCAGATCCAAAGGCAGAGGCAGCCAGTGTTCCTCCATCACTGTTTCTACCATATGCACCGATGTCTACAACCCTGAAGCGATACCTGGCATCAACAACTGCAAGGAGAACTATTGAAAATGTTCCTTTGTAGTTGTAGTGTAGGGACCCGCTGGATGGAGGGGCTTCGATGACTACATGCTTCCCATCCATTGCTCCAAGGCAGTTGGGGAAAGCCAAAAGATGTTGGAACTCAGCAGCAATCCCCCTCCACTCTGCAGCATCAGGCACAGGCATGCAGTCAGGTAGTAGACAGTTCCAGATTGCCTCACACACCTGGCTGACTATTCCAGCCACAGTACTGGCACCTACCCTGAAGCCAAAGGCAATAGATCGGAAAGAATCACCTGTTGCCAAGTACCTTTAAAACAGATGAGAGATTTTTTTAAACCTGTTATTAAAGTGTTCTTATGTTAATCTTTATTCATCTTATTAGTTTGTCAACAACTAGAACATAGAGACATTATATAATTTAGACATGTATATCATATTAGACATGTATATCATTTACTGAGACTAATAGATCCTGTGAATATGAGGCCATTTAGTGGCATATGCTGCATTACAAGATGTGTTGGACTGGCTTAATTATTGTTTTAGTACCTTTGTATCCCGTTTATAACTATGTAGGTTTATGTGACAAATGAAAACATAACGAAATGAAAACTTTTTTTTTTTACTTTAGTGGTAGTTTTTTTTAATTTTTTTTTTTAATGCCCTTTCATGTGAATCTTGCATTTCAAATTGACGTAGGTATGTAACGTTAGCTAGCAGGACCTGTCAAAAGAGAGATCAGAAAATTCGGACGACTCACCTTAAACAAATGCAGAGACGTTCCTCAGGGCTGATGGTCTCCCTGAATTTTGTCTGTGTTTTTGCAATCAGTGGTGCAATGATTTGTAGCAGGTCTTCAAATTGACTTTTGTTTAGTCTAAAATATGCCGCAAACCGTGCATCATCCAACCGGAGCTCCTGGACTAAATTGTTGTAAGCACCATATTGGTTCCTTCCCCGTATAATGTCGTGCACCCACAAACGTCGTTGTGAATCGACATTTTCTTTCCCGTTAACTTCAAAAGCCAACGCAAGAGCCAACTTTTTACTCTTTCTTGACATTTCTGCAGTAACGTTACACAGGGCTAGGCTACTGTTACAGCTGTTGCTATGACAACAAAAGACGCTCTCGGCTGCTATTTGTAACAGACGCTGCCAGCTTTGCTTTTCATTAAAAAAACGCTCTTGTCAACTTTTTCTAGTCAAAAAAGACGCCAAGTGTGAACACGGCCTTAATGGCGGTAACGTTAGCACTTTTCGAGAAAATTCAGTCACACTGTTAAACTTCTCACAACCTCATTAAAACAATAGCAACTGCTGCAAAACTAAGCTAATCAACATTGCGATCAAAGTATTTTTCATACAATCAACAAAATTCACTCACTTTACCTGAAGCCGCCGTAATGAGTCGTCCGTTAATCCCGCTGTGTTTGATTGAGACGCACTGCAAGCACTCTCCAAACCACGCCCATCATATCACGTTATAAACGTACATACATTTGAATAGGGTAACGATGATCAAATAACGATTGCGAGAATTCCTCCTGAGAACTAGGGAAAAAAAAGCTCTGTGAAAAGTTTATTTTTAATGAAATAGTTTATTTGTATTATTATTATTATTATTATTAATAATATTAAATTATTATTTAGGCCTACTGTTTTAAAGATATTTTATTCATATGCTTTGTTTTCTATAGTGGACACGAGGACTCAGTTACAGTTTTTCTCGATTGTTAACACACAATTCATGAAACAATTCACAACTAACACAATTTCACAAACGTGTTTTCTTTTGTTAGACTAAAACTTTGGCCTCAGATGACACACAAACCTGTAAAATACACACACTACTGCACTGCCTAGAGAACACTAATGAGATCAATTCATAACAATGTTACAAAATCCTCCTTTTGGGAAACAGGAATCCTTTTTTTAGTCAATGTCTGTTACAGTATGCAACATAAATAGAGGGGATGCAGATACAATAAAAATCAGCAATAAACTTTAAGAAAAGTTTACTTTCATTACACTAATGTAAAGTGATCCTACAGTAGATGAAAATCACTAGAAGAGAAAAGTACAAAAACCAAACAATTGAATATACAGTAAACACACACTGGAATATTCTATCAGTTTCTGTACAGCAATAAATACATAAATACAACATCCTTTGCCAAGTTGCATTACAGTTTTGGTAATATCCTTATTTGTTATACTATAACAGATTCGTAGTCTTCTGAGAAAATAATTTATCTGCCTCCCCTAGACAGTCGACTCTCAGTTCTGCAAAAATACATGTAAAAAATACTTGGGTACAAATCAATTCAACGGTTACGAGTTTCATGATGTGTGCTATAGTCTTACAGTACAAATAATAGTGACAGTTCTCTCATCTATCCATTTCTCTACTCCCTCTACACCCATGACTGCAGGCCTGTGCATGGATCCAACTCCATCATCAAGTTTGCTGACGACACCACAGTGATTGGCCTCATCAGAGACAACGATGAGACTGCCTACAGGGAGGAGGTACAGCACCTGGCTGCATGGTGTGCTGACAATTTAGATTAGATTAGATTAGATTAGATTAGATTAGATTAGATTAGATTAGATACAACTTTATTGTCATTGCACATGTAAGGTACAGGGCAACGAAATGCAGTTAGCATCTAACCAGAAGTGCAATAAGCAGAGGTACAGGATATACAGTGCCTACAATATGTTACATATGTACAGAAATATACAGATAAGGCAGTAGTACTATGGACATAATTTACAAGTTTTTAAATACTATCAGTATGATATACAGATGGGTGATATGAACATACTATACAGATGGGTTGTGCAGTAAATGTATGTACAGTAGTACTATGGACATAATTTACAAGTTTTTAAATACTATCAGTATGATATACAGATGGGTGATATGAACATACTATACAGATGGGTTGTGCAGTAAATGTATGTACACTATGAGCAAAAACTATGAAAATAATTACAAATGGATATGAATAAGCTATAAATTAAGATATATAAACACTAGTGCAATGAACATTGAAAGTGCATAGAAATAAAAATTTACAGTACATAGTACTCAGTGTAGATTGGTTGTTTTTTTGTTTTGTTTTTTTAATCGATTTAATGATGGGGAGGGGTGAAGAGTTTGTAGTGGTGTGTGAGGGGGGTATCATTGGGCAGAGTTTAGTAGGGAAACAGCTGTAGGGAAAAAGCTGTTCCTGAGTCTGCTTGTCCTTGTTCGGAGGCTCCTGAAGCGCCTCCCAGAGGGCAGTAAGTTAAACAGTCTATGGTCAGGGTGAGAGGAGTCCTTAAGAATGTCGCGAGCTCGACGTAAACAGCGTTTTCTCTGGACGTCCTCAATGGCAGGGAGTGGTGTCCCTGTGATGCGTTGGGCGGTTTTCACCACCCTCTGTAGTGCCTTGCGGTCAGCAGCTGAGCAGTTCGCATACCAGACTGTGATGCAGTTGGTCAGGATGCTTTCAATTGCACACCGGTAGAAGTTCCGCTGGATGATTGGAGACAGGTGGTTCTTCTTCAGTGTCCTAAGGAAGAAGAGGCGTTGGTGAGCCTTCTTGACTAGGCTGGATGTGTTGGTGGTCCAGGTCAGGTCCTCCGAGATGTGGGTTCCCAGGAACTTGAAGCTGGAGACACGTTCAACAACCATCCCGTTAATGTGGATGGGGTCATGCGTTCCACTTTTCTTCTTCCTGAAGTCAACAATGAGTTCCTTTGTCTTGCTGGTGTTGAGGAGCAGGCTATTGTCAGCACACCATGCAGCCAGGTGCTGTACCTCCTCCCTGTAGGCAGTCTCATCGTTGTCTCTGATGAGGCCAATCACTGTGGTGTCGTCAGCAAACTTGATGATGGAGTTGGATCCATGCACAGGCCTGCAGTCATGGGTGTAGAGGGAGTAGAGAAATGGGCTCAGCACACAGCCCTGTGGTACGCCGGTGTTGAGTGTGATGGTGGTGGAGCAGGTGAGGCCTGACCTAACATGCTGAGGTCTGTTGGTCAGAAAGTCCATAATCCAGCTGCAAAGGGAGGTGTTAACACCCAAGTCTCCAAGTTTAGTGGTCAGCTTGGAGGGAATGACGGTGTTGAATGCTGAGCTGAAATCAACAAATAATATCCGTGCATATGTGTTGTTGTTTTCCAGGTGTGTGAGTACCGAGTGCAGTACTGTGCCTACTGCATCCTCAGTGCTTCTATTGCTTCTATAGGCAAATTGGTGTGGGTCCAGTGTGGGTGGGAGGCAGTTCTTGAGGTGTGCCAGGACCAGTCGCTCAAAGCACTTCATAACAATGGGTGTGAGTGCTACGGGGCGGTAGTCATTCAGGCACGTCGGGGAGGAGTGTTTCCGCACTGGCACAATGGATGTCGACTTAAAGCATGTTGGCACCATTGCTTGGGTGAGTGACAGGTTGAAAATGTCTGTGAAGACCCCTGCGAGCTGCTCTGCACATGTCCTGAGCACACGTCCAGGAATGCCGTCGGGGCCAGCAGCCTTGTATGCGTTGATCCGGCTCAATGCTGTGCAGACATCTGTGGAGGTGAGTTTGAGGGTCTGATGGTCTCCTGAGAGTGTGATCTTGGTGGCTGTCTCCTTGTTGTTGTTGTCAAAGCGAGCATAAAAGTCATTTAGCTCGTTAAGGAAGGAGACGTCTGTGACCGTTGGAGTGGAGTTGCATGGCTTGTAGTCACTGATGACCTGGATGCCCTGCCACATGCGCCGGGGGTCAGAGTTGGAAAAATGCTCCTCTACCTTTAGCTTGTAGCAGTGCTTGGCCTTCTTGATGCCCCTCTTCAGGTTAGCCCTGGATATGCTGTAGGCCTGAGCGTCATCTGATCTGAAAGCAGTGTTGCGGGCTTTCAGCAAGAGCCGCACTTCCTTGTTCATCCATGGCTTCTGATTAGGGTTCGTTGTGATCTGTTTCTCTGTTGTGACACTGTCAATGGAGGTATTGATGTAGTCCAGTACAGAGGTGGTATAGATGTCAATGTCCGTGTGAGAGCCACTGGCAGCCTGAGAAGCAAACATACTCCAGTCTGTGTGTTGAAACTTGTCCTGAAGTACAGACTCTGCTCCCATTGGCCACACTTTGATGGTCTTCACTGATGGCTTCACACGGTTGATGAGGGGTGAATACTTGGGGGTGAGAAACAAAGAAAGGTGATCAGACTGTCCGAGGTGGGGGAGGGGAGTCGCGATGTAAGCTCCTGCGATGTTTGTGTAAACATGATCCAAAGTTTTTTCTCCTCTAGTGTGGCAGGAGACATGCTGATGGAATTTGGGGAGCACTATCTTTAAGTTGGAGTGATTAAAATCACCCGCAACAATAAATGCAGCTTCCGGGTGTACAGTCTGTTGTTTACTAATGGCCGCATGCAGTTCGTTCATAGCAAGCTTGGCATTAGCATCCGGGGGAATATAGCAGGGGCGTAGATTATGCGGGGGACGCGGGGGACATGTCCCCCCCACTTTTTATAAAAAGTAAAATCGTCCCCCGCACTTTTTCATTGGACAGTTGTGTTCTCGACATGTTGAGGTTTTAATGGAGCAATGTATATAAATGCAGAATGATTTAAAATTCAAAGAGACAAGATCATTTATACATGACGTTTACGTTTCCATGGCAATCAGTCACTCAGTTTGTCACGTCACTAAACGCCCAGGCTCGCGCCCGCGGTCCCGCGCTGTATCCATCATTCATTAGAGGTCGAGATGAGTTCAAAGCGGCAAAAAACTCTTCACTCCTTTTTTACGAAGAAGTCAAGCAGCGTAAGTTGTCATGTGGGATCCGAATAGTGTTGCACAATGTTGAGTGACTCTGCCTATTGCTCTTGTTGAATAATTAGCAAGTTTGATGTTCATTATATGGAGAAATAGAAAAGCTGCCTGGACAAACATGCACTTATTTATTTTCAGTGTATTTTCCGTAACTCTTTTGTAACGTCTTTTATTTTAACACGTATGTATGTTATCAGAACCCTTCAAATAAGAATAAAGATAATGTTGAACTGAGATTTTACAGCGTTTGCAGCATTGTGACACTCAGCCAATTCTACATGATGTATTTCAATCAAGTATGCAAGCACTGATCTGATACAGGACCGATCTTCATTTAGGGCTGCTCTGTCATTAGTGCACTAATTTTACGTTTTTATGTGTTGTCAAGAATGAACAAGAAACAGTCAGCCTAGGTTTGTTAGCAAAATCAGGACGACACACAAGAAAAACACACTTCACAGCTGACAAGATCTGATAGAGTGGCTTTTAACACCTGGCTGTTTTTATATTGTATAAAATATATTAATACACAAGCGTTTGTAGGATTATATATGGACCAATCATAAAAAAACACATAATTAGTCAAATATAGAAAAATGAAAAATAACATTAGTATGATGAACAAATTTTCAGCTATCATTTTTAACTACAGTAGGTAATTATTAGCTTGCATATTGGTTGTTTATAGTACTTAAGCACATATTAATTCTGTATTCTTCATGATCATATTCTGCATCCCATAATCCTAAACTTAACAACTACAACGACTACCTTACAAGCTATTAATAAGCAGTAAATGAAGAGTTTATTGAAGTAAAAGGCATAGTTAATAGTGAATATGTGTTTATCATTCTAAAGTGTTAAAAATTATTTAGGATACAAATGATTGGTTATTGTCCAGCAGTGTATTTAATTAGTTATTTTCTTCTGTATGCCACTATTCCCTGTATGTACATGTTTCAAACACTGCTTTATTTGCTGTAGACAGAGGCAGAACTGAATTCTCAGTTGAGAGTGAATGAGGCAGACAGTTTCAGTGAGGCTTCAGAGGTAAAGATTATTTACAGCATTGTCTATGAAATTGTCTTATTTCTTTTAACAGACTAATCAGACGAATGTATAATAGAACAGAACAGAATAAAGGAGTATGTGAATGTGCAAGTATCCATTACTGTGTGCCATGTACTCTACATACAACACACACAAAATACAATCTCAAATATGTAAACAATAGTACCCTTATAAGGACATCTTTGTAACTTATACTCAAAAAGGTGCACATATAGAGTACCAATATGTACCGTAACGTACAACTATGAAACTTTTTTCTCTCTTTCTTTCCTTCTGTTTTATAATCATATATAACAATATAATCATAAAGCATATTAAGCAAAAAGGTATGATTAAAAATAAAACCTGTCAATTAGACAAGGGTTAACTGAAAAAGAACAGGTATAACACTAGACATTCCGTCCCCCCCACTTTTGAAATGATGGCTACGCCCCTGGAATATAGGCTGCAGTTATGATGGTGGAAGTGAACTCCCGCGGCAGATAGAAAGGTCTACACTTCACCATGAGAAACTCTAGGTTAGGTGAGCAGTGTTTTCCAACAATGTCAGAGTTCGTACACCAAGCTTTGTTTACATAAATGCACAATCCTCCGCCTCTGGTCTTGCCGGAGTCATCTGCCGTTCTATCTGCTCGGAGCGTGTAGCGTCCGTCAAGCATTATTGGGTATGTCGCTATGTAGCCATGTTTCAGTGAAAACCATGACATTGCAGTCCAAAAGTTTCTTACTATGGGTGATGCGAAGTCGTATCTCATCCATTTTGTTCACCAATGACCGCACATTAGCGAGGAAAATGCTGGGTAAAGAGAGCCGGTGCGGTGTTAGCTTTAGCTTAGCTCTTAGTCCTCCACGCTTCCCCCGCCTTTGTTTACGATCTCGGCGCCGCCTGTGAGCACTTCCGCCCGGCCGAGCAGAGTGCGTTGCCTCGGGTGTTCTGGAGATCTCCGGGATGAGTCGATGATTGGTTATAAGATTGTTGGAAAAGAGCAGACCGATATCCAAAAGCTCCTGTCGGGTGTATGATGTTAAGGCAAAGCTGTTCAGTGAGAACAGACCCGAGATGAACAGGAAAAATACTGCAAAATTGCAAAAACTGGTGAGACGCTGAGCCTCGCGATGTGTTCGCGCCGCCATCTTGGTCACATTCTGGTGTTGAGGAGCAATAGCCTGCTCCTCAACACCAGCAAGACAAGGGAACTCATTGTGGACTTCAGGAAGAAGAAAAGTGGAACGCATGACCCCATCCACATTAACGGGATGGTTGTTGAACATGTCTCCAGCTTCAAGTTCCTGGGAACCCACATCTCGGAGGACCTGACCTGGACCACCAACACATCCAGCCTAGTCAAGAAGGCTCACCAACGCCTCTTCTTCCTTAGGACACTGAAGAAGAACCACCTGTCTCCAATCATCCAGCGGAACTTCTACCGGTGTGCAATTGAAAGCATCCTGACCAACTGCATCACAGTCTGGTATGGGAACTGCTCAGCTGCTGACCGCAAGGCACTACAGAGGGTGGTGAAAACCGCCCAACGCATCACAGGGACACCACTCCCTGCCATTGAGGACGTCCAGAGAAAACGCTGTTTACGTCGAGCTCGCGGCATTCTTAAGGACTCCTCTCACCCTGACCATAGACTGTTTAACTTACTGCCCTCTGGGAGGCGCTTCAGGAGCCTCCGAACAAGGACAAGCAGACTCAGGAACAGCTTTTTCCCTACAGCTGTTTCCCTACTAAACTCTGCCCAATGATATCCCCCTCACACACCACTACAAACTCTTCACCCCTCCCCATCATTAAATCGATTAAAAAAACAAAACAAAAAAACAACCAATCTACACTGAGTACTATGTACTGTAAATTTTTATTTCTATGCACTTTCAATGTTCATTGCACTAGTGTTTATATATCTTAATTTATAGCTTATTCATATCCATTTGTAATTATTTTCATAGTTTTTGCTCATAGTGTACATACATTTACTGCACAACCCATCTGTATAGTATGTTCATATCACCCATCTGTATATCATACTGATAGTATTTAAAAACTTGTAAATTATGTCCATAGTACTACTGTACATACATTTACTGCACAACCCATCTGTATAGTATGTTCATATCACCCATCTGTATATCATACTGATAGTATTTAAAAACTTGTAAATTATGTCCATAGTACTACTGCCTTATCTGTATATTTCTATACATATGTAACATATTGTAGGCACTGTATATCCTGTACCTCTGCTTATTGCACTTCTGGTTAGATGCTAACTGCATTTCGTTGCCCTGTACCTTACATGTGCAATGACAATAAAGTTGAATCTAATCTAATCTAATCTAAAGTACTGCTTTGTACTGTAATTGTAATGTGTAAGTAGATGAGCCTGCAGGCAGCTTTCCTTATGCTCATTCCATGCACAAGAACATGCTCAACTATGCTTTATATTCAATCTGGAACAAATGACCTCTCACCTCATCCCCTTAGTTTTTCTTTTCTCATCCTATTCCTCTTTGTCTCCCATTACCAGGATTCATTTTCCAAAACACATAACCACATGTGCTCTTTTTCATATGATCCTGAGATTCTGACTGCCATGTCATCAGTTTTGCTGAATGTTCAAACATGGATAAATGTGTGCTATTTGTGTTAATTTTGTGTTTCTTGAGGTAGTTCTCAAGGATAATGGTCATTATTTGTATCATTTTCTAAATGATAACATGGTTAAACCTTTGCAAAATGATGCTGTTATTGTGTAGTGTTATTGTATTGAGTTTTGAGGAAAAAATTTAGCAAATTGGAGCATGTGTGAAGGTGGAATGTGTTAAAAGTTTTGAGAAACGTGTCTCTCTTTCGAGAACTGTATGAATGGTTTGGACCAAATTGGGCCAAATGAATAAGTTATAATGTGTTAACAAAAAACTGTAACAACGGAATGATAATGTTTTCATGCTAATATTTTTTGGATGTTCCATTAACAATGCAATGATAACGTTTTTAATGATAACATTTTTAAAACGTTTCACTAACAGTGCAATTATAACGTTTTTCATGCTGACGTTTTTATAACATTATATTAACATTATATTAACCATGCAATGATAACGTTTTTAATGATAATGTTTTTAGAACGTTCCACTAACAGTACAATTATAACGTTTTTCATGCTGACGTTTTTATAACATTAAATTAACATTATATTAACCATGCAATGATAACGTTTTTCATGCTAACGTTTTTAGAACGTTCCATTAACAATGCAATGCTAACATTTTTCATGCTAACATTTTTAAAACGTTATATTAACAAGGCAATGATAGCGTTTTTAATGATAATGTTTATAGAACGTTCCACTAACAGTGCAATTATAACATTTGTCATGCTAACATTTGTAGAACGTTATATTAAAAAGGCAATTATAACATTGTTCATACTAATGTTTTTAGAACGTTCCATTAACAATGCAATGCTAACATTTTTCATGCTAACATTTGTAGAACGTTTTATTAACAAGGCAATGATAGCGTTTTTAATGATAAAGTTTTTAGAACGTTCCACTAACGGTGCAATTATAACGTTTTTCATGGTAATGTTTTAAGAACGTTCCATTAACAATGCAATGATAATGTTTTTATGCTAACTTTTTTAGAACGTTTATCAATGGCAGATAACGTTAAGAAAACGTTCTACTAACGTTACTGCAAGAACGGTTTTTGATAACTTTGAGAGAACCTTTAGAGAATGTTAGCAAAAGTTAGGAGAACGTTCCCTGTTAGCTGGGTTAGAGTTGGTAATAGATGGTAACAACAATTGCCTGCAGTTATGGGACTTGCGAAGAAAATTCTCTCCCTCTGTAATCGCAGGGATGGAAAAGGGACGAAAAAAATTATCGATTTTTTACAAAAACAAATCTAATTAAGTCAATAATGACGTGTAACATCTGTAAGAAATCGATGAATCTACAAAAGACACATACACGGGCTGGATATCAGTGGTAAGAAAATTAACATAATTTATTAAAATAATTGTATAAACTCCTATACTAATGCTGAATGTGATGATTTTAGGGTATGCCACAGATGATCACATACTAGGAAATTTATAAAGAACTGCAGAGCTGGATCGATATTCGAAAACAGCAGGACCACCTTACACAGCTGGATGACTTTTATTTACCTGTATGAATTATAGAAATGCACCTCACTGATTTTATAGAAAACAGGTAATAATATAATTAAGCAATATCTACGGGAAATGTAAACAAACATTCATTTATGCATTGTAAATCAGAGTTCATTTCTTTGTGATAATGCTGTATTGTTGTAATACTGATTTTTAGTCAAAACATTTATCTATGAAATATTTACGCAATATAATACTTATTTCTTAATATATTATGACAATTCTTATATTGCTACACCTTTGTTGTAACATGAGGCCATATAAGTTGCACAGACCCAAGCAAGTCTTTCAAATCTAAATGCAGAAAATATGACAAAGCATATCTTGCTCTCTGCTTCACTGTTAATGTCGTTACGCTTACTGTATTTTAATGTTGGTCATTACCCAGTCAACACGTGAGATCATGCGATGATCACAGTGACATCACACAATCCTCATACTGTGATCCTCACCATGTGAGTACAGCGTGAGCTCATTGTGAGTTCATCTGATCCTCATACTGTGATCGTCACCATGTGAGTACAGCGTGAGCTCATTGTGAGTTCATCTGATCCTCATACTGTGATCCTCGTCATGCGAGTACAGCGTGAGCTCATTGTGAGTTTATCTGATCCTCATACTGTGATCCTCGTCATGTGAGTACAGCGTGAGCTCATTGTGAGTTCATCTGATCCTCATACCGTGATCCTCATCATGTGAGTAAAGCGTGAGCTCATTGTGAATGCTTCACACTACTGTCCAGTTGGCGGTGGTAAATGCACCATCTAAGCTTTTCCAACCACCATACAACATGTAAAGAAGGAAAATGAAAAGTTGTGCAAGGAATTGTTACACTGCAGAAATGGTGAGTGGGCTATTTACATACTTTCAGATGTTATAATTTAGATATGCAATGTGGTCTGGTCTTTTTTTTAGCAGAGTACTGCTCACACATGCTACATGTGCACCAGCCATTTTACATGGGTTCAGTAATCACACCAGATGGCTAGCTGCAGCTAGTTTGCATATCAGTATTTGTGAATTGTTAGGCCTGTTATGTCAGATCATTACAGCATTACTAAATTATATTTCAATATATTTATATTTATTTTATTTATACTTATATTTCAATAATTAACAAGCATTGTAAAACAACAGTAGGCAAGAATGCTGCACTGGTCTAATAACGTAACCATCATTGCTCTTTGGATAACTGGAGGTAAATATCCAAATAAAAAAGATGAAATAGGCCTATGCTTAGACACTCATAGTAAAGATAAAAAGCCTTTAATTCACCGAGCTATATGACTCGTTTTTTAACAACAACAACAACTTCTATCTGCGGAACTGTAGCTGTTTTATGTTAAAAGCATCAATGTCACTTCCCATTTACCAAAACTCAAAGTGACTGACATTCATTCTCTTATTAACATAACAAGCGACTTTACCCATACATCAGATTATTAGTCATGCAACACTACATCATTAAAAATGTAAAGTGTAGCTCTACAAAAGTGTAGTTTACAGTACTTTAGGCTACACAGCCTTCTTTAGGATACACAACAATTGTTCAAAGAACACTTCTTAAACAATTAGTTAGCAATTATCAAATACAGTAATCAGTGGGAGTGGCTAAGGTTCTCCTCTCAAACAAAAAAACTTATTTTGTGAAAGAATTATGTGTTTCATATACTTACTTACTTACTTTACTTTTGTCATTTAGCAGACGCTTTTGTCCAAAGCGACTTACAAATAAGAAAAAGTAACTAAAACTAAAAGTTACAACTCTATAAATACTATATACCCACATATTTAAGAAAATAAAGAAATTAAATAAAATTGACACATGCATATAACAACATTTCAATAATAAACATATAAATGAAAAAACTAAAATAAAAAGCGATACTTCTATCCCTTGCTGCCGCGGTATAATAACCTTTTTTATACCAATCCAACAAATCACCATTTCAAGTCAGCTGGACCCACTTTCCTGTTTATCAACTAAAAATGGCCAAGCAAGTGCACACACTGACAAGATACGCGATACAGTATGAGACCAAATGCAATTTCAGCACCTCTCAACACAGTAAACAAAATAAGCATTTCCTAGCAACGGCAAATGCCTAAACACTAAGACAAGTAAATACACTTACGAGCTGATTTTAAACTTCCGCTGATAGACTGCTTCTCTTAAAGACTATTTCATTATACTGCCTTCTGCTGGCGCTTGAACCCACTTTCCTGTTTATCAACTAAAAATGGCCAAGCAAGTGCACACACTGACAATATACGCGATACAGTACGAGACCAAACGCGATTTCAGCACCTCTCAACACAGTAAAGAAAAATAAGCGTTTCCTAGCAACGGCAAATGCGCTAAACACTGAGACAAGTAAATACACTTACGAGCTGATTTTAAACTTCCGCTAATAGACTGCTTCTCTTAAAGACTATTTAATTGCACTGCCTTCTGCTGGCGCTTGAACCCACTTTTTGAACCCATATAATGTTTTACTAATAAAGAAGTTCTTTTTGACCTGTTAGGATTTGGAAACAAAAATTAAGGCATTGAAAAGACAGCAACAAAAGCTTGTAGAAAATCAAAAAAGATAATTTTTGCTCTTCAGAAAAAAAATGAAAACACTTCTGATAGTGAACACTCCTCCAGAGAACTTGAATCAGACTACTCATCAGACGACTCAGGAAATATGCTGAATGTTGTGGAGCAGCATCTAATTGAAGACTCGCAAGAACAGTATGATTCAGAATCACAACGTAATACCATAACCAATATGCAAGATCAAGTGCTATGGGTTGAAATTGATAGACTAAATGATTCCATGGATGTTACCAGTGAGAGTGACACAGAGCTAGCTTTGTCTCTGAAGAAAAAACTGTCTGAGTGGGCAATGAAGTTCAACATCTCCTTGACATCTCTCACTCTGAGGGAACATGATATTGATGTTCCAGCAGACGGAAGAACACTGTTGAAAACACCTGTCAGTTTGGCAGTTTGACAATAACTGAAAAATCAGGTACATTTTAACTGAAAATGTCCATGCACTCATTTGTCAATGTTAATCAGAAATTTCACTGAAATGTAAAATTTAGTTTTTGATAGGTGGCAAATACACATATTTTGGAATAAAGGAAGGTATTAAGCATACTCTGTCTGAGCAAGACACTTCAAAATACGACCACTTTGAGATTTCTTTGAATATTGATGGGTTACCCATTTTCAAGTCCAAAAACCTCACAATGTGGCCACTTCAGTGTGCTGTCATCAACATTGATGAAGTGAAGAGCAGTCCTTTTGTTGTTGCTCTGTATTCTGGAGCAAAGAAACCAGATGATTTGGAGTTTTTGAGGGATTTTATGGAGGAGCTACAAGAACTGATGGACACAGGCTTTAAAGGAAGAGAATTGTCCTCAAAAACATCATATGTGATGCACCAGCACGAGCCTTCATCAAAGGAATAGTTCAGTTTAATGGCCGCTATGGCTGTGACTTCTGTGATGTAAAAGGAGTTCACAAGAGCAAAATGCTTTTTTGTATAAAGGAAATCTCAGAACCAATGAGTCATTTAGACAGAAGACAAATCCTGAACATCACAAAACAGATAGCATTCTTTTGAATCTGGACATTGATATGATCAGGCAGTTCCCAATAGATCCCATGCATTGTGTGGATCTAGGAGTGACTAAGCGAATGTTGATGCTGTGGAAAGAAGGACCTTTGGCCCATAGATTATCAGCTGTACAGCTTAGCATCATTACTCCTGTCTACCCTCTCATCACTGGGCATCACTGGGATTCCACTTCGCTGGTTTGAATCCTATCTCACCGGTAGATCCTTCAGGGTGGCCTGGGGAGGGGAGGTATCCAAACCACATCAACTGGTCACTGGAGTTCCTCAGGGATCGGTTCTTGGACCCCTCCTCTTCTCCACATACACTACATCGCTGGGTCCCATCATACATGCACATGGCTTCTCCTATCACTGCTATGCCGATGACACGCAGCTCTATCTCTCTTTTCAACCAGATGACCCAACGGTAGCTGCACGGATCTTAGGCTGCCTGGCAGACATCTTGGCGTGGATGAAAGAACATCACCTACAGCTCAACCTGGCAAAGACGGAACTTCTGGTCTTCCCTGCCACTCCAACTCTACGGCATGACTTCACGATTCAGTTAGGCTCATTAATGATTACCCCATCAACTTCGGTCAGAAATCTTGGTGTAATCTTTGATGACCAGCTGACCTTCAAAGAGCACATTGCAAAGACTGCTCGATCCTGCAGGTTTGCACTACACAACATCAGAAAGATCAGGCCCTTTCTGACAGAGCATGCTGCGCAACTTCTTGTCCAGGCCCTTGTTGTTTCTAGACTGGACTACTGCAATGCTCTTCTGGCTGGTCTGCCATCAAACACAATCAAACCTCTACAAATGATTCAGAATGCAGCAGCACGACTGATCTTCAACGAGCCCAAAAGAGCGCATGTTACACCTCTCTTCATCTCCTTGCACTGGCTACCAGTGGCAGCTCGCATCCAGTTCAAGACACTGATGCTTGCGTATAGAACTACCACAGGCTCAGCACCCTCCTACTTCCACTCACTATTACGAACCTACATCCCCTCCAGAAGTTTGAGATCTGCTAGTGAACGATGCCTTGTGGCACCATCACAGAGAGGCTCAAAATCACTCTCCAGAACATTCTCGTTCACCATTCCTGGCTGGTGGAATAATCTTCCCACCCCTATCCGGAACGCTGGATCCCTGGCAATCTTCAAGCAACAACTGAAAACTCATCTCTTTCGGCAGTACTTGACTTCATCCTGACTTGACTTCAAAAAAAAAAAAAAAAAACCTTTCCCTCTATCTTTTTCTCCGCTTACTAGCTTGTACTTATTTGAACAATGACTGAGACTTGGTGTTACGAGCACTTCCTCTGTCTGATTGCCTCTTCAAGATTAATCGCTTTTTGTATTCCCCAATTGTAAGTCGCTTTGGATAAAAGCGTCTGCCAAATTACTAAATGTAAAATGTAAATGTAAATTACTTATTTTCATCAAGCTGTCCGACAGAACATACCTCCTGAATTCAATAGGAAACCCAGGGGGTTAGATGAACTGAAGCACTGGAAAGCAATTGAATTCCGAACATTTCTGCTTTATACTGGACCAGTGATTTTGAAATATGTTCTCGATAACGAGAAGTATATTCACTTCCTTTCACTTAGTATTGGAATGCGCATCTTGTATAGTGAAAACCTAATGGAGCATTGAGATTATGCAGATGAGCTGTTAACATATTTTGTTGAAAAAGGTAGCAGCCTGTATTGCATGAGTTTCATCTCATATAATGTGCATTGCTTGCTACATCTCACTAATGTTGCAAATTACAACAGATCATTACACTATTGTTCAGCGTACAAGTTTGAGAACAATATGGGTCAAATCAAGAGGTTTATCTGGGCTTCAAGTGTTCCACTGATTCAAGTAACTAACAGATTGGCAGAGAGGCAAGCGATATCAGGTTCTAAGAAATCAAATGTTAACTCTGGTACGCCAAAGACAAAAGAATGCTACAGAATGACCAATGATAGCTACTGAAGATACATGAAGTTCAAGAAAATCTGTATTTTTTGTGAGGTTTTTTGCAGAATGGAACCTTTGTACACTAAGCCATGTGACTCCAGAATCATTGGCATATTCAAAGGATTTCTCAATTACACTAAAATGTTACATGCTGACACCGCTCAACTGAGACATAAAGCAATCATGATACCTTTGTCATTGATTGATAAAGATGAATCCAATGCGGTAGTGCTTATACCGCTCATGCATTCAGTTTGATTTGTTCTTAAGTCATTAATGGGTGGGTTTTTGCCTTGTTTTATTGCATGTTACTCTGATTTTGATCCAAAGACTATGATTAATGTGTGTGTGTGCGTCTTTCAGTATCGAATTTGTTTATTCCGTGATGGACAGACATCTGTTGTACCAATCAGTTGTATTTTTGATGACAATGGAACATTGAAGTGTCGATGGACATCATCACTCTCAAACATTAAAAACAATTATCCACCAAACCCTAACTGGAAGGTTTATGACATTGTGAAGATCATTGGACCATCTATTGGTAAGAAATTGCAATAATTGTGTGTGTTTGAAAATTGAAAATCATGAAAATGTATAAAGTGCTTAACAAATTTATTAGACCACCATTTGTGCCACAGCTGCCCTAAACTAACATTACTCTACAAAGACAAAAATATTTATTAGTTTTTATTCAGATGCCCAATTACAGTTATGTTCTTACAGTCCATAATAGAAAAATAGGTTTTAATAGTTAAATGTTAAGCTTGATTAATTTGTGACTTCTGAGAATAGTTGAATGTGTGGCTGAAATTTGGGTATAAGAACACCAATTCAAGTTGTTTCAGCTTGCTATGTGTCTAATATAAGACAATAACATTTTTAGTTTTAAATAAGTATTTTACAGATTTCTAAAATATTTATTTTCTCTTTAATATGATAGGTGGTCTTATAAATTTGCTAATCATAATATATGTATTTATTCTATGATGAATAAATAGTTGACTGAATTTCCATTATACACATAGTATACATACATTTCCCACTAACAGGAGACTATGATCAAGCAAATCAATACATCTCAGATTACACAACTGGGGTCTCAGCAGCAGAGGACTCAATTACTTATTCAATGAGAGACCCTGCAGTTGTGGAATTACCTGCGAAGAGAAAAAGGAAAAATAAGCTCTGTGATGAAAGTGACATCAATTCAGAGACATCTTCCTGTGAAGTGACATTCAGCCAAGTATGGTGACCCATACTCGGAATTCGTGCTCTGCATTTAACCCATCCAACGTGCACACACACAGCAGTGAACACACACACATCGTGAACACACACCCGGAGCAGTGGGCAGCCATTTTATGCTGCAGCGCCCGGGGAGCAGTTGGGGGTTCGGTGCCTTGCTCAAGGTTTTATGTTGGTGCCACCTCAGTCGTGGTATTGAGGGTGGAGAGAGCGCTGGACATTCACTCCCCCCACCTACAATTCCTGCCAGCCGGAGACTCGACCCCGCAACCTATGGATCACGAGTCCAACTCTCTAACCATTAGGCCACGACTTCCCCTGTGAAGGTCTGTATATATTGAAATGATTGTGTGGTATCTAGCCGTACAATTGGGAAGTAAAGCAGACGAGACAGTAGTAGCGAACACTCAGCATGTTTACTCAGTTCTCTTCAACTCACGCTCAACGTCATTACATCACATCTGTCGCGATACAACAGCTCATGACTTAGTATTTCAAAATAGTAGTCAAGTGCAATGCTACTTATGAACACAACATTTTCCCCCTTTTTAAGAACATATGTTGGGGTAACCAGACAGCAAGATTAATTGCTTAATCAATCAATTATTAATCTGAAGCAGAGTCATCTTGTGCATTTAACCAACCTTTAACTCTCTACTCTATATAACACTGTAACATATTTGAAAACAGTAGTATAGATTGTAACAATTCTGTATTATTAGAACTTACTGAGTCAGGATAACACAACTTAGTAGCATAAGCAATGTATGCACAGTGCACGCGATACATTAGATCTAAGGAACATAATAATTTAACCAACTAGGTTTGTGAGTGTTACGTTTAGGTCTAAGGATATGAGTATTGGTACAGTGACCAGCATTCTCAGCAGGCGTTGTTGTTGTGCATGGGAATGCAGTGAGATTGGAAGCATTCCAAGTTTTCCCATCACTCAGGACATATCACCCACTCCCAGTTTTTTTTTTACTTCGAGAGGGTCTGTGAACTTCCTGTGTCCCTTAGGAACATGCAGATGGTTCCGAACTCTCACTTTATCCCCCTCCTGGAAGCAAGGAGGGCGTGCACCGCGCTTGGCATCAGTATACCGTTTTGTTTTCTGTTGCAGCTGTGCAACTCTTTGGCGAACAGTCACATCAGTGGGTGAGGACACAGGAGGAGATGGCAGAATAGACAGCCTTGTGCGCATTTGCCTGCCATAGAGGAGTTGAAAAGGTGAAGTACCAGTTGCAGCATGTGGAGTGGCACGGTACACCTGCAAGAAGTCAGTTACAACAGGTTTCCACGGCAGATGTTGCTGGATGGCTGTTTGGACAGTGTGTTTAAGCACACGGTTAAATCTCTCTACAGCACCATTAGCTGCTGGATAGTAGAGAGAGGAACGATGGTGATGTATATTCCGTTTTCCCAGAAAAGCAGCGAAGGCAGCAGATGTAAATTGAACACCGTTGTCAGTAACTATGCTCAGTGGATTGCCATGGCGACTGAATACAGATGACAGAAAGGAAACCACAGAGTCCGTAGTGACGGTGTGAGTAAAGGAGACCTCAGGCCATTTGCTTTAATAATCGATCAATGTAATAGCAAACCTGCAATCAGATGCAGCAGTGTCAAATGGTCCGACTATATCCACAGCTACTTTCTGCCATGGTCCATCTGGCAGCGGCACCGGCTGAAGAGGAGCAGGATGTGACTTCGCAGTTTTGTCATTAAGTTGACATACAGGAACGGACAGCATCGTGAACTTGAGCGTCCATCCCTGGCCACCAATAGAGATCACGGAGTCGCTGTTTAGTTCGCACCTCCCCTTGGTGTCCTTCGTGCGCTATGGAGACCAGTGTAGAGCGAAGAGCAACAGGTGCAATCAGTCGTGAGCCTCGGAAGACAAAATTGTCCTTAACAGACAGTTCCAGTCGCAGCTGATAGTACGGCAACAGTTCAACATCCAGTCCCTTGGGTGAAGGAGGCCAACCATTAGAAATCTGTGTACGAAGTTTGTTTAGTCCAGGACAGGAAGCACATGCAGCATCAACATCAGCAGCAGACAGAGAATTACAGGTGGCTGACAGAAAAGCAACCAATTCCTCATCCACATCATCATCATCCTGAGCAACAGCATTATCTGTGGAAGAAGCAGGTAAGGGCACACGTGACAGATAATCAGCAGGAGCATTTTGGGAACCTGGACGATATACCACATCATAATTAAATGACATGAGGCGTGCAGACCACCTTGCTACACGAAGTCCAGCACGGCCAACTCCTTTAGTGGTAAGCAGGGTTGTCAGAGCCTGGTGATCTGTACGTAGAGTGAAACGACGGCCCCATAGATTAGTACGCCACCTCTCAACAGCCCACACACATGCTAATGCTTCCTTTTCTACTGTGGCATATTTACGCTCGGCAGCCGACAGCGTGCGGGAAGCAAAGGCTACAGTGCGTTCAATGCCATCTGGGCCGACCTGGGAAAGTATGGCGCCCAGACCATAGTCGGAAGCGTCTGTGGAGACAATGGTGTGCATTGCAGGGTCAAACAACGCCAAAGAAGGGCTGTTTGCTAGCAACCGTTTTACTTCAGTCAAACTTTGTTCAGCCTCTTTTGACCAGCTGAATCCATTTGGAGCATGTAAGCATGCGCGCACTGGAGCTACAACAGTGGCAAAATCAGGAAGGAACTTACTGTACCACGACATAAGTCCAAGTAAAGAGCGCAAAGTAGATGCATCAGAAGGTGCAGGGGCATCGAGCATTGCCTGCAATCGTGACTCATCAGGACGAAGGCCCTCGGCAGATACCGCATGTCCTAAAAACAGCAGGCTGGTTTGCCGGAAATGACACTTGTCTTTATTGAGTTGTAAGCCAGCGGCTTCTAGGCGCTGTAATACCGCTTGAAGTGTTTTGTCATGCGAAGCCATGTCGAGTCCGTGAACGATAATATCATCCAGATAATTTTCAACCCCTGACAAGCCAGCCAGGATGATGGTCATCATTTTCTGGAATGCTGCAGGCGCTGAAGCCAATCCATAGGGGACACGGCTAAATCGGTACAGTCCATCATGGGTAATAAAGGCTGTGAGATCGCGACTGTCCTCGTGCAGTGGTACTTGGTAGTAAGCATTAGTCAGATCAATAGTAGTGAAGACAGCAGAACCTTTAAGAGCAGCGAGCAGTTCCTCCATGTGTGGCAACGGAAAAGAGTCCACGATTACAGCTTTATTTGGCTCTCTAAGGTCAACACACATTCTGATTTTCCCTGATTTTTTCTGTGTAACAACAATTGGTGAAACCCATGCGGAAGCATCTATGCGTTCTATCACCCCAGCTGCTTGTAAGCGATTTAACTCCTCTGACACAGCACAGCGAACAGAGAGTGGTAGGCGGCGAAGTTTTTGGCGCACAGGTGTGACAGTTTCATCCAGTTTTACACGGTGTACAAAGTTTTTAGCACATCCGAACTCTGTTAACTCAGCAACAGTGCACTGTAACACTGGCACAGGAGGAGCAAGGGAAGAAAGGGCATTAGAAGGCAGTACTTGATTGTTCTCAATCCTCACATGCAGTGCAGACATGAGGTCCCTCCCCATTAGTGGTGTGCCTTTTTCCACAATGAAGAACGTAGCAGGTACTGTGTGGTCATGTAACGAAACATTTGCTGGCAAACACCCAACTACTGGAATTTGAGCTTTTGCATAAGTCACAAGCCTGGCTGTTGGTTGTGACAGTGCAACATTACTGAAATGGCACGCATAAGTATTATAAGGCAAGATGGATACAGAGGACCCGGTGTCAACCACCAAATTCACCACCAAGGCTTGATCGGCAGAGGTAGATATGGTTACTGTACTTGTAATGCTGGGCGGGCGAGCTGGATATCTGTGTACAGAACAGTAACCTCTGGTAATTCAATTTCATGAACCTCATGCGTGCCTGACTGAGCGGATCGGCACACTTTAGCATAATGTCCAGTCTTCTTACACTTTCTGCAGGTTGCAGCTGCAGCAGGGCAGGTTGCAGCATCAGCTAAGTGTGCCTCCGAGCCACAGCGGAAGCAGGACTTCCTTTTCCCCCCGTGAACAGAATTAGGAGGCGCATGTGATGGTTTCCCTCTCCTGCGCTTTACTACGTGCTGCACTGCTTGTACGGGGGCGGTAACTTGGCGGGAGTTTGAAATGGATTTAGCCTGATCAGAAGCAGATTCAATCTGACTGGCTATCGTGACAGCTCTGTCCAATGTGAGGTCAGTTTCCAGTAAAAGTCTCTCACGTATTCGTGGGCTAAGCACATTTTCCACTAACTGATCGCGAATCATCTCGTCAGCACAGGCACCGAATTCACATGTAACAACAAGTTCACGCAAAGCAGCAACGTATTGTATAACTGTCTCGTGAGGAGCCTGGCAGCGTTTACGGAAGGCGTGACGTTCAGCTACTATGTTCGCTTTTGGCACAAAGTAGGCTTTTAGTGCAGCCTCTGCATCCTTATACGTCGTACCTATGTTAGGCAATGAGTAGAAAATTCGCTGGCCCTCTATGCCGAGGCAGTGAAGCAGTACAGCTCTCCGTCTTTCGTCCGGCCAGGAGTCCCCCGTTGCGTCAATCACTTGTAGGTAGTTTTCAAAGATCCGCAACCATGTGCAGAATGGCATAGCAGGCTCGCCGGGGCAAGGCAGGAAAAAACTCGGGAAAGGCACGTTGGCAACAGCCATCTCTGCGACCAAAAATAGCGGAAGAAAAAAAATGTTAATCCTCGTCGCCAATTTGTGGTATCTAGCCGTACAATTGGGAAGTAAAGCAGACGAGACAGTAGTAGCGAACACTCAGCATGTTTACTCAGTTCTCTTCAACTCACGCTCAACGTCATTACATCACATCTGTCGCGATACAACAGCTCATGACTTAGTATTTCAAAATAGTAGTCAAGTGCAATGCTACTTATGAACACAACAGATTGGTATGCAGAAAACAATTTAGGCATAACTCTGTGATCATTCTTTATTTTTATGTACTAAACAGATGATATGAACTTGAAGCAGTCAGGAAATGAAGTGAAGCAATCTGGTCTGAAGTCAAGAAATGTTCCACTGCCCAAACCTCCTATATACCATGGTTAGCCTGTTTTAACTTTTATGAAGAACTTTGAACTCTCTAAAGCACTTTTATATTTTTTTTATTATTTTATTTCTTCTTTTGAACATTAGTCAATATTCCACTCATTCAGAAAGTTCAGTGTGAGAGTTTTAACTTTTTGACTAAACTTTTATTTAATAAAATTATTTTTTCTTCTGCATGATCTGTCTTTAAAGATACTTTTCAGAGAAGTGGGAAGAAAGATGAGGATGATATATACACACATATACAAAATATAAATCTATGCTATGCAGAGGTTTTTACACTTTATATTGCCAAAACCCACCATATATGATGAACCTTTAGCTAAGGACCCCTTTCCTGTAATAAAAAAACAAACTTTTAAATTCATACTTAAGAGTAATGTTGGACATGTAAACCTGAAGATAAACATTTTTAGTTCAAATGTATTAGTTTTATAGACGCTTTACAAAGAATACAGCCTTACAAATCCCATACTAAAGATACAAAACAAATATAAACACTTGAATCTATCAAGAACTGAAAAATGTGACTGTAACAATGTTTGAATATATTAATATTTCTGCTTTGTCTGTTTTGTATGAATTTTTTGAAGACCCTTACAACCCTCTGGAGGCCTGTTGTGGGTCGCCTGACCCCAGTTTGAAAACCCATGCATTCATGTATTGATGTACATTAAGCCACTTACTTCTATGTCTTCCTCTCAGAATTTCATGATCTTCAACAACATCACATGACTTCTAAAGAAATTCCAGTGCAAGCCAGGATACCGGGTGTGTATACATTGAAGGTTTGTTATGGCAAAAGATTAGGTGATCATACTTATTTTCATGTGATAAACAGATGTGCATTTAAAGAAGTCAAGAAATGCAATGAAGCGAGTTGGTCTGAAGACAAAGAATGTTCAGCTGGCCAAAACTCCCATATACCATGGTAAGCTTGTGTTTTAACTTCTCTAAGGAACTTAGCAGAATCAGCTTTATAATTTTCTTTGCAGTTTTTGAATGTCTTATGTCTGTTCTTGAAAATAGTCAAGAGTCCACTTATTCAGAAAGTTCTGTGTGTCCAAACATCTGGTGAGTATGAAAAACTTTAATTTTTTTTTTTTTTACTTAAATTTAATCTGGTTAAAGGGCATATTGCAGGTTAGAGACTCCAGTGAGTCGATGTATAGAACAATACTGTAGGAACTAGATTTTCTTTAAAATATACTTTAAAATACGCTATTAAGGCTTCTGGAGTCGTTTTTGTGAGAGAATTTTACTTCCGCATCTGAAACGCGCCAAAATCGGAAGTGACGCATCAAAAGGGAGAGCGGTCCATTTAAACCACAGGAAAACAATGGATCGCAATGACAGTTCGGACGCTGAGGAAATTTTAAATGTGTATTTACACTCGTATGACGGACCACAGATAAAATGATGAGCCTGCTATGCAGCCAAGAGAGCAGGACAGGCCAGGATTAGACAGAACAACGGTCAGAGGAGACAAATTGAGTTGATGTGAGGAGAACAGGGCAGGTGTTTGGTGAGAGATCAGTTTTAGCTTACAGATAAACACACGTTAGCTTATGTAATCAGGCAATAGCAATGCTAGTATTGATACTACCAGTAATAGAAATTAATAAGTGTTGATCAGGCGTGTCACACTCGTTAATATCCGACACTAACGTTATGTGATAGTGGTTTCTTATCACCGCAGGAGAGAGATAAACATGTTTTTGATTCATAGGTGCTTGTGTGGGAAATGCGATATATATGTGCGATATATATGTATATGTAATGCGTATATATATGTAGATGTACCAAACATATACTACCAAAAGAAATACCATCTGACCCATTTAAAAACATTTAACAATCTTTCAGTCTGGGTATCACACTAATGTGTTGTTAAAGTGACCATTTGTGACCAAAAAAAAAAGGGACGTTTGTTAAAAGATATTAGAAGACCATTCAGAGTTTAATATTTTGGAGTATGCTCACAAATAAATAGCTAATACCTGTGTGAGTGAGCATTTGTGTGCTTGTGAATGTGCTTGTCTTTGTAGGAGATGTTACTGTGGATCAGTTTTTTATCTGTTTCATCACTGTGCCAAATTTAATTTTAGAATGTTAATTCAGAAATATTTTGCAGTGTTTTATTCTTGCACACTCAGTTGTGCATTGTTTCCGTTATGCAGTGTTTTCTTGTATTTAAATGTTTCAGTGCTTATAATAAAAAACTAAAAATAAATGTTAGACCCAATCACTGTAGTTCTTTTATGTTGCATATAGTTCTTGCAGGGTGACATGTTAGTAAGGGGTTAACCTGTTTTTCACAGTGACCACAGTATGAGCGCACAGTGACCACAGTATGAGCGCACAGTGAGTGCGCAGTGACCTCACAGTGACCACAGTATGAGCGCACAGTGATCACATTATGAGCGCACAGTGACCACAGTATGAGCGCACAGTGACCACAGTATGAGTGCGCAGTGACCTCACAGTGATCACATTATGAGCACACAGTGACCACAGTATGAGCGCACAGTGAGTGTGCTGTGGCCTCATATTTTGACCACAGTATGAACGCACTGTGAGTGTGCAGTGACCTCATGTTGTGAACAAAGTATGAGCACACAGTGAGAGCGCTGTGTGGTTACACTTTTAGCTCACTGTGACACACACATTGTGACACACCATGAGAATATTGTGAGCTCAGTGACATCATTGTGAGATCAAATCGTTGACTGGGTATGGTGGTACATGGAGAGCCAAATGTTTTCTAAGGTGATACTTGGCATAAAACGTTTGAGAACCACTGCCTTAGAGCAAATATGTTTCTGCAAAGTTAAAACAAACATCATTGTGATAATGCAGTGACCAATGTGAATCTTTTTACACACAATCTATTTTCACTCTTGTTAACAGATATTGTCTAGGACTGAGATTACGTCAGGTGGATATGATTTAGGACGGCATAGCCGGAAGCTCAGCAACACTGAGCAAAATGACAAAGAAGCTAAGAATGGTCTGTAAAAAAGCTTTGAGAAAGTACAAGAGAAAGACAGGACAGTTTGTGGGGGGCAGGAAAGAGTTTGTCATTATAGATGAGAGCAACTTCCGTCACAAAAGAAAGGTATTTATTTTTAAGGCTATAATATATCATGGCTGTAGTGCAACTTTCAAATCAAATGTACTAAAATAAACTGTCTGTTGAAAGGGTAAAACAAAGCAAGGAGCAGCATGATTGGAGCAACATGTTTTGGCATAAAATCTCTCTCTCTCTTCCTTCGGCTTGCTCCCTTTTATACAGAAACTCTTAAAGAGGACATCAGATTAAATTTTCCCTTTTATAGAGTGTTTTTGTTTTTTTGTTGTTGTTGTTTTTTTTTGCACCTAGTTAGGTTTCTGGCGTATCTGCCAGCTCAGAAAAGCCAAAAAGAAAACATGCAGCCAGTTCGTTTTGGGCTTTCTGAGTATGAAACTGTCATCCAGTGAGCTATTTCAATCTGCAGCCAGTTTCTGCATAGATAGATAGCTATTTGAAGCCATATACAGAGTACAAGGCAGCAATTCATTTCACATGTCTTGTGTTGGCACGCCGCATGGAAGAGAGTGGTGGGATGAGCAGTACCTCATTATCATTTAAAGATAAATGCACTGAAACGGGTCATTGTGAACAGAGGGGAAAAGGGAGTTGTTTTACACGATCATTGAGGAATTTTAACTAAAGTATATTACAGACATTTCATGAAGACCCTAAAGAATCATTTAAACTTGTGTAAAATGTGCACACTATGTCCCTTTTAAGTTCTTCATCAGAAAGTTTTCCTTGAGCAAAAGTTATACTGGCTATTCTTGACAGTTATTTAATTGAATCATTAAAAGAGCTAAAGATCTAAAAAGTATGTACACTGTCATCAGAGACAGGAGTGTAATGGTGTTAATACAACACTTCTCACAGGGAAAGAAAAAGCAAGACACTTATTGAATGTTTTTTATTTATTTATTTTTTTGGAAGAGTTGGCGAAACATGGAGAAGAAAAAAGTGGGTCTTTGGTATCTTGGCCATTAAGGGTGATCGAAGACGACCAATTTTGCGGCTTGTTGAACAGCGCTCAAGAAATAATCTGATTCCAGTAATATCAAAACATGTTCGCCAGGGATCAACCATTTTGAGTGATGAATGGAGACCCTACAAGAGAGCTCTGACCACACTTGGCAACACTCACTACACTGTGAATCATTGCAGGTGGTTTGTTGACCCAGTTCATGGAGGCTACACCCAGAATATAGAACGAGCATGGTCAACATATAAAAACCAGGTCTGGAGGTTGAGAGGCAATAGGACAGAAAAGCTGTTGAAGGATCACTTGACATGCACTGAGTAGACATACTGGCTTGGACACAACCACCATGATGGTCCTCTAGGACATTTTTTAAAAGATATTAGAAGACAATTTTTGGATTTTGGAGTATGCTCACAAATAAATAGCTAATGTGTGTGATAACCTGTGTGAGTGAGCATTTGTGTGCTTGTGCATGTGCTTGTCTTTGTAGGAGATATTACTGTGGATCAGTTTTTTATCTGTTTCATCACTGTGCCAAATTTAATTTTAGAATGCCATCCATCCATCCATCTTCTTCCGCTTATCCGGGGCCGGGTCGCGGGGGCAGCAGTCTAAGCAGAGATGCCCAGACTTCCCTCTCCCTAGACACTTCCTCCAGCTCTTCCAGGGGGACACCGAGGCGTTCCCAGGCCAGCCGGGAGACATAGTCTCTCCAGCGTGTCCTAGGTCTTCCCCGGGGTCTCCTCCCAGTGGGACGCGCCCGGAACACCTTCCCGGGAAGGCGTCCAGGAGGCATCCGGAACAGATGCCCGAGCCACCTCAGCTGACCCCTCTCAATGTGAAGGAGCAGCGGCTCTACTCTGAGCTCCTCCCGAGTGACCGAGCTTCTCACCCTATCTCTAAGGGATCGCCCAGCCACCCTGCGGAGAAAGCTCATTTCAGCCGCCTGTATCCGGGATCTTGTCCTTTCGGTCATGGCCCAAAGCTCATGACCATAGGTGAGAGTAGGAACGTAGATTGACCGGTAAATCGAGAGCTTCGCCTTGCGGCTCAGCTCTTTCTTCACCACGACAGACCGGTACATCGACCGCATTACTGCAGAAGATGCACCGATCCGTCTGTCAATCTCCCATTCCATCCTTCCCTCACTCGTGAACAAAACCCCAAGATGTTTAAACTCCTCCACTTGAGGCAGGAACTCTCCACCAACCTGAAGTGGGCAAACCACCCTTTTCCGACTGAGGACCATGGCCTCGGATTTGGAGGTGCTGATTCTCATCCCAGCCGCTTCACACTCGGCTGCAAACCGTCCCAGTGCCTGCTGAAGGTCCTGGCTTGATGAAGCCAACACGACAACGTCATCTGCAAAAAGCAGAGACGAAATCGTGTGGTCACCAAACCTGACACCCTCCGGCCCCCGGCTGCGCCTAGAAATGCTGTCCATAAAACTTATGAACAGAACCGGCGACAAAGGGCAGCCCTGCCGGAGTCCAACATGCACCGGGAACAAGTCTGACTTACTGCCGGCCATGCGAACCAAGCTCCTGCTTCGGTCATACAGGGACCGGACAGCCCTTAGTAAAGGACCCCGGACCCCATACTCCCGGAGCACCCTCCACAGGCCGCCGCGAGGGACACAGTCGAATGCCTTCTCCAAATCCACAAAACACATGTGGACTGGTTGGGCAAACTCCCATGAACCCTCCAGCACCCTGTAGAGGGTATAGAGCTGGTCCAGTGTTCCACGGCCCGGACGAAAACCACACTGTTCCTCCTGAATCCGAGGTTCTACTATCGGCCGTATTCTCCTCTCCAGTACCCTGGCATAGACTTTCCCAGGGAGGCTGAGAAGTGTGATAATTTTAGAATGTTTTGCACAGTGTTTTATTCTTACACACTCAGTTGTGCATTTTTTTCCGTTATGCAGTGTTTTCTTGTATTTAAATGTTGCAGTGCTTATAATAGTAAAGTCGTGACGTATTGTCAAGTATAGTGACCCATACTCGAAATTGGTGCTCTGCGTTTAACCCATCCAAGTGCACACACACAGCAGTGAGTAGTGAACAAATGCACACACACACACACACACCGTGAACACACACCCGGAGCAGTGGGCAGCCATTTATGCTGCGGCGCCCGGGGAGCAGTTGGGGGTTCGGTGCCTTGCTCAAGGGCACCTCAGTCGTGGTATTGAGGGTGGAGAGAGCGCTGGACATTCACTCCCCCCACCTACAATCCCTGCCGGCCGGGGACTCGAACGCGCAACCTTTCGATTACGAGTCCAATTCTCTAACCATTAGGCCACGACTTCCCCACAATAATAAAAAAATTAAAATAAATGTTAGACCCAATCACTGTAGTTCTTTTATGTTGTATATAGTTCTTGCAGGGTGACATGTTAGTGAGGGGTTAACATGTTTTTCACTTTAAAATAATGGTCCAGATCACTAGTAGTTCCTGCGGACTGACAAGGTAAGGCTTGAGTTATTAGTGAGGGGTTAACATGGATTTCACAAGTAATTTACAATAAACTTATTTAACATATTTTATATCTGACACACAGCCATACATTTCTGTGAGGTAATTTTGGTCTTGTTAGCTACCTTTAGCAAATTATACTTGTCTCATGTGACAGATTAAAGCATTTTTTTGCACTGATATTTTAATAACTGTCTTGGCAAAATGTTGTTTTTCGTTGTTCATTATTATTTTCTAGTAGTCATTAAAATGTGTTAAGCTGTTCACGTGAGTAGCCTATAGCTAAACTATTTTGACAAATAAATTGCTGACAGATTGCAGATGTCACAATTATGTAATAATGAAAAAAAATCATCCGTTTAAGTCTGATAGTGCGTTAAGGGTTACTGTATAGAACTTACAGTATTTTAATAGTTCAGAAAAACACGGTCAAGCCAGCCGCGATTTAAATTAAGCTGCGCGCGTATTACTATGCTTACGGTAATTGCAGGACCAACACGGAGGGAACGTGCATTATAAAGCGCTTTTCATTCTAGACGCCCAGAATTGAGATATAATGACATTTTCCGTTATTTTTTCTGTTTGTTTTATGTACATCTGCTTAATATTCATGTTATTTATTGCTGTCTTTGTATCTGTATTAGGGCTACTATATTCTTCTACCTGCATTTCATTGCAAGATTCGTAGAAAAGGAGATATGGGACATTAATCGATTTAGAGGGGTATTACGACCCCATTTCTAATAAGTACAAGAAATGAATGGTCAGTTCTTATAGAGGACATCCCATACTATATGCAGACCTCATATGAAATCAATTTACTGCAGCGTTTTTGAGATATGGGAGATTATTCGATTTAGAGGGTACAAACACACCATTTCTAATAAGTACAAGAAATGAATGGTCAGTTCTTATATGGGACGTCCCATACTATACAGGTCCTTTTCAAAAAATTAGCATATTGTGATAAAGTTCATTATTTTCTGTAATGTACTGATAAACATTAGACTTTTATATATTTTAGATTCATTACAACACAACTGAAGTAGTTCAAGCTTTTTATTGTTTTAATATTGATGATTTTGGCATACAGCTCATGAAAACCCAAAATTCCTATCTCAAAATATTAGCATATCATGAAAAGGTTCTCTAAACGAGCTATTAACCTAATCATCTGAATCAACTAATTAACTCTAAACACCTGCAAAAGATTCCTGAGGCTTTTAAAAACTCCCAGCCTGGTTCATTACTCAAAACCGCAATCATGGGTAAGACTGCCGACCTGACTGCTGTCCAGAAGGCCATCATTGACACCCTCAAGCAAGAGGGTAAGACACAGAAAGAAATTTCTGAACGAATAGGCTGTTCCCAGAGTGCTGTATCAAGGCACCTCAGTGGGAAGTCTGTGGGAAGGAAAAAGTGTGGCAGAAAACGCAGCACAACGAGAAGAGGTGACCGGACCCTGAGGAAGATTGTGGAGAAGGACCGATTCCAGACCTTGGGGGACCTGCGGAAGCAGTGGACTGAGTCTGGAGTAGAAACATCCAGAGCCACCGTGTACAGGCGTGTGCAGGAAATGGGCTACAGGTGCCGCATTCCCCAGGTCAAGCCACTTTTGAACAGAGAAGCAGCACTGGACTGTTGCTCAGTGGTCCAAAGTACTTTTTTCGGATGAAAGCAAATTTTGCATGTCATTCGGAAATCAAGGTGCCAGAGTCTGGAGGAAGACTGGGGAGAGGGAAATGCCAAAATGCCTGAAGTCCAGTGTCAAGTACCCACAGTCAGTGATGCTGGTGTTGGTCCACTGTTTTATATCAAGGGCAGGGTCAATGCAGCTAGCTATCAGGAGATTTTGGAGCACTTCATGCTTCCATCTGCTGAAAAGCTTTATGGAGATGAAGATTTCATTTTTCAGCACGACCTGGCACCTGCTCACAGTGCCAAAACCACTGGTAAATGGTTTACTGACCATGGTATTACTGTGCTCAATTGGCCTGCCAACTCTCCTGACCTGAACCCCATAGAGAATCTGTGGGATATTGTGAAGAGAAAGTTGATAGACGCAAGACCCAACACTCTGGATGAGCTTAAGGCCGCTATCGAAGCATCCTGGGCCTCCATAACACCTCAGCAGTGCCACAGGCTGATTGCCTCCATGCCACGCCGCATTGAAGCAGTCATTTCTGCAAAAGGATTCCCGACCAAGTATTGAGTGCATAACTGAACATAATTATTTGAAGGCTGACTTTTTTTGTATTAAAAACACTTTTCTTTTATTGGTCGGATGAAATATGCTAATTTTTTGAGATAGGAATTTTGGGTTTTCATGAGCTGTATGCCAAAATCATCAATATTAAAACAATAAAAGGCTTGAACTACTTCAGTTGTGTTGTAATGAATCTAAAATATATGAAAGTCTAATGTTTATCAGTACATTACAGAAAATAATGAACTTTATCACAATATGCTAATTTTTTGAAAAGGACCTGTATGCACAGCTCATATGAAACCATTTTACTGCAGCATTTTTGAGATATGGGACATTATTACATTTTGAGGGGGATAAAGACCCCATTTCTAATAAGTACAAGAAATGAATGGTCAGTTCTTATAGAGGACAACCCATACTATACGTATACCACATATGAAACCATTTTACTGCAGCATTTTTGAAATATGGGACATTAATACACTTTAGAGAGCTATAAAGACCTAATTTCTAATAAGTACAATAAATGAATGGTCAGTTCTTATAGAGGACATCCCATACTATATGTACACCTCATATGAAATCATTTTACTGCAGCATTTTTGAGATATGGGACATTATTACATTTTGAGGACTATAAAGACCCCATTTCTAATAAGTACAAGAAATGAATGATCAGTTCTTATAGAGGACATCCCATACTACAGGGCTCCAAACTGCGACTAAAATGGTCGCATT
Organism: Barbus barbus; assembly: GCF_936440315.1. Classification (NCBI taxonomy): domain Eukaryota; kingdom Metazoa; phylum Chordata; class Actinopteri; order Cypriniformes; family Cyprinidae; genus Barbus; species Barbus barbus. The sequence continues at coordinate 18,822,418 of NC_136736.1, read as the reverse complement.
TGCGACCAAAAATATTAATTTGCGAGTGAAGTTTTTGCTGAGGTCGCCACTGGCGACTATATATAATTTGCATGAAATGACTTTTTCCCGATTGTTTTGCGCTCACATCTTTTGTTATGTTCACGTATTAAACTTCCATAAGACGATGCGCATCAAAGTTTTACTGAAAAGAGTTTCAAACAGTCCTCGTCTCTGCCGCACACAGTCTGCTGAACGCAGTGAGAGAGACCTGAAAGGGCCTGTTTAGGCTACACCTGGTCACTTCATGCATTTTCTCTGATCGGATATCTATATGATTTGTTAAAACGTTTCCCCATTTACACTTGGCCACATAAATGTGTCTTCGCAAAACAGATATAAATCCGTTCTTCAATTCCCGCTTCATATGCAAATATAACGGAGTTCACGTCAATGAAAGCAATGGATAATTTTATTAATTATCAGCTAATTTCAATATCAAGAGAGCGCGCGGCATCAGCACTGGAAAGATAGGCTAGTCTCGCTACTTTTAATGAAGAAGATTGTGTGTTGAGCGTCTGCGGCTTACTTTCAGGTTCATTCAGTTTGCGCGTCGCTTGCTGAAGAAATACTCCGCTACTCATCCGCGGTGATGCTTGTTGCATTGCGCTGTCATATCTGACTATAACATGCCATATAGCCTATAAAACGCTCTCACACGTCTATTATTTTAATATTATGGGAGGAGTAAAATTACCATATGTGGTTTCAACAACCAGATGCATTTACACTTGTCCGGTCGATCTTCTTATCGAGATCTTAGTCTATATGCTGTGTTGTTAATGCATGGACTTCCTGTTATTTGAAGCGCACTTGCCATCCAGTAATCGCAAAAAGCTTTGTGCTGTCTTACTTTTTAATAAACAAAGTATCAGCTTTAAAATGCTACGAAATTCAAATGATGCGGTTTGGGTGCTCTTTAATGCGGACCACAAGCGCACACTTTCGGTAATATAAACACCAGTACCCCGCGTCCACACGGTCCGTGTATGCGTCCGGATCGCGCGAGCGGAGAGTATCGCACTTAATGCTCAGGCGCGATCTCTTTAGCACCTCAGTTAAAGCAGCAAGTGAACCCATTATATATTTCGATTTACTACTATAGTATGAAATGAACATGATCAAAAGGTAGGCAATAAGAAAGCCTATAGTACAACTTACTGAAATGTTTTATGTAAAAGCTCATTGTTTCAAACTGAGGAAATGTATAAAGCTTGTAAACATTGCATTGTAATACATTTACCTCAGAATAACCACTCAGTGTCCATAAACTCATCAGTCAGCTAGAAAAATAACTATAAAGAGGAGCGTTTTGCTATATTTATGCGCTGTTGCATATTAATATTTTTACTTATTCTGTTGTACATGATTCAACTCCTCCTATAAAATTGCATTTTACTAATGAAGAAAAACAGACTGAATGTGTGAAAGACGTGACAACATTTATAGGATGCACTGCACTCAGTTGCCAAGTGATGCTTATGGTCCATGATATTGGTACAGATTCTGTGTAACGAACAATTCTTTGTGACTGTACATTTCAAGTTGTAAAAGACATTTAATTCACACTTTAAGTGAACCTTAGTCCCCCGGTCGACCTGATCATCTACAAGATGGATTAAAATGCTGATAAAGCCTAGAAAAGATAAGACATAAACACATGACAAAATGATTGAAATGTTAAAATAGGGGGGAAAAATAAAATGATAATAATAAAATAAACCACTTTTATTCTGTGGCACCTAAAAAAATAATTTGGCGCCTAAGTTTTTCTTTTATAGGAGCCAATGGCTCCTTACTCTATTTTTTTGTCTGGAGCCCTGTACTATATGTACACCTCATATGAAACCATTTTACTGCAGAATTATTTAGATATGGGACATTATTAGATTTTGAGGGGGATAAAGACCCCATTACAAGAAATGAATGGTCAGTTCTTATATGGGACGTCCTATACTATATGCATACCTCATATGAAACCATTTTACTGCAGCGTTTTCAAAATATGGGACATTATTCGATCATTTCTAATAAGTACAAGAAATGCACGGTCAGTTCTTATAGAGGACATCCCATACTATATGCACACCTCATATGAAACCATTTTACTGCAGCATTTTTGAGATATGGGACACTATTACATTTTGAGGGGGATAAAGACCCCATTTCTAATAAGTACAAGAAATGAATGGTCAGTTCTTATAGAGAACATCCCATACTATACGTATACCACATATGAAACCATTTTACTGCAGCATTTTTGAGATATGGGATATTAAAACACTTTAGAGAGCTATAAAGACCTAATTTCTAATAAGTACAATAAATGAATGGTCAGTTCTTATAGAGGACATCCCATACTATATGTACACCTCATATGAAATCATTTTACTGCAGCATTTTTTAGATATGGGACATTATTACATTTTGAGGACTATAAAGACCCCATTTCTAATAAGTACAAGAAATGAATGATCAGTTCTTATAGAGGACATCCCATACTATATGTACACCTCATATGAAACCATTTTACTGCAGCATTTTTGAGATATGTGACATTATTCGATTTTGACGGGGGATAAAGACCCCATTTCTAATAAGTACAAGAAATGAATGGTCAGTTCTTATAGAGGACATCCCATACTATATGTACACCTCATATGAAACCATTTTACTGCAGAATTTTTTAGATATGGGACATTATTAGATTTTGAGGGGGATAAAGACCCCATTTCTAATAAGTACAAGAAATGAATGATCAGTTCTTATAGAGGACATCCCATACTATATGTACACCTCATATGAAACCATTTTACTGCAGAATTATTTAGATATGGGACATTATTAGATTTTGAGGGGGATAAAGACCCCATTACAAGAAATGAATGGTCAGTTCTTATATGGGACGTCCTATACTATATGCATACCTCATATGAAACCATTTTACTGCAGCGTTTTCAAAATATGGGACATTATTCGATCATTTCTAATAAGTACAAGAAATGCACGGCCAGTTCTTATAGAGGACATCCCATACTATATGCACACCTCATATGAAACCATTTTACTGCAGCATTTTTGAGATATGGGACATTATTACATTTTGAGGGGGATAAAGACCCCATTTCTAATAAGTACAAGAAATGAATGGTCAGTTCTTATAGAGAACATCCCATGCTATACGTATACCACATATGAAACCATTTTACTGCAGCATTTTTGAGATATGGGATATTAATACACTTTAGAGAGCTATAAAGACCTAATTTCTAATAAGTACAATAAATGAATGGTCAGTTCTTATAGAGGACATCCCATACTATATGTACACCTCATATGAAATCATTTTACTGCAGCATTTTTTAGATATGGGACATTATTACATTTTGAGGACTATAAAGACCCCATTTCTAATAAGTACAAGAAATGAATGATAAGTTCTTATAGAGGACATCCCATACTATATGTACACCTCATATGAAACCATTTTACTGCAGCATTTTTGAGATATGTGACATTATTAGATTTTGACGGGGGATAAAGACCCCATTTCTAATAAGTACAAGAAATGAATGGTCAGTTCTTATAGAGGACATCCCATACTATATGTACACCTCATATGAAACCATTTTAATAATAATAATAATAAACTTTATTTTCTATAGCGCCTTTAAATGAAGATCTCAAAGCACTTTACAACAACAGATAAAACCATACACAATAAAAAGATCAAAAACAAAAACACTACAAATAAAACAATATAAAAATAATACATTACTGTTTTGAGTAATACAAATGTTTAATTAAAAGCTACCCTAAAAAAATTAGTTTTAAGGCGAGATTTAAAAGTGCTAAGAGTTTTAGCTTGCCTTATCTCAATAGGTAAAGAATTCCACAGTTTTGGAGCTAATGAAGAAAAAGCCCTATCGCCCATCAATCTTAAACGGGTTAAAGGAACACTTAGAAGACCAGTTTCAGATGAGCGAAGGTCACGTGTTGGAGTATAAGGAATTAAAAGCTCAGACAAATATTGTGGTGCCAACCCATGTAAAGCCTTGTAAGTGAGCATCAAAATTTTAAAATCAACCCTAAAACTAACAGGAAGCCAATGCAAAGACTCCAAGACCGGTGTAATATGATCTCTCATCCTAGTTCTAGTAAGAATTCTAGCAGCCGAGTTTTGCACTACCTGCAATTATTTTACTGCAGAATTTTTTAGATATGACACATTATTAGATTTTGAGGGGGATAAAGACCCCATTTCTAATAAGTACAAGAAATGAATGGTCAGTTCTTATATGGGACGTCCTATACTATATGCATACCTCATATGAAACCATTTTACTGCAGAGTTTTCAAAATATGGTACATTATTCGATCATTTCTAATAAGTATAAGAAATGCACGGTCAGTTCTTATAGAGGACAGCCCATACTATATGCACACCTCATATGAAACCATTTTACTGCAACATTTTTTAGATATGGGACATTATTACATTTTGAGGACTATAAAGACCCCATTTCTAATGAGTACAAGAAATGAATGGTCAGTTCTTATATGGGACGTTCCATACTATATGCACACCTCATATGAAACCATTTTACTGCAGCGTTTTCGAGATATGGAGATTATTCAATTTAGAGAGCTATAAAGACCTAATTTCTAATAAGTACAAGAAATGAATGGTCAGTTCTTATATGGGACGTACCATACTATATGTACACCTCATATGAAACCATTTTACTGCAGCGTTTTCGAGGTATGGCACATAGCATGCATCTGAATACAACAAATACAACAAAATGCTATTTAACCAAAGAAGTAGAACCACTGTCTATTTTCTAAAAGGCACATAATACATGAGGGGTACCCAATCCTTTTTCAGGAGATCTACCTTCCTATAGAGTTCAGTGTCAGTCCTACTCCAACAAGCCTGCCTGTAACTATCTATTGTTCCTGACTCTTAATTAGATTAGGTTTGGAGCTGAACCTTTAGTGAGATCTCCAGAAGCAAGATTGGGCATACGCTATGACCCATACATGTTCCAAACTGCTACAGAGCAAAGACTCCATATTAAGTGTTCTGAAACTGTGTGATGTATAGTGTGACATTTCTGACAGTGTGTGACTTCATTTTAGCTGTGCTGATAGAATAGGAGGTACCTTGCATGCAAAGGCCATTATTTTTATCTACATATTTATATTGATGTTTCTATAAGCCTCAAAATTGGAGAAATAATGTACTGTCTTTAAGAACTTTGTTGAATTTGGATGTATGCAACTGACCGTTCAGTTCTTGTACTTATTAAAAATGCTGTCTTTGTACCGCTCTAAATCGAATAATGTCCCATATCTAAAAAATGCTGCAGTAAAATGGTTTCATATGAGGTGTGTATATAGTATGGGATGTCCACTATAAGAACTGACCATCCATTTCTTGTACTTATTATAAATGGTGTCTTTATCCCCCTCAAAATGTATTAATGTCCCATATCTTAAAAATGCTGCAGTAAAATGGTTTCATATGAGGTGTGCATACAGTATGCAATGTCCTCTATAAGAACTGACCATTCATTTCTTGTACTTATTGGAAATGGGGTCTTTATACACCTCTACATCGAATAATGTACCATATTTTGAAAAGGCTGCAGTAAAATGGTTTCATATGAGGTATGCATATAGTATGGGATGTCCTCTATAACAACTGACCATTCATGTCTTGTTCTTATTAGAAATGGGCTCTTTATCCCCCTCTAAATTGAACAATGTCCCATATCTTGAAAATGCTGCAGTAAAATGGTTTCATATGAGGTGTGCATACAGTATGGGATGTCCTCTATAAGAACTGACTGTTCATTTATTGTACTTATTGGATATGGGGTCTTTATACCCCTTTAAATGTAATAATTTCCCATATCTAAAAAATGCTGCGGTAAAATGGTTTCATATGAGGTGTGCATATAGTATGGGATGTCCTCTATAAGAACTGACCGTTCGGTTCTTGTACTTATTAGAAATGCTGTCTTTGTACCCCTCTAAATCGAATAATGTCCCATATCTAAAAAATGCTGCAGTAAAATGGTTTCATATGAGGTGTGCATATAGCATGGGATGTCCTGTATGAGAATTCACCATGTATTTCTTGTACTTATTAGAAATCGTGTCTTCATATTCCTCTAAATTGAATAATGTCCCATATCTTGAAAATGCTGCAGTAAAATGGTTTAATATGTGGTGTGCATATAGTATGGGACGTCCCATATAAGAACTGACCATTCATTTCTTGTACTTATGAGAAATGGTGTCTTTATCCCCCTCAAAATGTATTAATGTCCAATATCTCAAAAATGCTGCAGTAAAATGGTTTCATATGAGGTGTACATATAGTATGGGATGTCCTCTATAAGAACTGACCTTTCATTTCTTGTACTTATTAGAAATGGGGTCTTTGTACCCCTCTACATCGAATAATGTCCCATATCTCAAAAACGCTGCAGTAAAATGGTTTCATATGAGGTGTGCATATAGTATGGAATGTCCCATATAAGAAATGACCGTTCAGTTCTTGTACTTATTAGAAATGCTTTCTTTGTACCCCTCTAAATCGAATAATGTCCCATATCTAAAAAATGCTGCAGTAAAATGATTTCATATGAGGTGTGCATATAGTATGGGATGTCCTCTATAAGAACTGACCATCCATTTCTTGTACTTATTATAAATGGTGTCTTTATCCCCCTCAAAATGTATTAATGTCCCATATCTCAAAAATGCTGCAGTAAAATGGTTTCATATGAGGTGTGCATATAGTATGGGACATCCCATATAAGAACTGACCATTAATTTCTTGTACTTATTAGAAATTAGGTCTTTATAGCTCTCTAAAGTGTAATAATGTCCCATATCTCAAATATTATGCAGTAAAATGGTTTCATATGAGGCGTGCATATAGTGCAGGACGTCCTGTTTAAGAACTGACCATTCATTTCTTGTACTTATTGGAAATGGGGTCTTTATACACCTCTACATCGAATAATGTACCATATTTTGAAAAGGCTGCAGTAAAATGGTTTCATATGAGGTATGCATATAGTATGGGATGTCCTCTATAACAACTGACCATTCATTTCTTGTTCTTATTAGAAATGGGCTCTTTATCCCACTCTAAATTGAACAATGTCCCATATCTTGAAAATGCTGCAGTAAAATGGTTTCATATGAGGTGTGCATACAGTATGGGATGTCCTCTATAAGAACTGACTGTTCATTTATTGTACTTATTGGATATGGGGTCTTTGTACCCCTTTAAATGTAATAATTTCCCATATCTAAAAAATGCTGCGGTAAAATGGTTTCATATGAGGTGTGCATATAGCATGGGATGTCCTGTATGAGAATTCACCATGTATTTCTTGTACTTATTAGAAATCGTGTCTTCATATACCTCTAAATTGAATAATGTCCCATATCTTGAAAATGCTGCAGTAAAATGGTTTAATATGAGGTGTACATATAGTATGGGATGTCCTCTATAAGAACTGACCTTTCATTTCTTGTACTTATTAGAAATGGGGTCTTTATCCCCCTCAAAATGTATAAATGTCCAATATCTCAAAAATGCTGCAGTAAGATGGTTTCATATGAGGTGTACATATAGTATGGGATGTCCTCTATAAGAACTGACCTTTCATTTCTTGTACTTATTAGAAATGGGGTCTTTGTACCCCTCTAAATCGAATAATGTCCCATATCTAAAAAATGCTGCAGTAAAATGATTTCATATGAGGTGTGCATATAGTATGGGATGCCCTCTATAAGAACTGACCATCCATTTCTTGTACTTATTATAAATGGTGTCTTTATCCCCCTCAAAATGTATTAATGTCCCATATCTCAAAAATGCTGCAGTAAAATGGTTTCATATGAGGTGTGCATATAGTATGGGACATCCCATATAAGAACTGACCATTCATTTCTTGTACTTATTAGAAATTAGGTCTTTATAGCTCTCTAAAGTGTAATAATGTCCCATATCTCAAAGATTATGCAGTAAAATGGTTTCATATGAGGCGTGCATATAGTGCAGGGCGTCCTGTTTAAGAACTGACCATTCATTTTTTGTACTTATTAGAAATGGGGTTGTAATACCCCTCTAAATCGTCCCATATCTACTTTTCTACGAATCTTGCAATGAAATGCAGGTAGAAGAATATAGTAGGCCTAATACATATACAAAGACAGCAATAAATAACATGAATATAAGCAGATGTACAAAAAAACAAATAGAAAAAATAACGGAAAATGTTATTATATCTCAATTCTGGGCGTCTAGAATGAAAAGTGATTTTGAATGCGCTTTTTTGAATGCGCTTTTCCCTCCGTGTTGGTCCTGCAATTACCGTAAGCATAGTAATACGCTCACAGCATAATTTCAATCACGGCTAGCTTGACCGTGTTTTTCTGAACTGCGGCTGGCTTGACCGCGGTAAAATACCGAGATGCAGCGAATCTGTCTTAATCAGTCACGAAACCAGTGCTTCATGCACACGTTTTAAATAGTCTGACATCCATGCTTGCTCACCTTACATTGTCTTCTTTTGTGATGCCGATTTAGTGCTAAGAAAACATCACCTGACATTTGAAAATAAGCGGGACAACAAAGGTAAGCGATTCTGAATAAATATCACTTCGTTGTATGACGCAAATTTTACTTTGAGATATCCAGAACTGCTAGGCACAAACGGTCCTTGATCTCTTCAGTTGATGTGAGAGATCTTGATGTGAGCAAAATATTTTTACTCAATGTCAAAGGTTACACTCAATGTCTTTACATGACATTTTAATGAATTCATAAATTAGCTATTTGACACTTAAATGTAAATCAGCTATTCACGTTAAATGTTTACAGTGTGTAGGCCGATCAATGTAGTAAACACACATTGAAGGTTTCATGATTTTATTTTCCTTCAACAGTTCAAAAACTCTACAAAAATGTTTTCACTTAAAATTATAGCTATGCCTTTATATTAAGCTTTTGTAAAAATAAGAAATGTGTTATCCTTTTTTTCCTGCAGTTATAGAAACAAGAAAGGAGCAATAATGGATGAACTGGATGAAGTTTCACTATTGACTTTGAAAGGTAGGTACATTTTTCGAGTTACAAAGCTACATATTAATATTAGATCTGTCAAGACATTATTTCTTTTAATAAAATGAATTTGAAGACTTGACATGTCAGTTACTAAAATCTAATAAATCTCAAATTAATTGCACATCAAAGAAACACCCATAAAACATAAATGTAATTCATATTACTCTGTTACATGAGAAATCATCATAAAAACATTACAAAAAATAAATAAATAAAATTTTACACAAACTTTCAGGCTACAGTGTCTATAATTTTTTTTCTCAGATGCTGCATTTCATTATTATTATTATTAATAACTGAATGATAGAGAAATCAAAAACTGGCAGTAGGTGGCGATTAATTTCTAAATGTGTAACGGGGCAAACGAGATGTGAGGCAAGCGGATCCAAGTGGAAGCTTTTATCAATAAACATAGTCAAATCACATGCAGGGTCAAACAACAGCAAACGGATATGGCACGGGCAAGACACAAGAGTAATCCTAGGGCAAGCGTGGATCTTTGATCGGCGAACAATATCCAACAGGGCAAGGCAGAGAGATAATCCAGGTACACGAGCAGTAGTTTTTGAGAGGTGCAAACAGAGTCTGAACGGCAATGCAAAGGGTAAATCCAGGAAACACAGGCAAGAATCAAAACACTAGTAAACACGCAAGGCAAGGCTATGACAACTAAGTGGGCTCCGTAGAGTAGCTATCGCTAGGAGAGTGATATACGCTATACAATACTCAGCAGTCAGGGAGAGAATGTCCAAGGCTTATAAAGAGTTTGAGATAGTGTGGGATAATTATCAGGTGTGAGCGTGATAAGTGGAATCAGCTGTGTGTGTCGTCAGTGCAATGGATGATGGGAAATGCAGTCCAGTGTGATGTGAGAGTCAATATGATGGTGAGGCGGTCGGACGGAAGCCCACAAACCGGATTTGTGACAAAATGAGTTAAAATTATTTCTATATTAATGGCCGTTAAATCATTTAGTCGCCCGACTGATTCACTCAAAACGCAGATTCATTTAGAAACGAAACACAGCTGTTTGTTGCTTGGAGATGCACAGATGTTTTATAGATAATATTTTGTTGAAAATTTAGCAAAAGCAGACAGTATTGTCTCAAAAATATAACACAATTAATTTGTAATTTGTTTATTGTGTAAAATTAATATCGCATTTGCACTTGTGGTTTTCTTGGGCTCGTTAATTGTGTTAATGTATAATCACATTTTTGCATTATGTGTTAATGATAACGCCCAAATTAATATAAATTGTCAGTTTACTGTACATACTGGTAGTGATCTCAAATGTTTCTTAACTGTTTTACATTCAAATTAAATGCTGGTAATTTTTTAAAGCTGAAAAATGGTTATGGTAAATGGATACTTAATAACTGGGTTGTCTTTATAGCTGCCAACACTGATGAGACCTTGCTCCACACCCTCAGTCGTGATGATCTGAGAGACCTTTTTCCTGGGCCAGAACACTTTCTCAGGAGAAAACGGGTGTGGGCTCTTATTAGCCCAGAGGTAACTGTTACCTACTTTGTCATGGAACATCTAGCACAAGACATTTTCTTTCTAATTGGGTGTTTTTTTTTTTTTTTAATTGTCATCTGCTTTTCTAGGATGATAATCTCACTTTACCAGACAAAGCTGGCCCTAGTGAAACAAGAACTGTGTCTACACTTCAGTCAGCCCTAAGGAATCCACTCCACTGAAGAAAAAAAGCCCAAAGAAGACCCTACAGCTTCCCAGTCCTCCAGAATATGTGGTCTATACAGACACAGAGTTGGAGCAAGCTCGTAAGCATTACTTTGAAATGACCCGCACTGGTAGAGAGCAGGCATGTGTCATGTCCAAAGAGCTGAGATGCAGGCTGGTGAGGAACACGGTCACCAGCATGATTATGATGCAGACACATGTGGCGGATCGACCATAATTTTGCAAGAAACACCGGGGAGCAGTTCTGATGATGGCCACACTGCATGTAAGTTAATTGCACTGAGGTTGGGCAATATTAAGAGTTTTTCCATGTCATTATAAATTGTAGACTTTTGAATTTTACATTTCTGGTATATTGTAATTTGACCGATTAATTTGACTCAAAACAGCATACAAACAGCAAAATTGTTGAATACATTACATGTGCAACATTGCTGTGTATTAGGGTTTAAGATTGTTTCATATTTCAATATATTTTGCGTTTTTACCTGTCAAATGTCAAAAAGTCGATATTCAGCCAAAACAGACTGTTACAGTCAGGTCCATAAATATTGGGACATCGAAACAATTCTAACATTTTTGGCTCTATACACCACCACAATGGATTTCAAATGAAACGAACAAGATGTGCTTTAACTGCAGACTGTCAGCTTTAATTTGAGGGTATTTACATCCAAATCAGGTGAACGGTGTAGGAATTAAAAAGAATTAGTTTGCATATGTGCCTCCCACTTGTTAAGGGACCAAAAGTAATGGGACAATTGGCTTCTCAGCTGTTCCATGGTCAGGTGTGTGTTATTCCCTCATTATCCCAATTACAATGAGCAGATAAAAGGTCCAGAGTTCATTTCAAGTGTGCTATTTGCATTTGGAATCTGTTGCTGTCAACTGTCAAGATGAGATCCAAAGAGCTGTCACTATCAGTGAAGCAAGCCATCATTAGGCTGAAAAAACAAAACAAACCCATCAGAGAGATAGCAAAAACATTAGGCGTGGCCAAAACAACTGTCTGGAACATTCTTAAAAAGAAGGAACTCACCAGTGAGCTCAGCAACACCAAAAGACCCGGAAGACCACGGAAAACAACTGTGGTGGATGACCCAAGAATTCTTTCCCTGGTGAAGAAAACACCCTTCACAACAGTTGGCCAGATCAAGAACACTCTCCAGGAGGGTTCACCACAAGATGTAAACCATTGGTGAGCCTTAAAAACAGGAAGGCCAGATTAGAGTTTGCCAAACGACATCTAAAAAAGCCTTCACAGTTCTGGAACAACATCCTATGGACAAATGAGACCAAGATCAACTTGTACCAGAGTGGTGGAAAGAGAAGAGTATGGAGAAGGAAAGGAACTGCTCATGATCCTAAGCATACCACCTCATCAGTGAAGCATGGTGGTGGTAGTGTCATGGCGTGGGCATGTATGGCTGCCAGTGGAACTGGTTCTCTTGTATTTATTGATGATGTGACTGCTGACAAAAGCAGCAGGATGAATTCTGAAGTGTTTCGGGCAATATCATCTGCTCATATTCAGCCAAATGCTTCAGAACTCACTGGACGGCGCTTCACAGTTCAGATGGACAATGACCCAAAGCATACTGCAAAAGCAACCAAAGAGTTTTTGAAGGGAAAGAAGTGTGTTATGCAATGGCCAAGTCAATCACCTGACCTGAATCCGATTGAGCATGCATTTCACTTGCTGAAGACAAAACTGAAGGGAAAATGCCCCAAGAACAAGCAGGAACTGAAGACGGTTGCAGTAGAGGCCTGGCAGAGCATCACCAGGGATGAAACCCAGCGTCTGGTGATGTCTATGCATTCCAGACTTCAGGCTGTAATTGACTGCAAAGGATTTGCAACCAAGTATTAAAAAGTGAAAGTTTGATTTATGATTATTATTCTGTCCCATTACTTTTGGTCCCTTAACAAGTGGGAGGCACATATGCAAACTGTTGTAATTCCTACACCGTTCACCTGATTTGGATGTAAATACCCTCAAATTAAAGCTGACAGTCTGCAATTAAAGCACATCTTGATCATTTCATTTGAAATCCATTGTGGTGGTGTATAGAGCCAAAAATGTTAGAATTGTGTCAATGTCCCAATGTAAAGGTGCAGAAAGTTGAGGAAGCAAGTTGCGGGTGAAAATAGGTTTATTGTCCGAAAACAGGTGATACAGATCCAGGAATGAAATGATGACAGGTGACACAGGAACTGGATGGACTACACAGCAGGAGGGTGGTGAAAAGTAATCCGTGGTGATGTGAGTATCTCCAAACAGGAACGATGAACACAGCACAGGACGAACTTCGACACCAGACTACGGAACGGACAAGATCGGACGGGAACAGGAACTACAACAGCACAGGAAGACATCCACAACGATCTGATAAAGGAGAGGAGAAACTGGTGAGTATTTATGGGTGAGTTAAGGAGCTGCAGCTGGTGCTGCTAACGAGGCTCAGCTGAGTGTAGTGAATGGTGATGGCTCGGCCACGCCCACACACGTACTACACGCACACACATGACAATACACGGGACAAGGAGAAAACAATGAATGAGTGAACCATGACAGTACCCCTCCCCTAAGAACGCCTCCTGGCGTTCCCAGGTTCCCCTACCTGTCGATTGTAATCATCGATCAGAGAGTGGTCCAGTATGTCTCTCGCAGGTACCCAACTTCTCTCCTCCGGACCGTAACCCTCCCAGTCCACCAAGTACTGAAATCCGCGTCCCCTCCGCCTTGAGTCCAGTATACGATTTACCGAAAATGTGGGTTCCCCATCTACGAGTCGCGGCGGGGGGGGAAACCCGGGCTGGCGGATTAATGGGAGAATGAAACACGGGTTTAATTTTGGATACATGAAATACATGAATCCTCCTGTACACCGGAGGAAGGTTGAGGCGGACTGCCACCGGACTAATGATCTTGGTGACAGTGAACGGGCCAATGAATTTGGGAGCAAGTTTATTAGAAACGGAGCGGAGAGGAATGTTCTTGGTTGAAAGCCACACTTTTTGACCAACGACGTAAACGGGAGGCTTCGACCGGTGGCGATCGGCTTTAGCCTTGGTGCGCACCCCCACCTGGAGTAGAGTCTCACGGGCTCTAGTCCAAGTGCGGTGACACCTCTGGACAAAGGCGTGGGCGGAGGGGACCGCGACTTCGGATTCCAGACTGGGAAAAATTGGTGGCTGGTAACCTAAACTACATTCAAACGGAGATAGGCCCATGGACGACACTGGTAACGCATTGTGGGCGTACTCCACCATAGACAGTTGCTGACTCCAAGAGGAAGGATTCTTGGAGACCAAACATCGCAACGCCCTTTTCAAATCTTGGTTGGCTCTCTCGGTTTGGCCATTGCTCTGGGGATGAAACCCAGAGGACAGACTAACAGTCGCTCCCAGTAATTTACAAAACTCTCGCCAAAATTTGGACACAAACTGGGGTCCCCTGTCGGAAACCATGTCCACCGGGAGGCCGTGTAAGCGAAAGACGTGGTTTACGACTGTCAACGCTGTCTCCTTGGCTGAGGGTAATTTGGGCAAGGGTATGAAATGGGCCGCCTTCGAGAACCGGTCCACCACGGTCAAAACGACCGTGTTGCCCTGAGAGGGCGGGAGGGCGGTAATAAAATCTAGCGCAATATGGGACCAGGGTCTCGAAGGGACGGGCAGCGGTTGAAGTAACCCATCTGGGGGTCGATTGGAAGTCTTACCAGTGGCACAAACCGAGCAAGCCAAAACAAAACCGTGAATTTCGCGAGCCATACGTGGCCACCAGAATCGTTGTTTAACCATAAAATTAGTGCGATTGACTCCTGGATGACAAGCCACATTGGAACAATGCCCCCACTGAATAACGTCGGACCGTAATCCCTCCGGCACAAATAACCGATTCGGTGGGCAACCGGGCGGAGGCATTACCCCATCTAAGGCCGTTTTGACCTTCGACTCGACCTCCCATGTGAGTGTGGAGACAAAAAGAGTCTCGGGTAAAATGCATTCGGGAGTAGACGGGCGTTCGGAATTGTCAAAAACGTGTGATAAAGAGTCGGGTTTGATGTTTTTGGAACCCGGGCGGTACGAGAGGGAGAAATCAAAACGTCCGAAAAAAAGTGCCCACCGAGCCTGCCTGGAGTTCAGTCTTTTAGCCGTTCTAATATATTCTAGATTCCTGTGATCGGTCCAGACGATAAAAGGTACCCCCGACCCTTCCAACCAGTGGCGCCATTCTTCCAATGCTAACTTGACTGCCAACAACTCTCGGTTACCAATGTCGTAATTGCGTTCGGCCGGGGATAAACGATGGGACAAAAACACGCAGGGATGCATCTTGCCGTCCGCGGAAGAGCGCTGGGATAACACTGCGCCTACCCCCACCTCTGACGCGTCGACCTCCACCACGAACTGACGTGAGGAATCAGGGGCTATGAGGATGGGGGCCGAAACAAAGCGGCCCTTGAGTTTGGTAAACACAGCCTCGGCTGTGTTAGACCACCTGAACGTAGTTCTGGGGGAGGTCAAGGCAGTCAGAGGCGCGGCTAGTTGGCTGAAGTTGCGAATAAAACGCCGGTAGAAGTTGGCGAAGCCCAGAAACCTCTGTAGGGCCTTACGGGAATCAGGGCTTGGCCACTCCACCACAGCCTTTACTTTCTCAGGATCCATGCGCATTCCCTCGGACGACACGATGTACCCCAAAAAAGGAACAGACTGTGCATGAAAAGCGCATTTCTCCGCCTTGACAAAAAGCCCATTCTCTAGCAACCTCTGAAGCACTCGCCGGACGTGCTGCACATGTTCCTGGAGAGACGAAGAAAAAATCTATATGTCATCCAGGTAAACATATATGAACTGATCTACCATATCTCGCAGCACGTCATTGACAAGTGCCTGGAAGACCGCTGGGGAGTTGGACAGCCCGAAGGGCATGACCAAGTATTCAAAGTGCCCCCTAGGGGTGTTAAAAGCAGTCTTCCACTCATCCCCCTTCCTTATGCGGACCAAATGATAGGCATTACGTAAATACAATTTTGTGAAAATGGATGCTCCCTGCAACCTCTCGAAGGCTGAAGACATCAACGGCAAAGGATAAGTATTCTTTATCGTGATGTTGTTCAACCCTCGGTAGTCAATACAAGGACGCAGGGACCCATCCTTCTTCCCCACAAAAAAGAACCCCGCCCCCGCCGGAGAAGAGGAAGGGCGGATAAACCCGGAAGCTAGAGAATCAGAAATATATTTCTCCATAGCCTCCCTTTCTGGAACAGAAAGCGAATATAACTTGCCCTTAGGCGGAGACGTACCTGGCAGTAAATCTATGGCACAGTCGTAAGGACGATGCGGAGGAAGAGAAGCTGCTCGAGACTTACTGAACACTTCCCTCAGGTCCTGGTACTCCGCGGGCACGTTAGACAGATCCATCGCCTCCTCCTGAAACACAGAAACAGAAACCAACGGACAGGCAGACACAAGACAGGACTCATGACAGTTATTGCTCCAAGCTATGACGGATCCTTGATGCCAGTCTATCTTGGGGTTGTGATTAATGAGCCAGGGGTGGCCGAGCACGACGGGTGCAAGGGGGGTGTCCATGATTAAGAAGGATATAGTCTCAGTATGGTTGCCTGACGTGGTGAGAATGACGGGTTCAGTGGTGAAGGCAATGGGAGGTAACTTGTGGCCGTTAAGGGCATGAACAGAGACCTTGTGCGTGAGGGGTTTGATGGGGATCTGAAATTTGTGCGCAAATGAAAAGTCCAGAAAGTTACCCTCTGCCCCGGAGTCCAAAAGTGCCTGACAGGTGAGTGAACGTGTAGCCCATCTCAGTCTTACCGGGAGGAGGGTCGATGATGTTGATGAGGTCTTCTCTGCAGAGATCCCACCCGATAGTAGTCTCACATTTACTATCGGGCTTGGTCTTTTACCGGGCATCTGTGGAGTAAGTGTCCTGCCCCTCCGCAATACAGGCAGAGGCCCTGAGATCTCCGCCTTTCCTTCTCCTCCCGGGAAAGCCGAGCCCGCCCTACCTGCATGGGTTCGTGATCGTAGGTGGGGCTGACCACGTCCACGTCGTTGCCTCGGTGACTTTCAGACCCACCAGGGACTCGGCTGGCTGGGACGCGTCGCTCCGCTCTAGCGAGCCGTGCGTCCACTCTGAGAGCCAAGTCTATTAAACCGTTGAGTGTGGTGGGGAGGTCCAGGATGTAGATCTCTCTCTGGACGCGGTCAGCCAGCCCATGCAGGAACATGTCCCACTGGACCTCCTCGTTCCAGCGACACTCCGCCGCCAGGGTCCAGAACTCGATGGAATAATCCGATACAGACCTTTCACCCTGGCGGAGATCGGCGAGCATTCTGGCCGCCTCTCTTCCGGCGACGGCCCGATCGAAAACCCGCTTCATTTCTTCGGATAGTGCCTGGAACGAGGTGCAGCATGGATCCTGATTCTCCCACACCGCTGTTCCCCATAGTGCCGCCCTTCCAGTCAGCAACGTTAAAACGAAGGCTACTTTGCTCTGTTCAGTGCAGAAAGTCTTAGGTTGCAGAGCAAAGTGCATAGAGCACCGTGTAAGGAATGCTCTACAAAATTGGGGTTCTCCCGCGTAAAGCTCGGGAATGGGCAGCCGTGGCTCCGGCTGGAAGGGGAATTCAGATGGACTGGGGGAAACTGGCGGCGTGGGTGGCGCAGTGGGGACTCGTAGCTGTTGGAATTGCTGGGTGAGCTCGGATACCTGCGTCACCAGAGCCTGAATAGCCCGGCCCGTGTTATTCAGGCTCGCCTCCTGAGAGTTCATACGGTCGATGCTTTGAGCGATGAACGCCTCCAGTGACGTGGCTGAGGCACCCGCTACCTCCATGGATTGGTCAGATCGTTCTGTCTAGGTGCAGAAAGTTGAGGAAGTTGCGGGTGAAAATAGGTATATTGTCCGAAAACAGGTGATACAGATCCAGGAATGAAATTATGACAGGTGACGCAGGAACTGGATGGACTACACAGCAGGAGGGTGGTGAAAAGTAATCCGTGGTGATGTGAGTATCTCCAAACAGGAACGATGAACACAGCACAGGACGAACTTCGACACCAGACTACGGAACGGACAAGATCGGACGGGAACAGGAACTACAACAGCACAGGAAGACATCCACAACGATCTGACAAAGTAGAGGAGAAACTGGTGAGTATTTATGGGTGAGTTAAGGAGCTGCAGCTGGTGCTGCTAACGAGGCTCAGCTGAGTGTAGTGAATGGTGATGGCTCGGCCACGCCCACACACGTACTACACGCACACACATGACAATACACGGGACAAGGAGGAAACAATGAATGAGTGAACCGTGACAACCAATATTTATGGACCTGACTGTATAAGGCTGATTTTGTTAAATGTTCATCTAAAACCCAAGGAATCCCTCAGATTAACATGTCCAATACCCTTTTTACCCATTCTCTATTTTAGCAGACATGGATAGCCTGACAACACAGGCCAGACATTATAAAACACTGCAGGAGATGTATAAAAAAACAAAACCCAACCAAGATGCTGTCTCCCACATCCTTGACCTTGAGTGTCAAGCAAGACGAGCCTTCAATGACAGTATGCCCTGAAAGAAGCAGAAAGGACCACAAAGATCCTTGATGTTTATCCATGTTTCAAGGAACTTCGTAATGTAAGCAATACAATTGTTTTTGCTCATTTACAAAGCAGGCATCACTACAGGTTTTAACTCACATTTGTGCAGGTGATGGGTGAGCTGTGCCGGATCTTGGGTAAGGGCAACAGCAAATTCATGGACAAATTAAAGAAAAGATGCGAAGACTTCTGTGCCAAGGCACAGTTTTACGCTGTTTGGAAGAAAGTGATGAAGCCACCCATGACCCTGGATGGAGGTAAGTCACATTGCTTCTAGTAGATTGTTGCAGTAATTTTCTCATAACCTTTAGTAAATTGTGTTTTTCTTTAGTTGTCTATTGAGAATAATAATCACTTTTTTTTTAAGTGTTAGTTTCAATTCATACAGAATTGTGCTTCTACTTTCCATGGTAACAAAAGAGTTTTCTAAACTCAGGATCTACCTGATAATTATCTTGTGTAGGAAGAATAATCTGTGAACTAAAAGTTTTTGTTCTTTACACAAAGTACTTAATGGCTTTTTACTAAGTTGTTTTGAAGTTATATTTCAGTTTCTCATGTTTAATATCTTTCAGTGTTCTGTAATGTCAAAATACATTCAATGTTTTGTTGCAATAAGTTGAAGTATTTTGTGAAGCAGCAAGTAAAGTTTTTGCATGGTAACTACTGTGTTATAAGACATTGTCTTCATTTGAATAAATAATTGTTGACAATATGTATGTGTGATCTTGGTTTTAATCTCGTTTTAAGTTAAAATGCTTTGCCTCATTTTAAGTCAGAATATATAATGATGACAATTCTAAAATTAAGAGGAATTATTTTGTTTAGTAACTCTGGTTTTAAGTTATTTTCACACAAATTAAGATAAGCAGACCGTTTAAAAAAATCTAAAAAGCTAGTTTTAAATTAATTAGATTAAAAACACTGCTTGGAATAAGTGTTTTATTGCTTATTTTAAGACATTTTGCTCTTTTCTAAAGCCTAGATTAGTTTTCTTACCAAGTGTAATTATCTTACTGCACTGGCAGATAATTTGACTTGTTTCTAGTCTGTATCTTCTTAAATCATGCATTTGTTTCTTATATTTAGACGGTTATTTTTTGCATTGATTATAGTGAACTCCATAGAAACGGTTATTTAAAAAAAAAATTGAATGAATGAATTAGGCATTTATATAGAGCTTTATTGTGTATTGCTGTACACCCAAAACACTTTGCAATCATATGGGGGGGGGGGGGGGGGTCTCTCCTCAACCAGCACCAATGTGCAGCATCCACCTGGATGATGCAACAGCAGCCACAGAACAACAGCGCCAGTGCACTCACCACACACCAGCTACAGGTGGAGAGGAGAGAGAGATTGAGATTGAGAGAGGAAGGGGATTATTAGGAGGCCATGATTGACAAGGGCCAGTGGCAGCAATTTGGCCAGGACACCAGGATTACACCCCTACTCTTTACGAGATGTGCCATGGGATTTTTAATGACCATAGAGAGTCAGGACCTCGGTTTAACATCTCATCCGAAGGACGGTGTTTGTTGACAGTATAGTGTCCCTGTCACTATACTGGGGCATTAGGACCCACACAGACCACAGGGTGAGCACCCCCTGCTGGTCTCACTAATACCTCTTCCAACAGCAACCTATTTTTTCCCCAGGAGATCTCAAGGTTGCAGGATGCAGGGTGATATGGCTGTTTTTTTTTTGTTTTCTTTTTTTGTGGTCTGATCTCAGACCCTTTCTTGTTTACACCACAACTTCAACTTCATAAGAACTCGGACCCCATCTTCTGTGCAGAAGTGGAATGCTGGAGTCTGACCTACCAGCAGAGCCTGAATAAAGCATTTCAGTGAATTTAAATTAGAAAATTAGAAGGGAACATTAAGTAGTATAAATTCAACTTCCTCATTTCTCAGATAAGATGGTATTAAAAAAAAAAAAAAAAAAATTAAGTTCACAACTTGTTTGGTTTCAGTAATTATTGTGTCCTCTAAATAATTATATAATGTTATACCATGGTCTGTCTTAATATTCAATTATGATTGGCTGGCAGGTATCAGAATTGAGTATTCAGACAGACCATGGTATACTATTATGATTCTTTACAACAGATTCGTCACATGCGATATTCCTTGGAAAACGTGTTTCACCATTTGTATACATTGGTATGCATAATAAAGCATTTTGATTTCACAGTGTCCATTCCTGTGCATTTCACACAGTTTTAAGGAAGTTTACCATGCTCCCATGTCATGCTCACAAACCATGCCCACGTTAACATGGGACATTTGTTTTAATGGATGATTAAACTCTTTAACAAACTTATTATCTGAGATCTCTTGCTTGTACAACCAGCTCTAGTGCCTCTGTATCCTCTTCCCTGTAGATATAGCAACTATGTTTCATCCTGGATTTTCGACTGATCTGAAATCAACATTTTTCATCGGCTTAGAGCTCAGTTTAGAATAATTGTTATTGGTTTTTTTAGAATCATATAATCAATTAAATTAACTGAATTTGATATACTGTATGCTCAATAGTGTGGAACAGATCTTCTTCACTGCTGCTGCAGCAGAGCAAGTATCGAAACTTGCTACTGCCAATACATCCACAACATGGTGCTGTGAGCATGTAAGAAATACTGCTGCTGCACATATAACATACATGAAAGAACTCCCACAAAGCAGGAGACATAGAATGGACACTATAAGCCAAAAACAAGAACAAAATACCCCCCAACAAGCAAATCTATCACCAAGATATACTGTATGTACTGCTGCTGCTCCAAAGAGCCATGTGAACCGCATGTATTACTAACTATGTGTGCCTGAGCTACCATGCCGACCAGTTTAACAATAGTGGCCTATGACTATGTGTGCCTGGGCTACCACACCAACTGGTTTAACTCTAATTAGACACACACCATATATAATGTTAAATAACAAATGGATATATGTTGCAATCCCATAGATAAAACCCCAGCACTCACCTGAGCAATGTAGTGAACAGCGGTAAAGATGGCAAAACTCCTTTCCACACAATGTGTGGAAAGTTATATTTTGATGTGATCAGGCTCTGTGGACCACAAAGGAATGACTTTTGCCTTAAGATAAACAACACTGCCTCTTGTGGAGAGGGGGGTTAACATTAATATACTGTAACCCCCTCTCAGGAACTGCTTTGTTCTCCCTTACTGTGAATGATCGTAAATCCCCCTCACAGGAGAAACAAGTTTTGCCATGTGCCACAAAGGGAAAACACATCTTCACATGCATTCACACAAAATGGACACAGAATTGACTAAACATTCCTCATATCAGTTTTCAGAACTGTATATACTTCATGGGTGCTGTGTGTGATACAACAAGGTATGCAACATTACCTATTATGGTATATACTGTATATATGAATGCAGGTTCACCCATAGGAAAAAAAATATTGCTCAGTGGTTGCTCTTCCTAAACTCAGGAAACTTAGATGAGATTCTCAAATATCTCTCATTTTAGTATCAATTGCATTTCAGATGTTTCTCCTAAAATTCCTTAGGAGAAATAGAAGTAGACACAAATGAGACAAGATAAATATTTGAGAAAAAAAATTGTCAAATCTGAGAATGTGGTGGAAGAATGTATCTTTATTGTCTTGCTGCAATCTCTATCAAGACTGAATTATAATAATATGTTATTGCTCTGTGGTTGCTCTTTCTAAGCTCATGAGATTTGGTTGTGATTCTCATACATGTCTCATTTTAGTCTGAACAGTGTTTCAGATATTTCTCCCAAAATCCTTAGGAGAAATACACAACTGAGACATGAGAAAGTTCTGAAAGAACCCATAGGAAAAGATTATTGCTCAGTGGTTGCTTTTCCTAAGCTCTGGAGATTTAGATGAGATTCTCATATATCTCTCATTTTAGTATCAACAGCATTTCAGATGTTTCTCCTAAAATTCCTCAGGAGAAATAGAAGTAGACACAAATGAGACATGAGAAAGTTCTGAAAGAAATAAATCTAAAATGACAAGAGAGAAACGTGTGAGAAACATGGGAGATCTCTTTATTGTCTAGCTGTAATCTCTTGCAAGACTCCATAAAAATGTTTCACTGTTCAGAGGTTGCTTTTTATTTTTGATTGCAATGGGGGTTTTCACATTTAATGGTCAGGACAGTAGGAGTAGAGACAGGAATCAATTGTACAGGTGAGAATTTAACAGGAGCAGAAAACCTTTAGCTGGGATTTGAACCCATGCTGTCTGAGGTGCAGTTGTGTCTTCACATCAATGCTGTCCACAAGGCTATGACAGAGCTTACTCTACGCTCAGGGTACTAAGGGGTGACAAACGCCAGTCTCCTTTCTCTGCAGAATGCCATAACTCCGCTCAGCCAATCACAGCGCACCATTCCACGCGCTGTAAACAGTACAGTTAATGGCGGCGCTTTGAATACACCCGGCATCCTAGTTTTCCTCATCTACTTTGTACTTTGTGATAAACAAACAAACAAAAATAAGGGCTGCAGGATAAATCGCATTTGATTGTCATGCGCATCTCGTCAGTAAAGTGACGATCGCCATTACGTGCTTTCAGATGGAGCAATATTGCGTTCATAATCGCAGATGAATCACATTCGATTATGAACGCGATATCGCGTAGCTTGTCAGTGTAAGTGTTTTTGGTAACACTTTAGAATACTGTTCCTTCGTTAGTGAATAACTACACAGGAACAACTGACTAATGAACTATTAACATTGTAGTAACTACCATTACCGAACAAGAAACTCTGATTAATGGCTTAAGTAATAGTGCTCAGTTGAAACTGGTAGTTCACTATTAGCTAATCAATAACTACTGTTTTTATAAATATCCTGGAGAAGTACTAAGAACTACTGTATACAGGTTCATAATTAATGTGAATTATGCATAATATATAATTAATTCTTAAAGGAATATCATGGTAACCCACTAGTAATGATTTAAGTGTTACCAAATCTAGCAACATGAATTACTAGCCAGAACCTTACAAAAAAACTCAAAAGTTTACAATAACGTCAGTAATTACTAGGGAGTTATCACAATCTTCACTTTAGAATACTGTCACAACCAGTTGTTGGAGTGCCCATGTCAGCCACAAGAGGGCACTCCTTTTGGATCGTTTTTCGGTTCTGGACTTCGTTTCCCATTACCCTTTGCACTCATGATTGTTTGATCATTCTCAGCTGTATGTCATTTACTGATTAGTTTTATTCTTGATTTATACTTTGCTTTCAGTGTGTTTGGTTGCTGGATTATTGTTTGCAGTTCTCTGTTCTGGTGGGTTCCTCTGTGGATTACTTCTGATGTTTCTGTTATTGCCCCAGTGTGGACTACTTTTTGGACTCTATAAATAAAGCTGCAATTGGATCTATCTTGTTTGAGAGTTTTCCGTGACAGAATAATCCAGCCTCTTCTAGATCCAGCAGTTTTTCTCCTTACCTGGGACAATGGATATCCGGGTCCTTTCCTCTGTCACTGGGAAGGAGCGGTTGGCTCGATTTCGGCAGTTGATGGCTCTGCGTCAGCAGGGAAGTGAAATAGGAGGCTTTGCCCAGTTATTCTGGTCTGTGGCGTTAGGGCTGGGGTATAATGATGAGGCTCTTAAGGATTTCTTAAATACCTGCCTGGATGATTCTCTGTTCCAGGAGGAGAAGGAGGGACTCAGGATTTTGGATTTCTGGGGCTTTGTAAAGTATCTCCATCATCGAAGTTCATGGGCAACACCAGGTCAGTATGAACCCGCTCCAGTCTGGGAGCACATAGAGCCTGCTCCAGTTCGGGAGCCTACGGAGTCCGCCCCAGAGCCCGCTCCAGTCCGGGAGCCTACGGAGTCCGCCCCAGAGCCCGCTCCAGTCCGGGAGCCTACGGAGTCTGCCCCAGAGCCCGCTCCAATCCGGGAGCCTACGGAGTCCGCCCCAGAGCCCGCTCCAGTCCGGGAGTCTACGGAACCCGCTCCAGTCTGGGAGCACATAGAGCCTGCTCCAGTCCGGGAGCCCTCTGACTCCGCCCCAGAGCCCGCTCCAGTCCGGGAGCTTACGGAGTCCGCCCCAGAGCCCGCTCCAGTCCGGGAGCCTACGGAGTCCGCCCCAGAGCCCGCTCCAGTCCGGGAGCCTACGGAGTCCGCCCCAGAGCCCGCTCCAGTCCGGGAGCCTACGGAGTCCGCCCCAGAGCCCGCTCCAGTCCGGGAGCCTACGGAACCTGCTCCAGACCGGGAGCACATAGAGCCCGCTCCAGTCCGGGAGCCTACGGAGTCCGCCCCAGAGCCCGCTCCAGTCCGGGAGCCTACGGAGTCCGCCCCAGAGCCCGCTCCAGTCCGGGAGTCTACGGAACCTGCTCCAGACCGGGAGCACATAGAGCCCGCTCCAGTCCGGGAGCTTACGGAACCTGCTCCAGTCCGGGAGCACATAGAGCCCGCTCCAGTCCGGGAGCTTACGGAACCCGCTCCAGACCGGGAGCCCTCTGACTCTGCTCCAGAACCCGCTCCAGTCCGGGAGCACATAGAGCCCGCTCCAGTCCGGGAGCTTACGGAACCCGCTCCAGACCGGGAGCCCTCTGACTCTGCTCCAGAACCCGCTCCAGTCCGGGAGTACATAGAGCCCGCTTCAGTCCGGGAGCCTATGGAGTCCACCCCAGAGCCCGCTCCAGAGCCCGCTCCAGTCCGGGAGCCCTCTGACTCTGCTCCAGAGCCCGCTCCAGTCCAGGAGCCCTCTGACTCCGCTCCAGAGCCCGCTCCAGTCCGGGAGCACACAGAGCCCACACCAGAGCCCGCTCCAGTCCGGGAGCACACAGACTCCGCTCCAGAGCCCGCTCCAGTCCGGGAGCCTACGGAGCCCGCTCCAGAGCCCGCTCCAGTCCGGGAGCACACGGAGCCCGCTCCAGTCCGGGAGTCGTCCTATGAATCTGTCCCATCATGGTGGTTTTCAGCCCCATGTGCACTCATATGGTGGTATCCAGCTCTGTCTGATCCACCATGGGGGCCCTCTCTCCCGTCTGTTCAGCGGTGGTGGTCTTCTGCACCGCCATGGAGATCTTCGTCTTTCTCTGAGTGGCTGCGGCGGTCTTCTGCTACTCATGCGCCACCCTGGAGGGCTTCAGCTCTGTATGTTGCGCCACATGGGCCTGGTCCGCCATCCCGCTCCCTGGCTCGATTCCGGGCTACCTCCCTCCTGAACTTTTTTGTGTGTTCTGTTGGAGTGTCTGGAATCCACTCCTTAAGGCCGGGGTTATGTCACAACCAGTTGTTGGAGTGCCCATGTCAGCCACAAGACGGCACTCCTTTTGGATCGTTTTTCGGTTCTGGACTTCGTTTCCCATTACCCTTTGCACTCATGATTGTTTGATCATTCTCAGCTGTATGTCATTTACTGATTAGTTTTATTCTTGATTTATACTTTGCTTTCAGTGTGTTTGGTTGCTGGATTATTGTTTGCAGTTCTCTGTTCTGGTGGGTTCCTCTGTGGATTACTTCTGATGTTTCTGTTATTGCCCCAGTGTGGACTACTTTTTGGACTCTATAAATAAAGCTGCAATTGGATCTATCTTGTTTGAGAGTTTTCCGTGACAAATACTGATCCAAAAAATTAGTAATTCCTTTAGAAGGATGTAGTAATACCTGAATAACTACTATCCAGTACTTTACAAAACACTCAAAAGCTTACAATAACGTCAGAAATTACTAGGGAATTATCATGATCTTCACTTTAGAATACTGATCCAAGTAATTAGTAATTCCTTTTGATGAATTTGGTAATACTTGAGTCATTACTAGTGGGTTACCATGACCTTCACTTTAGAATGAATTATACATTATGCATTATTCATATTAAATATGAACCTGTATAAAGTATTTCTTAGCAGTTCTTAGGGAGGTATCGAAAAAATAATAGTTATTGATTAGCTAATAGTGAACTACCACATTTGACTAAGCACTGTCACTTATTAATTCATTAATCAGAGTTTCTTGTTCGTTACTAGTAGTTACTAAAGTGCTAATATTGCGTTACTCATGTGTTCTTGTTTAGTTATTCATTAATGATGAAACAGTATTCTAAATTGTTACCGTGTTTTTTATTAATGCCATTAATGTTTTTATTATATAGCCTACTGTGGATAGCACTAGTCAACTAAATGGATTTAACATGGCAAAGACTGATTGAATGTATTTTAGTCAGTGCCTGTATATAAGATTAATATTGATCAAGTTCATAGGCTGTCATATGTGGATCAACTTACTTTGTTGTGTATTTTCAATATTTTCAATATGAAAAAAATAAATTTTATACTGATTCAATGGATTTAGTGCATTTTGAAGACAAAAAAAATAAAAAATAAAACATATCATGGATTTATTGCATTTTGAAAATTCAAATCCAGATTTTGATTTTTAATGTTATTATAACCTAAATATGCTATGTAAAAGTTTGAAACAGAAAATAGTGGTTTTCATCTTGCCACTTTCTTGGTACAGAAAACACATTTTTACTCAAATTAATCAAAATGGATTTATAGCGTTTTGGAACCAAACTCTTCATATATATGTAGTGTATTGATATTTTCCTGTTTATTTTTACTCGTTTTAGTGTAGTAAATGTCTGCATATTTTTAAGGGTATTCTTTTTTTTTTTTTTTTTTATCATTACATTTATAAATCAGTAGACAATTACTGTATTATTGATTGATCTTTTATTTTATTTTTCCATTACCTGGAGAAGCTGGCAGAAACTGGACAAATCAAAGGAGCTAACACTGAAGAGGCATCTGATGCTGCCGAGTCCAAATTTGTACAAAAATGGAGGTATATGAAAAATGGTGTATGTCTAACAGGGCGAACGAGACATGAGACATGCGGATCCAAGTGCAAGCTTTTATTTATAAACATAGTCAATAAACAGGCAGGGTCAAACAAAGGCAAACAGATATGGTACGGGCAAGACACAGAGCAATCCTAGGGATAGCGAGAGTCGACGATCGGTGAACAATACCCAACAGGGCAAGGCAGAGAGATAATCCAGGTATACGAGCAGTAGTCCAAGAGAGGTGCAAATAGAGTCCAAACGGCAAGGCAAAGGAGTAAATCCAGGAAACGCGGGCAAGAATCAAAACACTAGAAAAACACACAAGGCAAGACTATGACAACAAAGTGGGTTCCGTATTGCAGCTAAAACTAGGAGAGTTATAAATGCAGAACAATACTGGAACTAATCAGAAAAAACACTGAATGGCTCGGTAAGGCAGCTAACACTAGGGGAATGATAAACGCAATACAATACTCTGCAGAGAGGAAGAGGAAGTCCATGGTTTATGTAGGGTGTGTGATCAGTGCAATCAGCTGTGTGATCAGTGCAATCAGCTGTGTGTCGTCAGTGCAATGGATGATGGGAATTGTAGTCTGAGGTGGCATGCAACAGTTAGTGTGGTGCAAGAGTCCATGTGGTGAGCGAGTGACCTCTGGTGGTGAGTTAACGGAGGTTCATAGACCAGATTCATGACAGTATGTTTGGTTCCACCTGATAAAAGCACATAATAGCCAGATTTGGACTATAATTGGTTCTCATGGGGACATAAGCGATTTCAACATTTACAGGGGTTTGTCATGGTCAAGCAAGGAGAGGAAGCAATAGCAGGTAAGTGTTCAGTGTTTATTAAGAGTAGGATGGCTACACAGACAGAGATGTAACCGGGCTGGGTGACACAGGAACCAGATGGGCCAAGTGGAACGGAGGTGAAGTGAAGAGACGGGTCCGTGATGAGATGAATAATCCAGAGCGTGACGAACACCGAACACACAACGTAGAGCACGACAGGAACACAGGAACACGATAAACGGCGAAGATTTCGAGAGCTGGAAACAGAGTGACACACCACGGGAAACATCCACAACGATCTGACAAAGGACAGGAAAAACAGATGAGTATTTAAGCGGTGTGGTGACGAGCTGCAGCTGGCCTCGAAACGAGGCACAGCTGCGTCGCTGATGATCGGTGACAGCTCGACCACACCCACACACACACACACACACACAACAAACGCACATGGTACAGGACGAGAAGGAAACAGTGAATGAGCGAACCGTGACAGTACCCCTTCCCCTAAGAACGCCTCCTGGCGTTCCCAGGTTCTCCTACCTGGCGATTGTAATCATCGATCAGGGAGTGATCCAGTATGTCTCTCGCAGGTACCCAACTTCTCTCCTCTGGACCGTAACCCTCCCAGTCCACCAAGTACTGGAATCCGCGTCCCCTCCGTCTAGAGTCCAGTATACGATTTACCGAATAAGTGGGTTCCCCGTCTACGAGTCGCGGCGGGGGGGGAACCGGGACTGGCGGATTAAAAGGTGAATGAAACACGGGTTTGATTTTGGATACATGGAAGGCGGGGTGAATTCTCCTGTACACTGGAGGAAGTTTGAGGCGGACTGTCACCGGACTAATGATCTTGGTGACAGTGAACGGGCCAATGAATTTGGGAGCAAGCTTATTGGAGACGGAGCGGAGAGGAATATTCTTAGAAGAAAGCCACACTTTTTGACCCACGACGTAGACGGGAGGCTTAGACCGGTGGCGATCGGCTTTAGCCTTGGTGCGCGCTCCCACTTGGAGTAGAGTCTCACGGGCTCTCGTCCAAGTGCGATGACACCTCTGGATAAAGGCGTGAGCGGAGGGAACCGCGACCTCGGATTCCAGACTGGGAAAGATAGGTGGCTGGTAACCTAAACTACACTCAAACGGAGACAGGCCCGTGGATGACACTGGTAATGCATTGTGGGCGTACTCCACCATAGACAGTTGCTGGCTCCAAGAGGAAGGATTCTTGGAGACTAAACATCGCAACACTCTCTCCAAATCTTGGTTGGCTCTCTCGGTCTGGCCATTGCTCTGGGGGTGAAACCCGGAGGAAAGACTGACAGTCGCCCCCAGCAGTCTACAGAACTCTTGCCAAAATTTGGACACAAACTGGGGACCCCTGTCGGAGACCACGTCTACCGGGAGGCCATGTAAGCGAAAGACGTGGTCTACGACAGTTACCGCTGTCTCCTTGGCTGAGGGTAATTTGGGCAAGGGGATGAAATGGGCCGCCTTCGAGAACCGGTCCACCACGGTCAAAACAACCGTGTTGCCCTGAGAGGGCGGGAGGGCGGTAACAAAATCTAGCGCAATGTGGGACCAGGGTCTCGAAGGGACAGGCAGCGGTTGGAGCAACCCATCTGGGGGTCGATTGGAAGTCTTACCGATGGCACAAACCGAGCAAGCCAACACAAAATCGTGAATGTCGCGAGCCATGCGAGGCCACCAGAATCGTTGCTTAACCAAAAAGCTGGTGCGATTAACTCCTGGATGACAAGCCACGTTGGAGCAATGCCCCCACTGGATAACGTCAGACCTTAATTCCTCTGGCACAAATAAACGGTTCGGTGGGCAAGCGGGCGGAGGCGTTACCCCTTCTAGGGCCGTCTTGACCCTCGATTCGACCTCCCATGTGAGTGTGGAGACGAAAAGCGTCTCGGGTAAAATACACTCGGGAGTAGACGGGCGTTCGGAATGGTCAAAAATACGAGATAAAGAGTCGGGTTTGATGTTCTTGGAACCCGGGCGGTACGAGAGAGAAAAATCAAAGCGACCGAAAAAAAGTGCCCACCGAGCCTGCCTGGAATTCAATCTTTTGGCAGTTCTGATATATTCTAAGTTCTTATGATCGGTCCAGACGATAAAAGGTACCCCCGACCCCTCCAACCAGTGACGCCACTCCTCCAAACGCTAACTTGACTGCCAACAACTCTCTGTTACCAATGTCATAATTGCGTTCGGCTGGCGATAAACGATGGGAAAAAAACGCGCAGGGATGCATCTTGTCGTCCGCGGAAGAACGCTGGGACAGAACTGCGCCTACCACCACCTCTGATGCGTCGACCTCCACCACAAACTGACGTGAGGGATCAGGGGCTATAAGGATGGGGGCTGAAACAAAGCGGCCCTTCAGTTTGGTAAACGCTGCCTCGGCAGCGTTAGACCACCTGAACGTAGTTCTGGGGGAGGTCAAAGCTGTCAGAGGTGCGGCTAGTTGGCTGAAGTTGCGAATGAAACGCCAGTAGAAGTTGGCGAAGCCCAGAAACCTCTGTAGGGCCTTACGGGAATCTGGATTTGGCCACTCCACCACAGCCTTAACCTTGTCAGGGTCCATGCGCACTCCCTCGGACGACACAATGTACCCTAGAAACGGAACAGACTGTGCATGAAACGCGCATTTCTCCGCCTTGACAAAAAGCCCATTCTCTAGCAACCTCTGAAGCACTCGCCGGACGTGCTGCACGTGCTCCTGGAGAGATGAAGAAAAAATCAATATGTCATCCAGGTAAACATATATGAACTGATCAACCATATCTCGCAGCACGTCATTGACGAGTGCCTGGAAGACTGCTGGGGAGTTGGACAGCCCGAAGGGCATGACCAAGTATTCAAAGTGCCCCCTGGGGGTGTTAAAAGCAGTCTTCCACTCATCCCCCTTCCTGATGCGGACCAAATGATAAGCATTACGTAAATCCAATTTCGTGAAGACGGACGCTCCCTGCAACCTCTCGAAGGCTGAAGACATCAATGGCAAAGGATAGGTATTCTTTACCGTGATGTTGTTCAACCCTCGGTAATCAATGCAAGGGCGCAGGGATCCGTCCTTCTTCCCCACAAAAAAGAATCCCGCCCCCGCTGGAGAAGAGGAAGGGCGGATGAATCCGGAAGCTAGGGAATCAGAAATATATTTCTCCATAGCCTCCCTTTCTGGGACAGAAAGCGAATATAATTTGCCCTTAGGCGGAGACATACCTGGCAGTAAATCTATAGCACAGTCGTAGGGACGATGCGGAGGAAGAGAAGCTGCTCGAGACTTACTGAACACTTCCCTCAGGTCCTGATACTCCGAAGGCACGTTTGACAAATCCACTGCCTCCTCCTGAAAAACAGAAACAGACACAGACGGACAGGCAGACACAAGACAGGACTTATGACAATGATCACTCCAGGCTAAGATGGTGTTTAGGTTCCAGTCTATCTTGGGGTTATGGGAAATGAGCCAGGGGTGTCCGAGGACGACGGGGGCAAGAGGGGAGTCCATGATCATGAATGAGATGCTTTCAGTGTGATTGCCTGAAGTGATTAACGTGACAGGTTCAGTGACAGTGGTAATGGTGGGCAGTTCCTGACCACTGAGGGCGTGAACGGAAATCCTGTGAGTGAGGGGTTTGGTGGGGATCTGAAGTTTGTGAACAAGTGCATAGTCCAAAAAGTTACCCTCTGCCCCGGAATCCAGAAGAGCTTGACCGGTGAAGGAGTGAGTGGCCCATCTCAGTCTTACCGGAAGGAGGGTAGATGATGTGGGTGAGGTCTTTCCAGCGGAGATCCCACCCGATAGTAGCCTCACGCTTACTATCGGGCTCGGTCCTTTTACCGGGCATTTATCCAGGAAGTGTCCAGCCCTCCCACAGTAAAGGCATAGTCCCTGGGATCTCCGCTTTTCCCTCTCCTCCCGGGAAAGCCGAGCTCGCCCTACCTGCATGGGTTCGTGATCGTAGACGGGGCTGACCGCGTCCCCGCTGCTACCCTGCTGACTCTG
Organism: Barbus barbus; assembly: GCF_936440315.1. Lineage (NCBI taxonomy): Eukaryota > Metazoa > Chordata > Actinopteri > Cypriniformes > Cyprinidae > Barbus > Barbus barbus. Next base: position 18,790,268 of record NC_136736.1, on the reverse strand, counting down.
CAACCCACCAGGGACTCGGGTGGCCTGGACGCGGCTCTCGACTCTGGCGAGCCGTGCGTCCACCCTTAAGGCCAGGTCGATGAGTCCATTGAGTGTGGTGGGGAGGTCCAGGGTGTAGATCTCCTTCTGGACACGGTCAGCCAGCCCATGCAGGAACATGTCCCACTGCGCCTCCTCGTTCCAACGGCACTCCGCCGCCAGGGTGCGGAACTGGATGGAAAAGTCAGACACGGATGACTCACCCTGGCAGAGATCGGCGAGTATTCCTGCCGCCTCTCTCCCGGCGACAGCACGATCGAATACTCGCTTCATTTCCTCCGAAAGTGCCTGGAACGAGGTGCAGCACGGATCTTGATTCTCCCACACCGCCGTTCCCCAAAGTACCGCCTTGCCCGTGAGCAGAGCCAACACGAATGCCACCTTGCTCCTCTCCGAACTGTACGTGCGTGGTTGGAGGGCAAAGTGCATCGAACACCTGGTCAGGAAGGCTCTGCAGAATCTTGGTTCCCCGCCGTAATGCTCGGGGACGGGCAGGCGGGGCTCAGGTTGGAAGGGAGCCTCCACCGGGATGGGAGGAACTGACGGCGTGAGTGACGCAGTGGGAATCTTTAGCTCCTGGAACTGCTGGGTGAGCTCGGACACCTGTGTCACAAGAATCTGAATAGCGCAGCCCACGCTATTCAGGCTCGCCTGCTGTGTAGCCATCCGCTCACTGCTCTTGGTGATGAACCGTTCTAATGCCGCGGCAGGGGCACCCGCTGCTTCCAAGGAACGGTTCAGATCGTTCTGTCATGGTCAAGCAAGGAGAGGAAGCAATAGCAGGTAAGTGTTCAGTGTTTATTAAGAGTAGGATGGCTACACAGACAGAGATGTAACCGGGCTGGGTGACACAGGAACCAGATGGGCCAAGTGGAACGGAGGTGAAGTGAAGAGACGGGTCCGTGATGAGATGAATAATCCAGAGCGTGACGAACACCGAACACACAACGTAGAGCACGACAGGAACACAGGAACACGATAAACGGCGAAGATTTCGAGAGCTGGAAACAGAGTGACACACCACGGGAAACATTCACAACGATCTGACAAAGGACAGGAAAAACAGATGAGTATTTAAGCGGTGTGGTGACGAGCTGCAGCTGGCCTCGAAACGAGGCACAGCTGCGTCGCTGATGATCGGTGACAGCTCGACCACACCCCCACACACACACACACACACAACAAATGCACATGGTACAGGACGAGAAAGAAACAGTGAATGAGCGAACCGTGACAGGGTTAGTCTGTGATTTTATTGCCACCCAAATCCAGAATGTCAATGTTTTTCTCTCACCATCCCTGTAAAAATCCCCGGCCGAATTAACAAGGTAATGTGGTAATTTAATTGCGGCCCCAATCCACATCTCTGAGAAGAAGAAATCGATTCAAAATTAACTGTTTAAATCCTTTTTGACCACCGTTTAACGCCATATACTAACTGTTGTACTTTGCACACATATAAAAAAAAAAATACTGAAATGTTAGAACGTATTTACAAGAACAATATTTCATAACTGCTCCTCCACAACTATCGGGTGCTGTTAATAACAAAAAGACCAGAAAGCACGTGAACATTTGAAATGGGTCATTATTATGGCAGTAACGGGTATACAATAAAACTTTAAAATATGTATAGGCCTACAATTACTTAAATAAAACCTCATGTAAATAAGTTTGCATTAACTTATTTCTGCTAATCTCTGCATTTTTAATGACAAATTTAATAAAACCATTTAAACTATAGTGGGTCTTTTTTCCTATTTTTAAACCAGAGATTTACATAAATAATGAATAGTATATTATATGTTCACATGAGATGATAGGACTTCTCTCACAGAGATGACTTGGTGATACATAAATGTAATTGCAAAAGATCCCAGTGTCAATCTACAGTATGTGCAACCACTTAATGTTCTCATAGTAGTCTATTGCAGAGAAATTAAGACTTGTAATTTAATGTTAATGCTGTTTCATTCATTGTCTGTTGTACAGATTGTTTGTGTAAGAACAAAATGAAAGAAATGTTGATTGAAAATAATCAGTTTACAGGTCCAATATTACTATAAAATAATCATGTATAATTATGACTTCTTTCCATTTTTATACAATTACAAACAAATCAAGAGAATTAAATGCATGTATAATACACAGGAACTTTTCACAACAAAAAGGTAAAGCAAGTGTATCATTAAACTGCTGTAGTTTGAACGTGCTCCCTTTAAACCAGGCCCTAGGCCATAGGTCGCCTTGCCAAATATCTTCCTCAAAGTCTCCAGACGTATTTGCAAGGTCTTCGTGCATTTGAAATGCATGACGAATCTGGTTTCAATTTAAACTGATAGTCATGAAAAATTAAGTAAAAAAAAAATAAAGCAAAAAATTATTTATTCTGAAGGGTTTAATTTTGGATATTGAATGCACATCGTCATTTCCATATACACTCACCTAAAGGAACACCATACTAATACTGTGTTTGACCCCCTTTCGCCTTCAGAACTGCCTTAATTCTACGTGGCATTGATTCAACAAGGTGCTGAAAGCATTCTTTAGAAATGTTGGAAATAGGATAGCATCTTGCAGTTGATGGAGATTTGTGGGATGCACATCCAGGGCACGAAGCTCCCGTTCCACCACATCCCAAAGATGCTCTATTGGGTTGAGATCTGGTGACTGTGGGGGCCATTTTAGTACAGTGAACTCATTGTCATGTTCAAGAAACCAATTTGAAATGATTCGAGCTTTGTGACATGGTGCATTATCCTGCTGGAAGTAGCCATCAGACGATGGGTACATGGTGGTCATAAAGGGATGGACATGGTCAGAAACAATGCTCAGGTAGGCGTGGCATTTAAACGATGCCCAATTGGCACTAAGGGGCCTAAAGTGTGCCAAGAAAACATCCCCCACACCATTAAACCACCACCACCAGCCTGCACAGTGGTAACAAGGCATGATGGATCCATGTTCTCATTCTGTTTACGCCAAATTCTGACTCTACCATCTGAATGTCTCAACAGAAATCGAGACTCATCAGACCAGGCAACATTTTTCCAGTCTTCAACCGTCCAATTTTGGTGAGCTCATGCAAATTGTAGGCTCTTTTTCCTATTTGTAGTGGAGATGAGTGGTACCCGGTGGGGTCTTCTGCTGTTGTTGCCCATCCGCCTCAAGGTTGTGCGTGTTGTGGCTTCACAAATGCTTTGCTACATACCTCGGTTGTAACGAGTGGTTATTTCAGTCAAAGTTGCTCTTCTATCAGCTTGAATCAGTCGGCCCATTCTCCTCTGACCTCTAGCATCAACAAGGCATTTTCGCCCACAGGACTGCCGCATACTGGATGTTTTTCCCTTTTCACACCATTCTTTGTAAACCCTAGAAATGGTTGTGTGTGAAAATCCCAGTAACTGAGCAGATTGTGAAATACTCAGACCGGCCCGTCTGGCACCAACAACCATGCCATGCTCAAAATTGCTTAAATCACCTTTCTTTCCCATTCTGACATTCAGTTTGGAGTTCAGGAGATTGTCTTGACCAGGACCACACCCCTAAATGCATTGAAGCAACTGCCATGTGATTGGTTGATTAGATAATTGCATTAACCTGTTAACGTTCACCAGAGCGACATCGCACTGAAGCGTTTTTTTCCCCACTAGTTTAATGTTTATGAATGAATTTAATGTGAAAGAATATCGTTAATCTTGACAAACTATATATCATTCTGAAGGTCTAAGCCTCAAGCATCGACAACAGATCGTTGTTTTTCGATGGAAAGCTTATAAGGAATGTATTTGCTACATTTGTGTAAGCAGTACACATCAAAACAGGCAGAATAAAAAAGCCGTACGTAACTTACCTTTATCATTGTAATAACGAGCCACAAACGCGTCCACTGCTGAAATCCCAGTTTAGTTAGAGAGGTAATGGTCCACACAACAACATCCCAGCGAGCACTTTTAGTCCAGCGAAACAATAACGTTGTAATAAGGATGAATATTCCTTTGTTTACGTTTCATTTCTTCAGAGAGTTATTGTTCGCGTCCGTTATGGAATAAATTACGCTCAAAAACAGCGTCTTGGTGGTAAAAAAAACAACACTGTGTTGTAGCATACAGTTTTACAAACAGAATGAGACCGTCCACGGAAAAAAAAGTCTCAGAAAAGCAGAATATAGATTATTTGAATTTGGCGCTCCCTCCTGCCAGCTCTGACGCAGGCTATGACGCTGTCATCTGAGCGGGGCATAACTTAGCGATCTGCTTTTTACATAAAAAAACAGTTTTTTTTTCTTCTACATTTTTTATATGTGTGTGTGTGTGTATTGTGTGGGGAATGTGGCCGTATCTGCATGATTATAATATGTATGGACGGACATCAGCGTGTTTATTACCGACTCTATGACGGCTATCATTGTGATTCAATGATCAGCTATTATTGATTATATGGCCCATCTGTATGATTATCATCTGAATGGAAGCACATCAGCGTGTGATTACTGACTGTATGACCATGTCTGGCAATATCACTTCATGTCTGGCAATCAGAATACTTCAGTATACATACTATATACCAGGGGTTCTCAAAGTCTACATTCAAAGGTCCAAATCTGAATTTTCATCAGTGTCAAAGGTCCGGAACAATTGGTTATTACAAAACGTGTTTTTAATAAACATACATAACATATAACAAATAAACACTCATTTAAAAAAAAAAGGTTCCCTTTGCATTCAAAATACTTTAATAACAAGTGCAAAAGTGGCAAAACAATTAATTTAAGTGTCAGCAGTAGAAGTCGCCCTATAATGTTTTTTCTCTGGCCCATGCTGATATTTAGAAATCAGGGCAGCATATGGCCGATATATGATGCTGATTTTTTGGGCCGATTTTCCCTTTTTTTCCCTTTATATCAAAAGAGAGTTTGCGTAAATGGTTATTGCAGGGCACAAGATAGTAATAGTAGTAGTAGTAGCCTAATTCATAGTAATAATACATGGCTCAAAACTTAAGCACCTTCTCAAAACAGTTCTGAAGCATGCTTTTTTGTTTATGTTTGCTGACAGACACCAGTGTTTCCCGCAGACTAGTAAATGCAAGTTGATTCTCTGCCAGCAGGAGGCGCTGTTGGAGCGTGATATATAGCTGTTTCCCCGGTAACGACTGTAATCAAATAAGCGCTACTTTATCAGCCATTACAGGAAAGACCAAATGAAAATTGACATCAAAGCTTTTCTGAAGAAAACGGACGGTTCTTTTAAAAGATACATTCATATAAAAACACCCGCGCAGCATTTTATTTTTGAAACGCGCAGTGCTCAGTTTATTCAACGAAGTATAAGCCTTTTGGAAAATCTATTTGTAGCGGTCAGTTTTGATATTGTGACAAGCCGCCACAAATAAATGTATACACTGGGCACTGCTATAAGACAAATTGCCATAATATAAGTGATAGCAAAACAAAACAAAAAATCAAAATATTAGCAGTGAAATGTCGCCCGATTACGTCAAACGTCATACGCTCACTGGAATTGTCATGATGACAACAAATGTCATGAAGGAAAAGTTTCAATATCTTGCCTGCAATTTCGGACCTTCTCCAAAAGACATGAAAAAATAAGAATAAATAAACAAATGATTTACAAGTTTAACGTGCGTTTATCAAAGTAGGAAATATAATTAGTGTTCTTGAAATATGAAATAGAAGCGGGTCCGGATTGAATTCCCTCCGGGTCCGTATCCGGACCGGAGTCCGGACTTTGAGAAGCACTGCTATATACAAGGAATTTTTTTCTATTTTTTTTTCCTTTTTTATTACTCAAATAATTATTTTTGTATTTTTTAGTGCTCAAATAAATCTGTCTATTATTTTATAGTTGAAAAACTATGCAGGAATATGTATAATGACTAAAATAGCTTGTATAATTCTGCAATCCATTTGGTGGTTATTTTTCCTCAAACAGGGGGGTGGGGGGACTATAAATAGTTTCAGAAAAAATATTGTAGGAATCTCATTTTTCGCGGTATCGTCTTCAAATTTGAAATATGAACTCATGAGACATGTGGCTTTTCTGGATTGCTCCAGGACTTATTTCATATATTTGTATATGAAATAAAAAAACATTCAGTGTGGAAAAATATTTTAAGGCACGTCAGTGCCTATAACTTTTTATCTTTTTGAGCATTATCAACTCTGGATGATAGATAGTAAAGCCCAGAGTGTCTTCTTTCCAAAGATACCTAATTTGTTTGTGTAAGCACACTTTGTCACGAACTGTTACCATTTTAATTTAGGTAGGTTATTTTCACCTGCGAGGCCCCAAATGGGGGCGAAGGTTAACAGGTTAATGAGAAATTGAACAGGTGTTCCTAATAATCCTTTAGGTGAGTGTATTTCCTGGACCACTTTATTTTGTGGAGCAAACTTGCATACCAGGAACATTACATTACTGACCAGCTCACTGCACAGCATCTGAAATGTAGCAATGTAAACAAACATAATTACTAGTAAAATCATAAGATCAAAGATAAAAATCACATTTTCAACTTCCTCAAATTTGACAATTTCTTAATGACATGTAATACATTCTTAAACCTTGCCATTCCTAGAGCCTACTGTACTCTGCTTGGCCTCAGCTACAACTACTCTGATTGAGGGCAGATTAGATAGATGTTTGAGCGACAGCCGATAAAGTCCATAGGCTGGTATTATGCAAACAAACCTAACAGGAAGTGAGACTGGAGTTTATGGCATTCATTTCAGCACAGTAGTTCAGAATCAATTCTTACTTTTAGGAGACAAAACTTTATTTGTCATTCAATTTGATCTTTAAACCTTTGCAGACCTTTTACATTTACAAACAGCTATTTTACAATGCATGAAAGGTAATATTTGGAGGGGGAATAATATGGGCACTTCAAAAATAAACAAGATTTTCAACTAAAACTAGAGGAACTTACAAAGAAAGTCCAGAGATTCCCTTACTCCAAATATGGACCAGTGATGGCTTCTGCTTTTTCAAGAATGTTATTCTGCAAAGAGAAGAAAAAACTATATGAAACACTAGCTGCATTGGACCCTAATAATCCGATCGTAATTGGACTAGAAGCACAATCGGAATAAAAAAGTCACATGTAAACACATCAATCGGATTGAATTGGCCATATCTGGTTAAAATTTCGATCGGATTGTAAGGGGTGGTTTATTCCTTTTCCGAACAAGAGGACATGTAAACACTTGATTGGATTGAAAATCAAAACTGAAAAGAACTGCACATGTGCAGTGACATAAAAATAGCGTAATGACGTATGATGTGCGGAACTAGCTGCTCTTCCTGCTGAATAAAGTGTCATAAATGAGTTTTGGTCATTCTAAAATTCTAAAATTCTTTCACTCCGCGTCTGTGAAGTGGAGCAGGACAATGTCCCACCAGTCATTGTTTAAGACTCATCCACATATGACTGGTTTTGATCACGGGAAGGGCACTTTTACTGCTTTCTAAAATAGAAACAAATAGAAACTAAGCCCGTGATCACTAGATTTTATACAGGTGTTACTGTAATGATTTTTGTAAATGGTGATCAGCAACCAAATATTGATAATGTGGAAGATACTGCCTTCTGTCTTGGTGTGACTTCTAACTTTTTGCAGACAATGCAAAAGCAAAACTCAAGTTTCAGCTCACAATGTTTTTTAATGTAGATAATTTTCATTACTAAAACATCAAATTGCCAAATTTTCAATGTTTAATTTGGCTGGACACATAAAAAAACTTGTCATTTTTCTCAGTTTCACACTCTAGCGAGTCTACCTTTGTAGGGCAGTATATATATATATACAGTCAGGTCCATAAATATTGGGACATCGACACAATTCTAACATTTTTGGCTCTATACACCACCACAATGGATTTCAAATGAAACGAACAAGATGTGCTTTAATTGCAGTCTGTCTGCTTTAATTTGAGGGTATTTACATCCAAATCAGGTGAACGGTGTAGGAATTACAACAGTTTGCATATGTGCCTCCCACTTGTTAAGGGACCAAAAGTAATGTGACAATTGGCTTCTCAGCTGTTCCATGGCCAGGTGTGTGTTATTCCCTCATTATCCCAATTACAATGAGCAGATAAAAGGTCCAGAGTTCATTTCAAGTGTGCTATTTGCATTTGGAATCTGTTGCTGTCAACTGTCAAGATGAGATCCAAAGAGCTGTCACTATCAGTGAAGCAAGCCATCGTTAGGCTGAAAAAACAAAACAAACCCATCAGAGAGATAGCAAAAACATTAGGCGTGGCCAAAACAACTGTCTGGAACATTCTTAAAAAGAAGGAACGCACCGGTGAGCTCAGCAACACCAAAAGACCCGGAAGACCACGGAAAACAACTGTGGTGGATGACCGAAGAATTCTTTCCTTGGTGAAGAAAACACCCTTCACAACAGTTGGCCAGATCAAGAACACTCTCCAGGAGGTAGGTGTATGTGTGTCAAAGTAAATAATCAAGAGAAGACTTCACCAGGGTGAATACAGAGGGTTCACCACAAGATGTAAACCATTGGTGAGCCTCAAAAACAGGAAGGCCAGATTACAGTTTGCCAAACAACATCTAAAAAAGCCTTCACAGTTCTGGAACAACATCCTATGGACAGATGAGACCAAGATCAACTTGTACCAGAGTGATGGGAAGAGAAGAGTTTGGAGAAGGAAAGGAACTGCTCATGATCCTAAGCATACCACCTCATCAGTGAAGCATGGTGGTGGTAGTGTCATGGCGTGGGCATGTATGGCTGCCAGTGGAACTGGTTCTCTTGTATTTATTGATGATGTGACTGCTGACAAAAGCAGCAGGATGAATTCTGAAGTGTTTCGGGGAATATCATCTGCTCATATTCAGACAAATGCTTCAGAACTCACTGGACGGCGCTTCACAGTCCAGATGGACAATGACCCAAAGCATACTGCAAAAGCAACCAAAGAGTTTTTGAAGGGAAAGAAGTGAACTGTTATGCAATGGCCAAGTCGATCACCTGACCTGAATCCGATTGAGCATGCATTTCAATTGCTGAAGACAAAACTGAAGGGAAAATGCCCCAAGAACAAGCAGGAACTGAAGACGGTTGCAGTAGAGGCCTGGCAGAGCATCACCAGGGATGAAACCCAGCGTCTGGTGATGTCTATGCGTTCCAGACTTCAGGCTGTAATTGACTGCAAAGGATTTGCAACCAAGTATTAAAAAGTGAAATTTTGATTTATGATTATTATTCTGTCCCATTACTTTTGGTCCCTTAACAAGTGGGAGGCACATATGCAAACTGTTGTAATTCCTACACCGTTCACCTGATTTGGATGTAAATACCCTCAAATTAAAGCTGACAGTCTGCAGTTAAAGCACATCTTGTTCGTTTCATTTGAAATCCATTGTGGTGGTGTATAGAGCCAAAAATTTTCGAATTGTGTCGATGTCCCAATATTTATGGACCTGACTGTATATATATGAAGAGTTCATTTGCAAAAACAGATAACTCAGTTTTGAACAATTCTCAGAAATCATGTTTTTTTCATTGTGCATTCCAATTAAGCTCAATCAAATTGCAGTTGGGTTATTTTGACTAGGTTAACTGCTGTAGTCTTAAAGCTTGGTCAGTCTCTGCCTCTACAAGACACAACTTAATCAGTAATGTTTCACACTCCTCTTGCTTAATATGGAGATCTAGCTCCTTCATTTTAATTGCTAACGCAGGGTCAACAGGTTCAACATTAGGAAGGGCCCTATCTGACACAGCTCCTAATCTCACGTCAGGCGAAAAACATCCTCCTCCTCCATAGCAGTCGGCTCTGGTAAAATCACGAGCCTATCACGCAACACTTGCTTGATAGTCCTTTTTGCTGCCTCCCTAGGAACACTGATATTAAAAAAGTCGGCTATCAACAATAAATCAACTTTTCTACAACATTCAAAAACGTCTGTGGTAGGATGGAGAGTGAATGCAAACAAATCAAACTCCATCTACCAAAGCTTCCTCACCCACCAAAAAACTGCCAAACAGCGCAAAAAAAATAAGACTTACAGCAAATAGACGAGTCTCTCACCTGTAACAAATCAATTTGTTTATTTTATTTTAATTTTTAACCTGTTAACCTTCACCCCCATTTGGGGCCTCGCAACTGAAAATAACCTACCTAAATTAAAATGGTAACAGTTTGTGACAAAGTGTGCTTACACAAACAAATTAGGTATCTTTGGAAAGAAGAGACTCTGGGCTTTACTATCTATCATCCAGAGTTGATAATGCTCAAAAAGATAAAAAGTTATAGGCACTGACGTGCCTTGAAAAATATTTTTCCACACTGAATGTTTTTTTATTTCATATACAAATACATGAAATAAGTCCTGGAGCAATCCAGAAAAGTAATTGATCGAAAGCCATGTGCCGCATGAGTTCATATTTCAAATTTGAAGAAGATACCATGAAAAATGAGATTCCTGCAATATTTTTTCAGATACTATTTATAGTCCCCCCCACCCCCCTGTTTGAGGAAAAATAACCACCAAATGGATTTCAGAATTATACAAACTATTTTAGTCATTATACATATTCCTGCATAGTTTTTCAACTATAAAATAATAGACAAATTTATTTGAGCACTAAAAAATACAAAAATAATTATTTGAGTAATAAAAAAGGAAAAAAAAATTGAAAAAAAATGTTTTGTATATAGTATAAGTTAAGTTAAGTTAAGTTAACAACTTTATTAATCCCACAAGGGGCAATTCAAGTAGGGTAGCAGAATCACACAGCAAACACAAGACATCACATAGAAGATACAAAAAAATAAATAGAAAGAAAAAAAAAAAAAAAAAAAAAACCGACATGCTTCATAATTCAATTCTTCTTGAAAAATAATAATAATAATAATAATAATAATAATAATACAAATAAAAACAAAAAACACCTTAAGACTTTAAATTACAAAAACGAATAGCCTCTGGAACAAAGGTAAATTTATATCTATTAGATAAACATTTAATGCTTCTAAATCTTCTTCCAGAGGGCAGTACTTCAAAGTAAACCTTCAAGGGATGAGAGTCATCTCCCGTGATACTACGAGTTTTCCTGAACATTTGTTGCTCGTAGAATTCTGCTAGACTCCGCAGAGGTACACCAATAATTTTTGAGCAAGTCCTAACTAAGGTCTGCAAACGATTCTTGTTCCTAAGAGAGAGTGATGAATACCAGCATAAAAAAGAAAAGCTCAAGATACTCTCAATAAAGGTAGCATAAAAAGTTCTCAGAATGTTTTTTTGTACACAGAAAGAATTCAATTTCCTAAGAACATACATTCTTTGATTCACCTTCTTAATAATAGCCTCTGTATTCTGCTGGAACTTTAGAGTAGTATCAAAGATCGTTCCAAGATACTTATACTCCTGTACCCTTTCAACTTCTTCTCCATAAAAGTACACAGGTTTCACCTTTAAAGCATTTTTCCTAAAATCAATTACCATCTCTTTCGTTTTAGTAATATTCAGTTGTAATTCTACTTTTTTACACCACTCAAAGAACTCATTGTGATCATTACTGTCATCACATTCTGCACTAGTTAACAAGGATAGAAAAACTGTGTCATCCGCATATTTAACTACATGACATTTATCCTTAGTGCTGCGACATTCATTTGTATAAAGTATAAAAAAGATTGAAGAGAGTACACATCCCTGAGGAGATCCAATTGACGTAACAAGCGTATCTGACAGCACTCCATTCAACATGACTCTTTGCTGCCTACATGTCAAAAAATCTAAAATCCATAAAACCAAACCGTGACTCACATCAAATTCACAAACAAGTTTCTTTGCTAAAATGATAGGATTCATTGTGTTGAACGCAGAGGAGAAATCAACAAACAACATTCTAGCAAATGTGCCTCCATTCTCTAAATGTTGATGTATGGTATTTAGGAGGAAGAGCTTTGCATCATCCACACCTCTTTTAGTGCGATATGCAAACTGCAAAGAATCTAACTTATGACCCGTAACTGTAATAAGTTGTGACTTAACTTCCCTCTCTAAGGCTTTCATGGCTAAAGAAGTTAATGCAATGGGCCTAAAATTATTCAAAGAATGTGACTTTTCTCGCTTAGGAATAGGTATTATATTAGACGTTTTCCATAAGCAAGGAACTACAGCCTGATCCAGGGATGCCTGAAACAGAGAGTGAAACACAACACTGAGCTGCTCCGCACAGTATTTAAGTGTTCTCCCACAGATACCATCTGGACCAGGCGCTTTATTAACAGGTGTAGCTTTCAGCTGTTTCATAACATTAAAAGGATGCAGATTCAAAGTGTTGAAAGGACTTAATTTTTGCTTAAAATCATCAAGAACAGCACTTGTGTCATGCTTCTCAAAACGTGTAAAAAACAAATTCAAGTCATTAGCCAATAAGTTACCATCAGCGTCCTTATTTAACACTGTTCCTTGCTTAGGTATACCGATATCCGCCATGTTCTTAATCCCATGCCAGACAGCCCTCATATCACCTTGAACAAATTTATTTTCTATTTTATTTTTGTAATTTAGTTTAGCACATCTGATTGTTCTTTTAACCTCCTTATTGATCATTCTTTTCTCCTTATTGGACCCTGATAAAAATACTCTTTTCTTCATATTGAGAATATTTTTAAGCTCTTTGGTTACCCACGGTTTGTTATTTGGAAACACAGTCAAACTTTTAGTGGGTATTATCGACTCAACACAAAAATTGATGTAACTGGATACCATAAAAACCTGATCATTCAAGTCCAAACTATCGCTTAAAAACAAATCCCAGTTCGTAAGCTCAAAGCAGCTTTGCAGCTCTCCGATGCTTGTGTCAGTCCAGTTCTTAAAGGTCTTTTTCTGTCTTTCTGCACGCCTTACAACTGGCGCGTATGCCGAAGCCAGAAGAATTGTGTTATGATCAGCTGACCCCAATGGAGGCAGGGGAACGGACTTATAAGCACCTTGAATCGGACCATAGCACCTGTCCAGAATCTTGTCCGCACGCGTTGCACATGAGACATACTGATGGTATCCTTTTAAAACATTGTCCAAATGACACTGATTAAAATCACCCAAAATAAATTTAGGAGAATCTGGAGATTTGGCATCTAGTTTGTTCAGAATTTTCATCAACAGATCTAAGGCTATATCCAATTTTGCGCGAGGATGAATATACACAACAAGAAAATAAAGTTGGGGAAACTCACGTGGTAGATAAAAAGGTCGAGCGGAGAAAACAAGTAATTCAATTTCAGAGGAGCATATTTTTTCCCGCACAATCACATTTTTACACCAGCTCTCCTTAATGTACACACAAACTCCACCACCATGCTTTTTCCCCGTAGTCTCTTTATCTCTATCCAGCCGTACAGGTCCAGAGTATCCACTGAGTCGTAGATAGTCATCACTGACCGAATCATCCAACCATGTTTCTGTTAGCACCACCATGTGCGAGTTTCTGTACTCGTGAAGGAAGGCCACATTCCCTTGCAACTCATCCATCTTGTGTCGAAGGGAGCGCACATTACTCAGTATAATATTGGGCAGCGGGGTATATCTGTGATACGCTTTCAACCTGTGCTTAACTCCTCCACGCTTACCCCTTTTCCTTTTAATCCTCCTCACCGAAGACTGAACTCCGCCATAGCTCCGCTGTACAATCCCACGGATATTTCTCCGCAATTCCACAGGGATGTCACACACTGGGTCCATAGAATCAGCAGCTGAGCGCAAGCTCAAGATGTATTCCCTGGAAAGCATTGCGGTGTAGACTTGCTCCAGCAGAGAAATGCACGCCACTCCAACCAAAAAAGTAATCAGCAGAAACAAAAGTCGCTGTGAACTAGACATCTTCGCGTGTTCACACACGCCAAACCAAAAATAAATAAAAAATAAAATAAAATAAAATAAAGCAAGCCGTGGTTAAATCCTAAAATAAAATAAACACTTAAACAAACAAAACAACAAACCATCAGACGTACAACCCTACCGGCTGCCACATGAACAGCGCCGGAAGTAATGCTTTAGAGATAATGCTTTTAACTGAATGTATACTGAAGTATTCTGATTGCCAGACATGAAGTGATATTGCCAAACATGGTCATAGAGTCAGTAAACACACGCTGATGTGCTTCCATTCAGATGATAATCAAACAGATGGGCCATATAATCAATAATAGCTGATCATTGAATCACAATGATAGCCGTCATAGAGTCGCTAATAAACACGCTGATGTGCGTCCATACAGATTATAATCATGCAGATACGGCCACATTCCCCACACAATACACACACACACATATAAAAAATGTAGAAGAAAAAAAAAACAGTTTTTTATGGATAAAGCAGATCGCTAAGTTACGCCCCGCTCAGATGACAGCGTCATAGCCCGCGTCACTGCTGGCAGGAGGAAGCGCCAAATTCAAATAATCTATATTCCGCTTTTCTGAGACTTTTTTTTCCGTGGACGGTCTCATTCTGTTTGTAAAACTGTATGCTGCAACACAGTGTTGTTTTTTTACCACCAAGACGCTGTTTTTGAGCGTAATTTATTCCATAACGGACGCGAACAATAACTCTCTGAAGAAATGAAATGTAAACAAAGGAATATTCATCCTTATTACAACGTTATTGTTTCGCTGGACTAAAAGTGCTCGCTGGGATGTTGTTCTGTGGACCCTTACCTGTCTAACTAAACTGGGATTTCAGCAGTGGACGCGTTTGTGGCTCGTTATTACAATGATAAAGGTACGTACTGCTTTTTTATTCTGCGTGTTTGGATGTGTACTGCTTACACAAATGTAGCAAATTTGTGCCACTCATTCCTTATAAGCTTTCCATCGAAAAACAGCGATCTGTCGTCGATGCTTGAGGCTTAGACCCTCAGAATGATATATAGTTTGTCAAGATTAACTTTGTCCCGTTTCATTTATTCTATTAGAAAACAATGACACATGCAAACAAAGAGCGTTCAGTGCGACGTCGCTCTGGTGAACGTTAACAGGTTAAATTCATTTAGTTTCCTAAAGCTATTAGGACATTTTCATTTTACCTTTACCTTATTTTAGATATTTGACATCCTCCCTCTCGGTATAGGATTAGAGCAGCTCTAGCAACTGTCGTCCCCTTAATGAGCTGTACAGGTTATTAGTAGCCTAATTCCTGTCATTTCTATTACCCTCCTTACACCAGGCCCCTGAGCAGACTAGAAACACTTCCCATTGTTTCTGTTTGTTTACCTTGACGTGGTAGCCAACAGCGTAGCCAACAGTCTAACCCTAGGTTGAGTCTATTGCAGCATCACCCACAAGTGGCACCTGCTTAGCCATATCTCATAGCAAAACTAAATAGGTAAAATCCTCTTTCTTCCTTTTCCTTTTTGATTTAACTTCCTGATTTTATTTCAGTTTTGTTTATTTGATACCTTCATAGTGACCAAATCTGTGAACCATCAGTGCCTTGAGTAGTAGTTTGACCACACGTATAGCCAGGTCATCAGCTGACCCCTGCTTACAGCCCCATCTACAAAGTTACTCAAAACCTCTACTTGTGTTCTTAGCACCCTACCTCACTAGCTGCCCCTCACCAGCTATTCACATCTTACATGGCCTACAGAGCCGTTCCCCATACAGATAGACTAACGCCTCTGTACGTACTTGCACTTGCCTTCTGCCTCTCACTCTCTGGTGTTCCCCCAAGTTTGCCAGTGTGTCTCAGACATTCCACAGACATCAAGCCCTGCCAGCTCACCAGGACCACCTGAAAACCCGGCTGAGCACTGTGATGGATATCCTTCAGCCCAAAGCAGCCACTGACCTGCAATGGCAGAGAAAGGAACAGCGAGACTATGACACAAGTGGACACCTGACACCCAGCCTAAACCACCAGAAGCTGACTAGCATCAGCATCTCCTTGGCCCGCACCTTCAAGGGCCTCAGACAGGAGGTAAATGAACTGAACCTGCAAGTCACAGAGTTCTACAGGGAACTGAGACCCGCTCAGCGAGAGAAGGCACAGAACGGATGCAAAGAACCTTACAGAATGGCGCAACAGAAGGAAATCATCAGTCTTCAGGAGGCTCTTACAGCTGGTGCACACCAAGCACAACGTGAAAAAGCCACCAGACAGGACCTGGAAAGAAAATTGTTTCACACAAAGACACTGTTAAAAACAGCGTATGTGGAACTTAAGGAGAGGGCCACCAGAACTAAGGCCTTAGAAGGCCATCTGCATGCAGCCAGAACTGAAGTCCAAACTTTGACTCAGCAATTCTGCAACATTAACGAGGAGCTTGACATGGTTCAGAGAGAACTGAAACCTTCTTCAGTCCTACCGACTGTGCATGGACTCAAGTGAAAGGCACCCTGCTGCACGTCACACAGCCAGCAGTGCAAATCCCCTCACTCCTGTACACAGATACGAAGGGGACAGCCAAAGCCTTCTGCTTGACATTTCACAAGTCAGCTTCCTGAAAACCTCTGCAGCTGCAGAAGGAAAGGGATTTATTCAGACGAGCCCTGATACAGCACATGGAGTGACACTCAAAGAGCTCAACCGAATGGCCAGAAACATCCCTGCATTCACACCAGAACTTGCAGGAGAATATGATGTCCATGCTTACTTAAGATAGATTGACTTTTACCTGCAGTCGTACATCAGTGTGAAAAACCAAGATAGACTCTATCTACTCTGGATCACCTGTAGCCCAGAAGTGCGACGCTTCCTGGCTCGACAGCCAGGACACATCCAATCGGACTACCAACAGCTTAAGCAAGCCATCATAAAGGAATTCTCAGAGCCAGAATTTAAACACGGACTGATCGCTGCCCTAGCCTTCGAACAGGGCCGCCATGAAACTCCTCTACCAAAGGTGTTTGTAAGACCCCATTGATTCTGAACTGCACAACCCAGAATCCAAATCAGGCACCAGAAGGCACCCAGCATTGCCACAATGCAAGGCCCTTCTACAGAAAGCCACAAGTCATCAGAGGACAGAGCCGTCACCATGGCAACAGACCCAGGATCCAGACCAACTACTGGCAGAGACCATGGAAAAGGCCATCCTCGTCCCACGAACTCCACGACATGTCCAACAACAGTCCCCTGCATCATCCTCCTCCACACCCTTCACACAGGTGCCAAACAGATGCTGCACAAGGACAGCTGGACACGCCTACTTCTGAGTTACAGGAGCTGCTGTCTCTAGCAAAAGAGCTCCTTGAACAAAACTCAACTGAGAAATACTGCGAAGGACAAACCTCTGACTCTTTGCCTTATGCAATGCATCATCAGACCCCTACAAGGGAAGAGCATCCCTTAAAACCAGTCGACACCCCAGAAGCAGCCAGACAATGTTGGATGGAGCAACGGGCTCACATGCTCAACAGCGAAACCTCTAACAACACAACTCAGGCAAGCTCAAGTCGGTGCCGCCACAAGACCAAAGCGACACCGCAAACATCAGACTTCTGGTGACGTTCCAGCAGAACAGAGGGCTAACAACCACCTGCTGCCCTCCTGCCATCATCACTAGGTCAGTCTGAAACACTCTTTACACTACAAAATCTCCATAACATTTCCCTGCGACCCCTGGAACCACATGCATTCTCACCAGTGAGAGTCTAACCCAGCTGTTCCACACCACGGGTACCACAGATAGCCTACTTGCTAACAACATCAACAACCATCTGACCCGGACCAACTCACTTCAGAATGACAGGTGACACTGCCTCGACACCTGCTGCACAAGCTCGAGGACCCGCAACTTGCTACAGCATACCACCTGACAGCATCCACCACAGCACCACAACCACTCCTGGAGACAAGCAACAGCCTGAGAGCCACCACTGTCTCCCAGCCATGGGTGGAAGGTGCATGTTTGATTGTTCTGTTTTAACGTAGCTGTTGTCTATTGGATGGACAACAACGTTCGAAAGGGAGGAATTATGTAACATTTGGACCAATAAGACACACAAATATTTGTTATATTTAACAAATAATCTCTTATGCCCCCTCACCTAACCAAAAGGCCAACTATGAGGGTCTGTGGACCCTTCCCCCCGAAAAGCATCTAACACCTAAGAAGGCAGAGCAGGTCTCTGGTGTCATGGCAACCCATCTGATAACACTTGTTTTATTGCTCAATGGAATGCGGGTAGAGCAACACTTCCTCTTAGGAAAGACGCATTACGTCATCAAATGGAATCTTCTCTAATTAATTCATACAAAAACCTTTCTTTTAATGAACACACATATCTTCAGGTCATTGTGTATATTATTACTATTCTCATATATGGTTTTGTGTATTGTACACCATTTTATGCATGCTTATGATAGATCACTAGTTAATATCACTCTAGCTTTATCATGTTTAGTCTCTATCAATTCGTCTTCGGATGATCTAATTGAGAATGAATATTACACGTTCATACTTATGCAACATATTAGTGTCTTAAGAATCTTTAGACGTTTGTGCATTAACCCATCTGAATTACCTATGCAAATTACCATGTCCAGAGACAAAGAATCGTAAAAATTTCCCTCCAAAAATCCAGGACTCCATTGGGTATTTGACACCCCAGAGGTGTGACCTCTATATGCAGATAAAGCTCTCACTTCAGAGACGCCCCGGTTGTCTGCGGTTTTGTGAGGATGTGAGCTAGAACTTGTTCTGGAACCTCTAAGTTTTTGTGCCAGGCCTTGCCTCTTTCTTAGCACTTTTCCACTCTCTACGTGGAAAGAACATTTCTACCTCAGAACATCTTTGGAATTCATCACTCTTCAACCCAGAAGAACGTGATCAGGAATCCAAAACCTTGAAACCATTGAGACTTTCATCTGAGACTGCATTCCAGACACTCGTCACGACCAAATGCATTGAAAGTATTGTACATTTAACTGAACAAAACAGAGGTTATTAGTACAAGTTATAGACCCCGTTATAAACAGTGCTGATGGTTTTACTCAGGTGGTTAAATTTCTTTTTCCATAACTGCATTCTCTGATTTTCCTGATGGTTTCATCCATCAACTCTCATTAGCCCTTTCCCCATGTATGAGTGATTGTATGTATGTTTGTTTGGTTGTTATACTAGTTTGCGTTAGTGTTTAGTTAATAAAAGTTGTGCACAAATTACATTTTCTGGTTCTGCCTTGCTAATTAAATGTCTCTGAGATTTTGACCCTAGCTACATGCTCTAATGCATTAATAGGAAAGTATTTCCTGTGGCCAAGAAAATATCCTTTCTTAGAGTTGATACGAACTTACACTGAATGTTCGCTGGACGGACAGATCAGTTGATGGCAATTTAATTCTGCTACAGTTATTACTGTCAGCCGATATATATAATTGTAATTCTATATAAATTGTTACACACCAAGTTAAAATTAAGAGGTGAATGGACGAGCCCCCAATTGTTACGTTCCCCTCCTGTCTAGGGGATTGTGAGGGCAAGTAGCAAAGGAAAAAGCATAAAATAAAAAAACCCCGGCAATAACACTTCAGTTCTCTGTCCCTGAGTGAATACAACACCAATTCAGATATATATAAAACAATAGAGGTTTATCACTCTCTCCCTACAGCTTCCCTTTTAACTCACACCAATGTACAGAAGAGGAATATATTATCTGCTAACTTATCTTAAGCTTTTCAACAAAGCAAAAACAGGGTCAATCATTATCTTCAGACACAGCTCACCACAGAAGCACTATTAGCCACTTGCTAATGCACAACTCAAAATCTGAGGACAGACCACAATCCACCAAAGTATTCAGTCTGGAGCAGGGGAGAAGTGTGTCTCTCTGCAGCAAACACTGGACTGCCATCATATACTCCACTCTCAGTATCAGGCACACTATGATAATAAGCTACAGGTGGTGGCAATTGAGCCTGAGAGGGAACAGAGGGAGAGAGAGAGAGAGAGAGAGACACCAAGCACAACACAGGGCACACAACAAAGCCCACACATTTGTACCAGAAAATAAATAACAATGAAAATACGTCCGGGGACGTAACACATATATAATTATATATTTTGTTTATTTCCATATTCTTTAAATGAAGAGAATGAAGTGTTAAATAAATGGTGAATACATGATTAAAATGTGCAATAAAATATTTGCTTTGCTTTAGTAACATGTTTGTTACTACGCGTTTTATAAGTTCAATAAACTTAAATGTTGAATACTTGTTTAAAATGATGAATGATTTGCTTTAGTAACATGGTAGTAACATGCTGTCATATATAATTATATAGTTGCATATTCTTTAAAATAGAGATAAGTCTCTCTTTAGCTTGAAATATTTATGTGCATGCTTGTTTATATGTCTTATCATGATATAAAATTGTATAATGACATAGGTATTACATTGATATGACAATGTGGTTTATGATGAAACTTCTTGAGTCCTCATAATTCAGATCGCTTAAAAACAATAGTTTATTAAAATGGTTGTATGCAGAGTTTTGGTAAAAAATTATTTTGTCTATGGAGTGTAGTAATACTCCAAATGATTGTACCCATGAACATAACTTTTTTAAATTAAATAAAAAAATTAAAATAAATTAGCTTTTTTAAATTAAATTGTACTAAATGATGTTTATGAAAATATACTAATTGCAGAAAGTTTACTGTGATGGGTAGGTTTAGGGGTTGATAATTTATCAAATTAATTAATATAATGTAAATATAAATATTAAAGGTTCTAAATATAATGTAGAAACTTAAATTTTCTGTGATACAAATACAAATAAAACGTGCAATGAATTGAATTATGGCTATGGAAATAAAACATTGAAAAATTATGTTTATGGCCATAAAACATGACAATGGCATGCCCGGACATGTCAGGTCCACAATATCCCTTACCATTTGGCCTGTTAAAATTATTTTTTATTATTATTTTTTTTTCCCTTTACTTATTTTGAAGTCGCTGGCTCCTCATTACAAATTTTTGCATTTTTTGCACGCCTGCATGTGAGAGAGTGAGAGAGAGAAAGCGAGAGAGCCAGAGAAGCTTTTCCAACCTAAATTAAACACTATATTTGTGTACACCTCTCATTCGAGGAATGGGTGTCTTTGCACAAGGAAGCCTTTTTTTCTCAAAGAAAAATGTAAGATGATTTTATTTCTTTATTTATTGATTTATTTCCATTTCATTATTAGGAGTGTTACATATTTTATTTAAATCCTTTTTATACAGTCATCAGATTATATTGTGGGTACGCACACGCATATTGTGATATGGTCTCATAATCTTTTAAAATTGTTTATTTATTCTGTTATTGTCCTTAAATCCAATATCTTCTCACAGCTCCCATACAGAGAGAGAGAGCCTTGGAATGCAACCGGAAATGTAGTCCGCAGACGGGAAACCCCCCGGATGCTGGGAACAGAGCATAAAATCTTCAAAAACATTGTTCAGGGCTTCAATTTATCTCCTGTTACTGGACGGACACGTATAAACACTTGTACAAACAACATATCTTATCCCCAGATGACATCGGAATTTCATGCATGCCAATTGCAACATCTGGATCTCATTAACGGGTCATGGGGTCAACGCGACGTGGGTGGTCGCTACATGGGTGGACCGTGTGGGGGAGGGGAAAGGTCAAAGCCATTAATCATTTTTGTCATAAGCCACTCCATAATGACTACGTCTAACTGTCGCTCTTTCCTCATTCAGTGTGAGGATTTACATTTTCACTTCAGACATTACTTTTTTACATTACATTTTCACTTCAGACTCAAACTTACGACTCTGATAGATCAAACGTGGCTTATGTTATTTCCCTGTAAATGGGACAGGCTCGTGATTGGGGTGCAGCTCTTTGGGATTCTCGCTCTCCTTGCTGTGATGACTTTAGTCTTTTTAAGGATGAGATGCTTAAAGTGTTCGACAGATCTGTATTTGGTAAGGAAGCCTCTCGAATATTAGCGGCTTTGTTTCAAGGCAAGAGGTCTGCAGCAGATTATGCCATTGAGTTCAAGATGCTGGCGGCAACAAGTGAATGGAATTCTTTGGCATTAGCGGCACGTTTTTTGGATGTTTAGGAAGATCTTAAGGATGAGATTTATGCCCGTGATCCCCCTGAGCATTTAGATGACATCATCAAGCTTACTATCCGTCTTGATGCTTGTATGGAACTGAGACATAGGGTGTGGGGCAATACCTGTTGGTCACATGTTGATCATTGTTCATCCTCTCCCTATCCAGTCGCTGAAGTATATAGTCCTGAACCTATGCAGATTGGAAGGATGCGTTTAACTGCAGAGGCGCGGCAACGTCGTTTCACTAAGGAGCTTTGTCTTTACTGCGGTGGTCAAGGTCATATTGCTGCTGCTTGCCCAGTAAAAGCTTGCGCCCGTCAGTAGACAGGAGAGTCCTGGCAGGCGGCACTTCTATCTCTCCACCAGTTGGCTCACGCACTACTATCCCAGCTATGGTTCTGCATAATGATTCTGTCATCAGATGTTCTGCACTCATGGATTCAGGAGCTGAGGGAAATTTTATGGATTTAATTTGGGCTCATCAACAAGGTCTCCCTATATATCTCCACTTACAGCTCACTCACTTAACGGACATGAGTTAATGACTGTCACTCACAATACTGGCCCCGGTGAGTGTTATTACTTCCGGTAATCATAGAGAGGAGTTAGAATTTTATTTGTTTAATTCGTCCTCTGTACCTATTGTTTTGGATCACCCATGGCTGTCACTTCATAATTCGCATATAAACTGGGCAGATAATACTATTTTATCTTGGAGTTCTCGTTGCCTTTTTTCTGCTTTGTCTCCTGTTTCTGTTTCTTCTGGGTTGCAGGAGGAGGAAAGATCTATCTTGAGTGTCTGCTATTAATCACGATCTGCGTGTGGTCTTCAGTCTGTCCCGAGCTGTCTCTCTTCCTCCTTATCAGCCATATGATTGTGCTATCGGTCTCCTCCAGGGCTCTTCTCTGACTCGCGGACATCTTTTCTCCTTGTCTGCACTTGAGCATGAGACAATGGAGAAATATTTATCTTCTCTGGCAGCAGGCCTGATTCGTCCTCTTTCTTCTCTGGCAGGTGCGGGTTTCTTTTTCATGGAGTCACGTGACGTACTCATGAACCTAGTCGCACTCGAGTAGAGCTCCGTACGTTTGACCTCTTTTTGCTGTTTTTTTTTTCGTTTTGTTTTAAGTTTTATTCATTGGTGGTGCTTTACCTCATGGCATGCAGTCATAAACAGAAGGAGTTGTCTCCATCGGCTTCTCCGATTAAGAAGAAATCCAAGACACCGACCGCGAGCGATATGGACAAGATGGCGAACACTGTTACACACTTTGAGGACATTCTAAGAACCGAGTTGACGTCGATGCGGAACGAGTTCGCTTCTCACATGTCAGTTGTTCAGTCGCTATGCTCTAAACTGGATCTTCTTACGCTGGCATCCAGAATTTTCTCCTTTATCCTGCAACGCTGAAGGTCATTCTCAATCAAGGTAAACCTAAAATGCTATACGCCCCAGAAGCAGCAAGAGTTTTTCTCAGATCCCATTCATCCACCAACTCTCAGTGAACTCCAGCTGGACATTTGCTGTCTAATCCGAGAAGAGATGCTCTAAATGGTTAGGCGACTGTCTTTCACTGTTCACGTTAATGTTAATTTCTTAATTCATTCAGTTCATTGTGCATACAGTATCGCTTACTGATTATGATATTTTATTTGTTTTAGTTGTATTCTGTATCTCTCTTTTCTTTCTATCATTTCTTTATTTTTTTTAAATAGAAATACTACCTAGTCAATATGTGACTATGGGACCAAATGTTGATGCTACAGTAATGTGCAGGTTTTTGTTGATGCCACGGACCATGTTAAGGGGTACTGGCAGATCAAGGTTTGCTCTTAGTTTGATCTGCCATAGTTCATGGGAATGTGTTTATGTTTTTTTTAATGGTAACGGGGAGGTGGTAGACTCAACTGGTTTTATTCTCAAACTTGTATTTTGTCTTATTATGCAGTAATTCTGTTTGACACCTATGACTGACCTTAATATTCTGTGTTGTAATATTAATGGGCTAAATGGCCCTCACAAACGTACAGGTTTTCTGGATTTTTTTGCGAAGAAGAAAGATTGATATAGTGTTAGTTCAAGAATCCCATTTGAAAGAGGAGGATATACACAGGTGTAATAATACGTTTTATGAAGTGGTATCTCACTCATCTTCGGATACTAAAACCATGGGTGTTCTAATATTGGTCCGGAGGACTTTAAATATTACTATTTTAAATAAAGGCTGTGATACAGAAGGTAGAATAACACATATAAAAACAATAGTGGAGAATAGGAATATTATATTTCTCTCAGTTTATGCCCCTTGTACTCCTGACCCTACTTTTTTCTGTTTTGTCAACCTATCTCTTGAAGTTTTCAGATTTTGAAATTGTATTGGGTGCAGATACGAATTCTGTAATGTCACATTTCCTAGATAGATCTGGACCAAAGGAATCACACTCTCAAGCTTTGTGTTCTGACAATCTTCAGCAATGTATAACCTCATCCTCGTTGTTGGATAGTTGGTGTTTATTAAATCCTTCTGCTAAGTCTTTCACTTTCTTTTCTGCTACTCATAAATCCTATTTGCGATTTGACTATATTTTAATTTCTACATCTTTATCTTCAGCTGTTCGTGATGCTGATATCTGTTCCTTATATTTGTTGGATCATGATGGAAATTTGTGCAGATTATCTTTGATCCCTCGGCCATCTCGTGCCACTAGATGGCGATTTAACCCTAAATTGTTACAGGATGAAAGTTTTTTGCAGTCAATTCAGAAATAAATTTGCTGAGTTTATTGAAATTAACCAAGGTTCAGTGGATGATCATCGAACACTTTGTAATGCAGTTAAAGGATTTATAAGGAATAACTTAATTTCATATGCCTCTTTCCTTCATAAAAACCGACACAAAAAGATAGTTGAACTGGAATCACAGCTCCAGAATCTGACTAGAGATAATCAGCGTTGTTTCTCAGACAATACACTCAGTAAAATCATGGCAGTTAGGTCCGAACTCAATTCATTACTGAGATCCAGGGCAGAATTCCTGATCCAAAGATCCAGGCAGAATTATTATTTTCAAGGGAGTAGACCAAGCCACCTTTTAGCCCTGAGATTATGCAACAATGAAAAGTTTGCTAATATTTCAGCAGTGAAATCCCAATCTGGGCTCATTATGACAGACCCAAAAGACATTAATGAGGATGTGCATGTTTTATTTTCCGATCAGGTATGGGGTATGTTTAAATTGTCTTCTAAAAACCCTAATCACCAAATGATTCATTGGAAATTGCTGCACAGGATTTACTTGACTCCAATGAAACATTTGTATATGAATCTGTTGTCTTCTCCTAAGTATAATCTCTGTTCCCAAGGAGTTTTAGGCACGTTTTTGCTTTTTTTCTCTCTCTCACCTTTTTGGACACTTTTGGAGCTCTCACAGGATCTATCATATTTGTTGGGTACTGAGATACGTTTGACTCTGCGCCATTTTTTCATGAATGACTTTTGGGACTTCACCTTGTCCGTCCAACAAAGATCTTTACTGTTAGCTGCTCTCACAGAAGCAAAACAATTGCTTGTCAACCGTTGGAATCCTCCTCACACAATGGACCGACGAACCTGGACTGTGTATTTGTTGGACATTATCTCGATGGAACTCTCTACTTCTCGTATACATGGATCTAATGTGAAAACTGTAAATTCATTTAATGTTGTGTCTTCTTTTCTAAAAGGGCAGTCGTGGCCTAATGGATAGAGAGTTGGATCTGTAACCTGGATTTGTAACTTGTTCCATTTTTTTAAATGGAACATCGGAACTAAGATGGTGGCGCGATCAGACGCAGCAGCTGCTCTGGGTCCCAAAGACGGTGCTTTTATGTCTTTTAATGTCGTCTGTTCATCTCCAAATAGTGTCAGTTTACCGGTAACTCATAAGGAAATCACCCCAGAACTCATATATGATCGCCAAAGCCTTTTGGATATCAGCAATGCATACGAACATCAACTCTCGCCGGCGGCTACTGAGAAGCTACGAGGTCTTTGTTTACTGCTGAAGCCGGACCTCGAGACCGCGGCCTCGCCTACTGACGCTACCCGCACAAGGCAGCGTCGCAAGCGGTGTGAGAGAAGACGGAAGCGCGGTAAGCACGGAGGTATACAAGCTAGGCTAAGAGCTAACCCCACAAGACCGGCTCTTCCAACACTCATGCTCTCAAACGTTCGCTCTCTGGAAAACAAACTGGACTTAATTCAACTCAGTCGGTCTACACAGCATGAGGCAAGGGATTGTTGTGTGTTTGCTTTCATTGAAACATGGCTAAACGACAACATCCCGGACTCCGCCATTCAGCTGCACGGGCTAACCAACTTCCGAGCGGATAGAGATTCATCACTCTCTGGTAAGACCCTCGGAGGTGGCTAGTGTGTGTATATCAACAAAGACTGGTGTAACAATGCTGTGGTTTTATCAAAACACTGTTCATTGCTGGTGGAGTTTATGTTTGTGAAGTGTCGACCGTTCTATCTGCCACGGGAGTTCACGGTCATTGTTATTGTTGCGGTCTACATACCCCTGTGTGCAAACGCTAAGGACGCGCTTCGTGACCTGTACAGCGCCATCAGTGAACAACAAACAAAAAACCCCGACGGCTTTTTCATCATAGCCGGTGATTTCAACCACGCAAACTTAAAGACAGTTTTGCCAAAGTTCTACCAGCATGTGAACTTTGCAACAAGGGGAAACAACACACTGGACTTTGTTTACACAACAGTAAAGAACTCTTACAAGGTTGTACACACCTCGGGTACTCAGACCACATCACTGTTATGCTAATCCCAGCATATAGACCACTTCTCAAACTCGCCAAACCGGTTCAAAAGCAGATCACAGTATGGCCAGACAATGCCACCTCAGCACTGCAGGACTGCTTCCAGGACACAGACTGGAACATGTTTAAAGAGGCAGCCACCTACAACAACCACACAGACCTGCATGAGTACACTTAAACTGTGACTGCTTACATCAAAAAGTGCACTGATGATGTGACAGTCACCAAGACCATCACCACACGTGCAAACCAGAAGCCATGGATGACAGCAGAGGTTCGTGGGCTGCTAAAGACCAGAGATGAAGCATTCAGATCAGGAGATAAAGCAGCCCTCAAAACTGCAAGAGCCAGTCTGTCCTGTGGCATCAAAAATGCAAAACGGTCATATGCTCAAAAAATCAACAACCACTTCACAGACAACAGAGACACACGGAGCCTGTGGCAAGCCATTCAGACCATCACTGCCTACAAGCCCCCGCCACAGGCCTGTGATGAGGACACATCCCTCCCCGGTGCACTCAAGCACTTTTATTCACGGTTTGAAATGCAGAATGACATACCTAAAAACTGCCCACACCTCCCAACGACCGGTCGCTCTGTCTGTCTCCAGCCGACGTAAGGAAGACCCTATCTAGGATTAACCCACGCAAGGCTGCGGGTCCTGACAACATACCTGGCTGTGTTCTGAGAGACTGTGCTGCACAGCTGACAGATGTCCTAACAGATATCTTCAACACCTCGCTGAGCCAGGCAGTCGTCCCCACATGTCTCAAATCCACAACAATCATACCGGTACCAAAGAAATGACCTGTGTCCTGTCTCAATGACAACCGTCCCATAGCACTGACTCCAATCATGATGAAGTGCTTTGAGAGGCTAGTCATGCACAACATCAAAACCAACCTCCCCAACACACTCGACCCGCTCCAGTTTGCATACCGCCCAAACCGCTCTACGGACGATGCAATTTCCTCCACCCTCCACCTGGCTCTTAACCACCTAGAAAATAAAGACTCCTATGTTAGAATGCTGTTCATTAACTTCAGCTCGGCATTCAACACAATAATCCCACAACAGCTCATAAATAAACTAAACCTGCTGGGCCTTAACAATTCCCTGTGTAATTGGATCCTGGACTTTCTAACCAGAAGACCTCAGTCAGTCCGTGTTGACCACAACACCTCGAGCTCTACCACACTGAGCACAGGGCCCCCCCCACAAGGCTGTGTGCTCAGCCCGCTGCTCTTCACACTGCTGACCCACGACTGCACTGCCAAGTTCAGCTCCAACCACATCATCAAGTTTGCTGATGACACAACAGTGGTAGGTCTCATCAGCAACAACGATGAAACGCACTACAGAGAGGAAGTGGCACAGCTGGCTGAATGGTGTGGTACCAACAATCTGTCCCTCAATGTGGAGAAGACAAAGGAGGTTGTGATGAACTTCAGAAGAAACTCCGTTGACCACCCCCCACTGACCATCGACAGCTCGACTGTGGAGAGAGTCAGCAGCACTAAATTCCTGGGGGTGCACATCACAGAGGATCTCACCTGGACCACCAACACCATGTCACTCTCCAAAAAGGCATAACAGCGCCTACACTTTCTCCGCCGGCTGAAAAGAACAAATCTCCCTCCAGCCATCCTCACCAAATTCTACAGAGGCACCATTGAGAGTGTGCTGACCAGCTGCATCACTGTCTGGTACGGGAACTAAAGTGCTGCTGACCGCAAGACCCTCCAGCGGACAGTGAACACAGCTGCAAAGATCATCAGTGCCCCTCTCCCCTCCATCCTGGACATTTTCCTTACACGATGCTCCAGCAAAACCAACAGCATCGTGAAGGACTCCACCCATCCCTCCCACAGTCTCTTCCAGCTCCTACCATCAGGAAGACGGTACCGGAGCATCAGAGCACGCTCCGCCAGACTGCTCAACATCTTTTTCCCCCAGGCTGTGAGAGCCCTGAACTCAAATCACCCCGCCCCCCTCTGAAACCCCATGCAAACCCCTACCTCCTGAAATATGGACCACCTCCCACCCCCAAACACCCCCCCCCCAACCTTACCACACCAAAGAAAAACTTTATGGAACTTTTTTTGTGCAATTCGAAGTGTGCTACACACAGGTGAGTGGGCCTGTACAAACCACCTGCAGTAACATACTCTCCTCTATGTGCACTAGACACTTTACACACACTGCTGCGTGTACACAATCCAACAAAAGACTCAGCAATATATGTATGTTTACATGCTCATGCACTACAAATCACCCCGCACTGTTCCCCAACCAGCTCTTTGCACATGTACAGTATTTGTGAAGCATTCGTATAGTTTGTATTTTTTATCCTTTATTCTTTTAGTTTGTATAGGGTAAATACTTATATATAGTATACTTATAGTTAAATACGTCAGTAGGTTAGTTGTGTATAGGTTTATAGTGGGGGGTTTTTTCCCCCTCATTGTTGTATGTCTGTATTTATGTAGCACCGTGGTCCTGCGAGGCACGACATTTCGTTCCACTGTATGTCCCCACATGTAGCGGAATGACAATAAAGCTCAACTTGACTTGACTTGATTGAAGGTCGTGGGTTCGAGTCTCAGGTCCAGCAGGGATTGTAGGTGGGGGAGTGAATAACCAACACTGTCTCCACCCTCAATACCACAACTGAGGTGAGACCCTTGAGCAAGGCACCAAACCCCCAACTGCTCCCCAGGCGCCGCAGCATTGGCTGCCCACTGCTCCAGGTGTATGTTCACTACTGTGTGCACACTTGGATGGGTTAAATGCAGAGCACAAATTCCGAGTATGGGTCACTATACTTGGCCACACACCACTTCCCCTTTCCTAAAATCTTTGTAAAAATTATTTATTGTTATTTGTTTATCTATTAAATGTATTGTCTTTATTATTTATTTTATTTTATTTATTTATTTTTTGAGTCTACTAAGGGGTGGGATGGGTTGGGGTGGGTTTTAAATTTGTACAGCTGCTTTTTTTGTACTACCGTTCCACAAAATAAAACATAATAAACAGTTGTTAACAAAAAAAAAAAACAAACAAAAAAAAAGGATGGCTCTTTGTGCCCTTGTATTGACTATCGGGGGCTGGATGATATCACTATTTTTGTGCTCTTCACAAAATTGGATCTACGCAATGCTTATCATCTTGTCCGGATAAGGGAGGGGGACGAATGGAAGATAGTTTTAATACACCTACGGGGCACTTTGAATATTTGGTTCAACACTTCGGGTTGGTAAACGGCCAGGCCGTCTTCCAAGCGCTCGTCAATGACATGCTTAGGGACATGATTAATGATTTTTTTTTTGTGTAGATGACATTTTTTTCTCATTCTTTTCAGGTGCGCGTTCAGCACATCAGGCGAGTGCTTCAGCTGCTGCTAGAGAATCAGTTGTTCGTGAAGGTGGAGAAGTGTACTTTTCATGCCCAGTCGGTTTCGTTCTTGGGATCCATTATTTCGGCAGAGGGGATTCGCATAGACACTGCGAAGGTGAGAGCTGTTTCTGATTTGCCTGTACCTGGCTCTAGAAAAGAGTTACAACAATTTCTTGGTTTTACCAATTTTTATAGACTTTTGGCCAGGTAGCGGCACCTCTGACAGCACTAACCTCCACCAAGACTAAATTATGTTGGTCTAATGCTTCTCATGCAGCTTTTGATAATCTGAAATTCAGATTTACCACTGCTCCAATCTTGATTTTGCCTGATCCTTACAGACAATTTGTGGTGGAGGTGGATGCTTCAGAGGTGGGTGTCGGAGCAGTTCTCTCCCAAAGATCCCCTCAGGATAATACGTTGCTTCCATGTGCTTATTTTTCTCATTGCCTGTCTCCCTGAAATTATGACATCGGCAACAAGAGGATTTGGTTTAGTTTTGGGCGAGTGGTGTCATTGGCTGGAGGGGGTTCTGTTCTGTAGTTATTCTGTTTTGAACATAAAATCCTTTGTTTTTCCATCAAATGTATTCTAACTAGTTAGTTGAATAAAAATATTTGGATTTTATATTTAAAAATTACCTCAAGTTAGCAAGTTAGCTAGCTATGTTTCAAATAGGCTATTTAGGGCCCCTCTTGTTTTTCTAGGGCCCAAGCCAGTAAATTGCAGGGCCCAATTGTAATAATAATAATAATAATTCATTACATTTATATAGCGCTTTTCTGCTTTTCTAAGCACTCAAAGCGCTCTACATTGTGAGGGGTGGTGTCTCCTCGTCCACCACCAGTGTGCAGCATCCACCTGGATGATGCGATGGCAGCCATAGTGCGCCAGAACGCCCACCACACACCAGCTTACTGGTGGAGAGGAGACAGAGTGATGAAGCCAATCAGTGTAAGGGGATGATTAGGAGGCCATGATGGTCAGAGACCAATGGGGAAATTTGGCCAGGATGCCGAGGTCACACCTCTACTCTTTTCGAAAGACATCCTGGGATTTTTAATGACCACAGAGAGTCAGCACCTCGGTTTAACGTCTCATCCGAAAGATGGTGCTTTTTGACAGTATAGTGTCCCCATCACTATACTGGGGCGTTAGGACCCACACAGACCACAGGGTGAGCACCCCCTGCTGGCCTCACTAACACCTCTTCCAACAGCAACCTAGTTTTCCCAGGAGGTCTCCCATCCAGGTACTGACCAGGCTCAACCCTGCTTAGCTTCAGTGGGCAACCAGTCTATTGATCCCCTAAGGATTATTATTTTTAGGGCCCAAGCCAGTAAATTGCAGGGCCCTTTTGTTCTTCTAAGGATTATTAGGGGCCCATTCATTAAAGCACAGGGGCATATTGTTTTCCTAAGGATTATTATTAGCGCCCAAGCCACTAAAGCACAGGAGCCTCTAGTTCTTTTAAGGATTATTATTTTTTAGAGCCCAAGCCACTAAGGCGCAGGGGCCTATTGTTTTCCTAAGGATTATTAGGGCCCAAGCCACTAAAGTGCAGGAGCCTATTGTTTTCTTAAGGATTATTAGGGTCCAAGCCACTAAGGCGTAGGGGCCTCTTGTTACTCTAAGGATTATTATGATTATTTTTTTTTTTTTTTTCGACTATCAGGGGAACTTTTGGGGGCCTTGACGTGCTCAAAAACTCTTGAAAATTGGCACACACGTTGGAATCCACGGCCATTAGGACGCCGTAGAGGCTGGGACCCGGGCGTGGCACAGGAGCTCTACAGCGCCCCCTGGAACACAGTTGAGGGGGTGGGTGAGAGAGAGAAAGAGAGAGAGAGAGAGGGTCTGTTTAAACTTTTGATGCTTTAATAGAGGTTTAAAAGTAACAGTAAAACAGCTGACAGATGCAGACTAAGCTATAATGCAGGCATAAATATTTCACAAATACTTAGATAAATAAAATCGTTAAAAAATGCTTATAAATCATTAAAGGTTTTGATAACACTTTATAATAAGGTCTCATTTGTTAACATTAGGGAATGCATTAACTAACAATGAAAAATATATTTTTACAGCATGTTAATTCTTCATTGATAGTATGAACTAACAATGAACAAAACATTTTTTACAGCATTTATTAATCTTTTTAATGTTAGAAAAATAGTCATGTTCAAAAGATACAACTTTAAATTTTAATAATGTATTAATACATTTTGGACTTAATATTAATTAACATTAATAAATGGTTTATAATTATTGTTGATGTTAACTAACAACAGTTAAGTAATATAGTTTTTTAACATTGGTTAATTCACAAATGACATTAAGTATGAACAATTTATTTTTACTTTATTTATTTGTGTTAGTAAAAAATTATTCATGTTAGTTCATGGAATAAATCATTAAAAGCTTTGGTAACTATAATAACATCTCATTTGTTAACATTAGTAAATGCATTAACTAACATGAACTACCAATGAAAAATATATTTTCACAGCGTTTATTAATATTTGTTGATGTTGAAAGTTAATCAAAATGTTCATTAATTTCACAGTGCATTAACTAACGTTAACATATAAAACTTAAAATTTTAATAATGTTTAAGTTTTGAATATTAACTAACATTAATCAATACTATATACAGTTGCATGCGAAAGTTTGGGAACCCCTTGCAGAATCTGTGAAAATGTGAATAATTTTAACAAAATAAAAGAGATTATACAAAATGCATGTTATTCTTTATTTAGTACTGTCATGAATAAGATATTTTACATAAAAGATGTTTACATTTAGTCCACAAAAAAAAAAAAAGCTGAATTATTAAAATAACCCCATTCAAACGTTTGGGAATCCTTGGTTCTTAATACTGTGTGTGGTTACCTGGATGATCTACGACTGTTTTTTTTTTTTTGTAATGGTTGTTCATGAGTCTCTTGATTGTTCTGAACAGTTAAACTGAGCACTGTTCGTCAGAACAATTCTGCAGAATCTTCAGTTTTCCAGCATCTTTTGCATATTTGAACCCTTTCCAGCAGTAACTGTATGATTTTGAGATCCATCTTTTCACACTGAGGACGATTGAGGGACTCAAACACAACTATTAAAAAAAGGTTCAAACGTTCAATGATGCTCCAGAAGGAAACACAATACATTAAGAGCCGGGGGTGAAACTTTTAAAACAGGATGAAGATGTCCACATTTTTCTTATTTTGAGACAAATTAAGTACAGTTTAACTTGATCTTCAAATTCAAAAAGTTTTCTGCCCCCCTTCAAAAAGTTTGCCCCTTGGTACAAATTAATGTTTTGTTAAAAATCTAATAACATGAAAACTCTGGACATTTTTCGTATGTCAGTGTCACTAAAACTTTTCTGAACACATTTAACTTTTGTTTCACAGGAAAATAATTACACTGTCCTTAAGGGGCGTTTTCCCCCACTCTACCCATATGTAACATTTGTAGCTTTAAATTAAGTAATGTGCAAAACTGATTTTTTTTTTTTAAGTAAAATCTGTGTATTTTAATGAGCCATATTTGCTGAGGTCAGACATCAATTTTTACAGTGTGCATTTTCTGTAAATCAGTTTTGATTAAGGCATCCGATACATTACTATTTCCAACAACAAGGTATGTGCCAAAGTAAATAAACATTGTCCTATAAAAATAACATTAGCCGTATTTCTGCATAATTTCTCTCTCAATATAGCCTTTAACTCTGAATTTATTAACCAGAGTCTCTAGCTGAGGAGAAATATATGAACACAGTGTGTGACCTCTGGTTAGCTTCAATGTCATTTATCCACACCATTTCAATCAAAGACAATACATGCATTGTCATATTTGAAGTTGTACAATGGACAGTGTTTTATTGCACAATGATTTAACATAGGAAAGCATAACCTATATTTGCATACATGCAAAATTGGGCTTTACAAGACAAAATTTCAATGCTAAAAAACAAAAAAACACTGGTACACTAGTGTTACATTTGTAATAAAAAAAACAGGTATTGCTCTTATAGTTAACATCTTGCACTTGTAAGTCTTTGGGACCCTTGGTATTCTGAAAGGTTTAATGCTATTTAAATTATAGTTTTAGTATTTACAATATTGGTAAACATTTAACGTTTCTCCTAAAATAAAACTGAAGACATCTTAAAACAAAGCTGACATCTCAATGAGACATGTAAGAGAATCAGCCCTTAGTATCCTGGGCAGAGTGTAACCTCTGTCAGAGCCATAATCTTGTGGCCAGCATATCGACGTGAAGGCACAACTGCACCTTAGACGGCATGAGTTAAGAATTACTATTATTATTATTATTAAAAATTAAATGTACTGCTTATTACAGATTTCTTACAGTTTTTAATCATATATTTGACATATCATTTGACATTTGTTTAAGTTGAACGTCAAGTCAGTGCTGCTGTACGGAGCAGAAACATGGATGACTACAAAAACCACCATGAAAAAGATCCAGGCATTTGTCAACCATTGTCTCTGCCGGATCCTTTCAATTCATTGGCCACACCTTGAGAAAATCAGCATCCAATATCACAAGACAGTCTCTGACATGGAACCCACAAAGGAAAAAGAAAAAGGGGACAGCCGCGGAAAATCCTGGATGCAGAAGTCAAGCTGACAGGAATGGAATTGGGACAGCTGGTGATGGTAGCACAGAACAGACTGCCGGAGGGCAGTCGTCGATGGCCTATGCTCTAGGAAGGAACAACGAGCCTAAGTAGAAGAAGGGAACTTACTGCTAACCAACTGTCAAGTTTTTACCATTGCATTTTTTTTCAGTCTTTTACCATTAAAATTTGATTAAATAAATAAAATACTTGTGCTGAATGCTTATAAGTACAGTGCATTCAATTAAAATCATGTAAATTTGCTGATGTGAGAAAATAAATAGAAATCTTTATGGCACCAATAACTTAATTTCAGGTTTAAACTTTCAGTGGTTTGCAATATGAGCATACTGTAGTTTTAATTGATGTATCTTATATCAAGGATGGGAATATGCCAGCTTCTTAAAAATGTCTGCCTTTTTAAGGGATCGAGATTTTGTAAAGCCACTATGCAGCAACAGTTCCACAATTTAGAAAACATACCCACACTTCTCATTGGCATTAAATTTGTTGAAATTCAACATGAAAACCACACAGAGATCTCAAGGAGGAAATAATACTTTGCTTTAAAACAAAGATGAACTCACAGTCTTCGAGCCAATAATCTTTTTTTTTAATGCTATGTCAATTATTTAATTTCTACTCTAGAAACCAATTACAGATACTAGTTCAGTATAGGCATATCTATCTGACTTTGTCACTAGGCAATAGTGGTGGCATAATATGGCAGATGGGTCCTCCTGTGGATGTCAATCTTGATGAAGTGTTTCACAGAGTAATTATTTGTAGAACGTTGCTAATTATGTCTTGCTGAACAGACAACTTATGCTTTCAGAGCATATCTCCCTGTCTCTTTATTGCATGTATTGCTCAGTCCTCATCTTTTCTCCCCCTATTCACTATGACAAATAATGACACACATTTAACAAATGTAATCGTTCCCTTTAAAAGACATAATAAATTAGCAATAAACAATATTACATGTGTAATATTACTGCTTTTAAATATATCAGTCTATTAAAACAAAAGCCATCTATTAATCAGACCTCCTATTCATACACAGCTGATTTTCACTACTAAATTGTAATGTTGCACAGCATTCTGACATAGAGGCATAATTACTGAGGCTCTATTGAGTCACTTGTTAGACAAACATTGACCTCCTTGCTGACTGTTCACAACACACTCTGTTCCAGAGTGAAAGAGTCAGGCTTGGGCTTGATGTATTGGTTGTGCCCAATCGATGCTGTCTCACTGGGAACAAGTTATGTTGCAGGTTTGCTGGATGCCAGCAGCTCTGTGTCCCTTGTGTGGACCTGTCATCCTTGTGGCAGTGAGTGGAGCAGTGGAGAAAAATCTTTAACAACCCTTGGATAATCAATAGCTTAGGGTCTATTAGTCAACCATGTATTGACATAATCTGGATGAGAATGCAATGAGTGACAAGAGCAAATTGGAATGGACTCGAGGTCAGTGCACTCTCCTTATGTCCATCATGATTTTATGCATTATACTCCTTGCAGTGCTACTCAAAGTTACTCACAAATGTGATCCAGTACAGTTGACTAATTACTTGATATAAATGTTACATTTACCTATGCAAACGGAAAAAAAAGTGGTGTCCTAAAAATGGTAACATTTAAATTAACGACTAATTTAAAAGATTAATGACTTTTTTTTACACCTCTAGGGCCAGGCTTCGGGCCAATTTTCACGTCATAGTTCAGACGGGGGCCGGGCCTCAGGCCTGTTTTAGGCTTCTCTTTATTTTAATACTTTAGACATCCATCAGTTAGTGATGAAAAACAATTGCCGCGCTGGTGGAAACAACACGAGAGTGCCTCGACTCAAGAGCGACTCGACGGTGTTTAGAGTCCCGCACCAGCAGAGAGCATGCAGTCAGCACAGCTGAAGAGTTTTGCATTCAAATACACGCAATAGGCTGAAGCTTGCTGCAAAGCCCCAGCAAAAGTAATTACCATGAATGCGTCAGGGGAAAATAGTAAGGATATATTTTAATTATTTACAAAAAATGTTTTCTGTGTCAGTGTTGCAAAGATGAAGATGATGATCCTGATTAGCCATCTCCTCATTAGACGTGCCTTTAGAGAAAAGTTCATCTTCACGTATTATAATGAAAGAGTTTTCGTTTTTATTTCTTTAAGTAGTAATTTAAAGCTTTCTATAGATATATTTATCATGTTTGTGAGGCATGTATTCGCTGACTCTCAGTTCATTTTTGTGAAGCGCTCCTGTTCAAGACGAGTTGGCACATAATTTTTTTTTTCTTTATTTTATAAAATAATTTTATATATTTTATAAAACGTTTTGTTGATATTGTGCACACAAATGAAAGTAGACCCTATACAGTTACGAATTATGTATTACTCTTACTTTTATGAACAAAAATTGTGCCTTAAATTGTTTCCATTGAAAAAAATGCAATTGATTGCGCTGGTGCCTCCATGTCCTGTGCATTAGCTTCCACTCTCCGCACAAACTGGATGCAGCGCACATTTTTGTTATATGCTTGAACAGACTGTATATCTGTAGATTTTATTTTAGGCAAGTCGTGATGATTTGAGAAGGCTAAATTGATCAAATAAGGCTATGATCAGCCTGCCGGTCTGCCGCTGGCCACTTGGTCGTTACTTTAAGAAAGAAATAAACTTGTTAAACTTGCTCTCATATTGTTACCTTATAGACTCAAGAATACATCTATTCCAGACACGGAAGACACTCTGATTTGAATTTACAACATTTATTTTACCAACCAAACATGTTAGAAGTACACACACATCTCCCAAAGACGAACCCTGGCTAGCCAGCCATCTGTCCCTTTCTCTGTGTCAGACTTAACTTTCTTGTCGTCTTCTAATTAATGATGTTTTATTAACAAGGTTTGGGAGGAGCACGATCAGGTAATCAACTAATTTGGCGCAGGTGCAACTCGTTTGGCTAACTATCCTAATGAGCACAATACGTGTGTGTATATATATATATATATATATGCAGCCTGCCTACCTCTGTCATTGACAGTTTCCCGGCTTCATACAAACGACCAGAAGATGTCTGAACTCGAGCTCTTACCGTCTGACAACGAGCTGGACACTCCACCGCATGCCACTCGCTCTAAGGCACAGCTGGGTCAAGACTCCGGCTCAAAAGAACCTCCGTCCACTGGCTCCAAGGCGCTTCCTCCTCGGCCCGGTTCCACCGCCGAGCCCCAGGCCTCGGCGCGTGGGCGGAGGCCCACAAGGCCAGCTACTCGCACACCTAAGCCACGAAGTCTCCGTTCACCTCCACCATCGAGACAGCCATCACAATCCTCATCATCCTCATATGCTTCAGTTTCACCATCCATCCCTCCTATCGGGAAATGGACCGTCGCGGCATTAAGACAAGCATTGTCAAACTCAGAAGTTAAGTTTTCTCGAAAAATGAGCAAAGCTCAGCTTTATGATCTTTACATCACTCTGGAAAATACTAATTCACCCACCTCTAAAAAAGTATCTAAAGTCCGCAAGACCAAAAACTATCATGTTTCTTTAACATCGTCTTCTTCCAGATCAAGTTACGGCTCCCCTCGAGCGTGAAGACGCAGCAGGCCGTCAGCAAGCCTGGGCCGCGCCCCAGACTCGGCCGCTCCTCGCACTGCACTGCCTCCCTCTTCTCAACCAATCACTGCGGCACCTTCAGCTACCGCGCCGCACGCAGCACCGCCCACGGGCGCGTCTTCCCATCTTTCTATTTTTCCCACTCCCTTACTTCTACCTCCGGCTGCGGACGCTAGCGTGAGGCTGCCTCCGCTAGCCGCTCAAGCCCAGCCACCTTACCCTTACGCTACTCCTCCTTTCTATAAATGGCCAGCAGCCCCTGCCGCAGAAGTGCAAGTAGGGCATAATCAGCCAGCAACTCACTGGCCTCCTCCCTTTTTCCTTTCTAATACTTCCTACGGGCTTCCCCAAGCACCAGGGTCTAATACGCGCGTGAGGCTGCCTCCGCAAACGGTTACGGCCCCTCCCTATCTTCCTTCCAACACTTCTATCCCATCTAAATCTCAGTTCACTTTATTCACAGCAGTCCCTCTACCTACCCCACCAAACGCTGCCGCTCTGGAACCACCTCCTGTACCTAACACCATCAAATCACAGATCCTCGCAAATCACAAATCCAAATCACAGACGTTGATCTCTCATCTCTCCTCTCTCTGCTACCTCCCGCCGAAACCCATCGTCAAATAGATTGCGGAGATTTTTCCGTAACTCTAAAAAATCCAACTCCCAATTCATCCCGCCCCCTCTCATTTTCCGAATTCACTATAGCTTTCGGCCGCTACACGGAAATAGTTTGCTCTGCTTTTCCCCATAGATGGCGTGAACTTAATGATTATCTGGCGATAATCGCGGAACTCGCGCTGTCTTATGGCGGAACCCATTTTTACACGTACCATAAATTATTTTCAGCCAAATGTGCAGTATGTGTTGCTCAGTGGAATCAGTGCCCCTATTGGGGCGCACTGGACTCTGATCTCCACAACAGAGTATTTTTCAGTTGTCGCAATATATTGTGCACAGTTTGCAGGTCAGTAGCTCACTCGACCATCTCATGCCCTCAAATAAATCCAGCTATAATACCCTGCCCAGAACCGACGCAAGTCAATTCCACCAGCTACGTCCCTCGTTCCGCAACCACGAATCCAACATCGGATTCCAGGAAAGGATTTATCTCATTTTCCGGTAATCAGCAGGTATGCGGAAACTTCAACAGAGGAAGATGCATGAGACAGCAATGCAAGTTTCTCCACGTCTGTAGTTATTGTGGCGGGGCTCATGCCCGTACAGTATGTCCAGTGATGAAAGCTACCAATAAAAAATCTAGAAACTATTTATCGACTCCAGTCAATATTTCTCGTCTGTCCTCCGAACTTTCACATCATCCAGACACTAACTTCACCAGTTATTTATTGTCTGGCCTCAAACAGGGCTTTAATCCTGGCACTACATGCCGCTCTCACAGAACATCGTTTGTAACAATCTCCAATCTGCACTCGCAGAGCCAGATACAGTAGATAATCTAATCAAAAAAGAAGTCGAGTCAGGTTTTATGATCGGACCCTTCAATACTCCCGCCTTCGAAATTTTTCGCATCAGCCCTATAGGAGTGGCTACCAGAAAATTTTCGGGGAAAAAGCAGCTGATAATCGATCTATCAGCGCCACGTAATTCCCCGTTTTACAGTATAAACAGCCTCATACCCCGTGAGGAATATTCTCTGCACTACCACGATATAGATCAAGCGATAACCATGATAAAAAATGTAGGTCGCGGTGCATGGTTGGCTAAAGTAGACATCACTTCGGCCTTCAAAGTGATGCCTATCCACCCAGATTCATGACATTTATTTGGGATCCGCTGGCGCGGGAGGTTTTATTTTTCAGTACGATTAACCTTCGGATGTAAAAGTAGCCCCAAAATTTTCGACATGTTATCAGAGGCAATCTGCTGGATTCTGTCTAACAACTATTCAATTCCTCACCTAATCCACCTACTCGACGACTTTCTTATCATATCTCCTCCCGATGCCATCCCAGCCGAAAATATTTTTTTCGCGGAAAAAAGAATTTTCGCGGAGCTAGGAATTCCCATCGCACAAGAAAAATCTTTAGGACCAACACAGTTCATCGAATTCCTGGGCATTAACCTGGATTCAGTCAAATTCCAGGCTTCGCTGCCTAAGGAAAAAATCAATAGAATAATCTTAGTGGCTTCCTCATTGGCAGAAAGCCATAATTGCTCCAAACGCGATCTCCTATCCTTGCTCGGTCACTTTAACTTCGCAATGCGCTTAATCCCCCAAGGTCGCCCCTTCATCGCTCATCTCCTCGCACTCGCATCCTCCGTACATGCCTTAGATGATCAAATTATCATAAATCAGGCTTGTCGTAATGAGATCAGTTTATGGATCACCTTCCTTAAACAATGGAATGGCTTAACTTTTTTTTACAGCGATCTGGTTTCTCTCCCCGACGACATTCAATTGTTTACCGACGCAGGCCCATCCGTCGGTTTCGGGGGATATTTCCAAGGGCGTTGGTTCGCGTCTCCATGGCCCCCCCAGATGCTCGACTCTCCCCAGTCCTCCGCACTGTTTGAACTCTACCCTCTAGTTGTCGCTGCCTTTTTGTGGGGAAAAAATTGGACGTCAAGCAGCATCTTGGTGCACTGCGATAATGAAGCGACCGTTCACTGCATAAATAAAGGCCATTCCCTCGCTCTCATGCCACTACTAAGACGTCTAATCTGGATTTCAGCGTGTGATCAGTTTATTATAACTGCTAAACACATTCCTGGATCCAAAAATCAAATAGCTGATTCTCTCTCCCGTTTTATGTTTCAGAAATTCAGAGCGCTGGCTCCGGAGGCGGACCCATCGCCAACCCCAGTACCTCTCTATTCGCAACTCGTATTGCCATAACTCACCCCTTAAAACCTCTCCTCGACGCATCACTCGATTCTATCCTCCATGCAGTTTCACTTAGAACTATCCATTCATATCTAACAGCTTGGAGGTGTTTCAAAGCATTTCACCTCTTCTATAACCTGCCATTCCCCTTATTTTTCTCTCCTCACAATTACGTCATTCATTTCCTACCTCAATTCCGTTAAGAACCTCCAAGCCGGATCTATTAAAGGTTACTTAAGCGGGGTTCAATTTTTTTCACAAACTAATTTACGGTTCCCCCTCCCCCGAAATAAATAATTCTCAAACTTCTCTTCTAATCAGAGGAATTCAGCGTTCTCAACCGTCAAGCCCGGATTCCAGACATCCTATAACTCTGGACATCCTTACAAAATGCATCCAAAATCTCCGCACAGGATACCATTCTATCCATACCGCTCGTACCCTCGACGCCATGTTTTTATTGGCTTTCTTCGGTTTTCTTCGGTGCTCAGAATTCGCAATAACCTCTAAATTCAACCCCAAACTCCATCCGACCATCTCTGATTTGTCCATACTTGATAATGAAACTATTGCCTATCTTATTAAGCAAAGTAAGACAGACCAAGAAAGGAAAGGCCACTACATATACATTTTTAACCTTCCGTCCCCAATTCAACCTTATCAGGCTCTCTTTTCTTATTGCCAATTCAGGAACGCTCAAGCTAAATCTGCACTAGACCCTCTCTTCGTCGACGACTTTAACCACCCTGTCACACGTTTTTGGTTCCAAAAACACTTAAAACTAATCCTCACTCAATTAGGCTTACCCGCAGAAAAATTTTCCAGCCATTCATTTCGCATCGGAGCAGCAACTACAGCAGCTCAAAAAGGCCTCTCACAGAATCAGATTCAGACCCTCGGCCGATGGTCATCAAACGCTTTTAAAAGTTACATCAGGTACAATCAAATCCACATAAAGGAAGCCCATGACAGACGGAGCCCTGATCAGTTAAAAAAAAAACCTTCATTGATTCAGGTAATCAAAGGCTTTCCTTTCCAATGCAATTGGTCAGCTCCTGGGTCGCAGTAAGAGCCCTCCAGCTGTCGTTTCGAATTTCATGGCTTTTTCCGCATCGGACAGGGCTCTCCCTTCCGGTGCAGCAGGGCCGCGGCTCCCTTCGGTCGCAGTGTGATCCCTCCGTCTGTCATTTCGAGTTGCGCTACGCACTCGGTGGCGGACGGGGCTCTCACTCCCGGTGCAGCAGAGTCGCTGGCCCCCTTCGGTTGCGTGGGAGCCCTCCATCCGAGTCATCAAACTGCGCCTCGTATTCAGCCGCAAAAGGGGGACTCTCCCCTCCGGTGCAGCAGAGCCGCAGCTCCCTTCGGACACAGTGAGAGTCCCTCCATCAGTCATATCTTTTTGCTTGTTCAGCATCAGACAGGGCTCTCCCTTCCGGTGCAGCAGGGCCGCGGCTCCCTTCGGTCGCAGTGCGATCCCTCCGGCTGTCATTTGAGTTGCGCTGCGCACTCGGTGGCAGACGGGGCTCTCACTCCCAATGCAGCAGAGTCGCGGGCCCCCTTCGGACGCTGTGGGAGCCCTCCATCCGAGGCATCAAATCACGTCTCATATTCAGCCGCAAAGGGGACTCTCCCCTCCGGTGCAGCAGAGCCGCAGCTCCCTTCGGACGCAGTGAGAGTCCCTCCATCAGTCGTATCTTTTTGCTTGTTCAGCATCAGACAGGGCTCTCCCTTCCGGTGCAGCAGGGCCGCGGCTCCCTTCGGTCGCAGTGCGATCCCTCCGGCTGTCATTTGAGTTGCGCTGCGCACTCGGTGGCAGACGGGGCTCTCACTCCCGGTGCAGCAGAGTCGCGGGCCCCCTTCGGACGCTGTGGGAGCCCTCCATCCGAGGCATCAAATCGCGCCTCTTATTCAGCCGCAAAGGGGGACTCTCCCCTCCGGTGCAGCAGAGCCGCAGCTCCCTTCGGACGCAGTGAGAGTCCCTCCATCAGTCGCATATCTTTGCTTATTCAGCATCGGACGGGGCTCCCCTTCCGGTGCAGCAGACCCACGGCTCCCTCCGGTCGCAGGGTGAACCCTCCGTCTGTCGGTTGAGTTAAGCTGCGTACTCGGCGACGGACGGGGCTCTCCCTCCCGGTGCAGCAGAGCCGCTGGCTCCCTTCGGTTGCGTGGGAACCCTCCATCCGACGCGTCAAACAGCGCCTCGAATCTCCTTGCCTATTTAGCATCGGACGGGGCTCTCCATCCCTGTGCAGCAGAGCCTCAGCTCCCTTCGGTCGCAGCGTGAGCCCTCCATCCGACGCGTCAAAATGCACCTCGTATTCAGCTGCAAAAAGGGACTCTCCCTTCCGGTGCAGCAGAGCAGCAGCTCCCTTCGGACGCAGCGAGAGTCCCTCATTTGATATCTGCCATCGTGCTCCTCTTCTAGCGGCATGTAGGGCTCGCCAGTCCGACACTGCAAGCCGCAGCTCCTATCGAACACTGCATGAGCTCACCGGTCGCCCTGCCTCCTTTTTATTTGCACATTTTAATCCATATCTCTCCACAGCATGCATATTTTGGGGGGCAAGTAAAATTATTTGCTCTCTGGCTGCTGTTCCTTGCCTTTAAGCTTCTTTTGGGGAGTTTTCTGGGTTCGGGCCATATTCCAGGCTCGGAGCCCTCCCCCAGGACAGCACGCC
Organism: Barbus barbus; assembly: GCF_936440315.1. Classification (NCBI taxonomy): domain Eukaryota; kingdom Metazoa; phylum Chordata; class Actinopteri; order Cypriniformes; family Cyprinidae; genus Barbus; species Barbus barbus. The sequence goes on along the minus strand of NC_136736.1, from coordinate 18,746,140 downwards.
AAAATATGCTTACTATTTGCTATCAGATTAGATGTAAGGGTGAACTCGTGAAATTATGTTTTATTAACAAGGTTCGGGAGGAGCACGATCAGGTAATCAACTAATTTGGCGCAGGTGCAACTCGTTTGGCTAACTATCCTAATGAGCACAATACGTGTGTTTATATATATATGCAGCCTGCCTACCTCTGTCCATTGACAGTTTCCCGGCATCCCTCCTCCACCCCAACTCCTCACCCCTAATCTGTCTTTATCCCATATTAAGGATAGGGGGAGTTTTCTGGGTTCGGGCCATATTCCGGGCTCGGAGCCCTCCCCCAGGACAGCACGCCAAAATATGCTTACTATTTGCTATCAGATTAGATGTAAGGGTGAAATCGTGAAATGCTGCGAGTGGGGCTTGAGGAAGTGATGTCGCCTGCGTCTGCGCAGTGCGACCTGATGCAGCCCCTGAAGTGAGACACAGGAAACAGAAATACTGCAAAATAATAATAGTAACGCGACTAAACGAGACGTAATAACGTTATAACATTTCATTTCGTCTCGTTTTGGTCAACAAAAATGAAGAGATATTTTAACATAGTTTTTATTTTGTAAACCATATTTAGTCTCGATGTTATTCGTCAACAATATTGCATTACATATTTAATTATAGTCATCGTCACATGACCAGCATTTACGTTACGTCTCGTCTCGTTTTCGTCACGTGATAAAGTTTCGTTGATGACGATATTTAGTCATAATTTTCGTTGACGAAAGCATATCTGCACTTTGTCCTACCACACCCTTTTACCACATGAGGGCGCTGTCTCCTGTAGCGATCTTATATTCGCTACAGGAGACATATATATATATATATAATAAATATATAATAAAGTGCATAAGATGCATAAAATGCAAGTGATTAAGTTAGGTGTTGCTATTCAGTTAAATTCAGTATATTTGTATAGCACTTTTTACAATACAAATCGTTGCAAAGCAGCTTTACAGAAAATTAAAGTTTATACATTATATTTAGTAGTAGCTTATCAGTGGTATCTCAAGTTGATGTTCATATGGCAAAACTGTACAGTAGAAAATCATGCAGTTAATGATGTAATCAAATAGACGGTGAACACGATTAACGGCAATGATTATATGTTGCGATCAAATTTTGGCAAAATTTGGCAGTTTTGTATATTGTTTCAGGGTTGGCATCATCTGAGGTCCTCTGAAACAGGGTCATCTCAGATCTTTGTAATGGTTGGATCCAGACTGACGTTTGTAGATACATTATCTGAATGCTTGGCTAAAGAGATGTGCCCATAGGAAAGAAAAACCTAAAGTGAGATCTCTTTAACATCTCAAATATTTATCCTACACAGAAATGAGGTTACTTTAAGATTGAATGTAGATTTTTGCTTGAGTCTCCTGCTTCTCAAACTTGTCGCCTGAAAAAAAAACTCACAATGGTCTCCTTTAAAGCTTTAAAAGAGATCTCTACATCACACCACTATGCTCAGATATTTCTCCTAGTTTAAAGACTCTGGTGGTCTCATATTTGTCTCCTTTAAAGTTTTAGAAGACATCTCAACAACATCACACACTGTGCTCACATTTACACTCTGGTGGACTCATATTTGTCTCTTTTAAAGCTTTAGAATAGATCTCAGCGACATCACGCACTGTACTCAGATTTTTCTATTTAGCTAGTCTCTGGTGCCCTCATATTTGTCTCCTCCAATGTATAAATAAAATCTCAACAACATCACACACTGTGCTCAGATTTTTTTCTTAGCTAGAGACTGTGGATCTCTCACATTTGCTTATTTTAAAGCTTTAGAAGAGATCTCTATAATGAGACTGCTTTAAGCAGGGATTGAACCCCGGTCTCTGGCGCTCTAAGAGTGTGATACTCACTGAGCTACTCCCAGACAGTAAAACCCAAAAGCAGAGGAGCAAAAAGAGCCTTGAATCTTCAAAAACTAAAAGTAATCTTTACTAGAGAAACAAAGTACAAAAAACATAGACAACTGGGCTTCCGTCAAACAAAAAAGACACAAGGGTCCCCAAAAAAAAAAAAAAATAATACAAGCACAACCAAACATAACTCGAGGACTGGCAACTGGATACACATGAAGAATAGGCTCAAGACTGAACACAATAGCAGGGAACAAACAGACTTATAAAGGGTCAAACACAAGGGTGGGGAATCAAAGCTGATGAGCAGGATACTGAACATGGTATGGGGCAATGGCGCCATTTGGAGGAGCGGAGAGACTAGAGTTCATAATACAAGCACCATCTGCAGTTCTGGAGGGAACATGACATAAAGGGCTCAAGGAGAGTGACTCCTGCAGGCCAGGATGAAAACAGTAATGCAGAGATGAGCCCGTTGCAATCTCAACAATATCACACACTGTGCTCAGATATTTATCTAAAGACTAGTCTCATATTTTTCTCCTTAAAAGTTTTAGAAGGGATCTCAACAACATCACACACTGTGCCGTGATCAGATTTTTCTCCTTAGCTACAGACACTGGATCTCTCACATTTATCTCCTGAACGGTTTAAATTAGAGGTATCAACAACATTACACACTGTGCTTAGATTTTTCTCTTTAGCTAAATAATCTGGGGGTCTCATATTTGTCTCCTGTAAAGCTTTAGAAGAGATCTCAACAACTTTACAAAGTGTGCATCAAGTCAAGTACTTGAAAGGCACTAAATAAAGGGGGAAAATCATAAATTTAAAGTTGAAGGCTATATTGAGAGAGGAATAATGCAGAAATAAGGATAATGTTACTTTTTATAGGACAATGTTTATGTATTTAGGCACATCATTTGTTGTTGGAAATAGTAATGTACTGGATACCTTAATCAAAACTGATTTACAGAAAATGCAACCCTGGAGCCCTGGAGCTTTCTTTGCTGAAAGTCACATAAATGGCTTATGACTCATTCTTGATTATTAATTGACTAATTTTATTAGTAATACATATTATATGATAGACATGTTTGAGCTTATATTGAGGCATTTAAGTTGGTGCATGCTTTATAAAGTTATTGAGATCACTTCTGAAATTTAGAGGAGACAAATGTGAGAGCTCCGGAGTCTATAGTGTAGGAGAAAAATATGAGCACACTGTGTGATATTGTTGAGATTTCTTCTAAACTTTTGAGAAGACAAATGTGAGAGATCCAGAGAAAAAAGCTGAGCACAGTGTGTGATGTTGTTGAGATCTATTCTAAAACTTTAAAAGAGACTAATGTGAGAGATCCAGAGTCTCTAGCTAAAGAGAAAAATCTGAGCACAGTCTGTGATGTTGTCAAGATCTTGTTTGAAACATTGGAGGAGACAAATATGAGACCACCAGAGTCTTTAGATTAGGAGTAAAGTCTGAGCAAGTGTGTAAATGTTACGAGGTGACAGGAATGAGAGACGTGCAGATCAATATGCAAGCTTTATTCAAAGACGTGGTCAAAACACAGGCAGGGTCGAAACGCCAGCAAACAGGTATGACACGGGCAAAACACAAGAGTAGTCCAAGTTCAGACATGATCAGTCTCCAGCGAACAATATCCAACAGGGCAAGGCAAAGAGAGATAATCCAGGTACACAGCAATAATCAAGACAGGGGCAAACAGAGTCTGAACGGCAAAACCGAAAGGGGTAATCCGAAATACACAGGCGAGAAACTAAACACAGGAAAACAGGCAAGGCAAGACTATGACTAGACTATGAAAACTAGAACTGGCTCCATAAAGTAGCTATTGCTAAGAGAGTGATAAACGCTATACAATACTTGGCCATTTGAGAAGGATCTGAGTGGGTGTAATGTAGTGTGTGTGTGATAGGTTACAGCTGTGTGTAATCAATGATGGGAAATGCAGTCCAAGGTGACGTGTAACAGTGTGAGAGTCAATATGATGGAAGGGCGACCTCTGGTGGTAATTGGATGGAAGTCCATGAACCGGATTCGTGACATACCTCCCCCACCCCCCAAATTGATTATATCTCAATATAATCCTGGAGGGTTGTGGAGAGGAGGCAGAACAGGGGGAGGGATGGAGGGACAGGTCCACGTGGAAGTGGAGAGACCGGGGACACTGAGGCAGAGCTGGCAGAGCAGGGCACCCAGGCAGAACCAGGGCGGAGCAGGGAACCAGGATGGAACCGGCAGAGCAGTGAGCCAGGGCGGAACCAGCAAAGCAGGAAGCCAGGGCGGAGCAGGGAACCAGGATGGAACCGGCAGAGCAGGAAGCCAGGGCGGAACCGGCGAAGCAGGTAACCAGGGCGGTCCAGACAGAGCAGAAGACCACAAGAGCAGGACAGAAGATCACCAGAGTGGGACAGAAGACCACCAGACTGGAGTAGAAGGAGCAGAAGACCACCACGGTGGAGCATAGACCCATGACAGAGACTGGGACTTAGGGAAAACTGAGACACAAGATACAGACCGTTCTCAAGGGCCGAGGCAGGGAACACAAAAATCTCATCGATAGGCTCACTGACTGAGATTGGACAGGCAGACAGTTCATAAGAAGGCTCACTGACTGAAACTGGACGGGCAGGCAGTTCATTAACAGGTTCACTGACTGAAACTGGACAGGCAGACAATTCATAAACAGGCTCACTGATAGAAACTGGACAGGAAGATAAATCATACTCAGGCTCATTAATTAAGATGGGACAGACAGATGGTTCAAAATTAGACTTGGCATTAACCTGTTAACCTTCGCCCCCATTGTGGGCCTCATAGGTGAAAATAACCTACCTAAATTAAAATGGTAACAGTTTGTGACAAAGTGTGCTTACACAAACAAATTAGGTATCTTTGGAAAGAAGACACTCTCGGCTTTACTATCCATCATCCAGAGTTGATAATGTTCAAAAAGATAAAAAGTTATACACACTGACGTGCCTTGAAAAATATTTTTCCACACTGAATGTTTTTTTATTTCATATACAAATACATGAAATAAGTCCTGGAGCAATCCAGAAAAGTAATGGTAAAAGTAAAGTAAAAGTAAAGCCACATGTCTCATGAGTTCATATTTCAAATTTGAAGAAGATACCATGAAAAATTAGATTCCTGCAATATTTTTTCTGAAAATATTTATAGTCCCCCCACCCCCCTGTTTGAGGAAAAATAACCACCAAATGGATTGCAGAATTATACAAGCTATTTTAGTCATTATACATGTTCCTGCATAGTTTTTCAATTATAAAATAATAGACAGATTTATTTGAGCACTAAAAAATACAAAAATAATTATTTGAGTAATAAAAAAGGGAAAAAAATAGAAAAAGAATGCTTTGTATATAGTATGTATACTGAAGTATTCTGATTGCCAGACATGAAGTGATATTGCCAGACATGGTCATAGAGTCAGTAATCACACGCTGATGTGCTTCCATTCAGATGATAATCATACAGATAGGCCATATAATCAATAATAGCTGATCAATGAATCACAATGATAGCCGTCATAGAGTCGGTAATAAACACACTGATGTTCGTCCATACATATTATAATCATGCAGACACGGCCACATTCCCCACACAATACACACACACACATATAAAAAATGTAGAAGAAAAAAAAACCTTTTTTTATGTTTTTTTATGGATAAAGCAGATCGCTAAGTTACGCCCCCCTCAGATGACAGCGTGCGTGTCACAGCGTGCGTCATGGCTGACTGGAGGGAGCGCCAAATTCAAATAATCTATATTCCGCTTTTCTGAGACTTTTTTTTCTGTGGATGATCTCATTCTGTTTGTAAAACTGTATGCTACAACACCGTGTTGTTTTTTTACTACCAAGACGCTGTTTTTGAGCGTAATTTATTCCATAACGGACACGAACAATAACTCTCCCGAAGAAATGAAACGTAAACAAAGGAATATTCATCCTTATTACAACGTTATTGTTTCGCTGGACTAAAAGTGCTCGCTGGGATGTTGTTCTGTGGACCCTTACCTCTCTAACTAAACTGGGATTTCAGCAGTGGACGCGTTTGTGGCTCGTTATTACAATGATAAAGGTACATACTGCTTTTTTACTCTGCGTGTTTGGATGTGTACTGCTTACACAAATGTAGCAAATACATTCCTTATAAGCTTTCCATCGAAAAACAGTGATCTGTCGTCGATGCTTGAGGCTTAGACCTTCAGATTGATATATAGTTTGTCAAGATTAACTTTGTCCCGTTTCATTTATTCTATTAGAAAACAATGACACATGCAAACAAAGACCGTTCAGTGCGACGTCGCTCTGGTGAACGTTAACAGGTTAACAGAAACCAGATCAGCATACAGTTCAAAGTCAGATTCAACAGCTGCATTCGTACAGACAGATTGTTCATAACCAGGTGCATTGACTGAAACTGGACTGGTAGACATTTCCGTACGGAAAACTAAACTGGCAGACAATTTAGTCAAACTCATTTCACAGTCAAACTCATTCATTGAAACAGGACAGACAGATAGTTCAAAATCAAGAGCATTAATGACAACTGAACAGGCAAACTTAGACTCATAGGTTTACAGACAGATTGTTCATAACCAGGTGCATTGACTGAAACTGGACTGGTAGACATTTCAGTACGGAAAACCAAACTGGCAGACAATTTAGTCAAACTCATTTCACAGTCAAACTCATTCATTGAAACAGGACAGACAGATAGTTCAAAATCAAGAGCATTAATGACAACTGAACAGGCAAACTTAGACTCATAGGTTTAAACTGGACAGACAGACACCTGAGAATCGAACTATTGACAGAAATGTGATAGCCAAACTGCTCATGCTCTGACTCCTTGGTTAGAACTGGGCAGACAGATTCATTGACAGACACTAGGCTGACAGGAAGTTCTTAAACAGTCATATCACTTGAAATAGAATGTGGTCTCGTACTGTATCGCGTATCTTGTCAGTGTGTGCACTTGCTTCGCCATTTTTAGTTGATAAACAGGAAAGTGGGTTCAAGCGCCAGCAGAAGGCAGTGTAATGAAATAGTCTTTAAGAGAAGCAGTCTATCAGCGGAAGTTTAAAATCAGCTCGTAAATGTATTTACTTGTCTCAGTGTTTAGCGCATTTGCCGTTGCTAGGAAACGCTTATTTTTGTTTACTGTGTTGAGAGGTGCTGAAATCGCGTTTGCTCTCGTACTGTATCGCGTATCTTGTCAGTGTGTGCGCTTGCTTGGCCATTTTTAGTTGATAAACAGGAAAGTGAGTCCAGCTGAATTGAAATGGTGATTTGTTGGATTGGTATAAAAAAGGTTATTATACCACGGCAGTCGTTGTGTGAAGCCCTCTTAGTGTGAAGACCGAAGAGTGTAAAGACCATCAACTCTACCGTGCGACTCCACCGGGCAGGGACACCGGCAAGGGATAGAAGTATCGCTTTTTATTTTAGTTTTTTCATTTATAGTTTAGTATTGAAAAGTTGTTATATGCATGTGTCAATTTTATTTAATTTTTTTATTTTCTTAAATATGTGGGTATATAGTATTTATAGAGTTGTAACTTTTAGTTTTAGTTACTTTTTCTTATTTGTAAGTCGCTTTGGACAAAAGCGTCTGTTAAATGACAAAAGTAAAAGTAAGTAAGTAAATAGAACAAACAGATGGCTCATTCTCAGGCTTATTGGTTGAAACTGGACACACAGATAGCTCAGGATTAAACTCATTGACTGGAAATGGACAGACAGACTGTTCACTAGTGGTCTCTTTGGCAATGACAGGGTTAACAGGGCATACAGAAAGCTAATTTAAGGTTTCCATGGCAGTGACAGGCAGAGATAAGAGTTCCTGAACGGCCCCTGTAGCCACAGCAGAACAGTCAGGAAGTTCACAGAGAGCATCCTCAGGTGTGACAGACAAGGCTGAGAGTTCAAAAACAGCTTCTTCGACTGGATTGAGACAGGTCAATAGTTCACTGTCGGTCTCCTTGGCCAGTTCAGGATGAGACAATATTTCGTTAGCAGCCTCCACAGCTGTGATAGGACCGGCAGAGAAATCACAGACGGCCTCCATAGCCGTGACAGGACAGACAGAGGATTCATTAATAGGTGCCACTACCGTAACCAGAGCTGAAGTGAAAGACGTAGCCTCAGGAGGTTCTGTAGCATACGCCACCACCTCCGTATAATCCGGAACGGGCACCGCCGCCTCTGGAGGGTCTGCAGCCTCAGCCGCCACCTCTGGAGGATCTGGAGTGGGCACTGCCATTTCTGGAGGTTCTGCAGCCTCAGCTGCCACCTCTGGCAATCCTTCCGTGGATGTTGCTGGCTCTTCTTCACTTCGGCAGTAGTGAACGCAGCCCATACATACCAGAAAGCAATTCCCAATTTGGGAAATGCAGTAGACAATTGGATTACTTCTGGGACAAAAGGGTTTGAGAGCGCTGGTTTACGGATACTGGCGACCTCTGGTGGTAATGGGACGGAAGTCCATGAACCGGATTTGTGACAGTAAAGTTATTGAGAGCTCTTCTTAAGTTTTAAAGGAGACCATATGTATAGTGCAAAAAGAGCTTGTCAGTCTGAGGACATTGTAGAAAAATAAAAAAGATAGATAAAGTGACAAAGTCACATGGCAGAATAGATAGAGTGCAAACCAGTTAAATAAAACAAAAACTGTGCAGATATGTGTGTAGTGCAAAAAGAGCTTGTCAGTCTGTTACATTGACAGGAGAACAGTCTTTTTATGAGACTATCCGAGGAGGTAGTTTGCAGTCAATGCTGGATGAGGTAGTGATCAGTCCAATGCTGAACAAGTGAGAGGTGCTGGTCACAGTTTGTAAATAGGTGGGGGTGGCTGGTCCTGGGGGTGTGGGGAGCCGTGGGGGGGGGGGGGGGGGGGCAGGGACGGGAGGGAGTTCAGCTTCCTGACAGCCTGATGTATGAAGCTGTCCTTCAGTCTGCTGGTCCTCGCCTGGAGACTCCGCAGTCTCCTCCCTGATGGCAGCAGACTGCAGAAGCTGTGTGTCGGGTGGGTGGGATCACCTGCAATGCGGAGGGCTTTGCGGGTGAGACGGGTGCTGTAGATGTCCTGGAGGGAGGGGAGAGAGACACCAATGATCTTCTCAGCTGCTCTCACTATTCGCTGAAGTGACTTGCGGCAGGATGCGTTGCAAGCGCCATACCACACAGTGATGCAGCTGGTTAGGATGCTCTCGATGGTGCCTCTGTAGAAGGTGCACATGATGGGGGTCGGGGCTCTGGCTCTTCTGAGTTTGCGGAGGAAGTAGAGACGCTGCTGTGCTTTCTTGGCCAGTGCTACAGTGTTGTTAGTGCAGGAGAGGTCCTCTGTGATGTGCACACCCAGGAACTTGGTGCTGCTCACTCTCTCCACAGTCGCACCGTTGATGGTCAGAGGGGCATGCTGAGTGTGTACTCTCCTGAAGTCAACAACAATCTCCTTCGTCTTCTCCACATTCAGAGAGAGATTGTTGTCACTGCACCACCCGGCCAGGCGGCTCACCTCGCTCCTGTAGTTTGTCTCATCTCTGTTGCTGATGAGACCCACCACAGTTGTGTCATCCGCAAACTTAATGATCAGGTTAGAGTTGTGTGACGGTGTGCAGTCGTGGGTCAGCAGAGTGAAGAGGAGGGGGCTCAGCACACATCCTTGGGGGGCCCCAGTGTTCAGTGTGATGGTGCTGGATGTGTTACTGCCAACCCGTACTGCTTGAGGTCTCCCGGTCAGGAAGTCCAACAGCCAGTTGCACAGAGAGGTGTTGAGCCCCAGCTGGACCAGTTTGTGTGTGAGCTGTTGAGGGATGATTGTGTTGAATGCTGAACTGAAGTCTATGAACAGCATCCTGACATATGAGTCTTTTTTGTCCAGATGTGTGGGGGCTGGGTGGAGGGCAGTGGCGATGGCATCATCGGTCGAGCGGTTGGACCTATATGCAAACTGGAAGGGGTCAAGTGAGGGGGGGAGGACAGACTTGATGTGGTGCATGACTAGCCGTTCAAAGCACTTCATGAGAATAGGAGTGAGTGCTATTGGACGGTAGTCATTGAAACAGGATGGAGATGACTTCTTCGGGACTGGAATGATGGTGGTAGCTTTGAAGCATGCGGGGACAACGGCCTGATTTAGCGAGATGTTGAAGATGTCTGTGAAGACGTCAGTAAGTTCCACTGCACAGTCTCTCAGTACACGCCCAGGAATGTTGTCAGGACCCGGAGCTTTGCGTGCATTGATCCTGCTGAGGGATCTCCTCACACTGTCTGGGGACAGCGTCATCACCTGGTCACCGGGAGGAGGTGGAGTCTTCTGTGCAGTGGTGCTGTTTTGTGCCTCAAAGCGAGCAAAGAAGGCATTCAGCTCGTTCAGCAGGGGGATGGTGCTGTCACAGGTCTGTGGTTGGGGCTTGTAATCCGTAATGGTCTGTATCCCCTGCCACAGGCTCCGCGTGTCTCTGCTGTCGCTGAAACGATGGGCTATCCTCCTGGTGTACTGTCTCTTGGCCTCTCTGATGCCGCGGGATAGGTTGGCCCTAGCTGTCTTCAGGCCCTCCTCATCTCCAGCTCTAAAGGCAGCGTTCCGAGCCTTCAGCAGTCTGTAGACTTCCCCTGTCATCCACGGCTTCTGGTTGGCCCGGACAGTGATGGACTTTGTGACTGTTACGCCGCCGCGGGCTTTGTGAAATATGGTGGGAATTAAGTTATATATTATCACTTTAAACAACAGAGAGTGAAAGTAAGGTAAAAATTAAATAAAAAAGCGGAGCTTCAAATGCAAACCTCTCAGCAGCACAACAAACAGGAACAGACTGATTGATACTGTCCAGTTCCTTGCTAGGCTACCTGCTATAGCTCAGCAATCTCCCCACTGGAAGGGTGTCAGGACAAGGACGGCAGGTACAACTCGAATCTCTTTCGTCAACTTTTATTGTGCACACATTACAATAATCTCCTACGTTGATTTGATTTTGTTAGTCAGAATTGTTCGATCAGTTAGATCAGTGGTATCAGCTAGATCAGGTTATAAACTGGCAAGTCATCCCCGTCCTGACCATCAACTCAAAACGAAACTGAAACCTAAAACATAATACGCTAGCACACTGTATCCAACTAAGTATATACAGACACACAGAACGGTGGTTAGGAATAATAATAAACAATCCTGTAACCTAGCAAGATTACATCATACATGAAATATAACCTAAATTTTGTCTGCTTTTAGAATAAGGCGAAAATCTACACAATTACCCCCCAGAAAATTTTAATAACACCCACTTCTTATTATACATATAACAATATTTACCTACTGGAAAGTTCTACAGATACATTGCCTTCAATGCTACCAGCTTTGGCTAGGCTTCAATGCTACTTATTAGCTTCAGTTAGCTTAGCTCATGCTATGCTCTTTGTTTACCAAAGCTCAAAATGGCGCAGAACTGAGCCTGCGCACTAGAAAATTTCCAAGAGAGTCTCTGAAGACTTCCGGTTAGGCTGACACTATGGTGACACACACAGATTCAGAGTGCGTCCCACATTTGAAAAACCACAAAAGCACTATTTAGATTCTTTTCTTTCTTATAGCACTAACAATCTCAACTCATTTAGATCTAATTAAATTAACCCACAGATTAATTATCAATCTACCACTTTGGCCGCAGCGGCTCAATCACTTTGTCAGTTTATTCTGGCAGATTTTCTTCACCCACTTTCCTTTTGATCAAGATAAAAATTCTCCCTACAGACGTGTTTTGGCCACTCCTTCTGTGTGCCGCGTCTTGAGTTTACTGTTTTAGTGAATCAAAATGTCAGAAAATCATTAAGTAGCTAAGTTAATGTTCTCGCCAGGGAGATTTGTTAAACATAGGTGAATAAAGAAGTGGAACACGCACCAACCAGATCACGCTATGAAGGTCTTATAGAGAGAGAACAAGGAACACGCTTGATTCTCTTTAGAGCGACTTATTTGGTCTCAACAGACACTTTTAATTTTACTGCAGTTTACTTTCTTCTTAAACAACAACTCTTTCATTCAAAAGGCATTGTCACATGTAAGTGTACAATACCCAAAACAACTTTGACTTTCTGTGTATTAACTATTTCTTTCCGGTTAAAAATAGAAAAAACACAAATTTACTATTATGAATGTGCTATAAATTTTCAAATCAAACTAATGCCAGCTTTTATCCTCCATCATATATGTAATAATTTTAGAACTATTATTTTAATTTTACTTTTTGGAAATCGAGTATGGATTCGATATTTATATGATTAATTGATATTAATCAAAACGTCCAACTTGTACCTTATTAGCGATAACTCATTAACGACTTGTCCAGCAAGCATTAAAACCAGTATCTCTTAACAATTCAGTTTATTCCCGTGGCCACAATAATACAGAATTGATTAGGTAATTTTTAGCATAGGTAACACAATCTTTGGAAAATAGTTGCAGACGTGAATCACATAGCACCAGACAAAAGATTTATTTATGAATCAAAGTTTATTTGCTACTCTACAATACTACTAAGCTAAAATAACACAAAAACAGAATACGTACACACACAAACACACACATTGCAGGCAATGAGCTTGAAGAAAGATTAAACTAGCACTCTTTTGCTAGGTGCTGAAACTTTCCCTGAGGGAGTTTCAAGCAGAGAACTTGTCTATCTTTACTCTCAAAATTACTTCAACCAGTTTCCAGCAGAATTATGGAGAATTATTTGTTTACTTGCTCTTAGTTTTTTCGTTCCTTTCCTGGTTGAGGGAATCCTGAGTGCGGATTGGCTGCTGAAGTCATCGTTGCGTGATGTCACTGGGGATGCCCTCTTGCAATTGGTTGGTTTCTCTGTGAAGTGATAACGCTCTAAGGAAGTCTTTTTAGAGTTCTTTCGGCTTCAGGTGTTAAAGTTTCTTTGGTCGGCACTTTGAAGGCATGTGTGGATCCTTGCCAGATGGTATATGGCTGAGAGCGCAGCGCGATCAGATGAGGAGCTGAAGTTTCAAGCAGGTCAGCGCGCGAGCAAGCAGCCAGCAAAGCTTCTGTGACCATTTAAACGGCCGATTTGGGGTCCACCCACAATCAGATTGTGCCTATAGGGCGGAGTCCCACCCCGCATGGCGTCATCATGTGCATACATTATCTGTTCAGTTGTTTTGTAACATGAAGTAAATCCTAACAGATTTCTATTCGTGTTGCAATCATGTATTATGATGCTAAAAGTCCACTTTCATCCACACCAAATTATTGCTGACGCAACTAGCTTTCATTCGAAATCAAACAACAGGTATTTGGCATACACAAAGTACATACCTTAATTTTATATACTACATGGGTTAATGCATCGGTTAACATCCTACCTTCTAAGTAATCACACCAAGCATATGAAAGACAGGAGATACAATGTTAGTATGTATTGTCTATTGAGTATATTGCTTTAATAGCAATAGGAATAACGGAATATATTTTGGTAGAAAGTCAATAAAAGTTTGGGTGTTCTTTTCAAAAGGAAAAAAAACGCAATTAGGTTACCTACAAGGCATTACACCACCTAAACTTTCGGTCATGCCCAACATTTTTCTAATTTACAGTAGATCTCTATCTTTAAGCCCTTTCAAGCCACAAGCTTTTGAAATCTTGATGTCAAAATCGAGCATTTTTTCCAAAAATCCCTGGCGCCTAAAGGGTTAAAGAGATGGGTCTTTAATCTAGATTTAAACTGACAGAGTTTGTCTGCCTCCCGAACCGTGATAGGTAGATTGTTCCAGAGTTTGGGTGCTAAATAGGAAAAGTATCTGCCAACCGCAGTTGATTTTAATATTCTAGGTATCAAATGGCCAGAGTTTTGAGAGTGCAGCGGACGGGGAGGACTACAGGTGCTGGTCATAAAATTAGAATATCATGAAAAAGTTTATTTATTTCAGTAATACCATTCAAAAAGTGAAACTTATATATTAGATTCATTCATTACACACAGACTGATATATTTCAAATGTTTATTTCCTTTAATTTTGACGATTATAACTGGCAACTAATGAAAGTCCCAAATTCAGTATCTCAGAAAATTAGAATATTGTGAAAATGTTCAATATTGAAGACCCCTGGTGCCACACTCTAATCAGCTAATTAACTCAAAACACCTGCAAAAGCCTTTAAATGGTCTAGTTCTGTAGGCTACACAATCATGGGGAAGACTGCTGACTTGACAGTTGTCCAAAAGATGACCATTGACACCTTGCACAAGGAGGGCAACACACAAAAGGTCATTGCTAAAGAGGCTGGCTGTTCACAGAGCTCTGTGTCCAATCATATTAATAGAGGGGCGAAGGGAAGGACAAGATGTGGTAGAAAAAAAGTGTACAAGCAATAAGGATAACCGCACCCTGGAGAGGATTGTGAAAAAAAAAACATTCAAAAATGTGGAGGAGATTCACAAAGAGTGGACTGCAGCTGGAGTCAGTGCTTCAAGAACCACCACGCACAGACATATGCAAGACATGGGTTTCAGCTGTTGCATTCCTTGTGTCAAGCCACTCTTGAACAAGAGACAGCGTCAGAAGCGTCTTGACTGGACTGCTGCTGAGTGGTCCAAAGTTATGTTCTCTGATGAAAGTAAATGTTACATTTCCTTTGGAAATCAAGGTCCCAGAGTCTGGAGGAAGAGAGGAGAGGCACATAATCCACGTTGCTTGAGGTCCAGTGTAAAGTTTCCACAGTCATTGATGGTTTGGGGTGCCATGTCATCTGCTGGTGTTGGTCCATTGTGTTTTCTGAGGTCCAAGGTCAACGCAGCCGTCTACCAGGAAGTTTTAGAGCACTTCATGCTTCCTGCTGCTGACCAACTTTATGGAGATGCAGATTTCATTTTCCAACAGGACTTGGCACCTGCACACACTGGCAAAGCTACCAGTACCTGGTTTAAGGACCATGGTATCCCTGTTTTTGATTGGCCAGCAAACTCGCCTGACCTTAACCCCATAGAAAACCTATGGGGTATTGTGAAGAGGAAGATGCAATACGCCAGACCCAACAATTCAGAAGAGCTGAAGGCCACTATCAGGGCAACATGGGCTCTCATAACACCTGAGCAGTGCCACAGACTGATCGACTCCATGCCATGCCGCATTGCTGCAGTAATCCAGGCCAAAGTAGCCCCAACTAAATATTGAGTGCTGTACATGCTCATACCTTTCATGTTCATACTTTTCAGTTGGCCAACATTTCTAAAAATCATTTTTTTTGCATTGGTCTTAATTGATATTCAAATTTTCTGAGATACTGAATTTGGGACTTTCATTAGTTGTCAGTTATAATCATCAAAATTAAAGGAAATAAACATTTGAAATATATCAGTCTGTGTGCAATGAATGAATCTAATATACAGGTTTCACTTTTTGAATGGTATTACTGAAATAAATCAACTTTTTCATGATATTCTAATTTTATGACCAGCACCTGTATAATACGAAGTACTGAGGAGTTAAACCATTCAGGGCTTTATAAGTAATTAGCAAGATTTTAAAATCTATACAAAGTTTAATAGGGAGCACTGTTGACAGAACTGGGCTAATGTGGTAATACTTCCTGGTTCTAGTAAGAACTCTTGCTGCTTTAGTGTCCAGCACTGTATATACACCAAATTTTCCAAACACACTAGAAAGGACTTACAAGTGCAAGATGTTTAGTATAAGAGCTAGGGGTGTAACGGTAGACGTATTCGTACCGAAAATGTTCGGTATGGGTCTTTCAGTTCTGTACGCACGTGTACCGAACAAATCATTCCGTTTTTTCAGGAAATTCTAACAATAAATGCCATTTTGGGGCTCTTTGATGTGGCGCGACAGGTCACTGTATAAATGCCTCAGTTCTGACGGCAGCGCAGAGAGCGAATGAGAGTCAAGTCACCTTTATTTAAATAGAGCTTTTAACAATACAGACTGTGTCAAAGCAGCTTTACAGTATCAAATAGTTAAATAGTGTGTCGGTAATGCAAAAGGACAATAGTAAACACTAAATTTTAAAGGCAGTTCATCATTGAATTCAGTGATGTCATCATCCAGCTCAGTTCAGTTCTAATAGTATTTGTGCAATCAATTTGACGATATCGCTGGAAATTAAGCAAGCCAGAGCCACAACTAAGCAAGCCAGAGGTGACAGAAGCAAGGAACCAAAACTCGTCAGTTTACCAGAGAAATGAGAAGTCTAGAAAAGAGCATTTTGTAAAATATTAGACTTTAGATATTATACTCATTATA
This sequence comes from Barbus barbus, assembly GCF_936440315.1. NCBI lineage: Eukaryota > Metazoa > Chordata > Actinopteri > Cypriniformes > Cyprinidae > Barbus > Barbus barbus. The sequence continues at coordinate 18,729,927 of NC_136736.1, read as the reverse complement.
TTTTACTTTACCTGTTAGTCATGTCTTAATTATGTAATGTAAGCTATATAAAAAAATTAATAATAATAATTATGAAACAAGTCATAACAGCCACTGTGTAAATGATTATATTTCAACAACAAATAGAAATTGTATAATTTAGAAGTTAATTTAAAAACCACATTGAGTGCAATTTACATGTTTTTTTTTATTTGAGTGTTGATTATTATAGTTAAAAATAAAAAGTAATTAAATTTAAGTTTGGGCTCTGTTGTTAATTGTAGGCCTAATGTAAAAGGACTCCATACAGTTTAGAGCAAAGGTAGATTTTTATAGATTTTTTTTTTTTTTTTCTTTATGAGGCAGATTTAAAGATTGTTTTAATTCTAATTGAATTTATTGAAAGAAAGAGTGATTTTTTTCAGTAAAACAGTAAAAAAAAAAAATTGTTTAGTAATTTTTCCTCCTGCTATATCGAAACCATGATGTCAAAACCGAGGTACATAGCAAACCGTCAAGTTTGTGTGCCGTTACACCCCTAATAAGAGTGTTTAGGATTAAAAATTTGTCTTGCACATTTGTTCCATGTATGTAAATATAGATTATGGTTTCTTCTGTTAAATCATTGTGTAATAAAAAATTGTCTACATGAAACAACTTCAAATATGACAATGCATACATTGTCTTTGATTGAAATGGTGTGGATAAATGACATTGAAGCTAACCAGAGGGAATAAAAATTGGTAACACTTTATTTTGATAGTCCACTTTAGACATTCTACTAACAGTAAGTAATTTTGCAACTACATGTTTACTAGCAGTCATTAGAGTATTAGTAGACTGTCTGCTTCATATCTGTTAACACTTTATTTTGATGGGTCCACAACATACAACATACTGAGTATTAGAAACTTTGCAAGTATATGTCAACTTATTCTGCTAACCCTAAACCTACCCTACTGAGAGTTAGTAGACATGTAGTTGCAAATTAATGAGAATTAGTTGACATGTAGTTGACACGTAGTTACAAAGTTACTTATAGTTAGAAGAATGTCTAAAGTGGACTATCGAAATAAAGTGTAACCGAAAAATTAAATAAAATTGAGATCTCTTCAACAGCTCAAATATTTATCCTAGACAGAAATTAAGTTACTTTAAGATTGAATGGAAAATTTAGCTTGAGTCTCCTGCTTCTAATACTTGTCTCCGGAGACAAGAAACTCTAACACTTACAATGGTCTCTTTTAAAGCTTTAGAAGAGATCTCGACTTCAGAAATGGAAAATAAGGGACAATTGTAGTTTTTTTAAAGGAAATAAGGGACAAGGGACAAGGCTCAAAATATTTGTACTGTAATGTATGTCTGCCTGCAGTTAAAAAGTTCAAATTTTTTTAACAAATTAATAATAAATTAAACAAATTATCCCATTTGTTTTGTTTAACCCATGTATGTACAATTATTCTAAAAATAATTTTAAAGTCATAAAAAAAGAATTCATCGGCCTGAGTAAATTATAGGCTACCATTATAGAATTGTAGTGTAGTAATTTTAAATACTGTGAATTTGCATAGGCTACATAAAGCCTATGTAATTTGTACAGTTATTTGAAAGCATAACTGAACGCCTATGAAACAGTCAATTAAACATTTTTAGCAGTTAAATTTAACAAAAAATGTATTGAAATCATTATAGCCTATGAATGAATGAAAATGTATGTTTTTCAATTAATAATGTTAAATTTGTACATCAATAGTAAGGTCCAAGTTTAAGAATATGCTGGAAGTTATTGTTTAAATGTATTTTTTTTTCTCCTTTATTTAACAGCAATCTAAAGTGTAAACTACTCAGTTGTAAATGTTTTACAAACTTTATGGTTTCCAGTTTTGTGTGCGTAAATATATATACACACACAAACAACCTGTAACCGGAAGGTTTGTAAAACATTTACAACTGATGAGTAGTTTACACTTTAGATTACAGGATGCAGAAAGTGTTGTAAATGTCTTGTATACACCTACAGATCATTTGTAACAGGTAAACACATGGCCGCATGAACTAGGGGTGCTGAGGGTGCTGCAGCACCCCCCCGCAGCAGGGCCGGGTCTGAGATTTTCCTTGTGCCCCTTGATCATCCCCAAGATACTTAATTTTTAGTTTAGTTTAGTTAATAGTTTTGGGATTAATTATTTATTAAACTGACCAGAAATATATAGCCTAGGTTGTATTTTTCTTGGGCGCCTCACGGCGCACATCCCTTCATCTCTCCCTCACACTGACAGAATTTCATGTGAAATATTCACGCGATATTACCGTAATTTTACATCCCGACTTGTAAAAACCATTCACGTCCTCGTCCTTTTTATGAGCCGTCTTCCAAAGCTTTCTCACTTCTCAAGGCAGCCACCTATAATCACTATCAGCACAGCTGTTAATTGAGCTCTAGTCTCTGGTCAGACGTGCTCAAACAAGCCTAATGTATATCTATTAACTACACACACATCATAATGTTTTAGGCAAGTAGGTTACCATATTATGACATAAAATATTTTAATAAGACAGAATTTGTATTTAACCCGATCACGTTTAATAAAACCACATTTTAAGCTTAATTAATGCAGCATGTCTACGATTATTCAAACAACAAACAAATTATACAGCGAGCAAAGAACATATTATCAAAGAATATCACCGAATTCAGTCTAGCGTGAGTGTAAGCACACTAAAAAAAAAGCTATAATCAGTTATATTGTCTGCAGTGTATGATGACTTAATCTCTTATTTACGTCGCATGTACATCTGCACTTTGTTGTTTCCAATGAGAGAATTCGCCGAAGTGCACTGATCAAAACTTTTCAGTATCAGGGATGTTATTTAGCAAAATCCCCTTAAATAATAGAAATATTAAAGAAAAAACTATTGAACTAAAGTCACAAAAGCACAAATATATATTGGTTTGCATATAACTCTGTCTTCATTTGTGCGTTAATAATCTATAAGAATTTGGGCTGTTTAATATTAAGATTTTGTCAAAAATCCCCCACCATGGCCCCGCCCTACAACATCAAGCCCCGCCCCCCAGTACCCCCCAGATAAAATCTGTTCCCGCAGCTATGGGTAAACAAGATCTACAAAATGATGTGTAACACATTTACAAGTGATGAGTAGTTTACACTTTGGATTAGGGGATGCAGAAAGCGTTGTAAATTATTATATAATGTTTATTGAGATAATAGTACAATGTTGAAATTTCAATGATATAATATATATTAACTAGTAACCTAACTAAACTATTAACTATTAAGGATATGTTTGATTATTTCATGATGCTATTTTTTAAAGATAAATTATGACAGATTTGTAAATCGTTAGCATATTACTTAATTTTCATTACTTAAAATACTTTAATTACTAATTTATATATATATTGTGACGAGCGTCCCGAGTTCTCATCAGCGTTGCCCTGGAAACACACACGGAGCACCTGCACCCGCTCATCTCACACTGATCGGTCACAGCTGCTCTTAATGCAGCCTAGCAATCCTTTAACGGATTTGAATAATAGAAGTGTATTAGTGTGTTATGTGTAAGCCAGGTTAAAGAAATGTGTCTTTAATCTAGATTTAAACTGACAGAGTGTGTCTGCCTCCCGAACAGTATTAGGTAGATTGTTCCAGAGTTTGGGTGCTAAATAGGAAAAGGATCTTCCGCCCGCAGTCGATTTTGATATTCTAGGCATTATCAAATGGCCAGAGTTTTGAGAACGCAGCAGACGCGGAGGACTATAATGTGATAGGAGCTCGCTCAAGTACTGAGGAGCTAAGCCATTCAGGGCTTTATAAGTAATTAACAAGATTTTAAAATCTATACTATGTTTGATGGGGAGCCAATGCAGTGTTGACAGAACCGGGCTAATATGGTCGTACTTCCTGGTTCTAGTAAGGACTCTAGCTGCTGCATTTTGGACCAACTGTAATTTGTTGATCAAGCGTGCAGAACAACCACCCAATAAATCATTACAATAGTCTAACCTTGAGGTCATAAACGCATGAATTAGTATTTCTGCATTTGACGTTGAGAGCATAGGTCACAATTTAGATATGTTGTTGAGATGGAAAAACACAGTTTTACAGATGCTAGAAACATGGCTTTCAAATGAAAGATTGCTATCAAACAGCACACCTAGGTTGCTAACTGATGTAGAAGAATTGCCAGAGCAGCCGTTAAGTGTTAGATAGTGTTCTAGGTTATTACATGTGGGGTTTTTAGGTCTGATAATTAACACCTCTGTTTTTTCAGAATTTAGCAGTAAGAAGTTACTCGTCATCCAGTTTTTTATATTGACTATGCATTCCGTTAGTTTCTCAATTTGGTGTGTTTCACTGGGCCGCAAAGAAATATAGAGCTGAGTATCATCAGCATAACAGTGAAAGCTAGCACCATGTCTCCCGATAATATCTCCCAAGGGTAACATGTAAAGCGTGAACAGTAACAGCCCTAGGCTGCATCCGAAACCGCATACTCAACTTTTTTTCAAGAAGTACTTACTTAACGAGCGCTAAAAGAGTACGTACTCTACAGCCAAATCTCGTTGAGTATGAATGAGATCCGCCATGTTTACATTATCATGTGATCTATGACGTTATTACAAGTGCAAAAACAAAAGATATGAGTGACAGGTTTAATTCAGCTGTAAATATTCACCCGCTTCGGATGTTATCACTCTATTGAATAGGCGTCAATAGAGTGATAACATCCGAAGCGGGTGAAATATTCTAATGCTGATGAAATTTGCTCATTTTTGGTCTTGTTGAAGAAAAAGCTGCCCTTATGATTGCAGTAGCCTATAACCCACAAATTTTGGGTTGATTTAATTTTTTCTTTTTTAACTCAACTAATATAACCCTACAGTTTCATCCTTAAAGAAATTATTTTTTATTACGAAAAAACAAAATCGTTCATCCACATGCAAAACTGGCTTAAATCTCCTTTGTTTTCATCTTTTTCTTGTTAAATGTCGCTCTCGTTTCAACAAGAAACGAGAGGGTTTCTCCTTATTTTTATATTGTAGACATCCATCGATTAGTGATGAAAAAAATTGCCGCGGTGGTGGAAACAACACGAGACTGTGCTGCGACTGAGAGCAGCTCGATGGTGTTTAGTGTCCCGCAGCAGCAGCAGCTGAATAGTTCTGCGTTCAAATGCACACAACAGGCTAAAGCTTGCTGCAAAACCCCAGCAAACATAACCATGAATGTGTCTGCGGGAAATAGCTAGTAAGGAGATGTTTGAATTATTTATTAATAAACTAATGTTTTCTGAGTCCGTGTCGCAAGGATGAAGTTGCTGATCCTGACTCGCCGTCTCCTCATTAGACGCGCCTTTAGAGAGAAATGCATCTTTATTGATTATGATTATGATAAAATAGTTTTTGTTTTAAATTTTTTTATTTCGTTAAGTGATCATTTAAAGCTTTCTATAGATATATTTATCATGTCTGTGAGGCATGTATTCGCTCAGCTTCGGTTCATTTTTGTGAAGCGCTCCTGTTCAAGACGGCAGAAAGCGCATCATGTTTGTTTTCTTTGTTTGTGCACACAAATACAAGTACACCCTTTACAGGTCCGAATGATGTATTACTCTTACCTTTATAAAAAATAAAAAAAATTACAGCATAGGCTATTTTAATTAGTTTCCACTGAAAACAATGCAAGTGTTTGCGCTGGTGCCTCCATGTCCTGCAGAGCGCGCTTTAGCTTCCACTCTCCGCACAAACTTAGATATATATAGCCTACATTATTATTATAGCGCAGGTTTAACGTTTAAACATTGTTATATACTATTTTATTTTTGGCAAGTTGTGATGATATGAGAAGGCTAAATTGATCAAACATAGGCTATGATCAGCTCATGCAGCTGGCCGCTTGGTCGTTACTTAAAAAAACTAAAACTTATAGGCTATTTAACGAACAAAAATGCTCCAAACATTTTTCTAAATTAACTTAAAAAACAAAACCAAATATAATAATTTTGCCATTACACACACAACTGAACTATTTTAATAGCCGAAACAGTAGTATAAACTGTTTTAGGAGAAGGGGTGAAAAAAAGACGGGCTCGGGTCGGACACGGGCCGGTAATTCTGATAAGATGTCGGACGTGGGACGGGCTAGGGCCTGAGCTTCTCGGGCCAGGGCAGGGCTCTAGTTCATTGTTAAAGCTACTACCATCTTTCCCTGAGCTTGTATATTCTGCAGTAATAATAAATAATAATAAAAATAAAATAAGAGCGACAGGCGCACAAACATCTCAAAGCATCAATAAATCCACAACCCTACCTAGTATGTTTTCCTCCATGTTTGTAATTTCTGTGTCAATCAGCTGCTCAAAGATCTTACCTTTGGAGAGGATTGTTGATTTTACTTGAAAAATGCAAGTATTACTACTTAGAAATTAAGATTCCTTCAGAATGCATTGGTTGCCCAACACTTATGAACAATAATAATGATAAATGCTGACCAATAATTAATTATATTTTTTAGTGAAACAAGCAAAATGTAATTTGCTTTTTCATATGCCATAGCTATGCATGACTGTACACTAGACAAATCCAGCCAAGGTGAATACATCTCAATTTTCAGTCAAGTCATGAATTAATGCATATGATAATGAAACAATTATATTTTATTTACTGACAACAGGAAACATGAACAAATGAGTAAAATGTAAATAAAAGTAACCATGACAATAAATAAACAAGTCAACAACACATGAAAAAGCTTTATTCAAACAACATTGTTCTAACAATCATGTATTTACAGGCAGTGAACCACATCTACTGCATCTCAACACAGCTGAGCCAGTTCTGCAGCTTTATTCTGATGAAGACCACCGTGTCCACCTTCACCTGTCTCTGCTGTCCATCACGTCCCTCACTGCAGCAGTCAGACTTTATATTTTTGTTATCCTTTTTTTCCCACAAATACCGCGGTCACCTGCTCCACCACAAAAGCTCTGCATCAAATGCACAGAAATCAAGAATCAGAAAAGCGCTGTAACAGCTTCGTTTGAAATGACAATAATTAAAATAAACTAAACCTTAAGATTTAAAATAATTTGTTATTCATTTCAGTAACTGAAAGTTTTTCAGCTCACTGTGAGCCTTTGAATATTCTTGTAGAATATGTTCCTGTCTCTTATTAAATAGACATTTAATGGTCTTTAAGATGTATAAGGTTTATGTAAATGCGCTTTGGAGACGTGCGTGTTTACTGGAGCTCTACAAATATACTGTAACGTCACTGTCTAGCATCTACACCTTCAGCAAATCAACAGTTTACTATACAGTAGCTCAAGAAATGCGATTTTAACAGATGTAACCGTGTTTTTGATCGATAATACTCACATTTGTAATCCCCCGCGTCGCTGATCTTCGTCAGGTTCGATGATGACGTATCCTCTCGCGGGGGCTTCTGGGATAGAAAAGTGTCCATCGGATGAACACTTCAGAATCTGGGCAGAAGCAGTAGGACATCCCGGAACTTCTCGACTACTCTTCTATGAATACTGAGGTTTCGGACATACTTATTCGTTCACCTTCTGCTTTTCCCCTACCATATAGTAGAGAAGTAGGCATATTCGGACGCACTTTAAGTAGACGCACGTCCGAATCTCACGAGAATTAGTACGTCACCCAGGTACTTCCTGCCTACTCTTTTATGAATCCGAAGGATTCGGACATACTTATTCGCTCGCCTACTGCATGTCCCCTACTATATAGTAGAGAAGTACGCGGTTGCGGGTGCAGCCCTAGTACTGAGCCTTGAGGTACTCCGTACTGCACTTGTGATCGATATGATACCTCTTCATTCACTGCTACGAACTGATGGCGTTCAGATAAGTCTGATTTGAACCATGCTAATGCACTTCCACTAATGTCAACAAAGTGTTCTAGTCTATTTAAAAGAATGTTGTGGTTGATAGTGTCGAACGCAGCGCTAAGATCCAGTAGAAATAATAAAGAGATACAACCACGATCAGATGATAGAAGCAGGTCATTTGTAACTCTAATGAGAGCAGTCTCAGTACTATGATACGGTCTAAATCCTGACTGGAATTCCTCACAAATACTATTTTTCTCTAAGAAGGAATATAATTGCGAGGATACTACCTTTTCTAGTATCTTTGACAGAAAAGGGAGATTTGAGATTGGTCTGTAATTAACTAAATCTTTGGGGTCAAGTTGTGTTTTTTTAATGAGAGGCTTAATAACAGCCAATTTGAATATTCAACATTGACAAAATGGCACTGCTGTGTTCGGACGCCGTTCAGGCCGCTCCGCTGAGATTTTGCTTTAACTTACTTTTTTACTTACTTTTACTTTTCTTTTTACACATTCCACGTCGGCACTGATCACCTACAACATAGAAACACTTTTGGACATTGGAAACCGCTACACTAACCTGTTCCAGGACACTTTATCCAGGAATCCTTCATTGCCTGTGGAGATTCTTCGTAACGCGGAGATGAACAATAACCCCCCCGAGGCGCCGGATCAAGAAACACCGCGGGAAACGCGCTGGGATTCGAGATAGACTCCGGAAAAGGGCTCACTGTCCTCCTTTCCCGAGCATTCTACTCGCAAATGTCCAATCCTTGGAAAATAAGATGGACGATCTTAGAGCCAGGATTAGTTTCCAACGGGACATAAGGGACTGCAACATCCTTTGTTTGTCAGAAACGTGGCTTTCGTCCTCGGTCCCGGACACTGCTGTAATGCCCAGTGAGAACTTCTCTGTTTTTCGGACGGACAGAACAGCAGAGGCCGGTAAATCCAGGGGTGGAGGTGTGTGTTTCATGATTAACAAGAAATGGTGTGATCCCAGGAATATCTCCATTCTGTCGCGTTCCTGCTCGCCTCATCTGGAACATCTTTCCATTATTTGCCGCCCATTTTATCTGCCCCGGGAGTTTTCATCGATCATTGTTACTGCTGTGTACATTCCACCACAGGCAGACACCGGCTTGGCTTTGTCTAAGCTTCACGATGTGCTCAGCGGCTACATTAACAAACATCCTGATGCTGCCTTTATCATCGCGGGGGATTTTAACAAAGCCAACCTCAGGCAGGTCATGCCGAACTTTTATCAACATGTATCAACGGTGCAGAGAGTAGTGACGCGCTGGTCCTACCACTCAGAGGCTGTGCTGCAGGCAGCTCTTGATGACGTCGACTGGGACATGTTCCGGGCGAGTTCTTCTGACGTCAGCGAGTTCACGGCTGTAGCATTGAGCTTTGTAAACACGCTAACCGAGCAAGCTACAGAAACAATAACGATATAGACATTCTCCAACCAGAAACCGTGGGTAGACAGAACAATCTGTGCTGCGGTTAACACACGCACTGCCGCTTACAATGAGGCTCTTCTGACCGGGAATATGAGCGAGTACAAAGCATCGTGCTATGCTCTCCGACGCGCAGTAAACACCGATACAAAGAGAGAATTGAGTCTCATTTCCAGCTCAATGACTCTCGACGGATGTGGCAGGGACTGAGGACCATCTGTGCCTTTGGAAACAAATCCTCCGCGGAGGTGAGAGCAGATCCGTTGCTGGCCGATGAGTTAAAAACCTTCTACGGCCGCTTCGATTGCAACGGCGGCGGCGCGTCTCTGCCGCCCAGCGCGCCAGGAAGCAGCAGGCAGAGCAGCGATGATCCTGTAATCACCGTGTCGGAGGATGAGGTTCGGAGGGCACTAAAGAAAGTGAACGTCAGGAAAGCAGCCGGACCTGATGGGATAACCGGCCGTATTCTGAGGTCCTGCACCGATCAGCTCGCTGGTTTGTTCACTTCCATCTTTAATGAGTCCCTTGCTACCTCCGTGGTTCCCACCGCATTTAAAAAATCTGTATATTATCCCTGTGCCAAAGAACAATTAACCCTCCTGCCTGAATGACTATCGCCCAGTTGCCCTCACATCTATAGTCATGAGGGTTTTTGAGAGACTTGTAAAGAGCCACATCTGCTCCTCCATACCTGATACTTTGGACCCTCTTCAGTTTGCCCAAACAGATCTACGGACGATGCCATCTCTCACGTCCTCCACTCTTCCCTCACACACTTGGACAGCAACAATGGGAATTATGTAAGGCTGCTATTCATTGACTATAGCTCAGCTTTCAACAATATAGTCCCCATCAAGCTGGCTTCTAAACTCACAGACCTCGGCCTAAACTCCTCACTCTGTGACTGGATTCAAGACTTCCTCACCGGCAGACCTCAAGTGGTGAAAGTTGGCCAGTTCACCTCAAACTCCATCACCCTCAACGTAGGAGCCCCACAGGGCTGTGTCCTGAGTCCCCTGCTCTACTCTCTCTACACGCATGACTGCGTGTCCTCTCACAGCTCCACATCTATTATCAAATTCGCTGATGATACTGTGGTTCTGGGCCTCATCTCCAACAATGATGAGACAGCATACTTGGATGAGGTAGAGAGACTCACATCATGGTGCCAGGACAACTGTCTCTCTCTGAATGTGAGCAAAACTAAAGAGCTAATCATGGACTTTAGGAAGAGACAGCAGCAGCCCTACACTCCTCTTATGATCAGTGGGACCCTGTGGAGAGGGTGAGCAACTTCAAGAACCTCAGTGTAAACATCTCAGAGAACCTGACTTGGACTACACGCATCCAAACACAGGTTAAGAAAGCCAGGCAAAGACTGTACCATCTGCGACAGCTGAGGAAATTCAGGGTCTCACCAGCAATCCTGAAAACTTTCTATTCAGGGACCATAGAAAGTGTATTGACTCAGTGCATCTCAGTGTGGTATGGAAACAGCTCCAATCAGGACTGCAAAGCACTACAGAGAGTTGTGCGCTTAGCTGAGCGCATCTCAGGGTCTACTCTTCCCTCTCTGCAGGACATCTACCTCAAACGCTGCAAAAGTAGAGCTGTTAAAATCATCAAGGACTCTAATCACCCTGGTAACCATCTATTCACTTTGCTTCCATCTGGTAAGCGCTTCCGTAGCCTGATGGCAAAAACTAAGAGACTTAGGAGGAGCTTCTTCCCCCCAGGCCATCAGGCTGCTAAACTCTAACTCTGTGTCATAACATCTCACGACTCCATGTAAATATCACTATATCAATAAGCTTCAGAATTTTTTCTACCTCATATTGCTGCTATTTACATACCCTGTACAACTTTTTTCACATTCCTCTTATTATTATCTAAGTCAACAACATACTGACCTGCACATTTATATTTATATTTTTTATCTTTATTTTATTTTATTTTTTTCTACTTTTCTTTTTTTTTAATATTTGTATACTTTATAATTGCACTGTCCTTGGAGCGGACCTGACCTACATTTCACTGCTGGTTATACTCTGTATAATTGTGTATGTGACAAATAAAAATCTTGAATCTTGAAGGTTTTGGGGACATATTCTAATGACAGTGATGAATTAATAATAGCCAAAAGAGGATCTATGACTTCTGGAAGCAGCTCTGGAAGTAGTTTAGATGGAATCAGGTCTATCATACATATTGTTGGTTTAGATGATTTAACAAATTTATACAATTCTTCCTCTCCTATAGTAGAGAATGAGTGGAATTGTTCCTCAGGGGATCTATAGTGCACTATCTGATGTGATATTGTAGCTGACAGCTGCATGGTTACAATTTTATCTCTGATAGAATCGATCTTGGAAGTAAAGTAGTTCATAAAGTCATTACTGCTGTGCTTTTGGGAAATGCCAACACCTGTTGATGCTTTATTTTTCGTTAATTTAGTGACCGTATTGAATAAATACCGGGGGTTATATTTGTTTTCTTCTAGAAGAGACGAAAAGTAATCAGATCTAGCAGTTTTTAATGCTTTCCTGTAGGATTGGGTATTTTCCCGCCAGGCTATACAAAATACCTCTAGTTTTGTTTTCCTCCATCTGCGCTCCATTTTCCGGGCTGCTCTCTTTAAGGTGCGATTCAAGGATATGCTGAGGAATTGAGATAAATCAGAAGATTACTTACAAAGCAGTCTTTTGTGGTAGAGGTGACGGTTCTACCATACTTGTAACAAAGAGTAGAATTTACAGTTTTAGCTATATGGATTTTACACAAGACTAGATAATGATCTGAGATATCATCGCTTTGCTGAAGAATTTCAACACCACTAACATCAATTGATTTCAACAATGAGTAGGTTCGGAAACGTGTTGTCTAACCCCAATAGAGTTCAGAATGTCTATGAATGCTGATCCTAATGCATCTTTTTCATTATCGACATGGTTATTAAAATCACCAACAATTAAGATTTTATCTGCAGCCAGTACTAACTCAGATAGAAAATAAGCAAATTCTTTAAAGTCTGTTGGTGCCCTGGTGGCCTGTATACAGTAGCCAGTACAAACATCACAGGGGATTTATCACTAACACGTGTTTCTCTAGATAATGTTATACGCAGCACCATAACTTCAAACGAGTTATACTTAAAGCCTGCCCTCCGAGAAATACTGAGAATATTGCTATAAATTGTAGCAACACCTCCTCCTTTACCTTTCGGACATGGCTCATTTTTATAGCAGTAATCTTAGGGGGTGGACTCATTTAAAGTAATGTATTCATCTGGTTTTAGCCATGTTTCTGTCAAGCAGAGCAAATCTAGATTATTATCATTGATCAAATCATTTACAAAAAGTGTTTTTGTAGAAAGGGACCTGATATTCAGAAAGCCAAGCTTTAATAAATTTTTTCTCTGTATTGTAAACATTTTTTATTTGTTGAACATCAATTAAATTGTTACTCTTAATTTGGTTTGGACATTCTCTGTATTTTCTAGTTCGGGGAACAGACACAGTCTCTATAGTGTGATATCTGGGCGATGGAGTCTCTACGTGCTGAGAATTAACTGACTTCTGTGACGTAAGGCGGCTAGCAGACAGTCGGTTTAGCCAGTCTGTCTGCTTCCTGACCTGGGCCCCAGTTACTCAAGTACGAACTCTAACACTATGTGCCATATTTCTAGAGAGAAGAGCGGCACCATGCCAGGAGGGATGAACACCATCTCTTTTCAACAGGTCAGGTCTGCCCCAAAAACTCGTCCAATTGTCTATAAAGTCTATGTTATTCTGCGGGCACCACTTAAATTCAAATTCAAGTTCAAGTTGAGCTTTATTGTCATTCCGCTACATGTGGGGACATACAGTGGAACGAAATGTCGTGCCTCGCAGGACCACGGTGCTACATAAATACAGACATACAACAATGAAGTAAAAAAACACTTTAAACCTATAAACCTATAAAAAACACTATAAACCTATACACCTATACACTATAAACCTATACATAACTAACCTACTGATGTCACGGTGCACACACGAGGGAGGAACCAGGAACACGCAGACGAGGATAGAAACTCAAATAACATACTTTACTGAACATCAAGACATGGCAGGACAAGGCAAGGCAGACAAGGACATCACACACCGGGGTTAACGAGTGGACCAGACAGCACGAAACTCAACAGGCAGGAACTTAAATACACACGCTAATGAGACGAACACGGCTAGACAAGAATTAACTGATGATTACATATGACAAGGACAGGAAACAAACCAAATATGGGCACAAGGGGCAGGAACACATGACAGACACACAACAGTTCCCTGACATAACTCCCCCCTCCCGAAAGGCTCGTCCCGAGCCTTAACAGTTCCATCGGGGAGGGGGGGTGGGCGCTCTGGAGGCCTCTCAGGACAGACACGGACCACAGGACGGGGACCTCCAGAGCGGAACAGACAGACAGGACCCATGGCGGAGCAGGGAGCTCAGGAGGCCATGGCAGGTGGTAACTGTGGCCATGGCATCCTTCTTCGGCCCACCCACTCCACCCAGAGCTCTACTACCCCCCCCCAAAATTTCCATGGGGAATCCAGGGGGTATCAGGAGCCCTCCGGGGCTAGACAGACAAAACAGTACAAGACACGACAGAAACCCTCCAGGGTCAGACAAACACGACAGGACATCCCACAGGAACCAGAAGCCCTCCTGGGCTGGCTAGGAAGCTGAGTCTTCCTCTGGGCATGACGAGGAGTCAGGGGCCCTCACAGGGTCCCTCAGCGACCTCCTCCACTTCTGCGACAGGGGGGGCAAGCGGCTGCGACTGGCCTCCATGGCCACAACTCAAGGAGCCGCCTGCCCCAGACGAGTCTCCATGGACAAGACATGACACGACAAGGTAAGTTTAAAATGTTCCTGTGGGCACAACGAGACATACATATGGCACTCCTGGCCATGACGTGTGGACTAGATCCACGGAGAGAGTAAAGGCGACCGATGGGCATGAGTCAGCGGTAATCCGGCGGGCTTGAGTCAGCGGCAATCCGGCGGGCTTGAGTCAGCGGCAATCCGGCGGGCATTGAGTCAGAGGCTGGCCGGCGGGCATTGAGTCAGAGGCTGGCCGGCGGGCATTGAGTCAGAGGCGGATCGGCGGCGTGCACAGGGAAGCCGCGGACGGCGGCGTGAATAGGGGGAGCCGCCGACGGCGGGTTGGCTTTCCCCGCGGACGGCAGCGTTGATCTCCCGCGAACAGCGGGCTCGGTGAAGCCGCCAACGGTGGGTTGGCTTTCCCCACGGACGGCGGACTTGGTGAACCGCAGGTAGCGGCGTGACCTCCCGCGAACGGCGGGCTCGGTGTGCCGCGGACGGCGGCGTGAACTCCCGCGAACGGCGGGCTCGGTGTGAGCGGCGAGGTTGGGAGCCGCGGACGGCGGCGGATAGCTCCACGATCGGCGGGTTGGATGAGCCGCGGACAACGGCGAACTTCTCCCGCGATCGGCAGACTGGCAGGGCTCACGGCCAGCGGACTCGCGGCACTCGCGGTAATCCTGCCGAACTCCCACGCCGACTTGCAGTGGGCTAAGGCGGGATGTCGAGTGGCGACTTCCATGCCGCGAGTAACAGACAAAACAGGAACAAAACAAGACTTTTGAAAAACTGAAAACAAAACGAGGTGAAGGGGCGCCGCTTACTGTTAAGGTCTGGTCTTCTGTCACGGTGCACACACGAGGGAGGAACCAGGAACACGCAGACGAGGATAGAAACTCAAATAACATACTTTACTGAACATCAAGACATGGCAGGACAAGGCAAGGCAGACAAGGACATCACACACCGGGGTTAACGAGTGGACCAGACAGCACGAAACTCAACAGGCAGGAACTTAAATACACACGCTAATGAGACGAACACGGCTAGACAAGAATTAACTGATGATTACATATGACAAGGACAGGAAACAAACCAAATATGGGCACAAGGGGCAGGAACACATGACAGACACACAACAGTTCCCTGACAACTGACAGATTTTAACTATAAGTATACTATATATATATAGTTATTTACCCTATACAAACTAAAAAAAAAATAAAAGATAAAAAATACAAACTATACGAATGCTTCACATAAATACTGTACATGTGCAAAGAGAAACATTTTGAGTCAAGCAGCTGGTTGGGGAACAGTGCAGGATGATTTGTAGTGCATGAGCATGTAAACGGTCTTGCGGAGTCTTTTGTGGGATTGTGTACACGCAGCAGTGTGTGTAAAGTGTCTAGTGCACATAGAGGAGAATGTGTTACTACAGTTGGTTTGTACAGGCCCACTCACCTGTGTGTAGCACACTTCGAATTGCACAAAAAAGTTCCATACAGTTTTTTCTTTGGTGTGGTAAGGTTTGGGGTGGGGGGTGTTCCATGTTTCAGGAGGTAGGGGTTTGCATGGGGTTTCAGATGGGGGTGGGGTGGTTTGAGTTCAGGGCTCTCCATCACAACCTCCTTTGTCTTCCCCACACTGAGGGACAGATTGTTAGTGCCACACCATTCAGCCAGCTGTGCCACTTCCTCTCTGTAGTGCGTTTCATCGTTGTTGCTGATGAGACCTACCACTGTTGTGTCATCAGCAAACTTTATTATGTGGTTGGAGCTGAACTTGGCAGTGCAGTCGTGGGTCAGCAGTGTGAAGAGCAGCGGGCTGAGCACACAGCCTTGTGGGGTAACTGTGCTCAGTGTGGTAGTGCTCGAGGTGTTGTGGCCGAAGATATCTGTAAGCACAACTGTCAGCTGTGCAGCACAGTCTCTCAGAACACGGCCAGGTATGTTGTCAGGACCCGCAGCCTTGCGTGGGTTAATCCTAGATAGGGTTTTCCTTACGTCGGCTGGAGACAGACAGAGCGCCCGGTCGTTGGGAGGTGTGGCCAGTTTTTGTGCAGGTGTGTCATTCTGCATTTCAAACCGTGAATAAAAGTGGTTGAGTGCATCGGGGAGGGATGTGTCATCATCACAGGCCTGTGGCGGGGGCTTGTAGTCAGTGATGGTCTGAATGGCTTGCCACTGGCTCCGTGTGTCTCTGTTGTCTGTGAAGTGATTGTTGACTTTTTGAGCATATGACCGTTTTGCATTTTTAATGCCACAGGACTGATTGGCCATTGATGGTCTTGGTGACTGTCACATCATCAGTGCACTTTTTGATGTAAGCAGTCACAGTTTCAGTGTACTCATGCAGGTCTGTGTGGTTGTTGTAGGTGGCTGCCTCTTTAAACTTGTTCCAGTCTGTGCACTGAAAGCAGTCCTGTACTGTTGAGGTAGCATTGTCTGGCCATACTGTGATCTGCTTTTGAACCGGATTGGTGAGTTTGAGAAGGATCAGCATAACAGGGATGTGGTCCGAGTACCCGAGGTGGGGGCGGGGTACAGCCTTGTAAGCGTTCTTTACTGTTGTGTAAACAAAGTCCAGTGTGTTGTTTCCCCTTGTTGCAAAGTTCACATGTTGGTAGAACTTTGGCAAAACTGTCTTTAAGTTTGCATGGTTGAAGTCACCTGCTATGATTAAAAAAGCCGTCAGGGTTATTTGTTTGTTGTTCACTGATGGCGCTGTACAGTTCACGAAGCGCGTCCTTAGCGTTTGCACATGGGGGGATGTAAACCGTGACGATAACAATGGCCATGAACTCCCGCGGAAGATAGAACGGTCGACACTTCACAAACATAAACTCCACCAGCGATAAACAGTGTTTTGATAATACCGCAGCATTGTTCCACCAGTCTTTGTTGATATACATACACAAGCCAGCTCCGCGGGTCTTACCAGATAGTGATGAATCTCTATCCGCTCGGTAGCTGGTTAGCCCGTGCTGCTGAATGGCGGAATCCGGGATGTTGTCGTTTAGCCATGTTTCCGTGAAAACAAACACACAACAATCCCTTGCCTCATGCTGTGTAAACCGACTGAGTTGAATTAAGTCCAGTTTGTTTTCCAGAGAGCGAACATTTGAGAGCATGAGTGTTGGAAGAGCCGGTCTTGTGGGGTTAGCTCTTAGCCTAGCTCGTATACCTCTGCGCTTACCGCGCTTCCGTCCTCTCTCACACCGCTTGTGATGCTGCCTTGTGCGGGTAGCGGCAGTAGGCGAGGCCGCGGTCTCGAGGTCCGGCTCCAGCTGTAAACAAAGGCCTCGTAGCTTCTCAGTAGCCGCCGGCAAGAGTTGTTGTTTGTACGCGTTGCCGATATCCAAAAGGCTTTGGTGATCATATATGTGTTTTGGATTGATTTCCTTGCGAGTTAGCGGTAATTTTACACTATTTGGAGACGAACAGACGACATTAAAAGACATAAAAGCACTGTCTTTGGGACCCGGAGCAGCCGCTGCGTCTGACTGCGCCGCCATCTTGGATCATGATGCCATTGAAGACAGTCTGCTATGAATCTCATCGCCACGGTAAGCAGGGAGTGGACCAGAGCATATTACAGTGTCTGACATCGTACTTGCAAGTTCACACACCTCTTTAACATTATTTTTAGTGATCTCCGACTGGCGAAGTCGAACATCATTAGCGCCGACGTGGATAACAATCTTACTGAATTTACGTTTAGCACTTTTAAATTTGCCAAGATGTCAGGCGCTCTGGCTCCCAGTAAACATTGGACTATGGTGGCTGGTGTCTCTATTTTCACGTTCCGTACAATAGAATTGCCAATAACTAGATCACTTTCATCAGGTTTCTCAGTGTGTGCGTCACTGAGTGGGGAGAACCTGTTTGATGTTCTGATCGGAACGGAAGAGCGGTGTGACCCGTGACTAGGCCGCCTTACAGTCACCCAGCTGTCCTGCTGCACGGGCTCAACCGGAACCGAACAAAGTACAGGACTCCCTGAGCTAGTCGCATCCAAAGCAGTATCTACAGCCCTCACATTCTTACTATCCTCAACTAATGTTTGGATGCGTGTCTCTAATTCTGAAACCTTCTCTGTCAGCCTAACTATTTCCCTGCATTTATCACATGTGAATCCCTCATCGCTGCCAGAAAGAGATATACTATACATGTGACATGAAGTGCAAACAACAATAGCAGGAGAAGAAGCCATTACTCACCGTGACTGATGAATTATACCACTTACCACTGTTGTTTGATGAACTTGTGAAAAACGGAGTGAGAGAGAAATGAAAACGGAGCGAGAAAAAAGAAAACAATAATAGGCGCGAATAGAAATGCGAATGGAAAAAAGCGAACGATCAAATTAGTTAGATTAGTTTGATAGATAATACCAGAAATATGGTGGGAATGAAGTTATATTTATTTATTTATTTATTTATTTAGTCATTTAGCAGACGCTTTTATCCAAAGCGACTTACAAATGAGGACATAAGAAGCAATCAAAACCAACAAAAGAGCAACAACGTGCAAGTGCTATTACAAGTCTTGGTTAGCCTAACGCAGTACAGATAATTATTATTATTATTGTTGTTATTTTTTAATAAAAAGACATAGATAAAATACAATTAGAATAGATAATGCTAGAGTTAGAGGGTCAAGTAAAGATGGAACAGATGAGTTTTTAGCCGTTTCTTGAAGATGGGTAAGGATTCGGCTGCTCGGATCGAGTTGGGCAGGTCATTCCACCAGATGGGAACAGTTAATGAAAAAGTCCTTGAAAGTGTTTTTCTGTGTTTTTGGGATGGTACAATAATTCGTTGTTCACTTGAAGAACGCAAGCTTCTAGAGGGCACATAAGTCTGAAGTAAAGAATTTAGGTAAAGGGGTGCAGAGCCAGTGGTGGTTCTGTAGGCAAACATTAATGCCTTGAATTTAATGCGAGCAGCTATTGGTAGCCAGTGCAAATTGATGAACAGAGGCGTGACGTGCGTTCTTTTCGGCTCATTAAAGATTAATCTTGCAGCGGCATTTTGGATTAATTGTAGAGGTTTAATAGAATTGGCTGGAAGACCTGCCAAGAGAGCATTGCAATAGTCAAGTCTGGACAGAACAAGAGCCTGAACAAGGAGTTGCGTTGCATGTTCCGAGAGAAAGGGCCTGATCTTCTTAATATTATATAATGCAAATCTGCAGGACCGGGCAGTTTTAACAATGTGGTCTGAGAAATTCAGCTTATCATCAATCACAACTCCAAGGTTTCTGGCTGTTTTTGAAGGAGTTATGGTAGATGAGCCTAACTGGAAGCTGAGATTGTGATGAAGCGATGGGTTAGCTGAAATTACAAGCAGTTCTGTCTTAGCTAGGTTGAGTTGAAGGTGATGGTCCATCATCCAGCAAGAAATGTCTGATAGACACGCTGAGATGCGAGCAGCTATCGTCGGATCATCAGGATGGAATGAGAGGTAGAGTTGAGTGTCATCAGCATAGCAGTGATATGAAAAGCCATGTTTCTGAATGACAGAACCTAGTGATGCCATGTAGACAGAAAAGAGAAGTGGTCCAAGAACTGAGCCCTGAGGCACCCCAGTAGCTAGATGTTGCGACTTGGATACCTCACCTCTCCAAGATACTTTGAAGGACCTATCAGAGAGGTAAGACTCAAACCACTGGAGTGCGGTTCCTGAGAAGCCCTTTCTCAATAGGGTTGACAAGAGGATCTGATGGTTGACTGTATCAAAAGCAGCAGACAAATCTAGCAAGATGAGTAATGAAGATTTGTCAGCCGCTCTTGCAAGTCTTAGGGCTTCAACAACAGAAAGCAAGGCAGTTTCGGTCGAATGTCCACTTCTGAAGCCAGATTGGTTACTGTCCAGGAGGTTGTTCTGTGTGAGAAAGACAGAGACTTGGTTGAACACAACTCGTTCAAGTGTTTTTGCAATGAAAGGAAGAAGGGAAACCGGTCTATAGTTCCCAAAAAGAGTTGGGTTAAGAGTGGGTTTTTTAAGAAGTGGAGTTATACGAGCCTGTTTAAATGCAGAGGGAAAAATTCCAGTGTGAAGGGATGTGTTAACGATGTGAGTGAGTGCAGGTACGACTGCAGGTGAAATGGCTTGAAGGAGATGAGATGGAATAGGATCAAGCGGACAGGTAGTAGGATGACTGGAAAGGATGAGTTTAGAGACTTCTGCCTCAGAGAGTGGAGAGAAGGATGTGAACGAGTGTATGTTTGCTGGTAAGATATGTTTGATAGATTGTGGTGTGGAAAATTGTGCAGTGAGGTTTGTAATTTTATTAATGAAGAATGTGGCAAAGTCATCAGCTGTTAGAGATGATGAAGGAGGGGGAGGAGGAGGACAAAGGAGGGAGGAAAATGTTTTAAATAGCATGCGAGAGTTAGGTGAGTTGTTAATTTTGTCATGATAGTATGTCCTTTTAGCAGTGGAAACATTAGCAGAGAAGTCAGAGAGGAGTGATCGATATAAATTAAGGTCAGTAGGATTTTGTGATTTGCGCCATACCCTTTCTGCAGCCCTGAGTTTAGAACGATGTTTTTGGAGAACATCAGATAGCCAAGGGGCAGAAGGGGTACTACGGGCTGGCTTGGATGAAAAGGGGCAGAAAGTATCTAAACAAGACGTCAGAGTGGAACAGAAAGTATCAGTAGCACTGTTAGCATCAAGAGAGGATAACTGTTTATGGGGAGGAAGCGAAGATGAAACCATAGCAGATAGCCGGGAGGGTGAGAGTGAACGCAAGTTACGTCGAAAATTGACATGTGGAGGGATATGTGATGTGTCAGGAATCATGTTGAGGTTAAGAGTAAGGAGGAAGTGATCTGAGGTGTGCAGTGGAGTAACCAGCACATTATCAGTGGAGCAGTGCCGTGTGTAAATAAGGTCCAGTTGGTTCCCTGATTTGTGAGTAGCTGTAGTTAGCACTCTCTTGAGATCAAAAGACGCAAGCAGAGTGTGGAAGTCTGCAGCCTGAGGTTTATCTAGGTGGATGTTGAAGTCTCCAAGTAAGACAAAGGGAGTACCATCCTGAGGAAAGGTTGAGAGCAATAAATCTAATTCTTCCACAAAATTACCTAGTGATCCTGGAGGACGATAAACAACTACAAAATGGATTTTTAGAGGGTAGGTAATAGTAACCGAATGTGATTCAAAAGAGTTGTTGATACTCAGAGATGGTAAAGGAGTAAATGTCCAATTATTAGAGATGAGCAGACCAGTACCTCCACCTCTTCCAGTCAAACGGGGGGTGTGGGAAAAGGAGAAATTATTGGAGAGTGCTGCAGGTGTAACATTGTCCTCTGGTTTGATCCAGGTCTCTGTCAGGGCCAAGAGGTTTAACGTTGAATGACTAGTAATGGAAGTAATGAAATCAGCTTTGTTGACAGCAGACTGACAATTCCAGAGACCAATAGAAAAAGAAAATAATGTATTAGCAGACATAGGCAGAGTGCGCAGGTTGATAGGATTGCGCCGTCTACAGTGTGTGATGCGTGGTTTGCGAGTGGTAGTGATGGTAGTGATCTGGAAACACATAGTAAGAATAGGCTATATAAACTGAAACAGAAGTGAAACAAGTAGTAGGAATGATGATAATTAAAAATCGATACTTATGTCCTCTTCCGATGTCCCTGTCCGGTGGAGTCGCACGGTAGAGTCGATGGTCTTTACACTCTTCGGTCTTCACACGAGGAGGGCTTTACACGAGGGCTGCCGCGACCGCTGCCGCGGTATAATAACCTTTTTTTTTTATACCCGTCAAACAAATCACTATTACAATTCAGCTGGACCCACTTTCCTGTTTATCACTAAAAATGGCCAAGCAAGTGCAGACACTGACAAGATATGCGATACAATACGAGACCAAACGCGATTTCAGCAACTCTCAACACAGTAAACAAAGCGTTTCCTAGCAACGGCAAATGCGCTATACACTAAGACAAGTAAATACACTTACGAACTGTTTTTAACTTCCGCTGATAGACTGCTTCTCTTAAAGATTATTTCTTTACACTGTCTTCAGCTGGCGCTTGGACCCACTTTCCTGTTTATCACTAAAAATGGCCAAGCAAGTGCAGACACTGACAAGATATGCGATACAATACGAGACCAAACGCGATTTCAGCAACTCTCAACACAGTAAACAAAGCGTTTCCTAGCAACGGCAAATGCGCTATACACTAAGACAAGTAAATACACTTACGAACTGTTTTTAACTTCCGCTGATAGACTGCTTCTCTTAAAGATTATTTCTTTACACTGTCTTCAGCTGGCGCTTGGACCCACTTTCCTGTTTATCACTAAAAATGGCCAAGCAAGTGCAGACACTGACAAGATATGCGATACAATACGAGACCAAACGCGATTTCAGCAACTCTCAACACAGTAAACAAAGCGTTTCCTAGCAACGGCAAATGCGCTATACACTAAGACAAGTAAATACACTTACGAACTGTTTTTAACTTCCGCTGATAGACTGCTTCTCTTAAAGATTATTTCTTTACACTGTCTTCAGCTGGCGCTTGGACCCACTTTCCTGTTTATCACTAAAAATGGCCAAGCAAGTGCAGACACTGACAAGATATGCGATACAATACGAGACCAAAAACGTTATATATAACGTTATATAACGACCAAAAGTTATATATTATCACTTTAAACAACAGAGAGTGAAAGTAAGGTAAAGATTCAATAAAAAAGCGGAGCTACAAACGCAAACCTCTTAGCAGCACAACAGACAGGGACAGACTCAAGTCAACAACACATGAATCAAAGCTTTATTCAGACTTATTCTAACAATGATGTATTTACAGGCGGTAAACCCACATCCTAATGCCATCTCAATACAGCTGTACCAATTCTGCAGCTTTATTCTGATGAAGTAGCTGACCACCCTGCCCACTTTCACCTGTCTTTGCCGTCCATCACGTCCCTCATTGCTGCAGTCAGACTTTAATCTGATCATGGATGGGAAAGGATCATTGAGGCTATCCTTGCCTGAGTGCACGGAGAGGATGTGGAAGATCATGATGACTCCCCCTGTACCACACAACCTTGAAACAAGAGTGGGAGAACATCTGTGGGACAATCTGGCTGCCACTGTATCTGCTCCAAACATTCACGTGCCTGCTCTCCATGAGCACAACTGCCTGGAAAACATTAACACAGAGTAAAACGTTTTACAATTCATGTTGTCAGCATTCCATTTCTTGCCAAGGTTACACTTTATTTCGACAGTCCACTTTAGACATTCTACTAACTATAAGTAACTTTGTTACTACATAACTACATGTCAACTAATTCTCAGTAGGGACGTTTTTGGGTTAGTAGAATAAATTGACATACTTGCAAAGTTGCGCATAGTCAGTATGTTGTATGTTGTGGACCCATCAAAATAAAGTGTTAGAAGATATTAAACCATCTACTGATACTCTAATGACTGCTAATTGACATGTAGTTGCAAAGTTACTTACTGTTAATAGAATGGCTAAAGTGGACTATCGAAATAAAGTGTTACCCTTGTCAAATCTGATTTATTTGATTTACATTTACATTATAATTTTTGTTATAGCTTTATTACTTTTGTGGTGTAGTGGGCAAATCCACTGAACTGGTAAGCAAAAGGTTACTGGTTTGAACTCTGCAGCCATCACCACCAGAGTGTCCTTCAGCAAGGTTCTTTATTCCAGGTTGCTGAAGGGGGATTGGGGGTCCCTGTCTGTGAGTCACTTTGGATAAAAGTGTCTGACAAATGCATGAATCTAAATATATGTACATATGTGTTTGTGTCTCAGGCACAAACTCTAAATAAAGTAGATATTTCTTAAAGTTTATTTCTTCAAGGTACAAATGCATAAATATATTTCATACAATTTCTATTTGGGGGAAACTTGACCAAAATCGCATCTTCAATGTCTTTTGGTCTTTGTCTAGATGCTCTCCCTGGCTCCGAGCTCACTGAGGATGAAGAGACCACAGCAACATCTGGCCCAGATGAGGCAGTAAGGGCAGGTGGCGGGATGGAGTGTCTCATCCTTGGCTCTACCAGGATGCTGCTTTGAACTTTCCATCCTCACTGCACACAGTGACATTCCTCTCTGCAGATATTTCAGATCCTGCAAAAATGCACAAATATAATACAAAAGCAGTCATTTTAACAGCACAATGTTATTTGATTTCTGGATTAGGAGTAACAAAATGATCTTACTTTATATTTTTGTTTCAGGTTTTCCCTTTTTTCCACAAATGACACCGTCACCTTTCCTTGCAGGTCCTGCTGCACCACAAAAGCTCTGTAGAAAATGCACAGAAATCATGAATCAGAAAAGTGCTGCAATAACTCTGTTTGAAATAAAATTAACTCTGTTTCCAATAAAATTAAAATAAGATTTTAAATAAGAAAAAGGTGTTTTATTAATTTCTGTAGTGTATTCACTCAAAGCTTTTGATGGCAGCATGCCTTCATCAGTCACTCTGCACCAGATAAGTACACAAGT
The DNA here is from genome assembly GCF_936440315.1 of Barbus barbus. Lineage (NCBI taxonomy): Eukaryota > Metazoa > Chordata > Actinopteri > Cypriniformes > Cyprinidae > Barbus > Barbus barbus. Next base: position 18,705,228 of record NC_136736.1, on the reverse strand, counting down.
GTCTCATCTGTCCCTGTAACATCCAGACAAGATTCAAGTTACCTCTGTGATTTAGCTGCTCATTACATTTAAATGTTGAGGTAGTTGCTGATGTGTTCACTCACTTTTTATCCAACACAAATGTTCCTCAATTTATCAACATCACTAACGGACAAATGACATAGATAACCTTTGTTATTTACTTTATGTAGATTTCTTTACAATATTTACATTACTTAAATTAATCTAAAGTAGTTTTGACAACAGTGAATTCTACTGCATAATAGCACACGTACATCACTCACTCAGATGTCTGTTTCATGTTGTGATGTGCTCATATGCAATTCTTATCTAAATATTTTCCTGTCAGATGTTAAATAGACATTTAGTAATTGTCTTTAAAAGATGTATATGGTTTATGTAAATCCACTTTGGAGACTTGGTGCTTACTGGATCTCCCCTGTTCGCTATACGTATCCACCTTATTTTTCAATGCAGAAGTAAGCTGTTTTCTGTCAATGTGTGATACTTCCGGTTCATTAACCGCTGCAGGGAAATAACAGGAAGAATAACAAATTGCATTAAATGGTAAAAACGGTTTACACTGCAAACCAGTGTGTTCATAATTAGGATTATACATTAAAATAATATGGTAAGACACACCAGTTTGAATACCAATCCGCAAAACAAGCTGTTTTGTACAGTTAAAACTAGCTGGAAGTGTTTTAACTGTACAAAAAGCGTTTTAACGTAAAAACACTAGAAGCCATAAATTTACAAATGGCCCGCTCTTACGGGAAAAATAAAGTGGATAAAATGCATTTTTACAGAAAAATCTAAAATATAACTATACTATTTAGCATCTTTACACCTTCAACAATTGAACAGTTTACTCTACAGTAGTTCAACAAATGCAATTTTAATACAAGGAACCATGTTTTTGGTTTCTAATACAAACATTTGAAAATACCCGTTGTCACTGTTCTCAATCACGTTCGATGATTACGTCTGCTCTCCTGTGGCCTCCTGTTGCAAAAGCCACGTAATTCTCGCCTACTCTTTTATGAATACTTAGGATTCAAACATACTTATCCGCTTGCCTACTACTTTTTGCCTACTATATTTTAGGGATGTATGCGGTTTTGGACGCAGCCACTGTAAAAATAAAAAAAAAACTTTAAAACAAGACTCCACAGAGAAACAGTGACAAAACCATCCACGCTGTTACACATTGCATTGTAAAAAGTCATGTAACATGTTTGACAAAATTCCTAGACAGCAGTGCAATTCTTGATCTGGCTTATTAGGTTACGCTAGCCAGTGTATGTTTGTTTGTCTTTCTTTCTTTCTTTCTTTCTTTCTTTCTTTCTTTCAACAAACCTGCTAGGTTTAAATTCACAGTTTCAGCTTTAAAATGTTTTACTTCGTAATTACATTTTGTTTGTAATCCCATAACTGTGTGAAGTATTTATTTTATAATCGACTGATTTTGAGATGAAGAGATGAAGTAATGTTCCTGATAAGTTATTTTATATATTTCAACGACACCTTGATATCTTCTGTGAAGTAAGTCACTTATTTTCCCCTCTCATCATCTTGCATCTGGAAGTTTCCACTTAGTTTGAGGTAACACAGACAAATGGGCCATTAATGTGTTTCAGAGTCCCATTCTACATTCCATTGCTTCAAGCTTGTTCTCAGTTTGCTGTTCTTTAAACACATTTTACTACCTTAAGCAGCACTTTATTGTGGCGTGTTCCTTTTTGAAATCACATTAAATGGACACTAACCAGAAATCCATTTGAACCTGATCTTTAGTAAAGCATTTCCAGGAGACTCCATTACCTGTCATCCCAGTGTACATCTCCCTACTTGTCCGGCCAAATTAGTAAGATGATGCGTTGCCAATATCAGCACTAAAGAGCTCTTGTTGTTTCAAAAGGAGTCAGACCCAATTGCAGTGGCTTTATTGCAAGCAGATCAAATCAGCTACAGTTCCATCACACCCTGACACAACTAATGCTGATGCATGGCAACATGACACTCTTAAACAAGTACAAGCTTTCTGGATTGGATACGTTAGCCTTTGTCATTCTTTTATCAATATTTAGAAGCCTTTACTAGGAGTCAGTGAAACTTTCAGATGCTTTCAGATTTCTATGTTGAAATCTTATTTATGCAGTTGGATGCTTGTCCCTGAGCATTACATAGATATCAGTGCTATACTCAGAGCTTCTCTCAAGTCTGTGGGGTTGACCCTTGACCTTTTTCTTCAGAAAAGCTTTAATGTATTTTTTTTTTAAGTTGACAGGGACATTGTGCAATAATAAAACATTCCTGTAAATGTACCAGAATTAGCCAAAATCTATTTTTCATCCGTAGTCCCTGGACAAGATGTTACAAGTCACCCTAAAGAAAATGTAATTAAAAATACATACTAGAACATTTTATAATTACACAATACAAATCATACAGTAGTCTATTGAAACAATAGGATCAATTAAAAACAATGCAAATAAGATACAAACAATAATAGGATAGCTAGCAGATATAAAATTCTAGTGTTGACAAATCTGAGTGCTAATTAATCAATTCTTCAATTGAACCCTAAATAAAGCAAATGTGTGTAGATCTCTTATAGTTGTCGGAATAGTATTCCATTTTCGTGCAGCTTTGACAGAAAAAGCAGACTGACTAAAATTACTTCGTCTCCTCTTAATGCGCCTCTTGTAGAGCGATAATCAGTTGTTCTAATACTAACTAACTGACCAAGATGGGGAGAAGATAAACCATAAATAATTTTATTCATTTAATTTAATTTCGTTCATAAGCATACATTTGCATACTTAATCATGTTTTCCCAATTTAACAAATTATAATTTTTCAGTATTGGACAATGATGATAATGTACCGATTTCTTATCGAAGACTTTATTTAAGTGTGCGTTTGTATAAGGTTTTGGAGTCACTGAACTCGCCTGAGACCACGTGGTTAAGCAGTAAGTCATGTGCGATATAACCATAGAATACATATACATCTTAGCTGCCTCTAATGACATATAATCTCTAGTAAATTTAAAATTATTGAGGTTAAACTTAACCTGCTTACAAACCTTTTTAACTTGAGCTTTAAATGTACGTTTAGAATCAGTCAGTATTCCCAGATATTTCTATTGAGGCACTACCTGCAGCCTCACCCCTGGCACATAAACATCCAGCTCTCAGTGTTGGGAAGTAACTTACATGTAAAAGAATTACATAATTTAATTACAAAATAAAAGTAACTATAATCAGTTACAGTTACTGATAAACAAAATATGTAATTAAATTACAGTTACTTATGAAAATGTTAAGGATTACAAAGGGGGTTACATCTGATTTTTTATTTATTTTCTTTTTTTCACACACACTCCCACATACAGATTTAATTGATTTCTTTCATAAATTGCAGTGAGTGCTCTAAAATATGAAACACCAATGTTTCAGGAGTTTATAATATGCTTATTTGATAACTCTTTTATTTCCTATGGGTTTATGTGAATGCTTTATTTTTTTAAGATTAACTGTTTTTTAAAGGCATTGTTAGATTCCTGTCATAGCTATGCAAACATTTGATTTCAAAAACAGTATCATAGCTATTAAACTATTATGACTGTAAATCAGTATTTAACCTCAGAATGATCTCAAAGTTAGTCTGATTTTGTGGTGGCTATGCTTCAAAGGGGACATCGGATGCCCATTTTCCTCAAGTTGGTATGATTCTTATAGGGTCTTCTTGAAATGGTCCCAGTGGTCATGTAAAACAACACCCTTTTTTAAATTGTCAAAAACAGCTCTGTTCACAGCGATTCGTTTCGGTGCATATCTCTTGACATGATAATGAGCTTTGCTCACCCCACCCCTCTCTTCCGTGGAAGAGCAAAGGCGATTTGCAAATAATCATTAAAAACAAAATAGTGTGAAACTTACTACTTCTGGAGGTGCAGCTGGATCATGAACAATGGGTACTGATCCATCTTTGAGTTTTAACTTTTTAACAAAACTTGACTTGAATTGTTCCTCATTCAGAAAGTATAGGAGAAAATGATTTGCGCAGACATAAACGAATTTAGGAGTATTCGTTGGCGCATTACCATCAAAATCAAAAACGGATCCACTGCGTCCTTAGTGGAAAGGGGATCTCCACTGCATTTTAATTTTGTCTTTCCTGTAATGCCTGATAAAGTAGTATTTATTACCGGGGAAACCACTATACTTATCCCACTTCAACAGCGCCTCCTGCTGGCAGAGAATGAATTTGCATTTGCAAGTCTGTGGGAAATACTGGTGTCTGGCAGCAAACATAAACACAAAGCATGCTTCAGAACTGTTTTGAGAAGGTGCTTAAGTTTTGAGCCATGTATTATCACTATGAATTAGGCTACGACTACTACTACTAATACTATTTTGTACCCTGCAATAAACATTTACTCAAACTCTCTTTTATGAGATGAAGGGGAAAAAGAAAAGAAAATCGGCCAAAACATCGGCATCATATATTGGCCATTGGCTGCCCATGAGCCCATTTCCAGCTCCATGTTGATACTCTCTCCTCTTCAGTTTTCTATAGGGTTCAGGTCAGGGAACTGGGACGGCCATGGCAGAACCTTCGTTTTGTGCTCAGTGACTCATTTTGATGTAGATTGTGATGGTCTTTTTGGATCATTGTCCTTAATTATTGTTCTAATGGTGGAAATGAAAATGTTCAGTGCTTTAACTCTTTTTCCTTTTTTGGGGGGATTATTTTGGGCTATTTTCTTGACTTCATATTTTGTAAAACTCAACAATATGTTGCTGCACAACAGAACAATGTTCTTTTTTTCATTGTGATTGGTGATAAAGAGAATGTTGCCTTTGTTTTCCTTATATGTACACTCATTTTGTTTGGTTTTTATTGCAGCCCTTTTTCCGCTTCCATTGTTTTCCTTGGATTTTCTTCTCAGTTCCATAAAATTTTAAGCTTTTCTTGCTTCATTCCATGTTTTATAGGCAACATCTGTCATGCTAATTCAGATTAGCACAGTTGGTTTTAAATTAATCCAGTTTATTTTAGTTCAGGACTCCATAGTCCAGGAGTTACTGATCTGTACTTAACATGTTAACCTTCTCCCCCCATTTGGGGCCTCACAGGTGAAAATAACCTACCTAAATTAAAACGGTAACAGTTCCTGACAAAGTGTGCTACACAAACAAATTAGGTATCTTTGGAAAGAAGACACTCTAGGCTTTACTATCCATCATCCAGAGTTGATAATGCTGAAAAAGATAAGTTATAGACACTGACGTGCCTTGAAAAATATTTTTCCACACTGAATGTTTTTTTATTTCATATACAAATACATGAAATAAATCCTGGAGCAATCCAGAAAAGTAATGGATTGAACGCCACATGTCTCATCAGTTTATATTTCAAATTTGAAGAAGATACCATGAAAATGAGATTCCTGCAATATTTTTCCCCCTGTTTGAGGAAAAATAACCACCAAATGTATTGCAGAATTATACAAACTATTTTAGTCATTATACATATTCCTGCATAGTTTTTCAATTATAAAATAATAGACAGAATTTTAGACATTTATATAAGTGATTTATTTGAGCACTAAAAAATACAAAAATAATTATTTGAGTAATAAAAAAGGAAAAAAGAGAGAAAAAACATGCTTTGTATATAGTATGTATGTATATATTCTGATTGCCAGACATGAAGTGATATTGGCAGACATGGTCATACAGTCAGTAATCACACGCTGATGTGCGTCCATACAGATGATAATCAAACAGATGGGCCATATAATCAATAATAGCTGATCATTGAATCACAATGATAGCCGTCATAAGAGTCGGTAATAAACATGCTGATGTCCGTCCATACATATGATAATCATGCAGATATGGCCACATTCCCCACACAATACACACACACACATAAAAAATGTTGAATAAAAAAATAAATTTTATGGAAAAGGCAGATCGCTAAGTTACGCCCCGCTCAGATGACAGCAGAGACAGCGTGCGTCACTCAGGAGAGAGCGCAAAATTCAAATAAACTATATTCCGCTTTTCTGAGACTTTTTTTTCCGTGGACGGTCTCATTCTGTTTGTAAAACTGTATGCTACAGCACCGTGTTGTTTTTTTTACCACCAAGACGCTGTTTTTGAGCGTAATTTATTCCATAACAGACGCGAACAATAACTCTCCCGAAGAAATTAAATGTAAACAAAGGAATATTTATCCTTATTACAACGTTATTGTTTCGCTGGACTAAAAGTGCTCGCTGGGATGTTGTTCTGTGGACCCTTACCTTAACTAAATTGGGATTTCAGCAGTGGACGCATTTGTGGCTCGTTATTACAATAATAATGGTACGTACTGCTTTTTTATTCTGCATGTTTTGATGTGTACTGCTTACACAAATGTAGCAAATACATTCCTTATAAGCTTTCCATCAAAAAACAGCGATCTGTCGTCGATGCTTGAGGCTTAGACCTTCGGAATGATATATAGTTTGTCAAGATTAACTTTGTCCCGTTTCATTTATTCTATAAGAAAACAATGACACATGCAAACAAAGAGCGTTCAGTGCGCCGTCGCTCTGGTAAAGGTTAACAGGTTAATCTTTGTTTCAGAAAGCCACTTTTAAAACATTGATTAACTATTCCAGATTAAGCCTACTCTTCACTTAATTCAAACCCTGTCCGGGAAACCGCCCCGTAGACAAATACATATACTAACGTAACTAACTAACGTGACGTATTGTCAAGTATGGTGACCCATACTCGAAATTGGTGCTCTGCGTTTAACCCATCCAAGTGCACACACACAGCAGTGACTAGTGAACAAATGCACACACACACACACACACCGTGAACACACACCCGAAGCAGTGGGCAGCCATGCTGCAGCGCCCGGGGAGCAATTGGGGGTTCGGTGCCTTGCTCAAGGGCACCTCAGTCGTGGTATTGAGGGTGGAGAGAGCGCTGTACATTCACTCCCCCCACCTACAATCCCTGCCGGCCGGGGACTCGAACCCACAACCTTTCGATTACGAGTCCGACTCTCTAACCATTAGGCCACGACTTCCCCCATATAGATACGATTAGGAGCAAAAGAAAACAAAATGAGCATGGTGATAATGGTATCTATCATTATACAGAAGTATAGAGAGAATACAGCAGAATAGGGAGATAGTGTCAGGGTTGGGTAGGGATGAGGCGAGGACTCATATTGCAGGAGATGGTGGGCTTTTATTAATAGTAAAAATAAACAAAACAACAAAAAGTACCCCGAGGGGAAAAAGGCTGGGAAAAAGGCTGGCAACAAGGCTGGCGACACGGCTGGGCAGGACACGACAGGATACATACGATGACGATACCTGGCGTGGCGTCCAGTATTGGAAAGGTTACTTTGGAATTGTAATAGGTTACAGATTACAAATCTAAAATATAAGTAATGTAACTATTTCAATTACTTTGTTAAAGTAATATAACTGATTACATTTGATTACTTTTTGATTACTTTTCTAAATTTCCAATGTTTTCAACTGTTAATTATTTTCAAACATGTAAACCAGGAAGCGTTAACCTTACAGTACAACACTGACTTTCAAATTCCTCCATCACTTGAATTTATCACTTCATCACTTGAGATTACAATTATTTAATTACAGCACAGCCACCACATAATCAGACTTACTTTGAGGTTATTCTGAGGTTAAATAGAGATTTAAAATCATAAGAAGAAATATTTTAATTGCTATGATACGGTTTTTGAAGTCATATCGTTGCATTGTTATGACAGGAAACACTGGCATCTAACAATGGCTTGGAAAAAATTGTTAATCTTAAAAAATAAAGCATATACATAAACACAAATAGAAAAAAACAAACAACAAAAAAAACAGTTATCGAATAAGCATACTGTAACGGATCGGCCAGGCTCCACCACCACCCAATCACAGAGATCACTCACACCTGAGTTCTGAGCACCTGCACTTGTCACACATCCAATTACCCAATCACAAGCCAAGTACATAAGCACACACCTCAGTCACCATCATTGTCCGGTCTCGTACATATGAAGAGGAATCTCTGACTTAGTTCAGCATTCTATATGACTTAGATGTGTGACTTCCTCCTGTGTTCCTCCTTAGTGTTCTGTGTTTCCACGCTCTCTCCAGTCTCCATTCTTCTGAGGTGTGTGCTCCGTCTCTGTCTCTCCTGTTCTCCAGGTCATCTGTAAGGAAAGGATTTCAAGTTACTCTCTACACCGATCTCCAAGGAAGAAGTCTAAAGACTGTGATACTCACCAGTGCATCACCCCACTATCCGTCATGACTCCTCTGTGCTAAACAAAGATCATTGTGTTTACTTACCATCTGTGTCACGCCACTTCTGTTACACGTGTCCTAAACTCCTGAAACATTGGTGTCTCATATTTTAGAGCAATCACTGCAATTTATGACAGAAATCGAATAAATCTGTGTGTGTGTGTAAATTCAGATGTAACCCCTTTTGTAATCATTAACATTTTCGTAAGTACTTAATTTAGTTCCACTTCTTTTTTTTTCTCAGTAACTAACTGATTACAGTTACATTTTTTTTTACATTTATTTAGTTGCATGTAACTAGTTACTCCCCAACACTGCTGGTGTCCCTAATGAGGAACACCAAAAACAAGACAGGAACATGACATGACAACACAAGGCCAGCACAAACATGATGACAAAAGACCGTCACACACAACAACAGACAACACTGTAACACTCGGCCCTATCGGCTGAGGATACACAGGTTAAAACAAAGAATTGTTTAAAATATTTAAATGTTGGGTTAGCAGATTAAAGACAATAAGATGGCAGATATAAAACAACAGTATTGTATTTACACAAAACAATGAAAGAACTAAAACAACACGGTATAGATTGAGAACAGTCAGGCTGTTAAAAGAGTCTTCAGTTCATACCCTAATGCTGGTTTCACATTGCACACATAAGCAGAACGTAAGTGTAACCCGTTACACGCGATACCAATTTTGGGTTAACTCTTACAATGGACCAGTGAGCTCAAAAGATTCGGTTCGTCTGAGGAGAGAGATTATGCTGCAGCAGTGAAGAGACTCAGACAAGGTTAGAGGTAAGAACAAGATTTGATTTGTATTGCAACAGTAAAAAATAGAAAATAAAGTTACATTCACAAAAATTAAATTCAAAGACTCAAAAATGTTTGTACTCTGTGTTGATACGTTATACACCTTTTTCTTCCTTATAGGGTTTATGGCTGTTTCACCTTGTTGGTCAGTTGATATTTCTCCTTTCTTTTAACTCTTAGTTGATATTCAAGCTATTGTGGAAATTGTGAAAAGCATTTTGTACTGAAACATCTGATTAACTTTTCTTTCTTTTTTTTTTAATGACCCGATCTTAGGTTGTTTTTTAATTAGATCCTCCATTAGTCAACCTTTACCTTTAACCCATGCAATCAACACATGTAAAAAAAAAAGTAATAAACAAATAAAACAAAATTACATTTTCTCTGAATGAAATTTACTGACAAGAAATAACTCTGAGGAATGAAGAATCAGTTTATAAATTCAGTCAATTAATTGATGTTAGGCTCAGAAATTAAATGAATTGTGCAATTTCACTCCTACCAGTCAAAGATGAGCAAGTTCAGTTTCTGTGTTTGTCCGAAACCGGGAAGGATTCATGCAAGAGTTTCAAAGGATTCGTTTACAGGTGGCTCGCCAGTCCAACTCCACCATCGCAGATATAGGAAGAGTTGAGACAGTTCTGGAATAATTCACACATCAGTTGATTCATCCGGGGGAAATCCAGCAAGGGAACTCACATGGAACAAGAAAATGTAAGAAAAACTTGGTCTTGAGGACACAAGGCCACCACATTAGCATTCATTTACATACTCTGTGATAAATTGTCCCTCTATGTATTATTTCTCTTTAACAATAAATAAATTCTTCTTAATTGTCATGTACTTTCTTGTATATCTTTTTGTTTGTCATGCAATTTCACATTTATACTTCTTTCACATAAACAACAGCATTTTTGTTCACATTTCACACATTAAGGAATATTTGTCATTAATATTGCACCATTTGATAAAACACAATTAATTTGTATGGTATTGAAATGACAATCAATAAAGAAAACAAAAACATGAACTCACCAAGGAACTTATATACATGTACATCAAATGAACAAATGACATTTGCAGATGAAATGCGCTTCAAGACATCACTCTCATTTGCATTCAGCTTCTCTGTCCCTTGGTTAGAGATATATGCGCCACATGTTATATTAGCTTTGTGCTAACGCTTAGATTGCGTCATTAACATCGGGATAACACACAATGTGAACTTTCATATCGTTTACGCTTGTTTTAGCCGCTAATATTTTTTAGATATATCAGCATCATCATATAAACAATTTAAAGGGACTTTAAACAACTCTTACTTAATTTATCTCTTATTTTGGTGCATTGAATCTCCCAAAGCAGTATCTAGTGTCCGCTCGCATCAGAAGCTCACGAAGAAAAGAAAGATCTCCAACTCTCTGCTCTCTAAAGCCACGTTTACACTGTCAGTTAAATGTGACCCAATTCCGATTTTTTGCTCAAATGTGACACAGATTGGATCTGTTCTATGACAGTGTAAACAGGATAAAAACGCATGCATTCGGATATAGCGAGATCGGATTCAGGCCTCATTCATACGTGGAAATAAATCGGATATGTGCCAATGCGACTGTCATATAAACAGACAGATCGGATTTTCTGAGGCATCGCATTCTGTACGTCGTTAAAACTGCGACAATTTAGTACTTCGCCGCGGTTTAATGACGTCTAATGGGAAGTGCGTGTGGAAGCGCGGTAACGTTAAATTACAAACACAAGAAACATGGAGGAGGAAGGTGCAGGGCAGTGGTCGACGGCTGAAGTTACCTGCCTTCTCACCCTCTGGGGAGAAGAGTCAGTTCAAGATAAAAGGCTCGTACAGAAACAAATCTGTTTTCGAGGACATTTTGGCAGCATTGTCAGAGCAGGGCTACAGACGTTCCTGGCTCCAGTGTCAGCGAAAAGTTAAGTCCCTTAAATCTAAGTACAAGGAGGTGAAAGACCATAATAATAAAAGTGGTCATGGGCGAATCACATTTCCGTTTTACAAGCAAATGGATAGAATTTTAGGGGACAAGTCCAGCATCTTACCAAGAAATATTCTGGAAAGTTCCTGCGAAGAAGAGTCACTGGATGGGGAGGGCACGGATATTCCTACAGGTAGAATTTTCATGCTCACATTAATGTTTGCTAGCCTAGGTTGTCGTTTTGTCGCCAGATGATAAAATGTGCTGCGCTCATTGATGTTAGAGGTAATATTAACCTTATTCAACAGTCAAAAGTTTGAACAGATTTTTTTATATTTTTGAAAGAATTATCTTCTTCCTCCAAAGATCAGCGTTTGTCTGAAATAAAAAGCTTTTGGAACAGTATAAACTTTACCATTCAAAAGTAAATTATAGGAATTAATATTTGTATCATTTAGCAAGGATGCTTTGAATTGATCAAAAGCGATGATAAAGATATTTGAAATGTTACAAAAGAGTTCTATTTAATTTAACGGAGTGTCTATTTACACCAAGTGCAAATAGCCCATCTTGTTGGCAAAGGCTATTTACACTAACTCAGCCCACTAACGTGTGATTGGGTTAGTCAACATTAAAAAAAGAAGTAGTTCAACATCAGTTTCAGTGGCGTAGATGGTAAGGTGCATGCTTTTTGACGTGATCGACCGGAGTTCGAGCCCACCTTTTGCCCCCTTTTCAAATCTCATATCGCATCAGAAAGGCATTTATTTTCAATAAAAAATAAGGAAATAATCAAAAAGTTGAAAATAAAGTATCGGGTAGGGTTAGGGTAGGTGTAGGGAGGGCTTTATTGTCCCAATAAGGTGGCATCCATTTAATACATTTGAATTAAAATGATAATTTACACTCGTACGTTATTATTGCATACTGTTTTATAATGTACTACAATACTGAGGTGCAGATAATTGCCACTATTTGCAATAAGTAGTATAAATAGCAGAAAATCTTGCTATTTTAACAGTGTAAATAGAATCTATAGCTATTTTCACTTAATGTAAATAGAATCCATCGCTATTTACACTGAGTGTAAATAGCATCTATTGCTATTTGCACTTAGTGTAAATAGCGTCTATGGCTATTTACACTTAGTGCAAATAGCCGCTGCCTTAATTTAATTAGCTTTATTCATATATTACACATCCAAAATTGACCTATTAATAAATCGCACTGTTCTCTGATGTTCTATTTTTTACTTTTATGTGACAAGAATGGATTTGTTTTTATTCAGATGATCCTCATGATACATCTCATGATCCTCATGATTCTCCTGGGACCTCGTTCAGTGACTCAACCCCTTCAAGTGACAATAGGCCTACCTCTTGCATCAAAGAAGCATCTGTGCATGCCAGCAGGAAGCTTTTAACTGGTAGGGGTTGACTGTTTTACCAGTCCTTGTGTGTACAATTTACAAATAATTGTTTCAGTGGTTAAGTGGAAAAAGTAAAAAAAAAGTAACCCATAAAAAAATATAGTTGATGTCATAATTTCCTCTAAACATAAAATCTGTTTTTTTACAGGTCCGTCTAAAACCCGGAGAAAACAGAAAAACAAGATTAAATCAACAATGGAGCTGTTTGCACAGAAGATTGACAGTACTCTAACCCAGACGGATGACACAGAGCTTCAGCTCAAAATTCAGGCTGCACAGCATGCCCATGAGTTACGTATGATGAGCATGTTGACCCAGTTCCTCGCCAGCAGACCTCCTGTCCAAAGGTCATTGCCAGATCAACACACACGCCCACCTCCGTTCTACCCAGATCAACTCCACCTTTCCACCCAGATTATACTAATGCTCATCACTTCAACAAAGATCACACACGTCCTCCTCCCCTCCACCCAGATTATACCCACACTGCACCTTATCACCCAGATCAAACACGCACAACAGTTGCACCTCACCAAAGTGAATCTACCAACTTTCATACCTGGTATGAAGGTTATGTTTCTACTGGGTCCTCTCATCATTCACACCCTCAGACACACATCCCTTCCTCTCACCATGATGCCCAACCTTCGACCACTTAGCAGGGCCACACATACTCTCAGCCCATCGTTTCTGCTCAGTCAAGGCCAGGTAGCCCCCAACAGTCTTCAGCATCAGCCCCCACACCCACAACTGATATTGTTTTGAAAGAATAATCTAGCAGTTAAGTGAAGTGAAGTGACATACTGCCAATTCACAAGTTCACACTTACATATATTTAGCACGAGTAAGGTAATGCGTATTTGGCATGTATAGTAATGCGTAGTTGGCATGCTGTCCTGGGGAAGGGCTCCGGGCTCAGGAATGGCCCGAACCCAGAGCACCCCCCGTAGTGTGGTGAGAACTCTAGTGATACCTTCTTTGCGTGGAGAAGGGGTGGAGGAGGGATGCTGATTATCCGTCGAGTGAACAGAGGTATGTCAGCTGTATTTATAGCCGGACATTGATTAACTGGAGTGGGAACCTCCTGTGTTAACCTGTTAACCTTATCCCCCATTGTGGGCCTCACAGGTGAAAATAACCTACCTAAATTAAAATGGTAACAGTTCCTGACAAAGTGTGCTACACAAACAAATTAGGTATCTTTGGAAAGAAGACACTCTGGGCTTTACTATCTATCATCCAGAGTTGATAATGCTCAAAAAGATAAAAAGTTATAGACACTGACGTGCCTTGAAAAATATTTTTCCACACTGAATGTTTTTTTTATTTCATATACAAATACATGAAATAAGTCCTGGAGCAATCCAGAAAACTAATGGATCGAAAGCCACATGTCTCATGAGTTCATATTGCAAATTTGAAGAAGATACCATGAAAAATGAGATTCCTGCAATATTTTTTCGGAAACTATTTATAGTCCTCCCAGCCCCTCTGTTTGAGGAAAAATAACCACCAAATGGATTGCAGAATTATACAAACTATTTTAGTCATTATACATATTCCTGCATAGTTTTTCAACTATAAAATAATATACTTTTTTTTAAAAGATTTTTTTGAGCACTAAAAAATACAAAAATAATTATTTGAGTAATAAAAAAGGAAAAAAAATAGAAAAAAATTGCTTTGTATATAGTATGTATACTGAAGTATTCTGATTGCCAGACATGGTCATACAGTCAGTAATCGCACGCTGATGTGCTTCCATTCAGATGATAATCATACGGATGGGCCATATAATCAATAATAGCTGATCATTGAATCACAATGATAGCCGTCATAGAGTCGGTAATAAACACGCTGAGGTCCGTCCATACATATTATAATCATGCAGATATGGCCACATTCCCCACACAATACACACACACACACATATAAAAAATGTAGAAGGAAAAAAAAAAAATATATGTAAAAAGCAGATCGCTAAGTTATGCCCCGCTCAGATGACAGCTGCGTCATAGCCTGCGTCACGCTTTCAGGAGGGAGCGCCAAATTCAAATAATCTATATTCCGCTTTTCTGAGACTTTTTTTCCCGTGGGCGGTCTCATTCTGTTTGTAAAACTGTATGCTACAGCACCGTGTTGTTTTATTACCACCAAGACGCTGTTTTTGAGTGTAATTTATTCCATAACAGACGCGAACAATAACTCTCCCGAAGAAATGAAACGTAAACAAAGGAATAATCATCCTTATTACAACGTTATTGTTTCGCTGGACTAAAAGTGCTCGCTGGGATGTTGTTCTGTGGACCCTTACGTCTCTAACTAAACTGGGATTTCAGCAGTGGACGCGTTTGTGGTTCGTTATTACAGTGATAAAGGTACGTACGGCTTTTTTATTCTGCCTGTTTTGATGTGTACTGCTTACACAAATGTAGCAAATACATTCCTTATAAGCTTTCCATCGAAAAACAGCGATCTGTCGTCGATGCTTGACGCTTAGACCTTCAGAATGATATATAGTTTGTCAAGATTAATGATATTCTTTCACGTTAAATTCATTCATAAACATTAAACTAGTGGGGAAAAAAACGCTTCAGCGCTCCTCCCGAACCTTGTTAATAAAACATAATTTCACGAGTTCACATTTACATATATTTAGCACGAGTATGGTAATGGGTATTTGGCGTGTATAGTAATGCGTAGTTGGCGTGCTGTCCTGGGGAAGGGCTCCGGGCTCAGGAATGGCCCGAACCCAGAGCACGGGAGCTAGTTTTGAGAATCGCTTGTATGATAGGTAAAATTTGCGTGCTCCGTGGGAGCGATTTGGCATAGGATGGGTAGGCTCGACCGGCCGCTGGTGGATTGCGTGGTTGGTGCTCGGTCGGGAGGGCTCGAACCAATGCTTGACAGTGTGCTCACTGGGTTGGAACGGGTGAGCCCTACCGGCCGATGGAGGAGGAGCAGCGTCATTGTGGCCTTGACCAGGGGGGCCCGCGTTGCCTTGAGTGGAGCAGCTCACGGAATCAGCGTGCGGGCCCTGCTAGCCGTTAGCCCCTGCTAATCAGAGGACAGAGAGCAGGTAGCTGACCGAGAGAGCCCATGAAGCCTCCGGATGTCGGACGAGTGGGTCCTATCGGCCTGACAAGATAAAAAGAGTTTGGGACACCCGGCAAGGACGCTCTCGCGACATCCGACGGGAGATCAAGACTCACGACATCGGATGGATGAGCCTCACCTGCGGGCGTCGAGTATAGGAGCCCAGCTGGGAGAACTCTCGCCGACGTCTGACGTGAGATCAAGACTCGCTGTGTCAGACGGGTAAGTCTCGCCGGGCGGATAGGGAGAAAAGGAAAACCGGTACTGGGAGGGCTCTCGCAGCATCCGATGGGGAGATCAAGACTCGAGACATCGAATGGGTAAGCCTCGCCAGGCAGGGTAAAAGGTTTTGGCTGAGAGGTTCGGACAGCGTTCGGCGGGCGGGACGAGACCCTTGGCATCAAACGGCTGGGCCTCGCTGACCGTTGGACGGAAGGTTAAGTAGGGCGGCCGGGAGACTCTCGCCGACGTCCGACGGGAGATCAAGACTCGCTGTGTCGGACGGGTAAGTCTCGCCGACCGTCAAAGGATAGAGTAGTTTAGTGTAGCTGGGAAGCTCTCGCCGTCGGCCGACGGGAGATCAAGACTCGCTGTGTCGGACGGGTAAGCTTCGCTGAGCGTGGGACTTGAAAAGGTAAGGTTGTCTGGCCGGGAGGCTCTCGCCAGCATCTGATGGGAGATCAAGACTCACAGCATCGGACAGGTAAGACAGAAAGGTAAAGATGCGTGGTCGGGAGGCTCTTACTGACGTCCGACGGGAGATCAAGACTCGCTGTGTCGGATGGGTAAGCCTCGCCAGCCCTAGGATGGAAAAGGTAAGGTTTGTCTGACCGGGAGGCTTTCGCGGCATCCGATGGGAGATCAATACTCACTGCGTCGGAATGGTTAAGCCTCACCGGTGGCAGACTGAAGGCCAAGATTGCTTGGCCGGAAAGCTGCTTTAGAATTTTTGACAGTGGTTTGATACTCACGGCGCAAGTAGGCCAAACGTCACCGGTATTGCAAGAGAAACAAATTCTGAAAGCTCTTGTATTTGACGGGAGATCAAGACTCACGGTGTCAGTTGGGAAAGAGTTGCCGAGTGAAGGTCGGGAGGGCAAAGTTATGTGATCGGGAGGCTCTCGCCGACGTCCGATTTGAGGTCAATACTCGCTGCATCGGACGGGTAAGTCTCACCGAACGTAAAAATGGAAAAAGTTAGGGTTGTCTGACCGGGAGGCTCTCGCGGCATCCGATGGGAGATCAATACTCACTGCATCGGATGGTTAGGCCTCGCCGGTGGCAGACTGAAAGCCAAGATTACTTGGCCGGAAAGCTGCTTTGGCGTTTTGACGGTGGTTCTCTCACCGTTTTGACGGTGGATACTCACGGTGCAAGTAGGCAAAACGTCACCGGTATTGAAAGAGAAACGTATTCTGAAAGCTCTTGTCGTATTTGACGGGAGATCAAGACTCGCGGCGTCGGTCGGGAATACGTCGCCGAGCGAAGGGCAAAGTTTATGTGGTCGGGAGACTCTCGTGGCATCCGATGGGAGATCAATACTCGCTGCATCGGATGGTTAAGCCTCGCTCGTAGGCTGACTGAAAAGCCAAGATTGCTTGACTGGACGGCTGTTGAAGCATTTGATGGGGGTTCGATACTCGTGGCGCCGGACGGGTTTGCTCGACCGGGAGGCTCGAGCCAGCATCCGACAGGAGGTCAATACTCACGGTGTCGGATAGGTAAGCCTCGCCGAGGGTTGAAAGAAAACCATCTTCGGAACGTTCTTGACGCATTCGACAGGAGTTCAATACTCGCGGCATCGGATGGATAAGATTAGCTGGTAGTCGGCCGGAGAAGCAAGGTTGCTCGACCGGGAGGCTCTCGCCGGCATTTGACGGGAGATCAATACTCGCGGCGTTGGATGGGCAAGCCTCGCCGAAACGTAGGACGGAAGGGTAAAGTTGTGTGGTCGGGAGGCTCTCGCTGACGTCCGACTGGAGATCAAGACTCGCGGCGTCGGACGGGTAAGCCTCGCCGACCGTGGGATGGAAAAGGTTAGGGTTGTCTGGCCGGGAGGTTCTTGCGGCATCCGACGGGAGATCAATACTCACTGTGTTGGATGGTTGAGCCTCGCCGGTAGAACGACTAAAGGGCACAGGTTGCTTGACCGAGAGGCTGTTGTAGCGTTTGACGGGAGTTCAATACTCAAGGCACGAGCGGGTAGGCAGCGCCGGTTGTTGAAAGACAAACATACAGGTCCTTCTCAAAAAATTAGCATATTGTGATAAAGTTCATTATTTTCTGTAATGTACTGATAAACATTAGACTTTCATATATTTTAGATTCATTACAACACAACTGAAGTAGTTCAAGCCTTTTATTGTTTTAATATTGATGATTTTGGCATACAGCTCATGAAAACCCAAAATTCCAAAATCTCAAAAAATTAGCATATCATGAAAAGGTTCTCTAAACGAGCTATTAACCTAATGATCTGAATCAACTAATTAACTCTAAACACCTGCAAAAGATTCCTGAGGCTTTTAAAAACTCCCAGCCTGGTTCATTACTCAAAACCGCAATCATGGGTAAGACTGCCGACCTGACTGCTGTCCAGAAGGCCATCATTGACACCCTCAAGCAAGAGGGTAAGACACAGAAAGACATTTCTGAACGAATAGGCTGTTCCCAGAGTGCTGTATCAAGGCACCTCAGTGGGAAGTCTGTGGGAAGGAAAAAGTGTGGCAGAAAACGCAGCACAACGAGAAGAGGTGACCGGACCCTGAGGAAGATTGTGGAGAAGGACCGATTCCAGACCTTGGGGGACCTGCGGAAGCAGTGGACTGAGTCTGGAGTAGAAACATCCAGAGCCACCGTGTACAGGCGTGTGCAGGAAATGGGCTACAGGTGCCGCATTCCCCAGGTCAAGCCACTTTTGAACCAGAAACAGCGGCAGAAGCGCCTGACCTGGGCTACAGAGAAGCAGCACTGGACTGTTGGCTGAGTGGTCCAAAGTACTTTTTTCGGATGAAAGCAGATTTTGCATGTCATTCCGAAATCAAGGTGCCAGAGTCTGGAGGAAGACTGGGGAGAGGGAAATGCCAAAATGCCTGAAGTCCAGTGTCAAGTACCCACAGTCAGTGATGCTGGTGTTGGTCCACTGTGTTTTATCAAGGGCAGGGTCAATGCAGCTAGCTATCAGGAGATTTTGGAGCACTTCGTGCTTCCATCTGCTGAAAAGCTTTATGGAGATGAAGATTTCATTTTTCAGCACGACCTGGCACCTGTTCACAGTGCCAAAACCACTGGTAAATGGTTTACTGACCATGGTATTACTGTGCTCAATTGGCCTGCCAACTCTCCTGACCTGAACCCCATAGAGAATCTGTGGGATATTGTGAAGAGAAAGTTGAGAGACGCAAGACCCAACACTCTGGATGAGCTTAAGGCCGCTATCGAAGCATCCTGGGCCTCCATAACACCTCAGCAGTGCCACAGGCTGATTGCCTCCATGCCACGCCGCATTGAAGCAGTCATTTCTGCAAAAGGATTCCCGACCAAGTATTGAGTGCATAACTGAACATAATTATTTGAAGGTTGACTTTTTTTGTATTAAAAACACTTTTCTTTTATTGGTCGGATGAAATATGCTAATTTTTTGAGATAGGAATTTTGGGTTTTCATGAGCTGTATGCCAAAATCATCCATATTAAAACAATAAAAGGCTTGAACTACTTAAGTTGTGTTGTAATGAATCTAAAATATATGAAAGTCTAATGTTTATCAGTACATTACAGAAAATAATGAACTTTATCACAATATGCTAATTTTTTGAGAAGGACCTGTATTCGGAAGGTTCTTGGGAGTTACGTTCGATGGGAGATCAATACTCGCAGCATTGGACAGATAAGCGCTCGACCGGGAGGCTCTCGCCGGCATTTGATAGGAATTCAATAATCAAAGCGTCAGATGGGTGAGCCTTGCCGGTAGTCGACAGAGAAACGTATATGCTCCACCGGGAGCGCTCTTGGAGCATCTGACGGAGAGTTCGATACTCAGGATAATTTGAGTCGACTAAAAGGGGAGACGCTATGAGGATTACTTGCGCAAATGTAAACAAATCCAATAAGCTACTTCTGATGACGTCAAATCTTGGTTCTACTTGCGTTCGAAAGTTAAGCATACGACAAAATAGGACTTCCTGTGCTAGCGTAGCCCAAATAAATGCCATGGATGGATAGGCGTGGCTTTGGAAGCGAAGGTGATGTCAACTTTTGACAGCCAGGCGCTGAGACCCATGATTTTATCAAATGGATTGCCTGATCAATGTCCTACTACTGTGAGAAAATCGTAGAGAGGAAATCGAGGCGTTTATGCTTGAAACGGGGAGTTATGCAGAGCTGATAGATCGATTAGAATGCATTTCTTACCCTGGAAATTTTCATAGCAGCCACACCGATGGGCTAATGCGGAGAAGGTGATCATTGAAAAGGCTGATCATGAACCCTTGTTTAATTGCTCCGCCTATAGAGGAAAAGCTGAACAGATTATAACAGTGAAACAGCTGAACGTAATGAAAAACTCAGAAAAAAAAATGGCGACTTTTGATGTCCACGTTCAATGACTTATGATTGTTACTGCATTTCTATCATGAAGAAATGGCCGAATATTAAAGATTAAGTGGACATTTAAATTAAGAGTTGTTTAGCCGAATGGGGATTAGATCACACAGTGACAATTAGATGATTGTCGGGCTATTTGAGTCCTCTGTAGGCTTTGATGAAATGCGTATGCATGTTTGATTATATTGTTTGATACATTTTATTAAGTTAGTTCAACGGAACCATAAGTTACTTACTTTTGATACTTTATTCAACACGATTATGGCCTATTGTGGCCTGCAATGCATCTGTTACCCAATTGCTTGTTAGTGATGGCCTTGGATGAGGGGTCTATGCCCGCACATGCCTGGGTCCGTACTCGGATGTTGTAAGCCACTAGCGGTGGCTCCGAGGCAACAGCATTTGGTGGGACGGGCAGTGATGTTGGCGTCATATGGTGCTTGCTTCGCCTGCCATAGCTATAAGCCATGGGAAGAGAGTCCTGAATAATTTGAGAAGCCTGCTCTGCTAGCGGAGGTAGCCTCACGCTAGTGTCTGCTTCGTGAGCTGGAGGCCACTGAAAAACAAAAGAAAGGGGGTTATTAGTTTCTATAGAAAAGGCTCCTGCGGGAGCAGTCACTGCTGCGGCAGTGGAGAAATATAGAAAAGGCTCCTGTGGGAGCAGTCACTGCAGCGGCAGTGGGGAAATACAGATAGGGCTCCTGCGGCAGCAGTCACTGCCGCGGCAGTGGAGGAAAAAAAAGGCTCCTGCGGGAGCAGTCACTGCAGCGGCAGTGGGGAAATACAGATAGGGCTCCTGCGGGAGCAGCCACGAAAAGTGGTTTGAGACTTTTAGCTGCACATGCTGGAATGTCCAGGTAGCCTTGCCGATTTAGCCATTTTTTTGCACTAGCCTAGTAACTTGTTTACCGAGCCATTTTTTTTTTTTTTCCCCTTTAAATCACACATGGAAAAATATTGGAACCGCTAGCCAGCCAAGTGGCAACTTACACTTTGGGAGAGGTGCCTAGCAGTACACACTTCACATATGAATTAAGATGCAGTTGTGCTTGTTGCCTTAATTTTGGTTTGTACCTATGATTGTTAATCATTTACTGTTGGTCCACTGTGAAATTCTCTCTTTTCCACTGTTGGTTTTAACCATAAAACAAATTAATCTTATCCATCTCATGTCCATTTATTGAAATGCAATGTGTAAATTAATTATGGGTAAAAAGCTGGTGAAAAATAATGAAAGTTTGAGTAATTCCAGTGTGTATCCTGAGCACTTGTGTCATGGTTACATAGTGACATTAACATCCAATGACGTCTTTTAACAACTTTGATCAACAAATTACTTGCCTTTAGCGATTTTACCTGAGAATTATTTGGCAATACTGGTGGTTGCGCCGCTAGCGGAAGCCGCCTCGCGCCAGCATCTGGAGGCAGAAGCTAGTGGCCCGGCTGCATACGGCGCTGCGGTCAGGAGAGCCGTGGTGAAGGCTGAGCCGAAGCGGGAAGCGAGTGAGCTTTATTGCGGTGAGAACTGGGGGCGCGGCCCAGGCTCGTTGAAGGCCTGCTGCTGCGACACGACGCTCGTGGAAATGACGGTGGTGCCGAGAAAGGCGAGTTTGCAGCTTTTCTCGATCTATTACCGCCTTGGCGGCTGGAGTGGATTTAGGAGTGAGGGTGGTTTGTGCGGTGAAGAGTAGATTGTGTAAAATCCGCCTGTTTACTCTCCGCGAGGACGCTGCGTCGGAATTAATCAGCGATTGCCACAGGCTTAAATACGAACCACTTTCCGATCGGAGGGATTGTTGGCATGGACATTTGCATCCGAATGACAAGAGGACGGAAGCGACGCCAGTGGAGGCGAGGTAGCCTCGGCGTCAAGCAGAGAGCAGCGGCCG
Organism: Barbus barbus; assembly: GCF_936440315.1. Classification (NCBI taxonomy): domain Eukaryota; kingdom Metazoa; phylum Chordata; class Actinopteri; order Cypriniformes; family Cyprinidae; genus Barbus; species Barbus barbus. Next base: position 18,683,094 of record NC_136736.1, on the reverse strand, counting down.
CAGCAAAGCACTGGAGCTCGGCGGCCGTGTCTGGCAGAGAAAGACCGATCATGGGGCCGGCAGATTGGCCGTAGGATCCGAAAAAATCGTCAGTATATGTCTCGTTGTTTGGACGGGACGCGTTGAGTCTGAGATGTCGTGGTAAAAGGTGCAAACCGAATGCTGATTATCCGTCGAGTGAACAGAGGTATGTCAGCTGTATTTATAGCCGGACATTGATTAACTGTAGGGGGAACCTCCTGTGTTAATTAGGCTAAGTGTCTGACGCGCTCCTCCCGAACCTTGTTAATAAAACATCATGTATGGTGACCCATACTCGGAATTTATGCTCTGCATTTAACCCATCCAACGTGCACACACACCAGTGAACACACACCCGGAGCAGTGGGCAGCCATTTATGCTGCAGCGCCCGGGGAGCAGTTGGTGGTTCGGTGCCTTGCTCAAGGGCACCTCAGTCATGGTATTGAGGGTGGATTTTAGCGCTGGACATTCACTCCCCCCACCTACAATCCCTGCCGGCCCGAGACTCGAACCTGCAACCTTTAGATTACGAGTCTGACTCTCTAACCATTAGGCCACGACTTCCTCAAAGGCTAAGAACTCCATGTTGTTTGTTTTCTCAGCTGTTCATACTTTTGAAAAGGGATGGGCAAAAACCTGCTTCCCATTTTATATTTACCAGTACTCAGCGAATTGAATGTTCAGAATGGATTTTTGTTTCACCATTGTTATGTGTAGCCAATGTTCATTTGAGCTATCTCAGGTTAACTAAAGGAGTTTAGCTTTGTTTTGATCTCTTGTGTCTTGAATGCAATTGTCACTTTCATATTTCAACATTTGACCTAGATATGAATACAGTTTAAATAAATACATGTTCAGCAAGAATAAATGTGGTCTTACTTTTATTTACACACAATAAATTGGTAATTTGAGTGGTATTTGAACACCACCACAACAATGTAAAAGTATCAAAAACAATAACAAATATTTGCAAGGCATTCATACATTCTTATGTCGGCGTATTGCCATGTTCAGAGCTGTGCAGCAAAATGCTGGGTTAGTGCCTCCTGAACTCTCCATGGTTGAGTGTCAGAACCCACTGGGTCACCATCCTCACCTGCTTCAGGAGGGCCAGCTGCAGGGAGGTCCTCACCAAATGCTTCATTGTGCTGCTCACAAATGTTATGCAGTGTGCAACAGGCAACGATAACGGTAGGGACCAAAGCTATGTCAACATCAAGACGTTTGGATAGACATCGCCATCTGCCCTTCAAGCGACCAATGCACATTCCACAGTCATTCTAGCCCTGCTTAGCCTCAGATTGAAGTAGCGCTGGTCTTCAGTTAGGTTTCCCGTATCAGGGTAACCCTTCATGAGCCATGCCCTTAGTGGGTAGGCTGGATCTCCTTGCAGCATGATGGGCACCTGTGTTCCTTGGATCTCATCTGTGATCTGAGTGAAAATATCAGAAAATGTCTTAACTGCAGGCAATGTATAGATCATGAATATTAACAATTCATGTTCATGTTTTTAATGTATTTTAGCACATAAACAACCAAATTAAATTATGATATCTGTAGCATATGAAGATCATGATCTAAATCCTAATAGAAATTTGAAGTGTCATATAAAAATGATAAAAATACTGAATTGTGTTTTAGATAGTTAGAACATCAGAATAAGTCTGTCACTGCATGTATGGAAAAGTAACTCACATTGGGAAAGAGCAGTCCGCTTTCTGCCTTATCATAAATGTCAGAGTTCCTGAGGACTCTGGAGTCATTAACACTTCCAGGCCATCCAACATTGATGTTTGTGAAACTATTGAGATGAAAAGTTAGGCACAGATAATATACCTGGATAGGCAATGCTAAGGAAGATAGCTAAATGTACATGTAAGGATGTTAGGATGCTGCTTAGCAGATGACAATATATTTCACCATGATGTGTAATTAATTTTAAATGCTGTACTAGAGAGGATGTAGTGCACGTTGTGTCAGAATATTTGATTTATTGCCCCTCATAAAAATTCCACCCCCCCCACCCATAACTGGACACCTGTTTGGGCACCTGTTTTGTACACCCCCACCCCGTCTAAGTGACCATCTGGTTATTCACCTCAGTGAACTTAAGGAATTTATGACAACGTGTGTGGGGGGGGGGGGGGGGGCAATGTTATATGGTTTAAACTTTAAATGGTGAAATTGTGTTAAATGGGGTAAAGGGATATTTTTTGTTAAAGTGTTTTCACATATATATCAAGAAAAAAGATCAAACATGTACGTAAAACGTACAAAGACTGTTTTTTTCCCTACAAGTCGAGACGTGCTAGTGTTGTTAAAACAGGAAAAACATAGAAAATAAAACAAAAAACCATTAGATACACTAGTTTTTTCTATCATTAGAATTTAAAATTAGTTAGTTTGGCGAAGTTAAAAAGAAGGAGATGTGAGCGCGTTCGTTTATCTAAAACAATAAGATATATTTATCAAAATCTATGTTGTGGTTTTTAAAAAATGTTTTGAGTTTATAACAGATACGAAGTTAAATGATATAGAATTGTTTTATCTTACCGTGATGTGAAATAAAAATATCAGACCGTTAAACAATAGTATAAGATACTTGTAAAAATCTTGTGACATTACAATTTAAAAGCTAACTTTTGTCCCAACTTAGAAAATTAAAAGAGCAATCTATTTTACGCAGCGTCCGTTATATAACCTCTCGCTTCTGTGTCAGACTCAGAATGAGCTTACGAGCGCTGTCAGGCCACACCTACATCACCGCCCCCCTGACACGGGCGTAGCGATAGCGCCCCCAGTTGTAACGGCGGGTTTAAAAAGGCGAACTGAGGATAACTTATCTTCACCTAGACACAAAATACAAACATCTGTTTTACGAATAGGAAAAACTGAAAAATTATTCTTCAATGGCTGAGCCATCATCACCTAAAACCCCCGAAAAGTCCGTTGTGGATGCTATGGATGATCTCCCTCTAGCGCCTATGAAGATAAAACACGGGCCGTGTTTGACCAAATTCCTCCAAGAACCTTTCGATAATGTTAAGCGTGAGTTTCATTTATCCGGTAATCGCATATGCTGTTACAACTTTGACAAGACCAACAGGGAGGTCAGGCTGAGCACCGTGGACACCGATGTAAGATTCACGTACGACACCAGCGATGACCCCGAACTGTTTTTCACAGTAAAAGACTGGTGTTTATTTTACAACTATGTTTGGTGTGATTTAAAAGACGGATGCAATGACCCTCTATTCATAGGGGAATGGAACGGTGTCACACCTAGAATGCGATACAGAGTGTTATGGGATCATGTTAATAAACATTGATTACAATGATTAAAATGATTACATCTACATACTTTGTAGCGATACCACAGAAGGTCTGCCTGAATGCGTTTGGCCGATATCTGAAGAGGACCATCTCAAATACTATAACATTAAATTCTTGTTTCAATGGAAAGATGGGCCTGCATTAGAAGACATATTCGGAAAGATTGACAAACTGTTTAAGTGGTGCGACGCGTTTGATAGATACAACAACATAAAAGTGAAATTGTTTCACCCTGAATGGTGTGTGACCAGTCGGAGAGACGTTCACGTAGCACCGCCTACATTCTACAACCATTAAAAACAGACCCCCGGCAGGACTCTCAGAGGAAATAAGCTTCAACCACTAACGACAGCAACATGTCCCAAGAAAACGTTTCAAGGGCAACTAGTTGTGTATGCGATGACACATGACGCATGTGCCGCATGGACGTCTACGGACAACATCGCCTGGTTGGACAAATTTTGTAAAGAACTGGGATACCATAACCTTGCATTCTTGGCGAAGTACGGACCGTCTCAATCTGCAGCGGACGATGCTACAACCTCTGATACTGTCTCGGACAACGTCGACGGATGTATCGGTGTAACTGGTTATAAAATCATTAAAGCTGTTGTCGGGATCATTCTGGAACATCTGGTAGACAGACAGTTAAAAAAAGATTGTTATGGCTGTACGGTGGATCATCCATCGCAAACGCAACATTCATGTCTCTATGAGGCTCCTGCGTACTATTTTCTTGGGTGTTTTAAAGAACTAAGGGATAAAGTGGGTAAACCTGATCTAAAACGCATTCTGTCCTGAACATTGAAACTGTTTGGTTTATCACCACACCTCCAAAGGATTCAGGGCGTTGTCGATGCTGTTCTGTGTGAGCTCAGGGATGAAATATTCATAGTTGGAGGATTGGCTGAACTCAGGACAACGCTTGTGAACGAAACCTGCGAACAGGCTGTTTATGATGCTGTTGACAACTGGAAGAAAAGTGCACCGGCAGATTCTGACTAACTGGGAACATGGGAAACCTCTGCAACACGACCTGTCTGACAAAACTCTTATTTAAACAACAAATTAAGAGAGAAATAATACATTTATTGTATAAGATTATTGATGATGAGAGTGATTGTTATGTGGATAATAAATGTTTAATGAAATTAAAAAATCTAATGAGTATTGTACGATGTATGTCGGATGAGTGGGGCATTATGACACGTCAATGTATTGCAAAGGGTTATGATATCCACACGACTGTTAAAAACATTCTTGAAATTATGTCTGAATATGAAGAAAGTCTTAAAATTGGTAACATTTTGTGTCTTTGTACTTATGTAACCGATGTGTGTGTGATGACGTTGTCAAGAAAAGAAGCGACGGATGTGTGTAAAATTATTGATGTATTAACCGAATATATGATTGAGAAAAATATTGTAATGTGTGTGAAATTCCTTCAATATCTAGATGTTGTGTAACCAATCATATTTAATGTTTGACTATCACTTCTACATCTGTTGTAAATAAAAATCATTGACACTAACAGCGTTTGTCATTATTTTCTGAAAAACACTGGAGTAAGATCTCTGAATTAATAAAACAAGTGTACTACAATTCTTCAGATCCAGGATCTTTGGGGGGTAAAGCACGGTTAAAACACGGGAGTGTTACAGGAATACGGATTAGCTCTGAAGGATAAAGAAGAGACGCATTGGTTAGCATCTCAGGATGCCTATACATTACACAGAACTGCACCTGTCAAATACAAGCGCAATAGGCTAGTGGTGTACGGGAAAGAGGCACAGTTTCAAGCAGACCTGGTTGATATGTCTGCTGAATGTCACTTCACTTATTCGAAAGAAAACTATAATATAAAATTTTTACTAACGTGTATAGATATCTTTAGTAAGTATGAAGTGAAGTGACATACTGCCAAGTATGGTGACCCATACTCGGAATTCGTGCTCTGCATTTAACCCATCCGACGTGCACACACACAGCAGTGAACACACACCCGGAGCAGTGGGCAGCCATTTATGCTGCAGCGCCCGGGGAGCAGTTGGGGGTTTGGTGCCTTGCTCAAGGGCACCTCAGTCGTGGTATTGAGGGTGGAGAGAGCGCTGGACATTTACAAACATATTTACAAAGAACGATGTTAAAAAGTCAAGCACGCGCTAGCATCAAGAGCTGGTGAATTAAACCCACTTCCGATGGGGCTATTAGGTTGTGACGTAACCACAAGCTTCTTTTTAACTCTTCGCTTTTTCAACGGTGTGGGTATCTTTGGCGACATCTGCTGGCTATGTGTGAACGATTTTCTTTTAACCACCTCGACCGCACGTTTAACTTGCAGATTGCTTATAGTTGAAAACGGTATATTTAAAACAGCAAAGGCGTCCAGAAATTTGCTCCAACCACGAGGTCTGTATTCATCACGGATCGTATGAGGAGCTGTTATACTTTTAACCAAATCCAATATGTGTGATCCTGCGATTACATGACCTTTAAACACAAACTCTCCAGATTCTGTCCATGAAGACAACTGTTTAGCATTAGACATTTTATTCAAAATGAATTTTATGTTTTTTAAACTCCTTTGTGGTACATTGTTTAAGATTTCGTTGACGATTTGATTAGATTAGATTAGATTCAACTTTATTGTCATTGCACATGTAAGGTACAGGGCAACGAAATGCAGTTAGCATCTAACCAGAAGTGCAATAAGCAGAGGTACAGGATATACAGTGCCTACAATATGTTACATATGTACAGAATATACAGATAAGGCAGTAGTACTATGGACAATTTACAAATTTTTAAATACTATCAGTATGATATACAGATGGGTGATATGAACATACTATACAGATGGATTGTACAGTAAATGTATGTACACTATGAGCAAAAACTATGAATATAATTACAAATGGATATGAATAAGCTATACATTAAGATATATAAATACTAGTGCAATGAACATTGAAAGTAAATAGAAATAAAAATTTCCAGTGCATAGTACTCAGTGTGTGGATGTTTTTTTTTTTTTTTTTTTTTTTTTTAACCGATTTAACTATGGGGAGGGGTGAAGAGTTTGCGGTGGTGTGTGAGGGGGGTATCATTGGGAAGAGTTTAGTAGGGAAACAGCTGTAGGGAAAAAGCTGTTCCTGAGTCTGCTTGTCCTTGTTCGGAGGCTTCTGAAGCGCCTCCCAGAGGGCAGTAAGTTAAACAGTTTATGGTCAGGGTGAGAGGAGTCCTTAAGAATGCCGCGAGCTCGACGTAAACAGCGTTTTCTCTGGACGTCCTCAATGGCAGGAAGTGGTGTCCCTGTGATGCGTTGGGCGGTTTTCACCACCCTCTGCAGTGCCTTGCGGTCAGCAACTGTGCAGTTCCCATACCAGACTGTGATGCAGTTGGTCAGGATGCTTTCAATCGCACACCGGTAGAAGTTCACCAGGATGGTTGGAGACAGGTGGTTCTTCTTCAGTGTCCTAAGGAAGAAGAGGCGTTGGTGAGCCTTCTTGACTAGGCTGGATGTGTTGGTGGTCCAGGTCAGGTCCTCCGAGATGTGGGTTCCCAGGAACTTGAAGCTGGAGACACGTTCAACAACCATCCCGTTAATGTGGATGGAGTCATGCGTTCCACTTTTCTTCTTCCTGAAGTCCACAATAAGTTCCTTTGTCTTGCTGGTGTTGAGGAGCAGGTTATTGTCAGCGCACCATGCAGCCAGGTGCTGTACCTCCTCCCTGTAGGCAGTCTCATCGTTGTCTCTGATGAGGCCAATCACTGTGGTGTCGTCAGCAAACTTGATGATGGAGTTGGATCCATGCATAGGCCTGCAGTCATGGGTGTAGAGGGAGTAGAGGAATGGGCTCAGCACACAGCCCTGTGGTACGCCGGTGTTGAGTGTGATGGTGGTGGAGCAGGTGTGGCCTGACCTAACATGCTGAGGTCTGTTGGTCAGAAAGTCCATAATCCAGCTGCAGAGGGAGGTGTTAACACCCAAGTCACCAAGTTTAGTGATCAGCTTGGAGGGAATGACGGTGTTGAATGCAGAGCTGAAATCAACAAACAACATCCGTGCATATGTGTTGTTATTATCCAGGTGTGTGAGTACCGAGTGCAGTACTGTGCATACTGCATCCTCAGTGCTCCTATTGCTACGGTAGGCAAATTGGTGTGGGTCCAGTGTGGGTGGGAGGCAGTTCTTGAGGTGTGCCAGGACCAGTCGCTCAAAGCACTTCATTACAATGGGTGTGAGTGCTACGGGGCGGTAGTCATTCAGGCACGTCGGGGAGGAGTGTTTCGGCACTGGCACAATGGATGTGGACTTAAAGCATGTTGGCACAGTTGCTTGGGTGAGGGACAGGTTGAAAATGTCTGTGAAGACCTCTGCGAGCTGCTCTGCACATATCCTGAGCACACGACCAGGAATGCCGTCAGGGCCAGCGGCCTTGCATGCATTGATCCGGCTCAATGCTGTGCAGACATCTGTGGAGGTGAGTTTGAGGGTCTGATGGTTTCCTGAGAGTGTGATCTTGGTGGCTGTCTCCTTGTTGTTATTCTCAAAGCGAGCATAAAAGTCATTTAGCTCATCAAGGAAGGAGACGTCTGTGACCGTTGGAGTGGAGTTGCATGGCTTGTAGTCACTGATGACCTGGATGCCCTGCCACATGCGCAGGGGGTCAGAGTTGGAAAAATGCTCCTCTACCTTTAGCTTGTAGCAGTGCTTGGCCTTCTTGATGCCCCTCTTCAGGTTAGCCCTGGATATGCTGTAGGCCTGAGCGTCATCTGATCTGAAAGCAGTGTTGCGAGCTTTCAGCAGGAGCCGCACTTCCTTGTTCATCCATGGCTTCTGATTAGGGTACGTTGTGATCTGTTTCTCTGTTGTAACACTGTCAATGGAGGTATTGATGTAATCCAGTACAGAGGTGGTATAGATGTCAATGTCCGTGTGAGAGCCACTGGCAGCCTGAGAAGCAAACATACTCCAGTCCGTGTGTTGAAACTTGTCCTGAAGTACAGACTCTGCTCCCATTGGCCACACTTTGATGGTCTTCACTGATGGCTTCACACGGTTGATGAGGGGTGAATACTTGGGGGTGAGAAACAAAGAAAGGTGATCAGACTGTCCCAGGTGGGGGAGGGGAGTCGCGATGTAAGCTCCTGCGATGTTTGTGTAAACATGATCCAAAGTTTTTTCTCCTCTAGTGTGGCAGGAGACATGCTGATGGAATTTGGGGAGCACTGTCTTTAAGTTGGAGTGATTAAAATCACCCGCAACAATAAATGCAGCTTCCGGGTGTACAGTCTGTTGTTTACTAATGGCCGCATGCAGTTCGTTCATAGCAAGCTTGGCATTAGCATCCGGGGGAATATAGGCTGCAGTTATGATGGTGGAAGTGAACTCCCACGGCAGATAGAAAGGTCTACACTTAACCATGAGAAACTCTAGGTTAGGTGAGCAGTGTTTTCCAACAATGTCAGAGTTCGTACACCAAGCTTTGTTTACATAAATGCACAATCCTCCACCTCTGGTCTTGCCGGAGTCATCTGCCGTTCTATCTGCTCGGAGCGTGTAGCGTCCGGTTAAATCAATAGCATTATTTGGTATGTCGCCATGTTTCAGTGAAAACCATGACATTGCAGTCCAAAAGTTTCTTACTATGGGTGATGCGAAGTCGTATTTCATCCATTTTGTTCACCAATGACCGCACATTAGCAAGGAAAATGCTGGGTAAAGAGAGCCGGTGCGGTGTTAGCTTTAGCTTAGCTCTTAGTCCTCCGCGCTTCCCCCGCCTTTGTTTACGATCTCGGCGCCGCCTGTGAGCACTTCCGCCCGGCCGAGCAGAGTGTGTAGCCTCGGGTGTTCTGGAGATCTCCGGGATGAGTCGATGATTGGTTATAAAACTGTTGGAAAAGTGCAGACCGATATCCAAAAGCTCCTGTCGGGTGTATGATGTTAAGGCAAAGCTGTTCAGTGAGAACAGACCCGAGATGAGCAGGAAAAATACTGCAAAATTGCAAATACTGGAGAGACGCTGAGCCTCGCGATGTGTTCGCGCCGCCATCTTGTCTTGATCCTCTCCATCATCGTTATTAGACGACGGGACAGGTGCATCAGTATGCGCGGTATCCTGTTTCGGGACCGTAAGAGTTAAAGTCCCCCTCTCCAAATCCCCGTTTTACTATTGTTAAATACCTCTGCAGAACATTGGCATAAAGTTTAGCTTTTCCGTGTGGATCTAAATCAGTCCTTTGTAATATTTTTCTTATAGCGTCGTCCAAATTGTTCTCCACAACTTGTTGGATTGTCTCACAAACATTCCCGGACCTTAATTTATCCAACTGGTTCTGAGGAATTGCGTAATACTTTTCAGCATATTCCATTCCTAATATGTCTGGATGTTATTAAACTTGTGATAAATGGTATGGCAACACTCAACAGGGGTACGAGAAAACCGCCTCTTTGATTAATCAGCCGTTTTTTTCTTATGACACTCATCTTTTTACTCGCCGCGTATTTGATCTCCTCTTTTCTCTTTTTTAATCTTCGGAACTGCGCAGTGTTTAGAGGTATGGTACCGCGGAGCACGTTAAGAGCTATCTCACATAAGGATAAAATCAGTTGATCTGATGCCGAATGTAAAATGACGCGCCGTTGCTTAGGTGAAGCTTAACATAGCAGTTTTAAAAGAGGTAGATTTTTACAAAGTCTGTCGCTCATTTTCTTTTTTTTTTTCACCAAAGTTTATCATGTTCTTTTCTGCACGTACACCACCTGGTGATCCAAAAACAGACCTGATCTGAGACGAAAGCGCTCCGGCATTTTAGCTTTAAAGTCGATCAAAAGGAAACCAAAGGGCTGATTGGTCGCATCCTGATAACACTCCATAAAATATTTTGTATTCCCAGGAAAAATCTGACGACCTAAAACCATTATTTGCATGGAATCTCTCTGGCTTTTGTACAAAATAATATAGTGTGTGTTCAGCGTAATAGTTCTGCTGGTTTTACCTTGAAAAAACAGATTCTGAGTTATCAATACAATGGAAAAATATAGCTGCAAGCAGCGATGACGGGCCCAAGCCGCCAGTGCATACACCACCCCGGTGGCATCGATAAAACGGTGCCCAGCGAGCACACACAATACAGTAACCCTCTGGCAGTTTGGTTTTAAGGGATACGGCAATTAAAGGGTTAATCCAAACCATCAACTCTGTGAAACACACAGAACAACATATAAAACTTTAAATTCTGTCAAAATATATTTTTCATTGGTAGTTGATGTTAGTTAATGCATTTACTAATGCTAACAAATGAGAAATTATTATACTTACCAAAGCTTTTAATGATTTATAAGCATTTTTTAATGATTTATTTTTCCATTAACTAACATGAATAATTTTTACTAACACAAATAAATAAAGTAAAAAATATATTGTTAATATTTAATGTTATTTGTGAATTAACCAATGTTAAAAAACAACATTATTTAACTGTTGTTAGTTAACATCAACAATAATTATATACAATTTAATGGTGATCAATATTAATTCCAAAATGAGTTAATATATTATTAAAATTTAAAGTTTTATCTTTTGAGCATGACTATTTTTCTAATATTGAAAATATTATGTTCATTGTTAGCTCATTGTAAGTTCATACTATCAATGAAGAATTAACATGCTGTAAAAAATATATTTTTCATTGTTAGTTCATGTTAATTAATGCATTCCCTACTGTTAACAATTGAGACTTAATTATAAAGTGTTATCAAAACCTTTAATGCTTTATAAGCATTTTTTAAGGATTTTATTGAGAAGTTTAAACAGACCCTCTCTCTCTCTCTCTCTCTCTCTCTCTCTCTCTCCCTCCCCCTCCACACTCACTGAACTCACACAGTCAGTCACTCACCCAGTCACCTACCGCACACATTAGAAGCACAGTGACAGGAGATCTCTAAGTTTAAAATTTTTCTCCTCCGCATAGTGTATTGTAAATTCATGAAATTAAGCACATATCCTCACACTGTATTGTTCTGTGTATGTAATTTTTTTATGAAGTGTTTGGAAGCTGCTCTTAAAAGATAACCATGAGAAACTCTAGGTTAGGTGAGCAGTGTTTTCCAACAATGTCAGAGTTCGTACACCAAGCTTTATTTACATAAATGCACAATCCTCCACCTCTGGTCTTGCCGGAGTCATCTGCCGTTCTATCTGCTCGGAGCGTGTAGCGTCCGGTTAAATCAATAGCATTATTTGGTATGTCGCCATGTTTCAGTGAAAACCATGACATTGCAGTCCAAAAGTTTCTTACTATGGGTGATGCGAAGTCGTATTTCATCCATTTTGTTCACCAATGACCGCACATTAGCAAGGAAAATGCTGGGTAAAGAGAGCCGGTGCGGTGTTAGCTTTAGTTTAGCTCTTAGTCCTCCGCGCTTCCCCCGCCTTTGTTTACGATCAATATTAATTCCAATTGATCAATATTAATTCCAAAATGAGTTAATATATTATTAAAATTTAAAGTTTTATCTTTTGAGCATGACTATTTTTCTAATATTGAAAATATTATGTTCATTGTTAGCTCATTGTAAGTTCATACTATCAATGAAGAATTAACATGCTGTAAAAAATATATTTTTCATTGTTAGTTCATGTTAATTAATGCATTCCCTACTGTTAACAATTGAGACTTAATTATAAAGTGTTATCAAAACCTTTAATGCTTTATAAGCATTTTTTAAGGATTTTATTGAGAAGTTTAAACAGACCCTCTCTCTCTCTCTCTCTCTCTCTCTCTCTCCCTCCCCCTCCCCCTCCACACTCACTGAACTCACACAGTCAGTCACTCACCCAGTCACCTACCGCACACATTAGAAGCACAGTGACAGGAGATCTCTAAGTTTAAAATTTTTCTCCTCCGCATAGTGTATTGTAAATTCATGAAATTAAGCACATATCCTCACACTGTATTGTTCTGTGTATGTAATTTTTTTATGAAGTGTTTGGAAGCTGCTCTTAAAAGATAAAAAAAAAAAAAGTTTTCTCTTTTTTCTGTAACTTTAATAAATTGCCATTAAAACACCGTTCAAGATATCCTAAATCCGTCCGCAATTTAGCATCTTCGGTATTTTGGCATCATGAGAAAAAATGTTTGGTGTGATTTCCGTGTTTCTGTTTGGAGGAGTATGAATTTGTTTACAGCCCGTTTAAAAAAAAAAAACACATTAAAACAAATATAGCAGACTTCCTGTTGGTCGTAGCTAATGACTGTAAATTAGAAAGTTGTCCGGATTAATAAGAACAATTTATGTACCGAGTTTGGTGTATGTAGCTATCATTATATATATATAATCATTAATAATTATATACCATTTAATGTTGTTCAATATTAATTCCAAAATGTGTTAATATATTATTACATTTTAAAGTTTATCTTTTAAACATGACTATATTTCTAACATTAAAAAGATTAATAAATGCTTTTAAAAAATAAATTTCTTTGTTAGTTCATACTATCATGGAAGAATTAACATGCTGTAAAAATATATTTTTCATTGTTAGTTCACGTTAAATAATGCATTTCCTAATGTTAAGAAATGAGACCTTATTATATAGTGTTATCAAAATCTTTAATGATTTATAAGCATTTTTTTAAGATTTTAAAAAACAGACCCTCTCTCTATTTCTCTCTCTCACCCAGCTCCTCAACTCACAGTCACTCACACCCCACCCCACCCCCACCCCTCACTCAGATGCAGGCTGACAGGGAGCTCTCACTCAGAAGCATTTTAACAACTCTCTGATAGTTTTTTAATTTTCTGCTCTCCATAGTGTATTGTAAATTCATGAAATTAATCACATATCCTCAGACTGTATTGTTATGTGCATGTAATTTTTTATGAAGTGTTTGGAAGCTGCTCTTAAAAGATAAAAAAAAAAAAGTTTTCTCTTTTTTACTGTAACTTTAATAAATTGCCATTAAATCGTCGTTCAAGATATCCTAAATCCGTCCGCAATTTAGCATCTTCAGTATTTTGGAATCATGAGAAAAAATGTTTGGTGTGGTTTACGTGTTTCTGTTTGGAGGAGCATGAATTTGTTTACAGCCTGTTTTTAAAAAAAACCCACATTAAAATAAATATAGCCGACGTTTTGTTGGTCGTAGCCAATGACTGTAAATTAGAAAGTTGTCCGGATTAATAAGAACAATTTATGTACCGAGTTTGGTGTCTGTAGCTAAAAGAACCCCCCCATTTTTGACAAAAGGTGGCGCTATAGAGTGCCTCTTCCACGCCCGTTTATGAGCTTTTTCCAGTGTCTAACTATCATTAACCCTCTGAGCCCGACAAACGCGAATACGCGTTTTGGGGCAGATTTTCCTGATAAGGCAGAAATGAGCTTGAATTACTCTGCCATTTTTGATCGTTCAGATAAGAGCAATACACCATTCGAATCTGTAAGGGGTCTATTTTTATTTGTATACACTCAAAATAACAACTAAACTTTGTGCTTTTGAAGAATAAAGAAAACAAACAGGGTGTCTTCTCTCTGTCTTCTCCGTCTCCGCGAACTGTTTTCAGAAACGCGTCACTAAAATGTAACTCAGCGAATACTCAACACACAGACATGCGAGTTATCTCTATAGAAAGCCTGAAGTGTCCACTTTCAAATGAAGTCATATAGAGTGTAGGAGCCAAAATACTGTATGTTTATGCAAAGATAATTTGTTTTATTCTTTGTATTTCTATGTGTTATTTAAGTTGACTCCATCTAGTGGCTCAGGAGGAGATGCAAGGCCTCTGAGATAAAAGACCGGTGATGTCACCTGAGGGTGTGGCTAAACAGGAAGTGACAGTCTTTGACCTCGCGGTCTGACTCCATGCATTGACTCCAATCTACTTTAAATCTTTGCAATCCTTTACTCTATTGAGGTTTTGTTTTTCATTTTGTTTCTTTTTGTTTAATTGCAATAAATGCTTCATCAATTTTGGACCAGTCAACTATGTGGACAATGGATTTGTAAAGACTATGAGCGTCAAGCCTTTTTTTTTTGTTCAGCCACCGAAGTGGACGCCTAGCCACTACACAAGTCAAAGACTTCTTTCTACAAGCTGAAGACCACAAAAGGAAATGCGCTTGTAACTGAAGAAGATGGATATCAATGAGCACATGACATGGACTGTTTGTTTGTACTGCATGGTATGTACGGCTTCATGTATTTCTCAAATTAAGCCATCGAAATTCTAGAAGAGGAAATCTGCTAATGGAGGAGTAGATTATGAATCCATGCAAGTTGTTAAAATCTACTATAGGAACAGTAGATTATTAGATGATCTTCACATCAATCTGTCTGTGTTAATTGACCTTCCAAGTGCTAAATTAGAGAGCAAATATGGATGATACTGCTAAAGAGTTTGATGATAGTAAAGAGAACGTCAAGTATGACCTATCAAGCACTGGTATGGATCTAGATGAGAATGGCCATTTATCTAAGTTGAGAAATGCAAGAAAAGGAAAGCTTGCCCACTTAACCAAAAGAAAAAACATAATGAAGGAACTTATGGAAGATGCTTCATGTGTTCAAGAAGTGAAAACAAATTTGAGTAAATTTGTGCATCTCCTGGATGATTTTAAATCCTTACATGGAACTTATCAGGAATTGCTGTCTGAAGAGGAAGCTATTCAAGATGAGGCTGAATGGTTTAAACCCAAAATGTCTGACTTTAACACTTTTCTCTCTTTTGTTTCTCAATGGTTATCTGGAGTATCTAAAGCTGATGAACCTCTAGATATTGAAGTGGCCCCTAAAGACAGCATATCTCAAGTTTCCATTTGTGAGTCCAGAGCAAGATCATTTTCAGTTGCTTCTGCAAGTCTAAAGGTAGAAGCAGAAAGAGCGGCCATTTTAGCACAGGTGGCTATACTCAAAGAAAAACATCAATTGGAGGATAGAGAAGATGAGTTGAATAGAGAGAAACAAACACTTAAGAAAAAACGTGAAGTTCTGGAGCTGAAAGCACAGCTAGAAGCCTCATCGGCCAAGCTTGCAGTGTTGATGTCAGCTGATAAACAACAAGGAGCAATAGCTAAGCCTCACTTACTACGTGATGAGCAAGACGAAGTCAATTGCTATCTTGCTGAAATGTCAAAAAGTTATGCTTCAGAGTGTGAATTCCTTTCATTAGACAAGGTTTCTAAAGCTCTTTCTGTGGTGCAAACCCCAAGTGTTCCTCCCAAAGATGGTGTTCAACGAAGTCCTGTCTTGCTGCAAACAAATGGCCAAAATGTGGTCAGCAAGAAAACTGAAGTTGTTCAAGCCACTAGTCCACTTATGGTACATGCTCAGACAAACTCATCCAAGATATCAAGTGTGTCTGAGAAATCTTCTGATCAGTGTTCCCAGAACAGTAACATGAGTACAAACACTGATATACAATGGTAATTTAGTCAAAATCCTTCAATGCCAAAATGAGGTAACATCTCTCTTAGTGAAGCAACATCAGCTTTCAAGTCTCCCTCGGAGAGATATCCCAATCTTTGATGGTGACATTAAGTACAGACCGTTCATAAGAGCTTTTGAGTATGGCATTGAGCAAAAAACAGACAGCAGTGCAGATCGGCTGTACTTTCTTGATCAATTCACAAGTGGCTTCGCCAGAGATCTGGTCAGGAGTTGTCTTCAAATGACTCCAGACAAAGGTTATAAAACAGCAAGAGATTTGCTACAAAAGTTCTTTGCAGATGAGTTCACTATGTCTTCTGCTTATATGAAGAAAGCATTGGAGTGGCCTGCAGTTAAACCAGAAGACACTAAATCACTGCAAGCTTTTGCAATATTTTTGAGGAGTTGTAATAATGCAATGGAGGACATGAAGTACTTGCATGAAATTAACTTGTCATCCAACCTGAAAATACTGGTCATGAAACTTCCGTACAAACTGAGAGAAAGATGGAGATCATATGTATTGGAATTTCAAGAGAACCAGAACAATAGGCCTCAATTTAAAGATCTTGTTGTGTTTGTTGAAAGGCAAGTAAGGATGGCTTCAGATCCGGTTCTTGGGGATATCCAGGATAAGCCATTAAGCAGAGTTAAAGACAAGTTGCCCACTAAAGTCAAGCTCAAGTCTGGTGGAAGTACGTTTGCAACTAGTGTATCCACTACCGCCTCCCAGTCCACTCAGCAATCTTATAAAGGTAACCAATTACAAGCCTCATGTCTCCTGTGTAGAAGCACTGATCACATGTTGGAGCACTGCAAAGTGTTTAGGAAAAAGAAACACAGGGATAAGATTGACTTCCTCAAAGGAAAAGGAATCTGTTTTGGTTGCCTGCTTCAAGGTCACATTAGCAAACACTGTAGCCAGAGACTCACCTGTACATTGTGTTCTAAACAGCACCCAAGTGCCCTCCACATTGAGCGAATGGAACAAAAGACAAAGGAAGAAAAGAAAAGTGTTACAATAAAGAGCTCCCCAGCTGTTATACAGCCAGCATGTGGGCATATTGGGGCCGGTACACAGGATAATGTCCTCTCAGTGGTGCCAGTAAGAGTAAAAGCTGTTAAAGGTGACAAGATCATACCAGTCTATGCTTTCATTGACCCTGGAAGCTCTGCTACTTTTTGTACCGAGCGTCTGATGTCTCAGCTGAATATGAAAGGTAAAAGAACTAATATCCTGTTGAAGACAATGAGTCATGAGAAATCCATGCCAACTTATGTAATCACGGGACTAGAGATTTGTGGGTTGGATAAAAACAATTTTATACAATTGCCTGATGTGTTCACACAAAGAGAGATGCCAGTCACTAAAGAAAACATACCCACAAAGAAGGACCTTGCCAGATGGCCATACCTGCAAAAAGTTGATATCCCAGAGATTGATGGCAACATCGAGCTGCTAATAGGAACCAATGCCTCAAAGATCATAGAACCCTGGGAAATCATAAATAGTCAAGGTGAAGGCCCATACGCAGTCAAGACCTTGGTTGGATGGGTAATCAATGGGCCGTTAAGAGGAGGGAATTCTAGTGAAAGCAATGATTGTCTATCTGCTACCACAAATAGAATCTCGGTAGAAAAACTGGAAAAATTGCTGATTAGTCAATACAATCATGATTTTAATGAAAAGGCCTCAGAAGAAAAACTTGAAATGTCATTTGAGGACAAACGGTTTCTGAAAATTGCAAACGAGTCAATCTTACTTTCAGATGGGCACTACACACTTAACTTACCCTTTAGAAAAGACGAGGTAATAATGCCCAACAGTCGTCATATGGCCATGCAACGTCTTCTGAGCCTGAAAAGGAAGTTCAAGAGAAATGAGTCATTCCATAATGAGTACACATCTTTTCTCAGTGACATGATGGATAAGGGATATGCTGAGGTGGTCCCACAGGAAGAGGTAGATCAAGTGGAAGGAAGAACCTGGTATATTCCTCATCATGCAGTTTACCACCCCAAAAAGAAAACCCTCAGAGTGGTGTTTGACTGTGGTGCAGCATTTCAAGGCGTGTCCTTGAACACAGAACTTTTGCAAGGGCCTGATCTTACCAACTCACTGGTTGGAGTCCTGCTTAGATTTCGCCAAGAACCCATTGCAATGATGGCGGATATAAAATCTATGTACTATCAAGTAAGGGTCCCAAGGTCAGATGTTAACTTTCTGCGCTTTTTATGGTGGCCAGAAGGGGACATTGAGCAAAATCCAAAAGATCATTGCATGCTTGTGCACCTTTTTGGTGCAGTCTCTTCTCCCAGCTGTGCAAGCTTTGCTTTGCGAAGAACAGCGGAAGACAATAGTCACATGAGACCACAAGTAACTGAAACAGTAATTCATAATTTTTATGTTGATGATTGTCTAGTGTCTGTGCCTACAGTACAGGAAGCAGTGCAACTGAGATCTGACCTGGTGGATTTGTGCAACATGGGAGGATTTCAACTCACCAAATGGGTGAGCAACAGTAGAACTGTCCTATCTTCAATTGAAGAGGAACAAAGAGGGAAAGACATTAGGTCCCTGGATTTAGACAATGACAAACTGCCAACTGAACATGCATTAGAACTTCAATGGAATGTAGAAGATGACACTTTTAGATTTAACATCATAGTCACAGAAAAACCACACACCCGCAGAGGAATTCTCTCTATGGTGAGCTCTGTGTTCGATCCTCTTGGCATTTTAGCACCCCTCACTCTTCCAGTTAAACAATTGTTACAGCAGCTGTGTAAAGAAGGCTATGGATGGGACGAGCCAATACCGTCTTCTCAGTCTAAACAATGGCTAAATTGGATTCATGACCTTCCCAAGCTAACAGCTTTCAGTGTACCGCGCTGTCAGAAACCCAATGAATTTGGAAAGCCACAGTCATTCCAATTGCATCATTTTGCTGATGCTAGTGAACTTGGATATGGAACTGTAAGTTACATCAGAATGACCAATGAGCAAGGTAACATTCATGTCTCTTTTATGATTGGAAAAGCAAGGGTTGCTCCTTTAAACAGATGACGATTCCACGGCTTGAATTAGCAGCGGCTGTGGTTTCTGTCAAAGTGGACAAGATGCTCAGGTCAGAGTTGCAACTCCCCCTGAAGGACTCCTTATTTTGGACAGACAGTCAGGCAGTATTAAAATACATAGCCAATGACAAGGCAAGATTCTACACTTATGTTGCTAATAGAGTATCATTCATAAGAGACAACACCAGCGCACACCAGTGGAGGTATGTAACCGGTAAGACAATCCGGCCGATGATGCATCCAGGGGGGTGAGTGTACCAATGTTTCTGGAAAATAAACGGTGGATGTGTGGACCTGAATTTCTCTGGGAACCAGAACACAGCTGGCCTGTGGAAGGGTACGAGCAAGAGTCCCTTACACAAAGTGATCCAGAGGTCAAAGGTTGTACTGTCGTGTGTAACATTGTAACTCAAGATCAACAGAATCCTACTTATAAACTTCTTTCTTATTTCTCAGATTGGAGTAGGTTATTGAAAGCAGTTGCCTGGTATCAAAAATTTGGAGATGTCCTGTCAATTTTTGCTGCTAAAAGGAAGGAACTTGAGGTTAACATCTGCACTCGTGCACACCATCAGAAAGTGACCTCCCAGCTGCATGTCCTCAAAGCAACACTTAGTGGTCAGCACTTATCCACAAAAGATCTTGGGAGAGCAGAAAAGGCTGTTGTAGCTTTTACTCAAAGGCAGGCTTTCCCAAAGGAGATTGCAAAGTTAAAAACTCCTCCACACAATGTTCAAAGAAAAAGTACCATCTACAAGCTAGATCCATTCTTACAAAATGGATTACTGAGAGTAGGAGGTCGACTGTCAAATTCAGCAATGTCTGAGAGCTTGAAGCATCCTATCATTCTTCCGAAAGAATCTCATATCTCCAATCTTTTGCTTCGCCACATTCATGAAAAATATGGACATTGTGGAAGGAATTACATTCTTGCCCAGTTGCGTAGAAAATATTGGATCATTAGTGGCAACACCGTAGCTAGAAAAGTTATTTCTAAATGTGTGACATGCAGACGTTTGAAAGGCAAAACGGAGGAACAAAAGATGTCAAATTTGCCGCAAGAAAGAACCCAACCTGATCTGCCACCGTTCACAAACGTTGGAATGGACTATTTCGGTCCAATAGAAACTAAAAGAGGAAGAAATTTTGTCAAAAGATATGGTGTCCTTTTTACATGTTTGGCGTGCAGGGCAGTTCATCTTGAAATGGCTACCTCCCTTGACACTGACTCCTGTATTCATGCCTTAAGAAGATTTGTATGTAGGAGAGGACAGGTAAAACACATCTGGTCAGACAATGGAACTAATCTAGTTGGTGCTTATAGAGAACTTAAAAAGGCCTTTACCAATTTAAACAGTGGTAAAATCCAAAATGCCATGCTCCAAAGAGGAATTAACTGGAGTTTCAACCCACCAGGGGCGTCTCACCATGGTGGCGTGTGGGAAAGACTTATCAGGTCTGTAAGATGGATTCTGAATTCTCTTTTACACCAACAAGTTGTAGATGATGAAGGTCTCCAGACATTATTCTGTGAAGTTGAGGCGATTCTTAACAACCGCCCAATCACCACTGCATTATCTGATCCTTTTGACCTGGAGGCTCTTACCCCTAATCACATTCTCTTGAATAATTCTCAACCTGTTTTACCTCCTGGTGAGTTTTCCAGATATGACTCATACACCAGACGCCGGTGGAGACAAGTACAGTATTTGGCGAATGTGTTCTGGAGGAGATGGACACAAGAGTATGTAACAGTTATGCAAGAGAGACAGAAGTGGTCTAAGGCAAGACCAAATCTCAAAGTTGGAGATATTGTTGTAGTGGTTGACCCTACCTCTCCACGCTCATCATGGCCACTTGCAAGAATAGTGGAAACAAAACCAGACTTAAATGGTATGGTTCGGTCAGTCAAACTGCAAACAAAGACAAGTGTCTTGGAGCGACCAATCACAAAGCTGTGCTTACTAATGGAAGAAGAAAATCAACAGTAATCATGCCAAAGGAAAGTAATTTCTTTATTATTATTATTATTATTATTATTATTATTATTATTAGAATATTGGGATTATAATTTTGTAGCTCCATTTGTAAATATATATGTAAATGCTTTGTTAAGCTTAAAACATTTAGGGGCCGGATATGTAGGAGCCAAAATACTGTATGTTTATGCAAAGATAATTTGTTTTATTCTTTGTATTTCTATGTGTTATTTAGGTTGACTCCATCTAGTGGCTCAGGAGGAGATGCAAGGCCTCTGAGATAAAAGACCGGTGATGTCACCTGAGGGTGTGGCTAAACAGGAAGTGACAGTCTTTGACCTCGCGGTCTGACTCCATGCATTGACTCCAATCTACTTTAAATCTTTGCAATCCTTTACTCTATTGAGGTTTTGTTTTTCATTTTGTTTCTTTTTGTTTAATTGCAATAAATGCTTCATCAATTTTGGACCAGTCAACTATGTGGACAATGGATTTGTAAAGACTATGAGCGTCAAGCCTTTTTTTTTTGTTCAGCCACCGAAGTGGACGCCTAGCCACTACATCGAGAACAAATATTCTGTGATGAAGTAATCCGTATGAAACCAACACGATGTTCAGTCTGTCCCTTCTAACTCATTATTTTTAATGAGATCCCGCCCCCTCGGGTTCACATGTAAATAACCACGTGACCCGCGCGCGCGGAGCATAAACAAAGCGTCAGTGAAGAGTTCATCGCTGCTACTGTTACTTTCTGGAAGAAGACGCGCTGAGTAAAGGCTGGATTTCCCTCAAAATAACAGCAAGGGTTCATCAAGTAGAGAAGATCGATCTGATAGTAAGTAATGTTTATGTTTTGCATTAGTTAACATGTTATTGTGACATAAACATGAACACATTACTAGATGGGTTGTTCCCAAATTACAACACGATAAATGTTACGCATCTAAGAATGTTTAGACCATGTTTATTATTAATAATCTGTTCACAAATATATTTTAATAGCATGCTAAACGATAACAATTAGTTCTCAGATATAAAATATATTTTTTATAGTGCAAAGTTCATCCTTTTATAGTATAAAGCATGAGTGAGTCTATGACTGCAGAATCATATCTTTTATACTATAAAATAATACATGATGTTCAGGATGGCTATATGACTACAAAATCATAGTTGGGTTTTCCCCAAACTATAATTCCTGACTAAAATGTTTGAAATCCAGTAAAACATTTTGAATATGATGGGCAATTCATTGTATTTAAATTTCTTACGGTGCCAGTATGTTTTCATGCTCTTTATAAAACAATAAAAGTAATATGAGAGTACATTGTAACATGATGAATGCTACGAGTCTAAGTATGTTTACAACATGTTTATGATTAATAGTCTACTCTGTTCAAAAATAGAGTATAATTGCATGCTAAACAATAATAATTAGTATCTCAAAAATAAAATGTCTTTTTTTTTACGATAATACAAAGCATGAGAGAGAGAGATGCTCCTGATATAAACATGCTCACAAATGTTTTTTTCTCTTTTTTTTGGTTGTTTGTATTTTATTGAATCAGACACCTGCACCACAGATGATGAATCCTGCTGACTTTCAGTCTCTTCAAACTGTTTTCCTCTGAGAGCGCTGCACCAACATCAGAAGGTATGATTTATTTGTTTCACTTGTTGAACAGAATCTGTTGCAGGAACGAGTCAAAGTCTGTTCACATCTCTGTGGTTAGATCAGTGTGCACACTGCACAATAATGTGTCTTTGACCTTCATTATGTATGTTTTGATTATACTCTGTTGTAAATAAAATACAAATAATTAAAAAAACCCATTTTTTCAGTCTCCTCAAACTCTCTTACCTGCCTCAGTCACAGTCACACTGATGGCCCATTAGCAGCTTTAGGGGAGGGCTCTTTGTCTCTCAGGTGAGAATCACTTAATATTCAAGCCCATTACCACTCCCTCGCATATTGGCTTTCAATCACAAAACATGTCTTTAAAAATTTAAATCAATATATTGTTTTCTGTGAATGAGTACGCTGAATAATTTTCACATAATTGTGAAGTAAATATTCTAGCCTACAAGATCTGGTTCTCAAAAGTCTTGTGTTTTATGGTCTTATTTCAGTGACTTCAAAACTTTAGTTTTTCACTAACCACGCATAAACGTTGTTTTCTCAAAAACACAATCATGTACATAAATGCTGCTAACATAACATTGTAGCCCATTTTGTGCTGTTTACAGTGTTATTAGACCTATATTTTTATAAGCAACTGAAAAAAGCACAAATGTCAGGGCATGTCGAAAGTTCTCCAGGCCCCCAAAACACCCTCAGGGCCCAGAGGGTTAATGGCAAATCAGGAATTTGAATGCTATGAGAAAAAGGGACATATTGACGTAGGAAAATCTGAAGGGCAATGCCGCAAAATATGGAAAATACCACAATGTAAAGATGACTATTTAGTGATAAAAGAAGGCCCACTACCTATATTTGATGACATCGATATTGCAGTGGCAGACATGTGTGGATTAGAATAAGGCCTCTTGACAACATTACCAGAAAAATGGTCAGGATTATGTACTAGGGTTATGCTGACACATAAAATGAGTCACATCTCTCTAGAAAAGGAAGCAACAAATGAAGAAAAATCCAGATCTAAAAGCACCTATGAAAAAGACCCTGCAGTTTATATAGATTAAATTGGTCAACCAAGAGGTATACCATATGAATTTAAAGCAAGAGATGAAGTCAAATCAGGGTTTGAATCAATATTCATTTGGATTTCGCAAAATAAAAATACAGAATGGATCAATTACATACATTACAATCAGCAAAGATTTATTAATTACACTGATGAGGCCTTATCACTTTTAGGAGAACAATTAGAGGCAACAAGACAGAGTTGTCTTTCTCAGAGAGAATGACAGAGCAAAACAATAGTTTTGGATTATTTGCCAGCTGAGAAAGGAGGAGTGTGTGTGATCAATGCTGTTCCATCCATCCATCTTCTTCCGCTTATCCGGGGCCGGGTCGCGGGGGCAGCAGTCTAAGCAGGGATGCCCAGACTTCTCTCTCCCTAGACACTTCCTCCAGCTCTTCCGGGGGGACACCGAGGCGTTCCCAGGCCAGCCGGGAGACATAGTCTCTCCAGCGTGTCCTAGGTCTTCCCCGGGGTCTCCTCCCAGTGGGACGCGCCCGGAACACCTTCCCGGGAAGGCGTCCAGGAGGCATCCGGAACAGATGCCCGAGCCACCTCAGCTGACCCCTCTCAATGTGAAGGAGCAGCGGCTCTACTCTGAGCTCCTCCCGAGTGACCGAGCTTCTCACACTATCTCTAAGGGATCGCCCAGCCACCCTGCGGAGAAAGCTCATTTCAGCCGCCTGTATCCGGGATCTTGTCCTTTCGGTCATGACCCAAAGCTCATGACCATAGGTGAGAGTAGGAACGTAGATTGACCGGTAAATCGAGAGCTTCGCCTTGCGGCTCAGCTCTTTCTTCACCACGACAGACCGGTACATCGACCGCATTACTGCAGAAGATGCACCGATCCGTCTGTCATTCTCCCGTTCCATCCTTCCCTCACTCGTGAACAAAACCCCAAGATACTTAAACTCCTCCACTTGAGGCAGGAACTCTCCACCAACCTGAAGTGGGCAAACCACCCTTTTCCGACTGAGGACCATGGCCTCGGATTTGGAGGTGCTGATTCTCATCCCAGCCGCTTCACACTCGGCTGCAAACCGTCCCAGTGCCTGCTGAAGGTCCTGGCTTGATGAAGCCAACACGACAACGTCATCTGCAAAAAGCAGAGACGAAATCGTGTGGTCACCAAACCTGACACCCTCCGGCCCCTGGCTGCGCCTAGAAATTCTGTCCATAAAACTTATGAACAGAACCGGCGACAAAGGGCAGCCCTGCCGGAGTCCAACATGCACCGGGAACAAGTCTGACTTACTGCCGGCCATGCGAACCAAGCTCCTGCTTCGGTCATACAGGGACCGGACAGCCCTTAGTAAAGGACCCCGGACCCCATACTCCCGGAGCACCCTCCACAGGCCGCCGCGAGGGACACAGTCGAATGCCTTCTCCAAATCAACAAAACACATGTGGACTGGTTGGGCAAACTCCCATGAACCCTCCAGCAACCTGTAGAGGGTATAGAGCTGGTCCAGTGTTCCACGGCCCGGACGAAAACCACACTGTTCCTCCTGAATCCGAGGTTCTACTATCGGCCGTATTCTCCTCTCCAGTACCCTGGCATAGACTTTCCCAGGGAGGCTGAGAAGTGTGATTCCCCCTGTAGTTGGAACACACCCTCCGGTCCCCCTTCTTAAAAAGAGGGACCACCACCCCGGTCTGCCACCCCAGAGGCACTGTCCCCGACCGCCACGCGATGCTGCAGAGGCGTGTCAGCCAAGACAGCCCCACAACATCCAGAGACTTGAGGTACTCAGGGCGGATCTCATCCACCCCCGGTGCCCTGCCACCGAGGAGTTTCTTGACTACCTCGGTGACTTCAGCTTGGGTGATGGACGAGTCCACCTCTGAGCCCTCAGCCTCTGCTTCCTCAATGGAAGACGTGGCGGCGGGATTGAGGAGATCCTCAAAGTATTCCTTCCACCGTCCAACGATATCCCCAGTCGAGGTCAGCAGCTCCCCACCTCTACTGTAAACAGCGTTGGTAGGGCACTGCTTCCCTCTCCTGAGGCGCCGGACGGTTTGCCAGAATCTCTTCGAGGCCAGCCGATAGTCCTTCTCCATGGCCTCACCGAACTCCTCCCAGGCCCGAGTTTTTGCCCCCACAACCACCCGGGCTGCAGTTCGCTTGGCCTGTCGGTACCCGTCAGCTGCCTCAGGAGTCCCACAAGCCAGCCAGGCCCGATAGGACTCCTTCTTCAGCTTGACGGCATCCCTTACTTCCGGTGTCCACCACCTGGTTCGGGGATTGCCGCCTCGACAGGCACCGGAGACCTTACGACCACAGCTCCGAGCGGCCGCTTCGACAATGGAGGTGGAGAACATGGTCCACTCGGACTCAATATCTCCAGCCTCCCTCGGGATCCGGTCGAAGCTCTGCCGGAGGTGGGAGTTGAAGATCTCTCTGACAGGAGACTCGGCCAAACGTTCCCAGCAGACCCTCACAGTACGCTTGGGTCTGCCAAGTCTGTCCAGCTTCCTCCCCCGCCATCGGATCCAACTCACCACCAGGTGGTGATCAGTTGATAGCTCCGCCCCTCTCTTTACCCGAGTGTCCAAGACATACGGCCGCAGGTCAGATGAAACGACCACAAAGTCGATCATCGACCTACGGCCTAGGGTGTCCCGGTGCCACGTGCACTGGTGGACACCCTTATGCTTGAACATGGTGTTCGTTATGGACAAACTGTAACTAGCACAGAAGTCCAATAACTGAACACCACTCGGGTTCAGATCAGGGGGGCCGTTCCTCCCAATCACGCCCCTCCAGGTGTCACTGTCGCTACCCACGTGGGCATTGAAGTCCCCCAGTAGAACGACGGAGTCCCTGGTTGGAGCACTTTCCAGCACCCCTCCCAGAGACCCCAAGAAGGCCGGGTACTCTGCACTGCCGTTCGGCCCGTAGGCACACACGACAGTGAGAGACCTATCCCCTACCCGTAGGCGCAGGGAAACGACCCTCTCGTTCACTGGGGTGAACTCCAACACATGGCGGCTGAGCTGGGGGGCTATAAGCAAACCCACACCAGCCCGCCGCCTCTCACCATGGGCAACTCCAGAGTGGTGAAGAGTCCATCCTCTCTCGAGGAGTGTGGTTCCAGAGCCCAAGCCGTGCGTAGAGGTGATCCCGACTATCTCTAGTCGGAACCTCTCAACCTCACACACAATCTCAGGCTCCTTCCCCGCCAGCGAGGTGACATTCCACGTCCCTAGAGCTAGCTTCTGTGTCCAGGGATCGGGTCGTCGAGGCCCCCGCCTTCGACTGCTGCCCGATCCTCTTTGCACCGGCCCCTTACGGTCCCTCCTGTAGGTGGTGAGCCCACGGGAAGGCGGCCCCACGTCGCTCCTTCGGGCTGAGCCCGGCCGGACCCCATGGGGGGAGGCCCGGCCACCAGGCGCTCGCATACGAGCCCCAACCCCGGGCCTGGCTCCAGGGTGGGGCCCCGGCTGCGCCATACCGGGCGACGTCACGGTCCTCTGAATGTTGTCCATCATAAGGGGGTTTTTGAACCGCTCTTAGTCTGACCCGTCGCCTAGGACCTGTTTGCCTTGGGAGACCCTACCAGGGGCATATAGCCCCGGACAACATAGCTCCTAGGTTCATTCGGGTACTCAAACCCCTCCATATATACTTGTATACCAAATAATACTGGTCCAGAAGGAGCATTCACTGAAGTAATGACCAAATTGAAAAACCTAAGGATTGAACTTAAAACTAACGCTGGGACAGATAATAAAATGTGGGATTGGTTTGATCTAAAGCTAGGAGCATGGGGAGCATGGTTAGCTAAATTAGGAATGTTTTTAGGAGTTGCAGTATTAATAGGAGGATTACCGTTTTGCTGTGTGCTTCCTATACTGAGGTCACTAGTTGTCAAAGCCACGGCTAGGCAAATGGAAATGCTAAGATGTCAAGATGAAGAAAATTTTAAATTGAATTTGAAGAGTAACCAAAATATATATTACCCAGACTGGGCTTATGCACCCAACTGGAAGTCACAAACATTGAGAAATTATGGAGATTCTAGTACCTCAACTGAGGACAAAGAAGAAGTATAAAGATGAACCATACCCTGGGTGTAAGTGCTAGCCTAATCTCTGCCCAAGGGTGGCCCTCTACGATGCGCAAAGTGTCTGGGCTGAAGATCAGCTGTGCTATTTTTGTATGAAGTTACATGTTTTGTGTTTAATTTTTTATTTCTTTTGTATACATATCTGTGACGACCACAGGCAAGTGCTGAATCAATTGCACGCTCATGCTTATAACATTGTTTTATCTTAAATGAGGGATTAGGGAGACAGGATCTTTTACTCCTTCCTAGTCAAGTCTGGGGGAGAGGTTTGGTCCTGATGCTCCGCCAAAGTGCTGTTGCATAATCTAGTCATTGGTAATAAAACTGTGTGACTTAATTTGGTCACTAGGTAGTAATAACTGATGAGACTGAATTATCAAACTGCACTCTGGAAAAGACAATTAAAGGTGAGACTTAGTAAGTCTCAAGGGGGGGAATGTAGAAGAGTTTTATTAATCAAAATATAAATTAATCAAGTGTAACCAAGGTGAATATAGCCATTTATGTATCAAGTTATTCTACTATTATAAAATTGTATCTGCCTGTGTGAGAAGAGGCCTGCAGAAGAATGGAATGTGCTGAGGTATGGTGTAAGATAAAGCTGCACATCTTATTTTGACATGATAGGGTCTCCTCCTTTAACGTAATGTAAATTGTGCTCTATTATCTGCTCCAGGAAGCAGATGGAGGCACAGCCAAAAGGAGATAAACAATGACGTAGGAAATGTATAGAACACACCTTAAAGGAAAAAAACTGTATTAAAGGGTATGGAGACACAAACTCGGGAGATTCCCTGCAGGGTCTTTCGGTTTTATTGTCTCTGATAATAAAATCTAAATTCTGGCACCAAAACCCCAAGACGTTGAGAATGATTCCTCACAGCATCTGCGGAAGCCACCACACTGTGTGTATTGCATTACCTTTCCAAGTCAAGTCAAGTCACCTTTATTTATATAACGGTTTTAACAATACAGATTGTGTCAAAGCACTTAACAGTATTAAATTGGAGGATAGACTGTCAGTAATGTATAAAATTCCACCCTCATCCAGGTGTTCTGGCCTCCGCCGACAATCGGGGAGACATCATCTCCAGCCACCGATCCACCGTCTGATCCGGACACGGACTGAGAAACAGAATAAGAAAGAAACAGACAAATATTAGCATAGATGCTATTCTTCTTACAATGGAACTAGTACATTGTGTGTTATGGGGAGTGTTCCCGGTTTCCGGTTGATCTAATTAATGCAGCCTAAAATCCTTTAATGGATTTGTATAATAGAAGCGTGTTATGTGTAAGCCAGGTTAAAGAAATGTGTCTTTAATCTAGATTTAAACTGACAGAGTTTAAACTGCCTCCCGAACAGCATTAGGTAGATTGTTCCAGAGTTTGGGCGCTAAATAAGAAAAGGATCTGCCGCCCGCAGTCGATTTTGATATTCTAGGTATTATCAAACGGCCAGAGTTTTGAGAACGCAGCGGACGTGGAGGACTATAATGTGATAAGAGCTCGCTCAGGTACTGAGGAACTAAACCATTCAGGGCTTTATAAGTAGTTAACAAGATTTTAAAATCTATACGATGTTTGATAGGGAGCCAGTGCAGTGTTGACAGAACTGGGCAAATATGGTCATACTTCCTGGTTCTAGTAAGAACTCTAGCTGCTGCATTTTGGACCAGCTGTAGTTTGTTGATCAAGCGTGCAGAGCAACCACCCAATAAAGCATTACAATAATCTAACCTTGAGGTCATGAACGCATGAATTAGCATTTCTGCATTTGACGTTGAGAGATGGGGAAAAAACAGTTTGAGATGGAAAAATGCAGTTTTACAGATGCTAGAAACATAGATTTCAAATGAAAGATTGCTATCAAACAACACACCTAGGTTCCTAACTGATGACGAAGAATTGACAGAGCAGCCGTCAAGTGTTAGATAGTGTTCTAGGTTATTACATGTGGGGTTTTTAGGTCCGATAATTAAAACTTCTGTTTTTTCAGAATTTAGCCGTAAGAAATTTCTCGTCATCCAGTGTTTTATATAAACTATGCATTCCGTTAGTTTCTCAATTCGGTGTGTTTCACTGGGCCGCAAAGAAATATAGAGCTGAGTATCATCAGCATAACTGTGAAAGCTAACACCATGTCTCCTGATAATATCTCCCAAGGGTAACATGTCAAGCGTGAACAGTAACGGTCCTAGTACTGAGCCTTGAGGTACTCCGTACTGTACTTGTGATTGATATGATACCTCTTCATTCACTGCTAATGATGGCGGTCAGATAAGTATGATTTGAACCATGCTAAGGCACTTCCACTAATGCCAACAAAGTGTTCTAGTCTATTCAAAAGAATGTTGTGGTCGATATTGTTGAACGCAGCGCTAAGATCCAGTACCACTAATAAAGAGATACAACCACGATCAGATGATAGAAGCAGGTCATTTGTAACTCTAATGAGAGCAGTGATACTGTCTAAATCCTGACTGGAATTCCTCACAGATACCATTTTTCTCTAAGAAGGAATATAATTGTGAGGATACTACCTTTTCTACCTATTATTTCCTTTACAGAAAAGGGAGAATTGAGATCGGTCTGTAATTAACTAGATCTTTGGGGTCAAAAGCACTCTCATCAAAAGCAGCAGAAAGATCCAGCAGAATGAGGACTGACGATTTGGAATCAGCCTTTGCAGTTCGCAGGGCTTCAGTGACTGAGAGTAGCCTAGTCTCTGTTGAATGGCCACTCCTGAAACCTGACTGTTTAGCATCCAGTTTGTTGTACTGTGAAAGAAACCGCGAGAGCTGGTTGAAGACAAGTCGTTCGAGTGTTTTCCGTATGAATGGAAGGAGAGAGACAGGTCTGAAGTTATCTAAAAGAGAAGCGTTTAATGTAGGCTTTTTGATCAGTGGGGTTACCTGAGCCTGCTTGAATGCCGTGGGGAAGATGCCTGTGAGGAGAGATGTGTTGATAATGTGTGAGGGGATTGGGTCGAGAGGACATCTTGTAGGATGGCTGGAGAGGAGAAGTTTGGATACTTCCGCCTCGGTGAGGGGACAGAAGGAGAAGATGGGAGTTAGAGCAGTGGATGTGGTTGATTTGGAGGTCCTGTGGAGTTGAGAACTTACAAAGCGGTCTTTTGTGGTAGAAGTGATGGTTCTACCATACTTGTAACAAGGAGTAGAATTGACAGTTTTAGCTATATGGAGTTTACACAAGTCTAGATAATGATCTGAGATATCATCGCTTTGCTGCAGAATTTCAACACTACTAATATCAATTCCATGTGACGTCGCACTGAACGCTCTTTGTTTGCATGTGTCATTGTTTTCTAATAGAATAAATGAAACGGGACAAAGTTAATCTTGACAAACTATATATCATTCTGAGGGTCTAAGCCTCAAGCATCGACGACAGATCGCTGTTTTTCGATGGAAAGCTTATAAGGAATGTATTTGCTACATTTGTGTAAGCAGTACACATCCAAACACGCAGAGTAAAAAAGCAGTACGTACCTTAATCATTGTAATAACGCGTCACAAATGCGTCCACTGCTGAAATCCCAGTTTAGTTAGAGAGGTAAGGGTCCACAGAACAACATCCTAGCGAGCACTTTTAGTCCAGCGAAACAATAACGTTGTAATAAGGATGAATATTCCTTTGTTTACATTTCATTTCTTCAGAGAGTTATTGTTCGCGTCCGTTATGGAATAAATTACGCTCAAAAACAGCGTCTTGGTGGTAAAAAAACAACACGGTGCTGTAGCATACAGTTTTACAAACAGAATGAGACCGTCCACGGAAAAAAAAGTCTCCGAAAAGCGGAATATAGATTATTTGAATTTGGCGCTCCCTCCAGTCAGCCACGCTGTGACACGGACGCTGTCATCTGAGCGGGGCGTAACTTAGCGATCTGCTTTATCCATAAAAAACTGTTTTTTTTTCTTCTACATTTTTTATATGTGTGTGTGTGTATTGTGTGGGGAATGTGGCCGTATCTGCATGATTATAATATGTATGGACGGACATCAGCGTGTTTATTACCGACTCTATGACGGCTATCATTGGGATTCATTGATCAGCTATTATTGATTATATGGCCCATCTGTATGATTATCATCTGAATGGAAGCACATCAGCGTGTGATTACTGACTCTATGACCATGTCTGCCAATATCACTTCATGTCTGGCAATCAGAATACTTCAGTATACATACTATATACAAAGCATTTTTTTTTCTTTTTTTTTTTTTTTCCTTTTTTATTACTCAAATAATTATTTTTGTATTTTTTTTGTGCTCAAATAAATCTGTCTATTATTTTATAATTGAAAAACTATGCAGGAACATGTATAATGACTAAAATAGCTTGTATAATTCTGCAATCCATTTGGTGGTTATTTTTCCTCAAACGGGGGTGGGGGGACTATAAATAGTTTCAGAAAAAATATTGCAGTAATCTAATTTTTCATGGTATCTTCTTCAAATTTGAAATATGAACTCATGAGACATGTGGCTTTCGATCCATTACTTTTCTGGATTGCTCCAGGACTTATTTCATGTATTTGTATATGAAATAAAAAAAACATTCAGTGTGGAAAAACATTTTTCAAGGCACGTCAGTGTCTATTAACTTTTTATCTTTTGGAGCATTATCAACTCTGGATGATAGATAGTAAAGCAGAGAGTGTCTTCTTTCCAAAGATACCTAATTTGTTTGTGTAAGCACACTTTGTCACAACCTGTTACCATTTTAATTTAGGTAGGTTATTTTCACCTGCGAGGCCCCAAATGGGGGTGAAGGTTAACAGGTTAAATCTAGAGTATGATTTCGACAATGAGTAGGTCCTGAAACGTGTTGTCTAACCCCAATAGAGTTCAGAATGTCTATGAATGCTGATCCTAATGCATCTTTTTCATTATCGACATGGATATTTAAATCGCCAACAATTAAGACTTTATCTGCAGCCAGTACTAACTCAGATAGAAAATCAGCAATTTCTTTAAAGTCTGTATGTTACCTTGGTGGCCTGTATACAGTAGCCAGTACAAACATCACAGGGGATTTATCACCAACACGTGTTTCTCTAGATAATGTTATATGCAGCACCATTACTTCAAACGAGTCTGCCCTCTACTAATTTTAGCAACACCTCCCCCTTTACCTTTTGGACGTGGCTCATTTTTATAGCAGTAATCTTGGGGGGTAGACTCCTTTAAAGTAATGTATTCATCTGGTTTTAGCCATGTTTCTGTCAAACAGAGCAAATCTAGGTTATGATCATTGATCAAATCATTTACAAAAAGTGCTTTTGTAGAAAGGGACCTGATATTAAGTAAGCCAAGTTTTATAAATTGTTTCTCCGTATTGTAAGCATTTTTTTTTTTATTTGTTGAACATCAATTAGATTGTTACTCTTAATTTGGTCTGGATATTTTCTGTATGTTCTAGTTCGGGGAACAGACACAGTGTCTATAGTGTGATATCTAGGTGAAAGAGTCTCTATGAGCTGAGAATTAACTGACTTCTGTGACGTGAGGAGGCTAGCAGACGGTCGGTTTAGCCAGTCTGTCTGCTTCCTGACCTGGGCCCCAAATAGTCAAATACTCTAAGACTATGTGCCATATTTCTAGAGAGAAGAGCGGCACCACCCCAGGAGGGATGAACACCATCTCTTTTCAACAGGTCAGGTCTGCCCCAAAAACTTGTCCAATTGTCTATAAAACCTATGTTATTCTGTGGGCACCACAAGTCACTACAATAACTTGCATGGACCTCCAATTCCATCATACCAAAAGTTTTCATGCATACAGGACACTTTGCATCTGTCGACTAAAATGAAATTGTCAAATACAAAATAAAAGCAGTCAGAATGATGTCATCCCATACAATAAGTACATCACCTTTTCTTCAAATGCTGGTGGTGAATAAATTTCCTGATTATAGACAAAAACATTACATTTAAACAAAAAGTTCTAGATAAGGAACTCAAGAGGTTACCAAAAAAAACAAACAAAAAACAATTATTACCTCTGGTTCCGAGGCCGAAAGTGTTTCACATTCCACAGCATCACATTCCCTGACATGCAAAGCAAGAATCTGCAATGGCTTTATTTTATAGCATTTCTTGCATTCTGCTTTTGGCATTAAAGAAAATTCCTGGGCATCAGATGGAAGGGGGATAAATCACATTCATCCTGTAAAGGGACAATATAAATCATGGTCTTCCCCCCTCCAGTTGCACATCTGATGGTACTGCCACAGTACCCTTCCGACTCTGGAGGAACAAGATTCAGCCACCGCCTTCCCTGTCCACCTGAATAAAGAAACATTACAAATATGTGTAACTAAGGTTTTATATATAACTACCATCTTTAAACATAGTCTTACAAAGTGCTTTCTGGAAATAAAAATGAATAAACTCACATGCACAAAATAAAGTGTTAAAACAAGAATTGGATTGGATTGGATTCAATTTATTGTCATTGCACATGTAGGTACAAGGCAACGAAATGCAATAGAGAAGAAGAAATACAGCATAACATGAGGAAAGAGAGGAGAAAAAAAAGTGTCCTCGCACTGCGTTCTTGGAAGAGAACGCAGCGCGAGAACAGACAAAAAACCTCAGCATAAAGCACAGTCAACACAGGAACATAACTTGCATAGTAATCCTAGTTCAGACGAAACAGCCATCCGGCCAGCCGCCATTCAGCGCAAACCCACGGACCCGTTAACGCCTGACAGGATGAAGCGACGAAGGCGTGGGATGGGGTTAGGGAGGTGTATGAGTGTGTGTATGTGTAAGTTCGTGTGAGTTCGTATGCCTTGAAATCCGTTTCGCCAGCACTCCAAACCAGTCGACTCAGTTCGCAGGTTGTGATGCGACATAGCAATTGCCATGGAAACGTCCTTGGACAGAGCACAAGCGCCCGACAATAACAAGGTGTTTTTGGGAGGAGGGAATGGAAGAAAGAGCGTCTCCCTGCAGTATTCACCGGAGAGTTGATACCAGAGCGGCCTTGCCAAGCCGTTCTGTTGTGGGAAGCCGGAAAGAGATAAGATTGTTTTGTCTTAGTGCGAACAGCTGTCTTCCAGTTTCACAGCTAATTCTCATTGTCCATTCTGATCTCCATGTCCGTCGCCTACAGCCTCAATCATGACGGGCAGCCGTGAGAGGTTTTGGACAGCCAGTCCCGTCTCCTTAATTTTCTGATAATTTAGGGCAACGCCTAATCCAAATAGCAGAAACCCAGTTATCATTGTTCCGAATAAGAAGATGTCTTCAATGTCCTCCACGGAGAGAGCCGCCAGACACACGATCCGCCATCTCTCCCATGCGTCCATCGTGTAGCCAGCAGCAAACGTCCCAGCGGGACATTCCGGTTCTCCAGATCCCGCTTTCCTAGTCGAGAAAATGGTGTCAATTGCATTTAGAGACCAGTTGATCAGATCCATAATTTCGGTTTTGCAAATAGTGCAGCGAGAGTCTCTTAAGAGGACAGGACAATACAAGAGAGCAAGCAGGGAAGTTCAGGAGGGAGGGAGGGAAGAAAAATGCGACCGCCTTCGAACAGAGCCAAACGAGAAATCGTTTGGCTCTGTTCGATATAAACCAAACAAAATATAAATTAACCTAATAATCATTATAGTAGTGCACTGATATTAGTAATACTGGGATTTGGCTGATAATGGAGGTTAAAAAGCTGTTCTAAAGAAAGTTCTAAAGCTGACTTTTTGATAGTAAAAAGCAAAATAAGTTATCCTGAAGAATGTCTGTTTTGTTTTTGTACATATAATGAAAGTGTATGGGGAATAAAGGGATTTTTGAACAAAACTGACTTTCACTGTAAGGACATAAACTGCTCAGACATTCTTCAAAATAATTTGAGCCAGCCATACATATTTAGAACAACATAAATTTGAGTAAATTATAACAATTTTGCATGAACTGCCCTTAAGACCTCTTGGAAATCACATCAGCATTTTTTAAAATCTTTAATTACTTTTCTGGTCACTGTGTGCTAATTAACTTTGAATTATGTATAATTGCTAAAAAAATGAAAATTGACTATTTAAATGTACCTACATAAATGGAATGACATGTGCATATTTACATTAAACATGTTGCCTTGTGTGATACTCTGAATCTAGTTACTTTTATTACACTTGTAACACGGCAAAAGTTGTCAGTATAACACTGTGTACTCTGAATAGATAGAGGGCTAGGTTCGACTCTTGGGAGGATAAAAATGAAATTTGGGCCAAATGGTATGAAGCAGCTAACAGCCAGCACATTTATTGCACATATAACAAAAAAAAAAAAAATTTTAGAAGAACAAATTAGTATTTTGCTGTATTGTCTCAACACAACACTGCTGAAATTGGAAAAAAAAATTGATATTTAGTCCAGGTTGTGCATAACAGGTCCGAGGAAGCAAAGAAAGAGAAGAAGAAAAAAAGAAAATGTCCAAAAGTCCTCCTGGTTCCTTTGCAAGTTGGTGTGTGTGCAATGTAAGATGAATGTATGTACAAGGCCTTGTTTTATCCTACTACCCGGGTAGTGTGTGTATGAAGTAACAGCTTAGCTGTAATTGAAAAGAATCCCACGATGCAGACTGGTCCGAGTTGAACGTCGGCAGCAGGCCGTTCACAGAATCACAGGGTCTGGCTCGCCATAGCTCACAAAAGCTCACAGTTGATCATGTCACAGGGTGGAATCAGGCAATAAAAAAAGCAGTCTACACAGAACAACACAATTCAGAGTTAACATCTCTTAAGATTTCATATTAACTTTTCACAATAACTCCATACAAGTAAATCAATTGTCAGAAGCATCACTCACAAGCTTCACTCACACGTGTTAGCTTAGCAATGTAAGGTCAATACACGTGAGCACACTAAACGGACAAATAAATCTCTGTTTAACACACAGGTTGATTATCTGCATCTTAAAATACTCATTCATGTATAAATCTTTTTTTTCTTCCCATGATTAAACAGGGAACATCATAAAATAAATTTAACAAAAATAAAATATATTCGTTTCCCTGATCTCCGTTTGCAAAAAGTGCATTGAAATACAAAAAAAAAAAACATTCAATAAACACTTTTTAACTCTGACTGTTTTTTGTTCTTGTACACTGTAACCCATATACAATTTTTCGATCACTGATCAGTTAAAACACATCAACTTAACATTTCTGTTAACACAGAAACTCACCAGAGTTTGTAGAAATAATTTCTCGATCGACATCAATATGAAATCCTTTTGAAACCCATGAACATACTCGTGCGTACCAGCTGAAAAGTTTTTTTTTCTTCTCCTAATCTCTACGTCTCAGTTAACGAATTCATACAGCGACCCCTACAGGGAAACTACGGTACTGCATTGAATTTAAGTATAGAACCGTTGTAACATTTACATTTACATTTAGTCATTTGGCAGACGCTTTTATCCAAAGCGACTTACAATTGGGGAATACAAAAAGCGATTCATCTTGAAGAGGCAGTCAGACAGAGGAAGTGCTCGTAACACCAAGTCTCAGTCATTGTTCAAATAAGTACAAGCTAGTAGGTGGAGAGAAAGATAGAGGGAAAGTTTTTATTTTTTTATTTTTTTTATTTTTATTTTTTTTTGAGTTTAGGATGAAGTCAAGTACTGCCGAAAGAGATGAGTTTTCAGTTGTTGCTTGAAGGTTGCCAGAGATCCAGCGTTCCGGATAGGGGTGGGAAGATTATTCCACCAGCCAGGAATGGTGAACGAGAATGTTCTGGAGAGTGATTTTGAGCCTCTCTGTGATGGTACCACAAGGCGTCGCTCACTAGCAGATCTCAAACTTCTGGAGGGGATGTAGGTTCGTAATAGTGAGTGGAAGTAGGAGGGTGCAGAGCCTGTGGTAGATCTGTACGCAAGCATCAGTGACTTGAACTGGATGCGAGCTGCCACTGGTAGCCAGTGCAGAGAGATGAAGAGAGGTGTAACATGCGCTCTTTTGGGCTCGTTGAAGATCAGTCGTGCCGCTGCATTCTGAATCATTTGTAGAGGTTTGATTGCGTTTGATGGCAGACCAGCCAGAAGAGCATTGCAGTAGTCCAGTCTAGAAACAACCAGGGCCTGGACAAGAAGTTGCGCAGCATGCTCTGTCAGAAAGGGCCTGATCTTTCTGATGTTGTGTAGTGCAAACCTGCAGGAACGAGCAGTCTTTGCAATGTGCTCTTTGAAGGTCAGCTGGTCATCAAAGATTACACCAAGATTTCTGACCGAAGTTGATGGGGTAATCATTGATGAGCCGAACTGAATCGTGAAGTCATGCCGTAGAGTCGGAGTGGCAGGGAAGACCAGAAGTTCCGTCTTTGCCAGGTTGAGCTGTAGGTGATGTTCTTTCATCCATGCCGAGATGTCCGCCAGGCAGCCTGAGATCCGTGCAGCTACCGTTGGGTCATCTGGTTGAAAAGAGAGATAGAGCTGCGTGTCATCGGCATAGCAGTGATAGGAGAAGCCATGTGCATGTATGATGGGACCCAGCGATGTAGTGTACGTGGAGAAGAGGAGGGGTCCAAGAACCGATCCCTGAGGAACTCCAGTGATCAGTTGATGTGGTTTGGATACCTCCCCTCCCCAGGTCACCCTGAAGGATCTACCGGTGAGATAGGATTCAAACCAGCGAAGTGGAATTCCAGTGATGCCCAGTGAAGAGAGTGTAGACAGGAGAATCTGATGATTGACAGTGTCAAAAGCAGCAGAGAGATCCAGCAGAATGAGGACTGATGATTTGGAATCAGCCTTTGCAGTTCGCAGGGCTTCAGTGACTGAGAGTAGCGCAGTCTCTGTTGAATGGCCACTCCTGAAACCTGACTGTTTAGCATCCAGCTTGTTGTACTGTGAAAGAAACCGCGAGAGCTGGTTGAAGACAGCTCGTTCGAGTGTTTTCCCTATGAATGGAAGGAGAGAGACAGGTCTGTAGTTATCTAAAAGAGAAGCATTTAATGTAGGTTTTTTGATCAGTGGGGTTACCCGAGCTTGCTTGAATGCTGTGGGGAAGATGCCTGTGAGGAGAGATGTGTTGATAATGTGTGTGAGTGCCGGTAAGAGTGTGGGAGAGATTGTTTGGAGAAGATGTGAGGGGATCGGGTCGAGAGGACATGTTGTAGGATGGCTGGAGAGGAGAAGTTTGGATACTTCTGCCTCGGTGAGAGGACAGAAGGAGAAGATGGGAGCTGGAGCGGTGGATGTGGTTGATCGGAGGTCCTGCGGAGTTGAGAACTGGTTGCTGATTGTTCTAGTTTTGTCTGTGAAAAAAGAGGCAAAGTCATCAGCGGTTATCAAAGTGGTGGGAGGTGGAGGGGGGGGACAGAGGAGAGAATTAAATGTTCTGAAGAGATTACGCATGTCTGGAGCGCTGGTGATCTTGTTGTGGAAATGTGAGGATTTGGCAGTGTGGACTTCAGTAGAGAAAGATGAAAGCAAAGACTGATACCTACTCAGGTCCGACGGATTGTTTGATTTGCGCCATTTTCTCTCTGCCGCTCTGAGTTTGGTCCGATTCTCACGAAGAACATCGGATAACCAGGGGTTAGAAGGAGCAGCCCGTGCTGGCCTAGAGGAGAGAGGACAGATGTCGTCTAGACAAGAGGTTAAGGTAGAGCATAAAGTGTCAGTGGCTGCATTTACATCCAGAGAAGAGAAATGGGTAGGCGAGGGAAGAGAGGAGGATACTACAGAGGAAAGAAGGGAGGGGGAAAGGGAGCGTAGGTTGCGTCTGAAAGTAACCGGTAAGGGAGATGGTGGCACCTGAGTTGCAAAATGTAACATAAATGTAATGAAGAAATGGTCAGATATATGGAGTGGTTGTACCAGAATGCTATCTGTAGAACAATTGCGTGTATAAATTAAGTCGAGTTGGTTACCAGATTTGTGCATGCTAGTAGTGGTGAGGCGTTTGAGATCAAATGAAGCTAGGAGTGACTGGAAGTCTGTAGCATAAGGCCTGTCTAGGTGAATGTTGAAATCGCCGAAGACTAAGAGTGGAGTGCCATCCTCCATGAAAGACGACAGCAGTCCGTCCAGCTCGTCTAGGAAGGTTGGTGGTATTTGGCCCGGCGGACGATAGATTACCACAATCTGGAGTCTTATAGGAGCTGTCACAGTAACAGCATGCGATTCAAATGAGTTGAGATGGCCTAGGGGAGAGTGGGTAGAGTATTTCCAATTGTTAGAAATGAGCAAGCCAGTGCCCCCACCCCGGCCAACTTGCCTAAGGGTGTGAGAGAAAGAGAAATTGTGAGAGAGAGCAGCTGGGGTTGCCGTGTCTTCTGGACGAATCCAGGTCTCAGTCAAGCCCAGGATGCTGAGTGTGGAATGTAAGGAAAATGCAGAAATGAAGTCGGCTTTGTTGACAGCTGACTGGCAATTCCAAAGACCTACAGAGAAAGAAAGAGGTGCAGTGGAAGATGTAGAGATAGTGCGCAGGTTAGCAGGGTTACGTGACCTTCTGCATGTATTTTTAGAGCGAGGTAGAGAGAGAACCGGAATGGTTTGGAAACACATGATAGAGGATAGGAAAGCGTGAGGGGAGATATAAAGGATACTTAAGTGTGTGCTCGGTGTCGTTGCTCGGTCAAAGTCGCGCAGGAAAAAGTCGTCTGTCTTTACACTCGTTGGTCTTCACACGAGGAGGCTGAACGCTTCCGCTGACGCTTCCGCGTCAGCGCTCTGACATCAACTAAATACAGTCTAAGAAACTAGAGTGAAAACAGCTGTCGCCGGCTTCTGATCAGCCCAGCCAATGAGGTTAAAGGACTGCTAAATAGCTCAAGACGAAACTAACACTTTGCACAAACACAAAGGCTCGTTCTC
This sequence comes from Barbus barbus, assembly GCF_936440315.1. NCBI lineage: Eukaryota > Metazoa > Chordata > Actinopteri > Cypriniformes > Cyprinidae > Barbus > Barbus barbus. Next base: position 18,642,619 of record NC_136736.1, on the reverse strand, counting down.
ACCTGAGGCGCAAATTATTCTAATTTCCAGTAAGTGCAATTAACAGAAAAAACAGCGAAAAGGCAGAGTAGAAATAGGTAGGAAACGAACTATTCCTTCCTAGTAGCAAGTAAATTATTTAAACAACAGAACTGCAACCAAGTTATTCAAAACACTTACGCAGCTGTAGTCCGTCTCTTCTGGTGACAAATCGGCTTTCCCCGATTTTTTTGAGTGTAAAACTCAAGGGGGTTACATTCTCCCCTCCTGAACCTGCATGCATCTCTGCATGTAGTACATTTATAAGTGTTCAGATGTATCAGGTGCTAGTACTCTAACGTGAGGGAAAGCATCGGTTTCAAGGGCACGTGTGAAAGCTTGGTTCAGACCTTCTAATAGGGAATGCATGACTAATAGCATTATAATCAGAAGCCATGGATGAACAAGGAAGTGCGGCTCTTGCTGAAAGCCCGCAACACTGCTTTCAGATCAGATGACGCTCAGGCCTACAGCATATCCAGGGCTAACCTGAAGAGGGGCATCAAGAAGGCCAAGCACTGCTACAAGCTAAAGGTAGAGGAGCATTTTTCCAACTCTGACCCCCGGCGCATGTGGCAGGGCATCCAGGTCATCAGTGACTACAAGCCATGCAACTCCACTCCAACGGTCACAGACGTCTCCTTCCTTAACGAGCTAAATGACTTTTATGCTCGCTTTGACAACAACAACAAGGAGACAGCCACCAAGATCACACTCTCAGGAGACCATCAGACCCTCAAACTCACCTCCACAGATGTCTGCACAGCATTGAGCCGGATCAACGCATACAAGGCTGCTGGCCACGACGGCATTCCTGGACATGTGCAGAGCAGCTCGCAGGGGTCTTCACAGACATTTTCAACCTGTCACTCACCCAAGCAATGGTGCCAACATGCTTTAAGTCGACATCCATTGTGCCAGTGCCGAAACACTCCTCCCCAACGTGCCTGAATGACTACCGCCCCGTAGCACTCACACCCATTGTTATGAAGTGCTTTGAGCGACTGGTCCTGGCACACCTCAAGAACTGCCTCCCACCCACACTGGACCCACACCAATTTGCCTATAGAAGCAATAGAAGCACTGAGGATGCAGTAGGCACAGTACTGCACTCGGTACTCACACACCTGGAAAACAACAACACATATGCACGGATATTATTTGTTGATTTCAGCTCAGCATTCAACACTGTCATTCCCTCCAAGCTGACCACTAAACTTGGAGACTTGGGTGTTAACACCTCCCTTTGCAGCTGGATTATGGACTTTCTGACCAACAGACCTCAGCATGTTAGGTCAGGCCTCACCTGCTCCACCACCATCACACTCAACACCGGCGTACCACAGGGCTGTGTGCTGAGCCCATTTCTCTACTCCCTCTACACCCATGACTGCAGGCCGGTGCATGGATCCAACTCCATCATCAAGTTTGCTGACGACACCACAGTGATTGGCCTCATCAGAGACAACGATGAGACTGCCTACAGGGAGGAGGTACAGCACCTGGCTGCATGGTGTGCTGACAATAGCCTGCTCCTCAACACCAGCAAGACAAAGGAACTCATTGTGGACTTCAGGAAGAAGAAAAGTGGAACGCATGACCCCATCCACATTAACGGGATGGTTGTTGAACGTGTCTCCAGCTTCAAGTTCCTGGGAACCCACATCTCGGAGGACCTGACCTGGACCACCAACACATCCAGCCTAGTCAAGAAGGCTCACCAACGCCTCTTCTTCCTTAGGACACTGAAGAAGAACCACCTGTCTCCAATCATCCAGCGGAACTTCTACCGGTGTGCAATTGAAAGCATCCTGACCAACTGCATCACAGTCTGGTATGGGAACTGCTCAGCTGCTGACCCCGCAAGGCACTACAGAGGGTGGTGAAAACCGCCCAACGCATCACAGGGACACCACTCCCTGCCATTGAGGACGTCCAGAGAAAACGCTGTTTACGTCGAGCTCGCGGCATTCTTAAGGACTCCTCTCACCCTGACCATAGACTGTTTAACTTACTGCCCTCTGGGAGGCGCTTCAGGAGCCTCCGAACAAGGACAAGCAGACTCAGGAACAGCTTTTTCCCTACAGCTGTTTCCCTACTAAACTCTGCCCAATGATACCCCCATCACACACCACTACAAACTCTTCACCCCTCCCCATCATTAAATCGATTAAAAAAACAAAACAAAAAAACAACCAATCTACACTGAGTACTATGTACTGTAAATTTTTATTTCTATGCACTTTCAATGTTCATTGCACTAGTGTTTATATATCTTAATTTATAGCTTATTCATATCCATTTGTAATTATATTCATAGTTTTTGCTCATAGTGTACATACATTTACTGCACAACCCATCTGTATAGTATGTTCATATCACCCATCTGTATATCATACTGATAGTATTTAAAAACTTGTAAATTATGTCCATAGTACTACTGCCTTATCTGTATATTTCTGTACATATGTAACATATTGTAGGCACTGTATATCCTGTACCTCTGCTTATTGCACTTCTGGTTAGATGCTAACTGCATTTCGTTGCCCTGTACCTTACATGTGCAATGACAATAAAGTTGAATCTAATCTAATCTTATCTAATCTAATGCCAAAGGATTTCCTAACGACATATAGTTCAGTCTATCAGGTTGTTCCCTGTGTCGTGTAGAACGTCTGAGCTCTGGCATCTCTTGAGCAGGGATGTCTTGATTCTCTAGATTATGCTCCACACTGACAGTTTCACTGTTGTTACGTTTGTCTTCTCTTGCTTCATTCTCTTTTTGCTCAACAGGTTCAGCATCATTAACAATCAACTCCTGATTGGACTCATCATCAATTCCATCAGTGGACTCAGAATTCAGTTCCTTGACAGGTTTCATCATCTTTTCCAGAGACTTCTCAGGTAGGGCATCCTCTGTCAGGGTTACCTCAGGTAGGCGGTTCTCTTCCAGGGTTTCTCCAGGAGAGTGCACACCTCCCTTTCTTCCTGAAGGTTCAAACGGCCTTGCATCTGGATTTAATGTAGTACATCTGGTATTTTCATTCGTGGCTTCACCACAAGGCACTTCTCGGATAATCGTTATGGTGGGATATGATGTTTCTTGTGAAGGCTGAGGCATATAATAATCTAACTCTTCATCTTGGGTTTCCAATGTTTCACCAGAACAAGAGACCTTCTCAGTCATTTCCACTTTGTCACTTTCATTAGTGGGGATGGTGGAAGTCAAGAATCCACAAGGCAAAAGCAGATCTCGATGAAGTGTTTTTTCGGGACCACTCGTCGTAAGGGGCTTCACTACGTAAACAGGAGATTAATTTATCTGTTTGACCACTTTGAAAATTGTGTTGCTCCATCGATCAGCGAGTTTATGTTTACCTCTTATTCCCACATTTTTGACAAGTACTCGGTCCCCAGCATGCAAGGTAGATTCTCTCACGTTAAGATCGTATCTCTGTTTGTTACGAAAAGCCGTCTTCTGACTGTGTTCAACAGCTGTCTGGTAACTTTCTCGTAAACTCTCCTGCAGGTTTTTGACATAGTCGGAGTGAGTGACTTTCTTCCCCCCTTCTGGTTTGATACCAAAAGCCACATCAATTGGAAGGCTTGGCTGTCTCCCAAACATCAACTGATAAGGTGAGAAGCCAGTCGTATCGTTCCTGGTACAGTTATACACATGCACCAGCGGTTGAACATGGTCACGCCATCTCACTTTGTCTTCTTCTTGGAGAGTTCCAAGCATTTGAAGCAGCGTGCGGTTAAAACGTTCTACGGGATTCCCACGCGGGTAATAGGGAGTTGTTCGAGTCTCCTTTATACCTAACAAGAGGCAAAGATCCTTAATGACAGCAGACTCAAAGTCACGACCTTGGTCACTGTGTAAACGTTCTGGAATCCCGTATTGCACAAAGAAGTTGTTCCACAGAGCTTTGGCAACCGTTTTTGCTCTTTGATCAGCTGTAGGGACGGCCCCAGCATATTTAGTAAAATGGTCCGTGATAACTAGGATGTTCTTTGTACCACGGCTATCCGGTTCTAGAGAGAGATAGTCCATACAGACTAGCTCCAGTGGCTTGCTGGTTTCTATATTAACCAAGGGGAATGCCCTTTCGGCCTTGGCCTTCCTTCTGATGCACCTCTCATAAGTGCTGACTTTGCGTTCAACATCTAGGGACATCCTCAGCCAATAAAAGCGAGTGCGCACTAGATCTAAAGTGCGTTCTCCACCCATATGACCTACTCAGTCATGTAGGGCTTCCAGTGCAATTTCCCGATACTTCTGAGGAAGAACAAGCTGATAAGAAGACTTCTCTTGGTTCATACGCTTCCTGTGTAAGACTCCACCTATGAATGTGAACTGATCCCTTACTCTGAGCATCAGTTGAACTTCTCGGGTTTCATGACGTCTGACACGATAGGAGAGTCGTTTTCCCATATTCAAAAGTTCAGTCACTCTACTTATTATGGGGTCCCGTGACTGTTCTGCTATCCACTCTTGCGATGACATTCTGGGGAGAGTGCTCGACCCAGGGAGTAGATTCGCCTGCACAAACTCTGCTGGAATAGCATCAGCATTCATGGCCAAACATTGCAAAGTAGCAGGTGAATAATCTTGCTCTTCTTCTGCCACAAGCTCATGCAATCTATGTTACTGGCAAATGGCTTTCACCGCCTCATTTGGGAATTAATTAGCATTTTCTTCTTTCGCACTGAGGGTGCACTGAGGGTGTGGTCGCCGGGACAGACCATCAGCATCTTGATTTTTCTTTCCAGCTCGGTATTGAAGGCTAAAATTGAAATCTGATAAGGAGGCAAGCCAACGGTGTCCCGCAGCGTCGAGCTTGGCAGATGTTAATATATATGTTAGCGGGTTATTGTCGGTCATGACAACGAACTCCGCTCCGTACAGGTAGTCGTAGAATTTGTCTGTTATCGCCCACTTCAAGACTAAAAATTCCAGCTTGTGGGTGGGGTAACGTTTCTCACAATTTGATAACCCTCTGCTGGCAAATAACTCTCAGGAGGCCTTCTTGCTCTTGATATAAAGCAGCGCCCAAGCCATGTAGGCTGGCGTCTTTGTGAAGAATATACGGCAACTTTGGGTTTGCAAACCCCAACATGGGGGTGGTGGTGAGCTTCTCAATTAATGTCTGAAAAGAAACATCACACTCAGGTGTCCATCTATTGCCAAAAGGCTTCTTAAAATCAGTGTTAGGAGGAAGTCTGGACCCCTTTTTCTTACGGGGTGGACAGTAACCAGCTGTCAGTGCATTTAAGGGCTTCGCGATTTTTGAGTAGTCTCTGACAAACCTTCGATAATAGCCAGTAAATCCTAAGAAGGATTTTAGCTCACTGATGTTAGTGGGTTTTGGCCAGGTGGTAAGAGCTGAGATTTTAATCGGGGTCAGTCTCTACGCCGTTTTCTGAAACAATGTGTCCAAGGTACTTTACTGACTTCATGAAGAAACGACACTTGTCTGGGGACAGCTTTAGACCAAATTCTTTTAGTTTGTTCAAGACTTTCATGAGGCGTTCCTCTAGACTGCTTGAAAAAATGATTAAATCATCAAGAAATACAAGGACTTCTTTCAGATGCAGGCTGCCCATACACTTTTCCATAACACGCTGAAAGGTGCTAGGGGCATTTGTCACCCCCTGTGGCATCCTGTTAAACTCCCAGAATCCCATAGGAAAGAGAAAAAACATTTGTGAGCATGTTTATATCAGGAGCATCTATCTATATATATATATATATATATATATATATATATATATATATATATTAGGTTTTGTAGTCATAGACTCATTCATGCTTTGTATTATCGTAAAAAAAAAGACATTTTATTTTTGAGAAATTAATTATTATTGTTTAGCATGCAATTATACTCTATTTTTGAACAGAGTAGACTATTAATCATAAACATGTTCTAAACATACTTAGACTCGTAGCATTCATCATGTTACAATGTACTCTCATATTACTTTTATTGTTTTATAAAGAGCATGAAAACATACTCGCGCCGTAAGAAATTTAAATACAATGAATTGCCCAATGTTCAAAATGATTTACTGGATTTCAAACATTTTAGTCAGGAATTATAGTTTGGGGAAAACCCAACTATGATTTTGTAGTCATATAGCCATCCTGAACATCATGTATGATTTTATACTATAGAAGATATGATTCTGCAGTCATTGACTCACGCATGCTTTGTACTATAAAAGGATGAACTTTGCACTATAAAAAATATATTTTATATCTGAGAACTAATGGTTATTGTTTAGCACGCTATTAAAATATATTTGTGAACAGATTATTAATAATAAACATGGTCTAAACATTCTTAGATGCGTAGCATTCATCGTGTTGTAGTTTGAGAAAAACCCAACTAGTAATGTGTTCAAGTTTGTCACAATAACACGTTAAATAATGCAGAAAATAAACATTACTTACTCATCAGATCGATCTTCTCTACTTGATGAACTCTTGCTGTTATTTTGAGGGAAATCCAGCCTTTACTCAGCGCGTCTTCTTCCAGAAACGAACAGTATAGCAGCGCTGATCTCTTCACTGACGCTTTGTTTGTTTGGCGTCTCCAAGCGCGCGCGGGTCACGTGGTTATTTACATGTGAACACGAGGGGGCGGGATCTCATTAAAAATAATGAGTTAGACGTGACAGACTGAACATGGTGTTGGTTTCATACGGATTACTTCATCACAGAATATCTGTTTTCGATATGACTGACTTCATTTGAAAGAAGACACTTCAGGCTTTCTATAGATATAACTCTCATTTCTGTGTGTTGAGTTTTCGCTGAGTTACACTTCACTTGTTATTCGCTGAGTTACACTTCATTTTAGTGACGCATTTCTGAAAACAGATCGCGGAGACAGAGAAGACAGAGAGCGCACCCTGTTTGTTTTCTTTATTCTTCAAAAGCACAAAGTTTAGTTGTTATTTTGAGTGTATACAAATAAAAGTAGACCCCTTACAGATTCGAATGGTGTATTGCTCTTATCTGAACGATCAAAAATGGCAGAGTAATTCAAGCTAATTTCTGCCTTATCGGGAAAATCTGCCCCAAAACTCGTATTCGCGTTTGTCGGGCTCAGAGGGTTAATATACACTTATTACTATTTGTAAGGTAAACAGGTCAATTTAGCTCAAAGGGAATAATTTATGATTTTATAGGGAATTTGAACAGACTCACTGTTTCACGGCTGATCACTGAGTCTGCAGCGATTTTCTGAACGAGCCGTATAACATCAACTCTGCACTGGATATTAAAATCCAAAATATAGTGAAAACACTATCAAATAGCACAGTAACAAGGTCGGCAGTTGAAGACATTAACTTGCAAGCACAAAACACAATATACTTCTCTTTTCAATATAAATAAGACTTTATTGGATAAATCTAAGACATGTAAACTAATCTAACACATGAACACACACATTCACACATTCATACACATTGCAGAAAGAAAGAAAGCGAGGAAAGGATGAGTTTAAAAGAATAAAAATGTGAAATCCCAAGTTTATAGCAATATGTGCATTTGCATAGCCCTGAACAAACATCAATCACTTATTTAACCCTCACATTGAATTTCTCAATGAGGCTAAAATTTATATTAAATGCACCAGCTCAAAATCTGGAATTTGTACTTGCTTGCGTTGCCTTTGTGTTAAGGGATTCCCTTTTGTCTTCCTGGTTGCAGGAAAGGGGGTTTCCCGAGGTTGCTGATTGGCTTGAAGTTCAGTAGTCGTTTGTAGTGAAATCTTGGGCGTTGGCTGAAGATGCTATCAGAGTCAGTTGCTGGTTGAAGTTTGAAGCGGGTGCAGTCGATCGGAGCTGGACTTTGCGGCAAACTTAACGAAACTTTCAACGCAAAGAAAAGAAACTAAAGTAAAAGTACAAAAGGATGTAATGATGTAACGAGGCTAGGTGGTTTTTCTTCTCATCGTGGTGTTAAGTAGCAGCTGGCATGTAGGCCAGAGCATGCTCAAAGAGTGCTAAAAAGCAGCGTCAAAACGCGGTGGCAAAAGCAAACAGAGAGAGAAGAGAGACAAAAAAAAAAAAAGGAGTTTGATGGTGTCCTGAGTTTTTAAACTCGGCATTTGGACTCATCCCAACGGGTGTCTTGACCAATTAGATACTGTCTTAGCTCAGGGTGTTGCTCTGTTTCTCTTCCCCATTATAAATCAGCATGTTATCTGCTCAGTCCCACGTCCGAACTTTACACGCTCTTGCAAAGTATACTTTTGGATGTGATTTCTATAACCAGAATATGATACATTTGACACAGAATTAATAAAAAGAAGCGTTTCAAGCTAGAATTGTCACACACATACATACCAAACATGAATATAAACCCTTAAACTATTAAATAGTTGTCAAAAAGTCATACACAATGAGTGATTAGACATGAGTCAAATGTGTGGGTTACATACATAATATGGAGTTATGCATAGAAATGATCAGTTGCTCATAAGTCATTTTAAGATGATTTTAGGTTCTCCGCGAACATCGTTCTAAACTCAGGGCCGCAGAAAGGGTATGGCGCAAATCACGAAATCCTTCTGACCTTAATTTATATCGATCACTCCTCTCTGACTTCTCTGCTAATGTTTCCACTGCTAAAAGGACATACTATCATGACAAAATTAACAATTCGCCTAACTCTCGCATGCTCTTTAAAACATTTTGCTCCCTCCTTTGTCCTCCTCCTCCTCCTCCTTCATCATCTCTAACAGCTGATGACTTTGCCACATTCTTCATTAATAAAATTACAAACCTCGCTGCACAATTTTCCACACCACAATCTATCAAACATATCTTTCCAGCAAACATACACTCGTTCACATCCTTCTCTCCACTCTCTGAGGCAGAGGTCTCTAAACTCATCCTTTCCAGTCATCCTACTACCTGTCCGCTTGATCCTATTCCATCTCATCTCCTTCAAGTCATTTCTCCTGCAGTTGTACCTGCACTCACTCACATCGTTAATACATCCCTTCACACTGGAATTTTTCCCTCAGCATTTAAACAGGCTCGTATAACTCCACTTCTTAAAAAACACACTCTTAACCCAACTCTTTTAGGGAACTATAGACCGGTTTCCCTTCTCCCTTTCATTGCAAAAACACTTGAACGAGTTGTGTTCAACCAGTCTCTGTCTTTCTCACACAGAACAACCTCCTGGACAGTAACCAATCTGGCTTCAGAAGTGGACATTCGACCAAAACTGCCTTGCTTTCTGTTGTTGAAGCCCTAAGACTTGCAAAAGCGGCTTCCAAATCTTCATTGCTTATCTTGCTGGATCTGTCTGCTGCTTTTGATACGGTCAACCATCAGATCCTCTTGTCAACCCTATTGAGAAAGGGCATCTCAGGAACCGCACTCCAGTGGTTTGAATCTTACCTCTCTGATAGGTCCTTCAAAGTATCTTGGAGAGGTGATGTATCCAAGCCGCAACATCTAACTACTGGGATGCCTCAGGGCTCAGTTCTTGGACCAATTCTCTTTTCTGTCTACATGGCATGATTAGGTTCTGTCATTCAGAAACATGGCTTTTCATATCACTGCTATGCTGATGACACTCAACTCTACCTCTCATTCCATCCTGATGATCCAACGATAGCTGCTCGCATCTCAGCGTGTCTAACAGACATTTCTTGCTGGATGATGGATCATCACCTTCAACTCAACCTAGCTAAGACAGAACTGCTTGTGGTTTCAGCTAAGCCGACACGCTTCATCACAATCTCACCTTACAGTTAGGCTCATCTACCATAACTCCTTCAAAAACAGCCAGAAACCTTGGAGTTGTGATTGATGATAAGCTGAATTTCTCAGACCACTTTGCTAAAACTGCCCGGTCCTACAGATTTGCATTATACAATATTAAGAAGATCAGGCCGTTTCTCTCGGAACATGCAACACAACTCCTTGTTCAGGCTCTTTTTCTGTCCAGACTTGACTATTGCAATGCTCTCTTGGCAGGTCTTCCAGCCAATTCTATTAAACCTCTACAATTAATCCAAAATGCCGCTGCAAGATTAATCTTTAATGAGCCGAAAATAACGCACGTCACGCCTCTGTTCATCAATTTGCACTGGCTACCAATAGCTGCTCGCATTAAATTCAAGGCATTAATGTTTGCCTACAGAACCACCACTGGCTCTGCACCCCTTTACCTAAATTCATTAATTCAGACTTATATGCCCTCTAGAAGCTTGCGTTCTTCAAGTGAACGACGCATTATTGTACCATCCCAAAGACACACAAAAACACTTTCACAGACTTTTTCATTAACTGTTCCCATCTGGTGGAATGACCTGCCCAATTCAATCCGTGTAGCCGAATCCTTACCCATCTGCAAGAAACGGCTAAAAACTCATCTGTTCCATCTTTACTTGACCCTCTAACTCTAGCACTCTCTATTCTAATTTTATTTTATCTATGTCTTTTTATTAAAAAATAAATAAATTAATAAAAATTAATAATAATAATATTTATCTGTACTGCGTTAGGCTAACTGAGACTTGTAATAGCACTTGCACGTTGTCGCTCTTTTGTTGGTTTTGATTGCTTCTTATGTCCTCATTTGTAAGTCGCTTTGGATAAAAGCGTCTGCTAAATGACTAAATAAATAAAAAAATAAATATGGAAAAGGCAGTTTGTGTGTAGTTCTGTGTAGAACATAAGGACATGTTCTGTGAACAAAGGAATTTCAGTCTGGTCTGTGTCTTGGGTGGGGGAAACCAATCCAAGAGCGTCTGTAGCTCATGATTTCTATCACAGATTAACATGTGACTGTCACGCGGTGCTCTCTTTGACTATTAATCTTTGATTACTTGCCCTAAATTTGAAAATCTCCCTTCCTGCGTTGGACTTATCAATAAGTATTATTTTGTCTTAATGTTGTAAGCTGTTCTGTGAAAGAGGCTTGCTTCAGACGGGTGCTAGGGATCTGATTTATGACGTTGTCTTGTTCTCCGGGGCCTCTTTGGAATTTCGGCTCCTCATGTTTCGATGTTCTGATCAAATCTTAATTTGTCTGATTCGTTCTGATCCTACACCATTAATGTAGACTACTTACAGCTCCACAGTCCAGACATGCGCCTGTGCAACTGAAACACTACGTCCGGTTCAATGAGCCGCCGATCAAAATCTCACGAGCCAATAAGAGCAAACGGCTGTTAAGCCTGCCCTCACGAGAGGTTTGTGCGAGAATGGCGAACGTAAATTTGTGAAGCGCAAACAAAAACTTGGAAAGCAAAAACGAAAACGCTGGCAGCACAGCGTTTAGCTAAACTGCGTTTAGCTAAAGTGAAGCTGTAAATGAAGTCAACAAAGAATGCAGTTTATTTGAAGATGATGTTACTGTTTTTGCTATTTAGTTGATTGTTTTTATTTTCAGAGTGTTCTTCTCATTTATCAATGTATATTTTTGCTTGGTTTCGCAAAAGTTTCGTTCGTTTTATTTGGCACAAATCTAATTCCATAGTTATCTCTTTGTTTTAGTCTTACAATCACTGGATAATTTATTAGGCCTATCTTTCTCAGTAGCATAGGCCTTTTAACCTGGAGAACACTCAACCCACTTTGTTCATATTAACAGTTAGAAATACCATATTTTATCCTTTTGTCACAGAATCAGCTCAATCATGATATACTGAAAAGAAAGTTAGATATAGGGTGGACAGAGCAAGCTTACTTGCTTTGCCTTCCCATGTAATACGCTGTGCAAGTGTGGCACTGTTTTTCTTTCTGCCACAACAATAACCTAGGTACTAACCAGGAATCTTAACCAAATTCATCCATGGTCATTATTTTACTGGGCAAAATTTGCCCTGTGGGCCTACATATTAACATTTGCATACAGCTATTTTGGAAAATAATTGATTTGCCTCAGTGTCTCGTCAGACACTGGAGAAGAGGAGGGGTCCAAGAACCGATCCCTGAGGAACTCCAGTGACCACCCTGAAGGATCTAACGGTGAGATAGGATTCAAACCAGCGAAGTGGAATCCCAGTGATGCCCAGTGATGAGAGTGTAGACAGGAGAATCTGATGATTGACAGTGTCAAAAGCAGCAGAAAGATCCAGCAGAATGAGGACTGACGATTTGGAATCAGCCTTTGCAGTTCGCAGGGCTTCAGTGACTGAGAGTAGCGCAGTCTCTGTTGAATGGTGTTACGAACCCCGTCATTAAAGTGCTCGTTATAAGGGGTAAGCAACATAAAGACACGCGATGACAAGACCGCAATTTGAAATAGTTTATTATGGGATCAAAACTCACGTATCAGCAGGCTACTGATAAAGGACAGAGATAGACAGACATAGACCAACGCAACATAGAAATAAACAACATTCAAACACGGCGGAAACATCATGACGCGCACAGGACTCCTCGTCAATCCTCTCAAGCCCTTCTCCCTCAGTGAACGTCAAACTCTTCACAGAGCTAAGACAGTGATCACAACGATCACGCCGCTGTGGAAAACAAACGTATCCCTCAAGTTCCGCCCTCTTTTCTCTTCACTCCGGTGTTATATAGTCTATCCAGCCTAGATACTAAACCGGCTGCAGGTGCGCAGGGGCGGAGCCTATTAGGAAAGAGAGAACTGGATCAATGAAAGATATACACAAATAAACATAACTCTGGCCGTAACACTTCCCCCCTGAAAACAGAAACAGTTTTTTTTTCGTTCTCCCCTTTTTTCATACTTGAGAAAAAAGGTGAAAAACTGATTCTGAAAATCAGACAAAAGTATATAGACCTAAACCCTCGATAACGCATCGGCCACTACATTCTCAGATCCTTTCTTGTAACAGATCTCTAAGTTATATGGTTGCACAATTAGTGCCCATCGCATCAGACGTTGATTGTGATTATACATCTTACTCAAAAAAAATTAACGGATTATGATCCGTATAAACAATAACAGGAAACATACTGGCCCCCACATAAACATCAAAATGCTGTAGTGTCAGCAAAAGAGCTAACGTTTCCTTCTCTATTGTAGAGTAATTAAACTGATGACGATTGAACTTAGCAGAGAAGTAGGACACAGGATGAGGTATTCCGTCAGCACCCTCCTGTAGAAGAACAGCTCCCGCTCCCACAGCACTGGCATCTACCTCCATCTGGAACGGAGAGAACACGTCCAGGGGAGACAACACTGGAGCACTGCAAAGCAGAGACTTGGCAGACATAAATGCCTGTTGGCACTCATTAGTCCAAATAAAATCCACTTTCGGACTACATAATCGAGTTAAGGGAGCTACAACACTAGAAAAATTTCTACAAAAACATCGGTAGTACCCTACCATTCCAAGAAATCTACGCAGCTCTCGCCTTGTAGAAGGTACTGGATATTCTAGTACGACAGACACTTTTCCCTCTAATGGCCGTACGTGACCATTTCCTACCTGCTTTCCCAGGTATGTAACAAAGGCCTTAGCGAATTCACATTTCCTCAAATTCAATGTTAAAGATGCAGCAGCTAAACGACGGAACACATCATATAGCGTCGACAGATGTTCAGCCCATGTAGACGAGTAAATAAAAACATCATCCAAATAGACGTTACAATTAGAAACATCACCTAAAACCATGGACATCAACCTCTGAAATGTTGCTGGAGCGTTCCGGAGACCAAACGCCATACGTGTATACTGAAGAAAAGAATCAGGAGTTACAAATGCAGAAATCTCAGAAGCGCGCTCGGTTAGAGGCACCTGCCAGCAACCCTTCAGCAGATCTAACTTCGTAATGTATTTCACTGCCCCAAGAGTGTCAATACAGTCATCGATACGCGGAAGAGGAAAAGCGTCGGGTGCAGTAACGGAATTAACTTTCCTAAAATCAGTGCAAAAACGAGAAGTTCCATCCGCCTTTGGCACTAAAATACATGGTGAGCTCCATGGGCTACCACTCGGAACAGCAAATCAGTTTTCCAGTAGGTACTCTACTTCAAGTTTCATTGCCTCTCTTTTACTCACCGGGCAGCGATATGCATGCTGCTTTATTGGCCGTGCATTACCGACATCAACGTCATGTCGAATGACAGAAGTACCAGGAGGGACATCCCTGAAAAGACTCGGGAAACTGTCCAACAGTTTCCTTATATCCTTCAGCTGTTCGCTAGACAAATATGACAGTTGAGAGGAAAGAGTTGACAACACCTCAGAGTTTTTCAAACAACCGCCATTTAAGACCTCCATAGATACGTTTAACCCATCATCCACATCGGTAGGCAAATCGGAAGGCAATGAAACCTCAAACTCCATCACTCTGAACATAGGTGCCCCACAGGGCTGTGTCCTGAGTCCCCTGCTCTACTCTCTCTACACGCATGACTGCGTGTCCTCTCACAGCTCCACATCTATTGTCAAATTCGCTGATGATACTGTGGTTCTGGGCCTCATCTCCAACAATGATGAGACCGCATACTTGGATGAGGTAGAGAGACTCACATCATGGTGCCAGGACAACTGTCTCTCTCTGAATGTGAGCAAAACTAAAGAGCTGATCATGGACTTTAGGAAGAGACAGCAGCAGCCCTACTGTCCTCTCAGGATCAGTGGGACCCCTGTGGAGAGGGTGAGTAGCTTCAAGTACCTCGGTGTAATCATCTCTGAGAACCTGACTTGGACTACACACATCCAAACACAGGTTAAGAAAGCCAGGCAAAGACTGTACCATCTGCGTCAGCTGAGGAAATTCAGGGTCTCACCAGCAATCCTGAAAACTTTCTATTCAGGGACCATAAAAAGTGTATTGACTCAGTGCATCTCAGTGTGGTATGGAAACAGCTCCAATCAGGACTGCAAAGCACTACAGAGAGTTGTACGCTTAGCTGAGCGCATGTCAGGGTCTGCTCTCCCCTCTCTGCAGGACATCTACCTCAAACGCTGCAAAAATAGAGCTGTTAAAATCATCAAGGACTCAAATCACCCTGCTAACCAACTATTCACTTTGCTTCCATCTGGTAAGCGCTTCCGTAGCCTGATGGCAAAAACTGAGAGACTTAGGAGGAGCTTCTTCCCCCAGGCCATCAGGCTCCTAAACTCTAACTCTGTGTCATAACATCACTTGACTCCATGTAATATCACCATATCAATAAGTTATTCATAATTTTTCTCCATGTAAATATCATATATCAATAAGCTATTCATAATTTTTCTCTACCTCATATTGCTGCTATTCAAATACCCTGTACAACTTTTTGCACATTATTTTTGCACATTCCTCTTATTTATTTAAGTCAACAACATACTGACCTGCACATTTATATTTATATTTTTTATCTTATCTTTTATTTTATTTTATTATTTTTATTTTATGTTTTGTACTTTTCTCCTTCTTAATATTTGTATTCTATATAATTGCACTGTCCTTGGAGCGGACCTGACCTACATTTCACTGCTGGTTATACCCTGTATAATTGTGTATGTGACAAATAAAAACTCTTGAATCTTGAATCTTGAACTCGCTCTTCCACCGGCACTACTGTTTCAGCAAACGTTAACGATCTCGTCTTTATGATCACGACCTGAATATGACTTCAGCATGTTCACGTGACATAAACGAGTTTTTCGCCTCTGTTCTGGAGTATGTATGATGTAGTCTGTGCCACTCTCCTTATTTTTAACTAGATAAGGACCTGCAAAACGCGCAGAAAGAGCAGATCCAGGGTTAGGAATCAATACTAAAACCTTTTCCCCAGGTAAAAATCCCGGACGAGCCCCCATTTATGTTACGAACCCCGTTATTAAAGTGCTCGTTATAAGGGGTAAGCAACATAAAGACACGCGATGAAAAGACGGCAATTTGAAATAGTTTATTATGGGATCAAAACTCACGTATCAGCAGGCTACTGATAAAGGACAGAGATAGACAGACATAGACCAACGCAACATAGAAACAAACAACATTCAAACACAGCTGAACAGCGGCTGGCGGAAACATCATGACGCGCACAGGACTCCTCGTCAATCCTCTCAAGCCCTTCTCCCTCAGTGAACGTCAAACTCTTCACAGAGCTAAGACAGTGATCACAACGATCACGCCGCTGTGGAAAACAAACGTATCCCTCAAGTTCCGCCCTCTTCTCTCTTCACTCCGGTGTTATATAGTCTATCCAGCCTAGATACTAAACCTATTAGGAAAGAGAGAACCGGATCAATGAAAGATATACACAAATAAACATAACTCTGGCCGTAACAATGGCCACTCCTGAAACCTGACTGTTTAGCATCCAGTTTGTTGTACTGTGAAAGAAACCACGAGAGCTGGTTGAAGACAACTTGTTCGAGTGTTTTCCCTATGAATGGAAGGAGAGAGACAGGTCTGTAGTTATCTAAAAGAGATGGTCTTCATCCCTCTTGGGGTCGTACCGCTCTTCTCTCTAGAAATATGACACATAGTCTTAGAGTTCGTACTTGACTAACTGGGGCCCAGGTCAGGAAGCAGAGAGACTGGCTAAACCGACCATCTGCTAGCCGCCTCACATCACAGAAGTCAGTTAATTCCCAGCACATAGAGACTCTTTCACCTAGATATCACACTATAGAGACTGTGTCTGTTCCCCGAACTAGAAAATAATATGAGTAACAATTTAATTGATGTTCAACAAAAAAAAAACAGATATAATACAGATAAACAAATGATAAAGCTTGGTTTATTGAATATTAGATCCCTTTCTACAAAAGCAGTTTTTGTAAATGATATGATCACTGACCATAAACTAAATGTGCTTTGTTTGACAGAAACCTGGCTAAAACCAGATGACTACATTACTTTAAACAAGTCTACCCCCCAAGATTACAGTTACAAACATGAACCGCGTCCAAAAGGTAAAGGGGGAGGTGTTGCCACACTTTATAGCAATATTTTCAGTATTTCTCAGAGGTCTGGTTTCAAGTATAATTAGTTCGAAGTAATGGTGCTTCATATAATGTTATCCAAAGAAACAAGTGTTAATGATAAATCCCCTGCAATGGTTGTACTGGCTACTGTATACAGGCCGCCAGGGCACCATACAGACTTTATTAAAGAATTTGCCAATTTTCTATCTGAGGTAGTGCTCGCTGCAGATAAAGTCCTAATTGCTGGTGATTTTAATATCCATGTTGATAATGAAAGAGATTCGTTGGGATCAGCATTTATAGACATTCTAAGACATTCTAAACTCCATTGGTGTTAAACAACATGTTTCAGGACCTATTCATTGTCGAAATCGTACTCTAGATTTAATACTGTCATATGGAATTGATGTCAGTGGTGTTGAAATATTGCAGCATAACGATGATATCTCAGATAATTATTTAGTTTTGTGTATATTCCATATAGCTAAAGCTGTAAAGCCAACGCCTTGTTACAAATATGGTAGAACCATCACTTCTACCGCAAAAGACTACTTTATAAATAATCTTCCTGACTTATCTCAATTCCTCAGCATATCCAATAGCTCAGAACAACTTGATGATGTAACAGAAACTACTGACCCTCACTTTTCTAGCACTTTAGATACGGTTGCTCCTTTACGCTTAAGGAAGATTAAGGGAAAGAGTCCAACACCGTGGTATAATGAGCACACTCGGGCCCTAATGAGAGCAGCCCGGAAAATGGAGCGCAGCTGGAGAAAAACAAAATTAGAGGTATTTTGTATTGCTTGTATTGTATTTACTTTACGTCTCTTTTAGAAGAAAACAAACACAACCCCAAGTATTTATTTAATACAGTGGCTAAATTAACAAAAAATATAACATCAGCAGGGGCAGACATTACCCAGCAGCATAGTAGTAATGACTTTATGAACTACTTTACTTCCAAGATCTAAACTATTAGAGATAAAATTGTAACCATGCATGTCAGTGGTGATGAAGTGCTTTGAGAGACTGGTCAGAGACTTCATCATTGCATCACTACCAGACACACTGGATCCACTACAGTTTGCATACAGACATAACCGCTCCACGGAGGATGCCATCTCACACCTCCTCCACACCACAACAAGTCACCTGGACTGCAGAAAAGGGAATTATGTAAAAATGCTGTTTGTGGACTACAGTTCAGCGTTTAACACCATAATTCCCTCCACACTCACCTCCAAGTTGGAGGTCCTTGGTCTCAGCACATCCTTGTGCCAATGGATCTCCAGCTTCCTGAAGGACAGACAGCAAGCCGTACGGATGGGTAAACACACCTCATCCTCCATCACCCTAAGCACTGGAGCCCCTCAAGGTTGTGTTCTGAGCCCCCTGCTGTACTCACTGTACACTTATGACTGTGTGGCCACTTCCAACTCCACCACCATCATTAAGTTTGCTGATGACACTGTTGTGTTGGGCCTGATCTCAGACAACGACGAGACGGCCTACATACAGGAGATTAAGAACCTGGAGAGTTGGTGCCAGGTGAATAGTCTACACCTGAACATCAGCAAAACTAAGGAGCTGATAGTGGACTTCAGTACGAAGCAGGAGCGGTCGTACCAGCCGATCACGATCAGCGGGACTCCAGTGGAGAGAGTGGACAGCTTCAGATACCTGGGTGTTCACATCACGCAGGACTTGACTTGGTCCTGTCATACCAGCACCCTGGTGAAGAAGGCCAGGCAGCGTCTGTACCATCTGAGACGCTTAAAGGACTTTAGACTTCCCTCTCGGGTGCTTAAGACTTTTTACACCTGCACCATCGAGAGCGTCCTGACGGGCAGCATCACTTCCTGGTTCGGGAACTGCACTATGCAGGACAGACGAGCCCTCCAGAGGGTGGTGCGTTCAGCGGAACGTACCATTCACACCGAGCTCCCTAACCTGCAGGACATCTACAGCAAGCGGTGCCTGACCAGGGCCAGGAAGATAGTGAAGGACCTCAGCCATCCCAACAATGGACTCTTTTCTCTGCTGCGTTCAGGGAGACGCTTCCGCTCCATGAAGGCGAACACAGAGAGAATGAGGAGGAGCTTCTTCCCGCAGGCCATTCGGAGTCTAAACCACTCTCCACTCTAATCACATCACCCCACACTTCCACCTTGCACATTTTTCAAGTACAATCTGCACTAATTTGTAGAAGGTACGGAAGGATAAATGAGTGGGACTTACATACCATTTGTCTTTGTCTTTAGTATCCTTTTACTCACTTATACACTTTACTGCACTGCACAGCACAGCACACGGACACTTTATCACTGACATACACTTTACTTTTTATAGAATCTATATAGAATCATATTCTATTTTTTATTCTCATATCTATTTGTTATTTTATTTTATTGCTAGTTTATTCTGTATATATGGTTACTGTACTTTTTCTATTTGTATTTTTGTAAACTTGAGGTTTTTCTAATTTTGTTGGACAATTTGTTGGACAGTCGTACAATACATTTCACTACATGTCGTACTACGTATGTATATGTATGTGACAAATAAAATTTGAATTTGAATTTGTCCCAAAAACCTTCAAACTGGCTGTTATTAAGCCTCTCATTAAAAAAACACAACTTGACCCAAAAAAAATAATTACAGACTGATCTCGAATCTCCTTTTTCTGTCAAAGATATTAGAAAAGGTAGTATCATCACAACTATGTTCCTTCCTAGAGAAAAATGATATATGTTAGGATTTCCAGTCAGGTTTTAGACTATATCATAGTACTAAGACTGCTCTCATTAGAGTTAAAAATGACCTGCTTTTATCATCTGATCGTGGTTGTATCTCTCTATTAGTGCTACTGGATCTTAGCACCGCATTTGACACTATTGACCAAAACATTCTTTTAAATAGACTAGAAAATTATGTTGGCATTAGAGGAAGTGCACTGGCATTGTTCAAATCGTACTTATCTGACCGCCATCAATTTGTGGCACTAAATGAAGAGATATCATACCAATCACCAGTGCAGTATGGAATACCTCAAGGCTGAATACTTGGCCCCTTACTTTTCACGCTTTACATGTTACCCTTGAGAGATATCATTAGGAAACGTGGTCTTAGCTTTCACTGTTATGCTGATTATACCCAGCTCTTTATTTCTTCACGACTTGATGAAACTTACCAATTTGCAAAACAAATGGAATGTATAGTTGATATCAAAAACTGGATGACAAGCAATTTCTTACTGCTAAATTCTGAAAAAACAAAGGTGTTAATTATTGGACCAAAATCTTTTGCATGTAATAACCTAGATCACTGTCTAATACTTGATGGTTGCTCTGAAAATTCTTCAATCATCAGTTAGGAACCTAGGCGTACTTTTTGATAGCAATCTTTCCTCCGAAAAAAAACATGCGTAATAACTTTAGAACTATTATTTTAATTTTAGTTTTTGGAATTCGAGTCGTATTGATTCAATATTTATGATTAATTGATATTAATCAAAACGTCCAACTTATACCTTATTAACGATACCTCATTAACGACTTGTCCAGAAAGCATTAAAACCAGTATCTCTTAACAATTCAGTTTATTCCTGTGGCCACAGTAATACAGAATTGATTAGGTAATTTTGAGCATAGGTAACGCGATCTTTGGCAAATAGTTTCAGACTTGAAAATCATATAGCACCAGACAAAAGATTTCTTTATAAATCTAAGTTTATTTGCTATTCTACAAAACTACTGAGCTAAAATAACACAAAACAGAATACGTACACACACAAACATTGCAGGCAATGAACTTGAAGAAAGCTTAAACTAGCACTCTTTTGCTAGGTGCTGAAACTTTCCCTGAGGGAGTTTCAAGCAGAGAACTTGTCTATCTTTACTCTTAAAATTACTTCAACCAGTTTCCAGCAGAATTATGGAGAATAATTTGATTACTTGCTCTGTGTTGTTTCGTTCCTTTCCTGGTTGAGGGAATCCCGGGTGCGGATTGGCTGCTAAAGTCGACGTTGCGTGATGTCACTGGGGATGCCCTCTTGCAACCGGTTGGTTTCTCTGTGACGTGATGACGCTCTTCGGAAGTCTGTTTAGAGTTATTTCGGCTTCAGGTGTTAAAGTTTCTTTGGTCAGAACTTTGAAGGCATGTGTGGATCCTTGCCAGATGGTATATGGCTGAGAGCGCTTAACAGCGCAATCAGATGAGGAGCCAAAGTTTCAAGCAGGTCAGCGCGCAAGTAAGCAGCAACAAGCAAAGCTTCTGTGTCCATTTAAACGGCCCGATTTGGGGTCCACCCACAGGAGGCTTCTTCCAATCAGATTGTGCCTATAGGTGTCATCCCGTGCATACATTATTTGTTCAGTTGTTTTGTCACATGAAGTAAATCCTAACAGATTTCTATTCGTGTTGTAATACTACATGGGTTAATGCATCGATTAACAGGAGATACAACGTTAGTATGAATTGTCTATTGAGTATATTGCTTTAACCTGTTAACCTTCGCCCCCCATTGTGGGCATCACAGGTGAAAATAACCTACCTAAATTAAAATGGTAACAGTTCCTGACAAAGTGTGCTACACAAACAAATTAGGTATCTTTGGAAAGAAGACACTCTAGGCTTTACTATCTATCATCCAGAGTTGATAATGCTCAAAAGGATAAAAAGTTATAGACACTGACGTGCCTTGAAAAATATTTTTCCACACTGAATGTTTTTTTATTTCATATACAAATACATGAAATAAGTTCTGGAGCAATCCAGAAAAGTAATTGATTGAAAGCCACATGTCTCATGAGTTCATATTTCACATTTTAAGAAGGTACCATGAAAAATGAGATTCCTGCAATATTTTTTCTGAAACTATTTATAGTCCTCCCACCCCCCTGTTTGAGGAAAAATAACCACCAAATGGATTGCAGAATTATACAAACTGTTTTAGTCATTATACATATTCCTGCATAGTTTTTCAATTATAAAATAATAGATAGATTTATTTGAGCACTAACAAATACAAAAATAATTATTTGAGTAATAAAAAAGGAAAAAAAAATAGAAAAAATGCTTTGTATATAGTATGTATACTGAAGTATTCTGATTGCCAGACATGAAGTGATATTGGCAGACATGGTCATAAGAGTCAGTAATAAACATGCTGATGTCCATCCATACATATGATAATCATGCAGATACGGCCACATTCCCCACACACAGGAGTTTTTTTAAGAGTTTCATTAAGTTTTTTATGTAAAAAGCAGATCACTAAGTTATGCCCCGCTCAGATGACAGCTGCGTCACAGCGTGCGTCACACGCTGGCAGGAGAGAGCACCAAATTCAAATAATCTATATTCCGCTTTTCTGAGACTTTTTTTTCCGTGGATGGTCTCATTCTGTTTGTAAAACTGTATGCTACAACACCGTGTTGTTTTTTACCACCAAGACGCTGTTTTTGAGCGTAATTTATTCCACAACGGACGCGAACAATAACTCTCCCGAAGAAATGAAATGTAAACAAAGGAATATTCATCCTTATTACAATGTTATTGTTTCGTTGGACTAAAAGTGCTCGCTGGGATGTTGTTCTGTGGACCCTTACCTGTCTAACTAAACTGGGATTTCAGCAGTGGACGCGTTTGTTACTCGTTATTACAATGATGATGGTACATACTGCTTTTTTATTCTGAATGTTTTGATGTGTCCTGCTTACACAAATGTAGCAAATACATTCCTTATAAGCTTTCCATCGGAAAACAGCGATCAGTCGTCGATGCTTGAGGCTTAGACCTTCAGAATGATATTTAGTTTGTCAAGATTAATGATATTCTTTCACGTTAAATTCATTCATAAACATTAAACTAGTGGGGAAAAAAATGCTTCAGTGCGCCGTCCCTCTGGTAAACGTTAACAGGTTAATAGCAATAGGAATAACGGAATATCTTTTGGCAGAAAGTCAATAAAAGTTTGGGTGTTCTTTGCAAAAAGAAAAAAAACGCATTCCTTTGGAATGCAGGGAGGACGAAAGGGGAGCTTGTCCGGGGTCATGAGAGTGTCCCGATGGGCGTGTATCTGTGAGAATTCAACGCCCAGTCTCATCATAAAAACGTCTCTACTGGTGGTTACACTTTATTTCGATAGTCCACTTTAGACATTCTACTAACTATAAGTAACTTTGTAACTACATGTCAACTAATTCTCATTAATTTGCACCTACATGTCTCCTAACTCTCAGTAGGGTAGGTTTAGGGTTAGTAGAATAAGTTGACATATACTTGCAAGGTTTCTAATAGTCAGTATGTTGTATGTTGTGGACCAATCAAAATAAAGTGTTAGAAGATATTAAGCAGGCAGTCTACTAATACTCTAATGACTGCTAGTTGACATGTAGTTGCAAAGTTACTTACTGTTAGTAGAATGTCTAAAGTGGACTATCGAAATAAAGTGTTACACTACTGGTTGAAAAAATCATTGAATTACATGTCAAGCAGTCAGGAGGTCGTGTCCAGATCCAGAGGTCTTTGTCCTGTTTCTGGTTGAATTATGTTTAAGTGATAAGAAAGCCACAGTAAAGTCCTGTTCTGGAATACATCCAGATGTTCCCTCAAATTTATCCTAGTTTTTAGAGGTCTCCTGAGATAACATCTCGGTTACGTACGTAACCCTCGTTCCCTGATGGAGGGAATGGAGACGTTATTTCGTGACGACATAGGGGATTTACTTGGAAGGCCCAAACATCTCTGATTTAAGAGAAAATGCCAATGAAAATTGGCTAGTGGATTTTGCATACCTGAGCCACTCCCCGTACATACGGGTATAAAAGGGTGACAGGTGCATCCACTCAACAGGTTTTACTCGCTGAGGAGTCAAGAACGAGTCCTAGGCAACCAGTGATGGTTCAAGATTGTGGCATGGGGACATAAAGTCTCCGTTCCCTCCATCAGGGAACGAGGGTTACGTACGTAACCGAGACGTTCCCTATCTGTCGGTCACTACGAGTTACGTCGTGACGACATAGGGGTCTTATGGAAAGTGCCACAACCTGAACCCCATCACGACCTTGTGGCATGCAGATGTTGACAAGGTAGCGCGTGACAGACAAATGCCATGCGAAGGTCGCAACCTTCCCATCACCCCAGCGCAAATTCGCTAACCTTGGTGCCCGCAGGGACCACTGAGTACATTGCTGCTGGAGATAGCCAAGCCGCTGTTCCTTTACCCAAGAAGTCGGAAGGGATTTTGACCTTCTATGAAAGATAGCTTCAAGTCTTTCCTATTTGTTGTTACAGCTTGGCAGTAACTACAGGGAAGCGAGACTTCCGGAGAAGGGCGCTACGGAGGCCACATCCTGCCCGAAGGGAGGTAACGTGGAGACACTGATATGGACTGACCCAGGCCTGGGGCAGTACTACATACGACTGGACCCTGGGGCAGATCCTACCTAGGAGTAGGGAGGAGGGCTGCCAGCAGGGCCTGACAGAGAGCTCTGTCAAAGGGAAGACACAGGTTTACCGTGAGGGAAACCGTACCGTGGACGAATACACGTGTGGGATTACCCGAAGGGAATCAGGGCATACGGACACCTAGCCGAGTACAGGGGCTGACCGGAGACCCGGGCGAGCTAGCACCAGTACTGGGCCTGGCATCAGACTGCTCCGCCCAGTCTGACTGCCGGGGGTGCTGGAGGACTCCTCCAGGGTTCGCCATCCGGGGAACTGAAATGGAGGAGGAAAAAAGGTGCTCGTATCCCCGGGTGAGGGGGAATGGCGCAGCAAGCGTGACACTGGCCAACTCTTCCCGCCACTTACCTGTTACCCAACACACGGGAAGAGACTGGCTCAACGCGAAGACTGTAAAATCTCGTGAAGGTGTTCGGTGTCGCCCAGCCCGCAACTCTACAGATGTCTGCCAAAGAGGCGCCGTGTGCCAATGCATAGGAGGGGGCAAAACTCTGTGTGGAGTGAGCCCTCACCCCGAGGGGGCACGGCTCGCCTTGGGATTGGTACGCCAAGGCGATGGCATCCACTATCCAGTGGGCCAACCTCTGCTTGGAGACAGCCTTCCCTTTCTGCTGACATCCGTGGCAGACAAAGAGTTGTTCAGAGCTTCTGAAGCTCCGGGTGCGGTCCACGTATATGCGCAATGCTCTTACGGGACACAGCAACGCCAAGGCTGGATCTGCCTCCTCCGAAGGCAGTGCTTGCAGGTTTACCACCTGATCGCGGAAGGGCGTGGTGGGAACCTTGGGCACATATCCAGGCCGGGGTCTCAGGACAACGTGAGAGTAGTCCGGCCCGAACACAAGGCACTCTTCGCTCACCGAAAACATTTGGAGGTCCCCAACCCTTTTGATGGAAGTAAGCGTGGTCAGGAGCGCTGTCTTAGCCGACGGGAATTTCAGCTCGACTGAGTCTAGCAGCTCAAAAGGACCCCTCTGAAGTCCAGCCAGGACGATAGAGAGGTCCCAGGAGGGCATCAGGGGTGACCTAGGGGGATTCAACCTCCTGGCACCCCTCAGGAACCTCACGATCAGATCATGCTTTCCCAGGGACAGACCGTCCACTGCATCGTGATGGGCCGCGATAGCAGCCACATACACTTTCAAGGTGGAGGGTGACAGCCTACGTTCCAACCTTTCTTGCAGGAAAGAAAGCACTACTCCAATCGTGCATCTTCGGGGGTCTTCCCAGCGAGAAGAACACCAGTTCGCGAACAGACTCCACTTCAGTGCATAGGCTTGCCTTGTTGAAGGAGCTCTAGCCTGAGTGATGGTCTCTACCATCTGTACCATCTCAGGGGCTCGGCACCATATGGCACCCGTGTCCAGATCTGTGGAACCTTCATGTGTGGCTCCTGGACTGGACGCGGGTGCCATATGGTGCCGAGTCCCTGAGAAAGGAGTTCCTTCCTCAGAGGAACGCGCCAGGGAGGGGCTGTCGCAAGGAGAATGAGTTCGGGAAACCAGGTCCGGGTGGGCCAATACAGCTTGACCAACAGGACCTGCTCCTCGTCCTCCCTGACCTTGCACAGTGTCTGTGCGAGCAGGCTCACTGGGGGAAATGCATACTTGCTTAAAGCCCGAGTCCAGCTGTGTGCCAGTGCGTCCGTGCAGAGGGGCCCCTCGGTCAGGGAGAAATATAGCTGGCAGTGGGAGGACTCGCGGGAAGCAAACAGGTCTACCTGAGCTTCCCCGAATCGACTCCAGATCAGCCGGATCGTCTCGGGATGGAGTCGCCACTCTCCGGGGAAAATGAGCTGTCGTGAGAGCGCATCGGCCGCACGATTGAGCTCCCCCGGAATGTGGACAGCGCGCAGCAACCTGAGCTGCGTGTGACTCCAGAGGAGGAGATGGCGGGCGAGCTGTGACATGCGGCGTAATCGTATACCTCCCAGCCGGTTGGTGTACGAGACATCCGCAGTGTTGTCCGTACGGACCAACACATGCTTGCCTAGCAGCAGTGACCGAAACTGCCGCAAGGCCAGATGCACTGCCAACAGCTCCAGGCAGTTGATGTGCCAAAGCAGTCGAGGTCCCGTCCAGAGCCCCGAGGCTGCCTGCCAGTTGCATGTAGCGCCCTTTACGA
Organism: Barbus barbus; assembly: GCF_936440315.1. Lineage (NCBI taxonomy): Eukaryota > Metazoa > Chordata > Actinopteri > Cypriniformes > Cyprinidae > Barbus > Barbus barbus. Next base: position 18,616,127 of record NC_136736.1, on the reverse strand, counting down.
CCTTCGTGAAGACACGGGGAGACAGGGAGAGCCCGAAGGGGAGGACCTTGTACTGCCATGCCCGACCCTTGAACGCAAACCGTAGGAACGGTCTGTGTCGCGGAAGGATCGAAACATGAAACATGATCATGCGCCTGTGCGTCAACATCTTGAACGGGAGCCTGTGCAAGGCCCGGTTCAAGACTTGCAGATCCAGGATTGGTCGAAAACCACCGCCTTTCTTTGGTACGATGAAGTAAGGGCTGTAAAACCCCTGCCTCATCTCGGCTGGATGGACTGGCTCGATTGCATCCTTTGCCAGGAGGACAGCAATCTCCTCGCACAAGACAGGAGCGTTCTGAGCTACCACAGAGGTCTCGAGAACGTCGCTAAACTTGGGAGGTCGCCTGGCGAACTGAATCACGTAGCCGAGTCGAATTGTGCGCGTGAGCCAACGAGACGGGCTGGATAGTGCAAGCCACGCTTCCAGACGCCGTGCAAGGGGCTCCAACAGCACAATCGACGTACCTGCGGTGGTGCAGGGCAGGGGAGTAGAGCTGGATGGTACAGAAGGCCGCGCGTTCTGAAGCATCCTTATAGAACTCTCTGGATCACCCGCGAACCTGAAAACCCGGAGGAAAAGGAAATTGCTCTTTCTGTGAAATTGTGGGTACCGCTGGCCCTTGGGCAAACGGCGGAACAGAAACAAAAGGAAACACAAGATTCTCCACCCGGCCCTCCTCCGGTGGAAGGAGCGGCGCTATCCCCGCCGTCTCCAAGAGAAAGAGCAAACTCCAACATCTCCGGGTTGCCCACGTCAGGGCTGCTTCGTCGATCTCCTGGACGACTTAGGGCCCGGCTGGGACTTAGGGACCGGCGACGGGCAGACGGAGGCCTGGACCCGGGGGCAACCGTTGACGGTGCATCGTGCCGGGGCACGATGTACTGGATCGCCTCTGTCTGCCTCTGTACTGCCAAGAACTGCTGAGCAAAGCCCTCGGCAGTATCGCCGAACAGCCCAGCCAGGGAGATGGGAGCGTCGAGAAAGCGTGCTTTGTCGACATCCTTCATCTCCGCTAGGTTGAGCCAGAGATGGTGCTCTTGGACCACCATGGTAGACATCGCCTTCCCGAGGGACCGCGCCGTGACTTTCGTCGCTCGTAGAGTGAAGTCAGTCGCCGTGCGCAGCTCCTGCATCAACCTCGGGTCGGAACTACCCTCGTGCATTTGTCAGCTTACAGGCTTTGGACGGGAGATCAAGTTCAAGTTCAAGTTGAGCTTTATTGTCATTCCGCTACATGTGGGGACATACAGTGGAACGAAATGTCGTGTCTCGCAGGACCACGGTGCTACATAAATACAGACATACAACAATGAAGTAAAAAACACTATAAACCTATACACTACTAACCTACTTACAGATTTAACTATAAGTATACTATATATAAGTATTTACCCTATACAAACTAAAAGAATAAAGGATAAAAAATACAACTATATGAATGCTTCACATAAATATTGCCCTATACAAACTAAAAAATAGAAGATAAAAAATACAAACTATACGAATGCTTCACAAATACTGTACATGTGCAAAGAGAGACATTTGAGTCAGCAGCTGGTTGGGGAACAGTGCAGGATGATTTGTAGTGCATGAGCATGTAAACATACATATATTGAGTCTTTTGTGAGATTGTGGACGCGCAGCAGTGTGTGTAAGTGTCCATAGTGCACATAGTGTAAAGTGTAAGTGTCCATAGTGTAAAGTGTCCATAGTGCACATAGTGTAAAGTGTCCATAGTGCACATAGAGGAGAGTGTGTTACTACAGGTGGTTTGTACAGGCCCACTCACCTGTGTGTAGCACACTTTGAATTGCACAAAAAAAAAAAAAATAATAATAATAATAAAGTTCCATACACTTTTTCTTTGGTGTGATAAGGTTTGGGGTGGGGGGTGGTCCATGTTTCAGGAGGTAGGGGTTTGCATGGGGTTTCAGAGGGGGCCGGGGTGGTTTGAGTTCAGGGCTCTCACAGCCTGGGGGAAAAAGCTGTTGAGCAGTCTGGCGGAGCGGGCTCTGATGCTCCGGTACCGTCTTCCTGATGGTAGGAGCTGGAAGAGACTGTGGGAGGGATGGGTGGAGTCCTTCACGATGCTGTTGGTTTTGCTGGAGCATCGTGTAAGGAAGATGTCCAGGATGGAGGGGAGAGGGGCACCGATGATCTTTGCAGCTGTGTTCACTGTCCGCTGGAGGGTCTTGCGGTCAGCAGCACTGCAGTTCCCGTACCAGACAGTGATGCAGCTGGTCAGCACACTCTCAATGGTGCCTCTGTAGAATGTGGTGAGGATGGGTGGAGGGAGACTTGCTCTTTTCAGCCGGCGGAGAAAGTGTAGGCACTGTTGTGCCTTTTTGGAGAGTGACATGGTGTTGGTGGTCCAGGTGAGATCCTCTGTGATGTGCACCCCCAGGAATTTAGTGCTGCTGACTCTCTCCACAGTCGAGCTGTCGATGGTCAGTGGGGGGTGGTCAACGGAGTTTCTTCTGAAGTCCATCACAACCTGCTTTGTCTTCTCCACATTGAGGGACAGATTGTTTGTGCCACACCATTCAGCCAGCTGTGCCACTTCCTCTCTGTAGTGCGTTTCATCATTGGTGCTGATGAGACCTACCACTGTTGTGTCATCAGCAAACTTGATGATGTGGTTGGAGCTGAACTTGGCAGTGCAGTCGTGGGTCAGCAGTGTGAAGAGCAGCGGGCTAAGCACACAGCCTTGTGGGGCACCTGTGCTCAGTGTTGTAGTGCTCGAGGTGTTGTTGCCGACACGGACTGACTGAGGTCTTCCAGTTAGAAAGTCCAGGATCCAGTTACAAAGGGAATTGTTAAGGCCCAGCAGGTTTAGCTTATTTATGAGCTGTTGTGGGATTATTGTGTTGAATGCCGAGCTGAAGTCAATGAACAGCATTTTAACATAGGAGTCTTTATTTTCTAGGTGGGTAAGAGCCAGGTGGAGGGTGGAGGAAATTGCATCGTCCGTAGAGCGGTTTGGACGGTATGCAAACTGGAGCGGGTCGAGTGTGTTGGGGAGGCTGGTTTTGATGTTATGCATGACTAGCCTCTCAAAGCACTTCATCATGATTGGAGTCAGTGCTATGGGACGGTAGTCATTGAGACAGGACACAGGTGATTTCTTTGGTACCGGTATGATTGTTGTGGATTTGAGACATGTGGGGACGACTGCCTGGCTCAGCGAGGTGTTGAAGATATCTGTTAGGACATCTGTCAGCTGTGCAGCACAGTCTCTCAGAACACGGCCAGGTATGTTGTCAGGACCCGCAGCCTTGCGTGGGTTAATCCTAGATAGGGTCTTCCTTACGTCGGCTGGAGACAGACAGAGCGCCCGGTCGTTGGGAGGTGTGGGCAGTTTTTGTGCAGGTGTGTCATTCTGCATTTCAAACCGTGAATAAAAGTGGTTGAGTGCATCGGGGAGGGATGTGTCCTCATCACAGGCCTGTGGCGGGGGCTTGTAGTCAGTGATGGTCTGAATGGCTTGCCACAGGCTCCGTGTGTCTCTGCTGTCTGTGAAGTGGTTGTTGATTTTTTTGGGCATATGACCGTTTTGCTTTTTTGATGCCACAGGACAGATTGGCTCTTGCTGTTTTGAGGGCTGCTTTATCTCCTGATCTGAATGCTTCATCTCTGGTCTTTAGCAGCCCACGAACCTCTGCTGTCATCCATGGCTTCTGGTTTGAACGTGTGGTGATGGTCTTGGTGACTGTCACATCATCAGTGCACTTTTTGATGTAAGCAGTCACAGTTTCAGTGTACTCATTCAGGTCTGTGTGGTTGTTGTAGGTGGCTGCCTCTTTAAACATGTTCCAGTCTGTGTCCTGGAAGCAGTCCTGCAGTGCTGAGGTGGCATTGTCTGGCCATACTGTGATCTGCTTTTCAACCGGTTTGGTGAATTTGAGAAGTGGTCTATATGCTGGGATTAGCATAACAGTGATGTGGTCGGAGTACCCGAGGTGGGGGCGGGGTTCAGCCTTGTAAGAGTTCTTTGTGGTCGTGTAAACAAAGTCCAGTGTGTTGTTTCCCCTTGTTGCAAAGTTCACATGTTGGTAGAACTTTGGCAAAACTGTCTTGATGAAAAGATGCGGACGATTCCTCCAAGTGGTGGCGTTTCGTGGGCACAAGTGCACCGCGACCGCTCTCTCCACCTGGGGAATGCCCTCGTACCCCCTGGCAGCCCCGCCATCGAGGGTAGTGAGGACGGAGGAGACAGACGAGCGGCTTCTGGCCGTGAAAGGGGCCATCCACGACTTCGTCAGCTCCTCATGCACCTCCGGGAAGAAAGGCACTGGAGTAGAACGCGGTTGTGAGCCACGCCTCGCTCCGAGAAACCAATCATCCAGCCGCGAGGGCTCGGGACTGGGCGGTCTGTTGACCTCCAGCCCAATGCTCACGGCTGCCCGGGCAAGCCTGGCCGTCAACTCTGGGTCCGGTGCAGTGGAGGCGACCACACCCGAGGGGGGCAGCCCCGCTGCACCTTCATCCTCAGAGGACTTAAACCCGTCCCCCGATGCTGCGATCGACATCCCATCCTCGGGCGGTGCACCGAATGAAACGCCGGACAGTACATTCGCTGCGTGAGGAGTAAGAGGTCCATGGGAACGTACCCGGCGGAGAGGCTCTTACTGTAACCATCAGATCTCCCAGAGCACCAGCCGGCGGTCCTCTGCTCGAGCTAGAGAGACCGGGACGGGTGGCGGCAAAGGGTGCCAATCCTTTCAGAAAGGAAGGGAGAGATCGCAGCGATGTCATGCTCATACGCCCACAACAGGTGCATAAGTCATCCACGAACGCACCTTCAGCATGCTGGAGACCCAGACACTGAAGACAACGATCGTGTCCGTCATCCGCGGACAGAAAATGACCGCAAACCAAGAGGACACGGACGAAACGGCATCTTGAAAACCTGTCGATGCACCTGTCGCCCCTTTTATACCCGTATGTACGGGGAGTGGCTCAGGTATGCAAAATCCACTAGCCAATTTTCATTAGCGTTTTCTCTGTCAGAGAAGTCAGAGATGTTTGGGGCTTCCAAGTAAATCCCCTACGTCGTCACGACATAACTCGTAGTGACCGACAGATAGGGAAGGAGATTTAGGGCAGGAAATCGCCAGCCAGTCAAATGCAGATGCTGGGAGGGGAAGTCTGAACTCCTGCTAAGGAATGTGCTGTCTTGAAATTATTTTGTGTGTATCCTACTCTACAAGGCATTACACATGTTTCTAGCATTTGTAAAACTGCATTTTTCCATCTTAAAAATATATCTAAATTACGACCTGTGCTCTCAATGCCAAATGCAGAAACATTAATTCATGCATTCATGACCTCAAGGATAGATTATTTTAATGCTTTATTGGGTGGTTGGTCTGCACGTTTAATAAACAAACTCCAGCGGGTTCAAAATGCAGCAGCTAGAGTTCTTACTAGAACCAGGAAGTATGACCACATTAGCCCAGTTCTGTCAACACTACACTGGCTCCCTATTAAACATCGTATACATTTTAAGATCTTGCTAATTACCTATAAAGCTCTGAATGGTTTGGCACCTCAGTATTTGAGTGAACTCTTATGGCATTATAGTCCTTCACATCCGCTGCGATCTCAAAACTCTGGCCATTTGATAATACCTAGAATATCAAAATCAACTGTGGGCGGGAGATCATTTTCCTATTTAGCGCCCAAACTCTGGAACAATCTACCAAACAGTGTTCGGGAAGCAGACACACTCTGTCAGTTTAAATCTAGATTAAAGACCCATTTCTTTATCCTGCCTTACACATAATACACTATCGCATTTCTATAATTCAAATCCGTTAAAGGATTGTTAAGCTGCATTAATTAGGTCAACCAGAATCGGGAACACTTCCCAAAACACCTGATGTACTTGTTGCATTGTTAGAAGAATGGCATCTACGCTAATATTAGTCTGTTTCTTTCTTATTCCGACGTCACCGTAACCACCCAGATCCAGATTGTATCCAGATCAGATGGTGGATCAGCACCTAGAGATGACCTCTACAGCCAGGACACCTAGATGAGCCCCAGAGACTGATCCCCAGTGAGACCCTGTCTCCAAGACGACAAGACCACAGGAACCAGATGAGTCCTTTGCACAATCTGATTCTGCTTTAGCCTAGATTTAAACTGCAGATTTTGTCTGGCCAGAGAAGAATGACACTATTTCGACAAACTATTTCCCCGTCTAAATACTGTAAAGCTGATATAAAGCCACCCAGTTTTATATCAAGCCAATGTAAAGCTGCTTTGACACAATTTGCATTGTTAAAAGCACTATACAAATAATATTGACTTGACTTGACTTCACCTATGCCAAGAGATATCGGACACCATCACTTCCACGTGTGCACCTTCTACAAGACATACTTACGCCTTGAAGTGGAACCTGTTCGTCAAGTGGTGTTCTTCTCACCGAGAAGACCTCCAGAGATGCCCGATCAAAGTCATGCTTTCCTTTCTGCAGGAAGGGTTGAAGCGAAGGCTGTCTCCCTCCACCCTTAAAGGCTATGTCGCTGCTATTTCCGCTTATTACAACCCCGTGGAGGGAAAGTCGGTAGGAAAGCATGATCTGGTCATCAGGTTTCTTAGGGGGGTGAGAAGGTTGAACCCTCCTTGTCCTCCCTCTATAGCATCTTGGGAACTGACTCTGGTGCTGAGAGCACTACAGCAGGGCCCATTTGAGCCTTTGCAGTCAGTCGAGCTAAAGTTTCTTTCAATGAAAACTCTGCTCCTGGTTGCATTGGCCTCCGTGAAGGGGGTAGGGGACCTGCACACATTTCAGGCGACGATTCAGGCCTAGAGTTTGGGCCAGCTGACTCCCAGGTAACCCTGAGGCCCCCGTTTGCCCAAGGTTCTTACTACCCCCTTCAGGGATCAGGTAGTGAACATGCAAGCGTTGCCCCCGGAGGAAGCAGACCCAGCCCTAGCTTTGCTCTGCCCCATCTGCGCCTTAAGATGGTACGTGGACCGGACACAAAGCTTTAGGACCTCAGATCAGCTCTTTGTCTGTTACGAAGGCCGACAGAATGGCGGAGCGTCTGGCACTTGGCCCTCACTCGATGAATCCATGAGAACTGGTAGAAGCCTGGGTACCATATGTAGTGACCTGAGTGGATCCCATAGGCCTATGTGTATTTTCCACGGTATAGCTTCAAGCCAGTGTTTCCCCAGCAGACTTCTCTGCTATCCCTCAAGAGGGTTGCAATCACCTCTAAATCTTCGATATGTACATAAACGGTTGTCCATATGTGTAAGTGCTTCCGAAACCTCCTTCGGGAAGGATGGGGCTCCTGCAATGTTCCAGTTCCAAGTGGAATGGGTGCATTTTCCCAGTGTTATCCAATCTCACTAAGTGGGTAGTGCTACAAGAACAGAAACAGAAACGTTTCCTGTTGTTTTCCTACTTCCTCTAGCCGTTCACCTTGAGGAAGCAAAACAACTCTTCATCTCTCCTTACTGACCTTATGCACAAGCCTGTGAACAGTTACCAAGGGATACCAAAGGCTGAAGCAATCACTCTATAGGACGTAGCATGGGATAGCCAGTAGATGAATACTAGCACCTCTATTTCTTTTGACCATCCCTGTTGAACCTCATAAGGGACTGCAGTTATCAGGTGCAGTATGGATGCCCTGCTGAGGCACAGATCAGCCTCCCCACCAAAATACAGCCGTTAGGATGGGGACTGTGTCATTAATTTGAAAATTTGATGTGGGGTTTCCACTCTTCAAAACAATTAATAAAGAATACAGTATCATGCAAGTGTCCTCTTCTTTCCTGGTGTACAAAGTTTAATAAAAATTGTGAAAAATTTTAACTTAAAAGCCAACACTGAAACTTTATTTAATTATTAATCTTTATTATTTATTTTTTTATTTTTTCAGTTATTTCACTGACATTAACAACAGCAAACAATACTAATTCCTTAAATATTATTACACATTATTTAGAAAATATTTAATATAAAATAATTTAAAGCATGTTGAATGTACCAATTTAATATGAAAATGGATAAGCGTAATGCAGGTGTTTATAAGTTTGTCATGAATTACATGCATACAGTATTGTGCAAAAACATTAGCACTGCTCTCCAGACATTATCTACTTTTTACATAATTTTAGGGTATAGTATAAGTATGCAAATTAGGATGCACTGGAACTCTTGTTTTGTTATGTTTTCTGTTCCTATTGTTTCTGTGTTCACTTCCTTCGGTTCTGTTCCTGTTTCCCCGATTGCCTTAGTTCCCCTTGTTTGTTACCATAGTTCATAATCATCTTCACATGTCCCTTTTTATCCCCTGGTTATCTTATATATGTACTCCAGTGTTTGCTTATAATCTTTGTATGGTGTTGCCCATTGTGGATGTGTAGTTGAGGCCCTCAGTTGTGCTCCTGTGTCTCCTGTTTTGGCTCCTGCGCATATATATATATATATATATATATATATATATATATATATATAGAAGGTAATGGTTAATGCATATATGCATTAAACATTACCTTATGTCAGGATTTCCTGAAATGGGGTTCACGATGGAACTTAGAGGGTTTGTAAGTTGGAAAGGAAATAATTAATTAAATTGTGATAAGTGTAGAATTAAAATAAATGACTTTAAAATGAAAGTACTTCAACACAAAAAAATAAATAAATAAATAAATAAACAGATGTGACTATTAACCAAAAAACTGTAAATGTGTTTTTAAGTTATTGACTTAAAGTTATTAACGTAAAATCTCAGGGGCTACATCAGAGTAGTGATGGAAAAATCTGAAGGCCGTCCGTCACTTTGACAGATTACACCGAGGGTGATCTATTGTAATTTATAACTGTAATTCCCACCCCTGTCCAGTTGGTGGCGAGTGCGCTCCAGTGTGGCAGCAGAGCGCGGGATCATCATACTCCAGAACCAGTGTCTACCCTTCTCTCCAGAACAAAATTAAAACTGTCACGAGTCTTTGGCTATGCCTTTGATTACACTCAGGGCCACAGGCGAGTACCCACTAGTAAAGTAAAAGAGATTATCAGTTCACGTGCGCTGCCACTTCGCTTGATCTGAGGCAAGGGCAGACTGGGACAAAATTCCAGGCTGGGAAATTTCACACTCATCCAGGCCATCTCATTAATCCACAACAAATTTTGAAAAAAGTTTAAATCCCTAGGCTGGATTTAAATGTTAATTAAATGTTATCTCTTGAACTTCCATTTTCCTTTTTAGTCTCTTCATTTTCTCTGACATCTCTCTATCCCTAATGTGTTTACTTTTTTCACTAAATTGCTTGTACCTGTCACTTTTTCATAAACACATCTCCACCTTGTTGCAAAACAACCACCTCAAAGTTTAGCCTCTCTGCTCCACCTGGGCACGAATTGCATTGCCAGTCAAGACCCGACTCATGATTTATTAGAGTTTTATTATTGAATGGCGAATTCGCAAATAATCACTTTAGTACATTCGGCAGGCAACAAAAACAACAACAACAGCAACAATATATATAAAAAATAAATAAATAAATGGAGGGTAGCGGGCCAAATTGCCTGCCACGCCACCGGGAATTCTCCCGGTGCTCCCTATGGCCAGTCCGCCCATGATCCGAGGTGTCTACAGCAATCTATCACGCCACATTAAAGAGTGCCGAAATGGTATTTATTGCTTGAATTTCCTAATATAATGGACAGAATGTGAAATCTGAGACTTTGTTTCATATCAAAAGTTACAACGCACAAAGCTTAGCATATTGCGATTTATTGGATGGGAAGCGTACTATATGTACGGTTCATTCATCAACTGAAAACAGAATCAATCGATATTGGTTCATAAAAATGAGAATCTATTAATTTAATAAATAAAAAAACATTTTACCCAGCCCTAGCATATTTCATTGTTTTTAGTTGCCTCCAACTGTCACTGTGATCTGTGGTGTTGAACATGAGAAGTGACGCACAGTCTCTGTTCATCTGGGGCCCGTTTCAGAAAGGAGGTTAAGTGAAAACTCTGAGTATGTTAACCATGAAATCAGGGAAACTCTGGGTTTTCGGTTTCAAAATGGGAGGTTTGTCAAACCCGAGAAAGCAGGGTAAGTCAAGCCCGTTTCTGAAAGAGAGGTAACTTATATTCCGAGTCAGTTACCGTAGTAACTTACTCTGTGAACCTAACCTGGTCGGGAGCAGGTTTTCTTCGGCAAACCCAGAGTTTCTTTCGGTCTCCTCCCCCTTTTTATAGTGTTAGCGAAGTTTAAATACCTTATTCATTCATTCACGCTGCAAAATAGATTTTCTTACTAAGTATTTTTGTCTTATTTCAAGTACAAATATAAAAAAATTCTTAATATGCATCTTATATAATTGTCTATATTTAGTCTTTTTTTCCTGGGGGATTTTCCTTTTAAGTGCCTTTTGCATAAAACAAGTAAAATTGTCCGCCATAGGGTAAGAAAAATAATCTTAATGCAAACGGAAACAAGAATACTTTTAATTTCTTACCCTATTGGAAGATAATTTGTAACATAAGAAAAATGCACTTTAAAACATCTGAGATGCAGAGCACATTATAAGTCCACTGTATGCAGATTCTAAGGAAAGTGTGCATCCCTCTCACACCCATTTTGACATTTTTTTCCTGGGTACAAATCCGTCAAAGAGGGGTTTCACAGGACTGTAAGTCAGTGGTATAAAAATTGGTTTAAATGAGGCTGATCTGATAAATGATGTTCACTTGATAACATCATTCTGTGACGTCTGGAAGTAACCCAATAATCCAAATTTCCTTCAGGATTTCCAGTGTGGAAGCTTGGATGCACTGATGACAAGCATATCCCCACCATCGCACCTTCTGAAAATGAAAGCAATTACTTTATGGAATGGAAGGATGCCAGATGGATCAGCTGTTAAATAAACAAATTAGTCACAATTTTTTGGTCATCTTTATTTCCTAATACAAAAGAAAAAGTTATTTTTATAAGTTACTTTTGGATTTTAGAAATCTTCCAATACTTGACCATCTCCTCTTCATCTGTCAGTGGTGCAGGTGCAGGTTCTCCCCCCTTTTTGGGAGCCTCTGCCTTCTTGCTGTCGACAAGTCAGTAGTTAATTTCATTACTGTAATTAAGAAATGTAACAGGTTGGATTAGAGAATATTTAATTATGTGAAAAAAGCTGCAGCGCATTGAAATAGACACTGAATGATATTTAATGTCAAAAGTCATGTAGCCCACACCCATGAACCTTTCATGTTTAAAGCTTTACCTTGATTGAATTGTGTTTTTATACATCATTTTTAGCTGCTGCCACGTTCTTGTTTCCTTTTCTGTCTTTTTCTTTCTTTTTTTTTTGTGATAATGAGATACCATTAAAATGAATTTTAGTTCAATAATTTATAGTTTTCACCTCTGATATTATAAAAGTTATTAAGTTATTGGCAGTTATTAAGAATTAAAGTTATGCATTGACGGAAGTACGCACGCTGATGTCTTTTTGGTGGGAGCTGTTGCCATGGTGAATCGTAATTTCGGGGCTCCGCTGATCATGACTTTTCATAGTCATGGTGCACGAGCTTAACTCAGAGTCAACCTACTCAGAGTTGAGTAAACTAACTCAGTTCAGCTGTTTTGTAACCGAAAACTCAGAGTTTCCTGTCTCAGAGTAAGTCAACTCTGAGTTCATGTTTAAACTCAGAGTTGGTTGAACCTCCTTATTGAAACGGGCCCCTGTTCTCTTCATAAATAAATAAAGGCATAAGGCTATATGCTTGTCCTCTAGGTTCATTATTAAAAATGAAAATGTGAACAAAAATAAAAGAATGTTACTATAATTAAATTATGAAAATTAAAATGATGGGTAATAGATTATGATGGAATTTTTACGACTCTGTCCGTCAAAATGACAGACAATATTAATGTCTAATATAACCTCATATACATATGTCAGGGATGCACCAAATTTGGCAGTTTCGGCTGAAAATACGAGCCGAAAATATATATATATATAATAATAATAATAATAATAAATATATATATATATATATATATATGGAGCGGTGCCCCGCCTAGCAGGTTTCACTCTCCTCGTCACTGTGCGGTTCGACGCGCCGCTCAATATTCTGCTCTATGAATGTGTGGTCAGAGATTATATTACTATAGGGAGATGAGAGGGTCTGTATTACTTACTATTGGAGACAGCGTAACGGCTAACTCTCACCACATGTCCGTTATTTAGCAATCACATTACTAAATGTCAGTAAGAGTTGTGCGACACTCAATCACCGTTTACAGATCCCATATGAATGAATGAGAAGTGCCGTAAGCTGTATCCCACCTGTCGCAAAAAGTCAGTGACTTCTCTTATAAAGTGGCACTTTTTTTCATGGTAAACTCTAAAAAAAAAAGTTAAATCCAAAAGTATTATTTAGTGTAAAACATGTTGAAGATTATCAGATAGGCTGTCGATTCATTAAATGATAAGCCATTTCCTCTAAAAAGCTGTTTATTCAGCGTAGTGAAGCCTCTCCTCCATTGATAGCCATAAAAAAAGACCTCAGGTCTCCTTTCCGGAAGCATTAACTTTAGCCGTTACGCGTTTTCGGCTAATGGTTGCAGGCTTGCCTTTTAGTGGCTTTGGTGTGGTCTACTCGTGTTCCACTCACGCTCACTGGAAAAGCAAAGTCGCTCAAATAACGCGCCGAAGTGCTACAGTGCTGTACCATGGCAACACTGGTAAAATGACGCTATGCTCTGCTCACATGCTCTGATAAGAATACCTTTGTAGGATTATACATTATTTGGATAATTAGTTTAAAAAATGGATATCTGATTCTGTTGCATGGAACGGAATAAAAATAGTATACTGATATTTAATACTAAGGTAACTGTTACGGGGCTGACGAGACGTGAGACATGCGGATCCATATGCAAAGCTTTATTATAAAACATGGTCATAAAACAGGCAGGGTCAGAGATCGGCAAACAGGTATGGCAAGGACAAGACAGAGCAATCCGTGGAGCAAGCGTGGGTCAACGATCAGCTCAGATTTCACATTCTGTCCATTATATTAGGAAATTTAAGCAATAAATACCATTTCGGCACTCTTTAATGTGGCATGATAGATTGCTGTAGACACCTCGGATCACAGGTGGACTGGCCATAGGGAGCACCGGGAGAATTCCCGGTGGCGTGGCAGGCAATTTGGCCCGCTACCCTCCATTTATTTATTTATTTTTTATATATATTGTTGCTGTTGTTGTTTTTGTTGCCTGCCGAATGTACTAAAGTGATTATTTGCGAATTCGCCATTCAATAATAAAACTCTTAATAAATCATGAGTCGGGTCTTGACTGGCAATGCAATTCGTGCCCAGGTGGAGCAGAGAGGCTAAACTTTGAGGTGGTTGTTTTGCAACAAGGTGGAGATGTGTTTATGAAAAAGTGACAGGTACAAGAAATTTAGTGAAAAAAGTAAACACATTAGGGACAGAGAGATGTCAGAGAAAATGAAGAGACTAAAAAGGAAAATGGAAGTTCAAGAGATAACATTTAATTAACATTTAAATCCAGCCTAGGGATTTAAACTTTTTTCAAAATTTGTTGTGGATTAATGAGATGGCCTGGATGAGTGTGAAATTTCCCAGCCTGGAATTTTGTCCCAGTCTGCCCTTGCCTCAGATCAAGCGAAGTGGCAGCGCACGTGAACTGATAATCTCTTTTACTTTACTAGTGGGTACTCGCCTGTGGCCCTGAGTGTAATCAAAGGCATAGCCAAAGACTCGTGACAGTTTTAATTTTGTTCTGGAGAGAAGGGTAGACACTGGTTCTGTGTTGAAGTACTTTCATTTTAAAGTCATTTATTTTAATTCTACACTTATCACAATTTAATTAATTATTTCCTTTCCAACTTACAAACCCTCTAAGTTCCATCGTGAACCCCATTTCAGGAAATCCTGACATAAGGTAATGTTTAATGCATATATGCATTAACCATTACCTTCTATATATATATATATGCGCAGGAGCCAAAACAGGAGACACAGGAGCACAACTGAGGGCCTCAACTACACATCCGCAATGGGCAACACCATACAAAGATTATAAGCAAACACTGGAGTACATATATAAGATAACCAGGGGATAAAAAGGGACATGTGAAGATGATTATGAACTGTAATGATTATTTATTATTTAATTAAACAATATAAAGTATTTTTTTTTAATATAACTAAATCATTTTAATGATACTGAATTTTAAAAACACAAGCCAATAAAATAACCACACTTTTACTGAAAGTAACACAATAATATTGGACAGAATTTATATTAATATTGGTAACACCTTAAAATAAGTTTCATTAGTTAACATTAGTTAACTACTTTAGTTAACATGAGCTAAGAATAAACAATACTTCTTCAGCATTTATTCATCTAAGTTAGTTAATTTCAACATTTACTAATGCATTATTAAAATCAACAGTTGTGCTTGTTAACAGTTAATGCACTCTGAATTAACATGAACTAACAGTGAACAACTGTATTCTCATTAACTAACATTTAAGAAAGATTAATAAATACTGTAATAAATGTATTATTCATTCATGTTAGTTAATACATTAACGAACAGGAATTAATGTAACCTTATTGTAAAGTGTTACTGTCACGAATACTGACCATGCACTTCCGTTCACTAGCCACCAGAGGTCACTCGTTCACCACACGGACTCATACACAGCTGTTCACAATGATCACGCCCACACCTGAGAACCATCTCGCAATCACCATCACCCAAACACACACTATATAAGCCATGGACTTCCTCAGCATCGGGGCCGAGTATTGTTAGCGTTTATCACTAACCCAGCGATAGCAACTTTACAGAGCCATTGTTTTTGTCCTAGTCTTGTCTTGTTTATCTTGCCGTGTCTGACCCTGCCCGTGTTTCCTGGATTAACCCTTCGTTTTGCCGTCTGGACTCTGTTTGCTCCCCGTTTGGATTATTGCTCTCGACTCTGGATTATCTCTCTGCCTTGCCCCTTTGGATACTGTTCGCTGATCGTTGACCCACGCTTGCTCCACGGATTGCTCTGTCTTGTCCTTGCCATACCTGTTTGCCGATCTCTGACCCTGCCTGTTTTATGACCATGTTTTATAATAAAGCTTTGCATATGGATCCGCATGTCTCACGTCTCGTCAGCCCCGTAACAGTTACCTTAGTATTAAATATCAGTATACTATTTTTATTCAGTTCCATGCAACAGAATCAGATATCCATTTTTTAAACTAATTATCCAAATAATGTATAATCCTATAAAGGTATTCTTATCAGAGCATGTGAGCAGAGCATGGCCTCATTTTACCAGTGTTGCCATGGTACAGCACTGTAGCACTTCGGCGCGTTATTTGAGCGACTTTGCTTTTCCAGTGAGCGTGAGTGGAACACGAGTAGACCACACCAAAGCCACTAAAAGGCAAGCCTGCAACCATTAGCCGAAAACGCGTAACGGCTAAAGTTAATGCTTCCGGAAAGGAGACCCTGAGGTCTTTTTTATGGATATCAATGGAGGAGAGGCTTCACTACGCTGAATAAACCACTTTTTAGAGGAAATGGCTTATCATTTAATGAATCGACAGCCTATCTGATAATCTTCAACATGTTTTACACTAAATAATACTTTTGGATTGAACTTTTTTTTTAGAGTTTACCATGTAAAAAAATGCCACTTTATAAGAGAAGTCACTGACTTTTTGCGACAGGTGGGATACAGCTTACGGCACTTCTCATTCATTCATATGGGATCTGTAAACGGTGATTGAGTGTCGCACAACTCTTACTGACATTTAGTAATGTGATTGCTAAATAACGGACATGTGGTCAGAGTTAGCCGTTACGCTGTCTCCAATAGTAAGTAATACAGACCCTCTCATCTCCCTATAGTAATATGATCTCTGACCACACATTCATAGAGCAGAATATTGAGCGGCGCGTCGAACCGCACAGTGACGAGGAGAGTGAAACCTGCTAGGCGGGGCACCGCTCCATATATATATATATATATATATATATATATATATATATATATATATATATATATTTATTATTATTATTATTATTATTATTATTATATATATATATTTTCGGCTCGTATTTTCAGCCGAAACTGCCAAATTCGGTGCATCCCTGACATATGTATATGAGGTTATATTAGACATTAATATTGTCTGTCATTTTGACGAACAGAGTCGTAAAAATTCCATCATAATCTATTACCCATCATTTTAATTTTCATAATTTAATTATAGTAACACATCCTTTTATTTTTGTTCACATTTTCATTTTTAATAATGAACCTAGAGGACAAGCATATAGCCTTATGCCTTTATTTATTTATGAAGAGAACAGGGGCCCGTTTCAATAAGGAGGTTCAACCAACTCTGAGTTTAAACATGAACTCAGAGTTGACTTACTCTGAGACAGGAAACTCTGAGTTTTCGGTTACAAAACAGCTGAACTGAGTTAGTTTACTCAACTCTGAGTAGGTTGACTCTGAGTTAAGCTCGTGCACCATGACTATGAAAAGTCATGATCAGCGGAGCCCCGAAATTACGATTCACCATGGCAACAGCTCCCGCCAAAAAGACATCAGCGTGCGTACTTCCGTCAATGCATAACTTTAATTCTTAATAATTGCCAATAACTTAATAACTTTTATAATATCAGAGGTGAAAACTATAAATGATTGAACTAAAATGAATTTTAATGGTATCTCATGATCACAAAAAAAAAGAAAGAAAAAGACAGAAAAAAGAAACAAGAACGTGGCAGCAGCTAAAAATGAAGTATAAAAACACAATTCAATCAAGGTAAAGCTTTAAACATGAAAGGTTCATGGGTGTGGGCTACATGACTTTTGACATTAAATATCATTCAGTGTCTATTTCAATGCGCTGCAGCTTTTTTCACATAATTAAATATTCTCTAATCCAACCTGTTACATTTCTTAATTACAGTAATAAAATTAACTACTGACTTGTCGACAGCAAGAAGGCAGAGGCTCCCAACAAGGGGGGAGAACCTGCACCTGCACCACTGACAGATGAAGAGGAGATGGTCAAGTATTGGAAGATTTCTAAAATCCAAAAGTAACTTATAAAAATAACTTTTTCTTTTGTATTAGGAAATAAAGATGACCAAAAAATTGTGACTAATTTGTTTATTTAACAGCTGATCCATCTGGCATCCTTCCATTCCATAAAGTAATCGGTTTCATTTTCAGAAGGTGCGATGGTGTAATCAAATGTTGATTTTAATAATGCATTAGTAAATGTTGAAATTAACTAACTTAGATGAATAAATGCTGAAGAAGTATTGTTTATTCTTAGCTCATGTTAACTAAAGTAGTTAACTAATGTTAACTAATGAACCTTATTTTAAGGTGTTACCAATATTAATATAAATTCTGTCCAATATTATTATGTTACTTTCAGTAAAAGTGTGGTTATTTTATTGGCTTGTGTTTTTAAAATTCAGTATCATTAAAACTATTTAGTTATATTAAAAAAAATTACTTTATATTGTTTAATTAAATAATAAATAATCATTACAAAACATTTTCGGTTTTCGGCAAAGTGCATCCAAAATTTTCGGATTTGGCCCAGAATTTACATTTTGGAGCATCCCTTATATATATATATATATATATATATATATATATATATATATATATATATATATTGCAAAGACATATACATTAGTCCAGGATCTTGGAAAATCATCTTTTGAGCCATACATGCAGTAAGATTAATATAAACTTTTCTATAGGAATGATTTTATAGAAATGGGTTTTAAGCGGAGTACTGGCAAGCATCGGAACAAATCTATTCTATGATATGATGTCTCAAAAATGAGTAAGGTCTTCCCCTGGTTTAATAAGAATCATGACGTAACACTTTCCATGTTACAAATTTATGTACACTCTGGCTCGATGCATTTCAGGCCCAAAATTGAGCTGATATGTTAGGGCTATGATTTTAAAATAATTCTGAATAGCAGAAACATACAAGTTACTTGATATATTGTATTTAACCAATCTTCTATTCTTAGCCTATACTGTATTAATTAATCTCATAATTATCATTTGTGAAATTACTGTAAATACCATTAGTGGCTGATCATTGGGCAGTGGGTAGGATTAAATAATTACTGTGAGCTTACTGTGCGAATGACAAGCGACAAGACATAATTCTATTTCTTTGGCCATGAATTACTGGAGTTATCCTACTCCTTGGGGAGAAGCTTTCACTGTTCAGGGGGTTAAAGAGATTAATCAATATCAATGTCTGCTTTTTTTAAGGTAATAAGCTACAGACTTTTGAAAATACCCTACAGAGCACAAACAACCCCCACCCCCGCCCCGCCCCGCCCCAATGCCTATCAAGCTGGTTGCTAGAGCCTGCCTTTCTAAGGGCACCCACTCTGCTCTTCCCTGCTTGACCTATTATTTGATATTTGACCACTCAGTTGCAAGACACTTGCGCTTTGGAGCTCAAATGCCACTGAGGCATCTTGTCAGTGCATAGACACTGATCGCTGACAAGCAAATTTACTTTAGTGTGTTACAAGGCATGAAATACTAGGGGGCAATGTCACCACAGCTGTAGATGCTGCCAGGCAGGCCATGGTAAAAGTGGAGAAGCAACAACATAAAAGCACCAACATAAAAATATATGGTGTTTTGGTATGGCAATTTCTGTAATTTCCTAAAGGTCAGTGGACGATCCTCAGACTAATGTTTTAGGGGAGCTGGAACTGGAACTGATGAATACTGTATGTATATCAGTGTGGAAGGATGGGGGCAATGACTCTAAATTGGTTTGCCTTGTGCAAATGGAAATGGAATGGTACAGTATAGAAGTCACATCATTTCTGTTTTTTGCAGCCTCTTCAAAGACTGCTAGTAAATTCCTGTTTTCTGTGGAGCTGTCATGGAGAAGTGGATGCTCAGTGAGCCATGGTTTGGCTGCCATGAAATGACAGGAATCATTGGCATACATTTCAAACAGCTTGCAGGATCCCATTAAAGCAGAGGTCCTCACTATTTTTTTCATGGGAGCCGCACTGATAGGGCAAAGTCAATCGGAGAGCCACTTTTACGGCAAAGTATCAAAAGTTACATCCAGTCATAAATAGCATGTCTTTTTTATCAATCTGTCATCCCTGATATGCAATGTAACACAATACAAAAGGTGCTATCATTCTTTAACATTTACCAGTCAAATTTGTAACTAGGACAAGATGATTTAAAAAAAAAAAAAAAAAAGCAGGATTACCTTAATGCTGGGAAGACCTTATTTATTTATTTTTTCTATACTAGCCCATCATGTATATTATCTAACCATCCAAGTGCACATTCGCGTTAAGAGCTGGCAAAAAACTGGCAAATGCGCAGTGAGTCAGTGTCATGGACATAGGACAGAGCAAGTGTAAATATCTCTAGTCTATATGTCCATCTTGTAATGCCACTGTTTTAGGTATTTTTTTAAATATAAATTAGTTGTAATAGACCACTGTCTGGCCGTGTTTACACCAGACCAGACAGTTATCGTGCCGCGCCCCGCTGCGCTAAAAGTCTGTCAACACTTGACGCGAAAAAGCAACCATTGCAAATCATTTGAATGTAGTGCCAGTACAGTTCGTCATAAATAGAGCGAGGCATCAGTGTAGACAACATCAATGGGTTCCAGAGTATGTGAGCGAAGTGGAGCACCAACAATTTCCTCTCCGTGCTCCGAGCATTTAATAATCACTCCGCTCCTGCTTCCTACCACATTACAAGCTAAAATCAGCATTAAAAGGTATACCTGCTGCTTTTTGCAGTGCCAATTTTGTTTCTGATGAAAAGAACTATAACTTCCCGCTCACGTCATCATAGCCTTCACATTCTTTTTTATTTGAGTTATCCATCTCGATCAAGCTAGCTAAATGTTTAACATGAATTCTTGCTAAATATGCAGTTATATTACAGGTAGTTGGCATGAATTGTACTGAATTGAAAATTACACCGCTCCGCTCTCACTCCACTCCGCTCACGTACTCTGATGGGTTCTATTGTCTTTTGTCGGATCGCGCAACTCGGTGTGAGTATTTTAATGGGTTATGTTATAGCCCTGCTTGTTTTTAATGTTTTTGTGAAATATCTGTATTGACTGCATGATCATATCATCATATTATTTACTGCCATGTGAGCCACAAAGTAAAGCTTGGCGATGAGTAACACTGGCAATGAGTAACACTGCAGTAAAGGAAGGGAAGGGGGAGGGAAGTGATGTGTGGCCAAGTATGGTGACCCATACTCGGAATTTGTGCTCTGCATTTAACCCATCCATGTGCACACACACACAGTAGTGAGCATACACCCGGAGCAGTGGGCAGTCAATGATGTGGCACCCGGGAAGCAGTTGGGGGTTCAGTGTCTCACCTCAGTTGTAGTATTGAGGGTGGAGAGAGTGTTACAACCTACCCACCTACAATCCCTGCCGGAGCTGAGACTCGACCCCACAACCTTTGGATTACGAGTCCAACTCTCTAACCATTAGGCCACGACTTCCCCATTTATTTCCATGAAATGCCATTTTCGCTGTTGTCCATGCTTGTTTCTTCCAGAACTTCTGATGATTCGATTGTGCAGGTTCGGCTGGCCTAGAACATGGGCTAGGTACTACCAAAAGTCCAGAGTTTTGCGACCTTAGGGAGCGGGTTGGATTGTAGTGTGGTAGAAGACAAGTTAGGTACGCAGGAGCTAAACCATTTAGGGCCTCATAGGCAAGTAATAATATTTTATAAATGATACGCATCTTAATAGGTAGCCAGTGCAGAGACTGTACAATTGGGGTAATATGATCATATTTTCTTGACCTGGTAAGAACTCTAGCCATTTTGGACTATCTGTAGCTTGTTTATTGAAGATGCAGGACAACCACCTAGCAGTGCATTACAATAATCCAGTATAGAGGTCATGAATGCATGAACTAGCTTTTCTGCATCAGAAACAGGTAGCATGTTTCGAAGCTTGGCAATGTTTCTAAGATGGAAGAATGCTGTTTTTGTAGCATGGGAAATATGATTTTCAAAGGACAAGTTGCTGTCTAATATAGCACCCAGATTTCTTACTTTAGAGGATGTAACAGTACATCCGTCTAGATGCAAATTGTAATCCAAGAGATTCTGTGTACTGTTTTTTGGTCCAATAAGTAATATCTCTGTCTTATCTGAACTTAATAGGAGGAAATTATTAGTCATCCAAACTTTTAAATTTTTTACACAATCTATTAGCTTAGATAGTTTAGAAGTTTCATCTGGTCTTGTTGAGATATATAGTTGAGTATCATCAGCGTAACAATGAAAGCTAATCCCATATTTACCAAGGGGCAGCATGCATATTGAAAATAGCAGAGGACCTAGGACAGATCCTTGTGGTACTCCATACTTTACTGGTGATAACTGAGATGACTACCCATTTAAATGAACAAAGTGGTAGCGATCGGACAGGTAGGATCTAAACCATCTTAAAGCCTGCCCTTGAATACCAGTATAGTTTTGTAATCGATCTATGAGTATGTCATAGTCTATAGTGTCGAACGCAGCACTAAGATCAAGTAATACTAGCAATGAGATGCAGCCTTGGTCTGAAGCAAGAAGCAAGTCATTTGTCATTTTAACAAGTGCAGTTTCTGTACTATGGTGATGCCTGAAACCTTACTGAAATTCTTCATAGAGATAATTTTTTGCAAGAAGGAGCACAATTGAGCAGACACAACTTTTTCTAAAATTTTAGACATGTAAACGGAAGATTTGAAATGGGTCTGTAATTTGCCAGTTCATTAGAATCTAGTTGTGATTTCTTAATAAGAGGCTTAATAAACGTCAGCTTGAATGGTTTTGGGATGTGACCTAAAGATAATTTTTACTTTACTTTGTCATTTAGCAGACGCTTTTATCCAAAGCGACTTACAAATAAGAAAAAGTAGCTAAAACTAAAAGTTAACACTCTGTAAATACTCTATACACTCCCATTTAAGAACATACAGAAATTAAATAAATTTGACAAATGCATGCAACAACATTTCAATAGTAAACATATAAAGGAAAAAACAAATAAAATAAAAATAAAAAGCAATACTCATATCCTGCCGGTGTCCTAGCCCGGTGGAGTCGCACGGTAGAGTCGATGGTCTTTACACTCTTTGGTCTTCACACTAAGAGGCCTTCACACGAGGGCTGCCGCGGTATAATAACCTTTTTTATACCTATCTAACAAATCACTGCTAGAATTCAGCTGAACCCACTTTCCTATTAATCACTAAAAATGGCCAAGCAAGTGCACACACTGACAAGATACGCGATACAGTATGAGACCAAACGCGATTTCAGCAACTCTCAACATAGTAAACAAAATAAGCGTTTCCTAGCAATGGCAACTGCGCTAAACACTGAGACAAGTAAATACACTTACGGGCTGATTTTAACTTCCGCTGATAGACTGCTTCTCTTAAAGACTATTTCATTACACTGCCTTCTGCTGGCGCTTGAACCCACTTTCCTATTAATCACTAAAAATGGCCAAGCAAGTGCACACACTGACAAGATACGCGATACAGTATGAGACCAAACGTGATTTCAGCAACTCTCAACATAGTAACAAAATAAGCGTTTCCTAGCAACGGCAACTGCGCTAAACACTGAGACAAGTAAATACACTTACGGGCTTACTTTAACTTCCGCTGATAGACTGCTTCTCTTAAAGACTATTTCATTACACTGCCTTCTGCTGGCGCTTGAACCCACTTTCCTATTAATCACTAAAAATGACCAAGCAAGTGCACACACTGACAAGATATGCGATACAGTATGAGACCAAACGCGATATATAAGATATAAGATAATGATGACTTAATAATATTGAGAAGTGGATCTTCTGCTACAGGTAACAACTCTTTCCGTAGTTTAGTGGGTACAGGATCTAATAAACATGTTGTTGGTTTAGATGCACTGATAAGTTTATATAGCTGTTCCTGTCCAATAGTTGTAAAGCACTGCAGTTTTTCTTTGGGTGCGATGAATGAAGCTGAAATACTAGACGCAGTAGAATCTACATTTGTTATTGTATTTCTGATGTTATCTATTTTATCAGTAAAGAAATTCATAAAGTCATTACTATTAAACTGTGAGGGAATATTTAGATCGGGTGGCATCTGTTTATTTGTTAATCTAGCCACTGTGCAAAATAAGAACCTTGGATTGTTTTGGTTATTATCTATGAGTTTGCGGATATGCTCTGCCCTGGCAGCTTTTAGAGCCTGTCTATAGCTGGACATACTGTTTTTCCACGCAATTCTAAAAACTTCCAAGTTAGTTTTTCTCCATTTGCTCTCAAGATTACGAGTTTCTTTCTTGAGAGAATGGGTATAACTGTTGTACCATGGCTCAGTACGTTTTTCTCTAAACTTTTTCGATTTGAGGGGGGCAACAGCTTCTAATGTATTAGAGAAGATAGTGCCCATGTTGCTAGTCATTTCGTCTAGTTCATGTGTATTTATGGGTACACAGAGCAGTTGAGATAAATCAGGCAGGTTATTTGTGAATCAGTCTTTGGTGGCTGGAACAATAGTTCTGCCCAGACGATAACGCGGAGCCATATAATTAATATCTGCCATATAATTAATATCTTTAAAAAATCTGTCATTATCCCTGTGCCTAAGAACAACAAACCCTCTTGCCTGAATGACTATCGCCCAGTTGCCCTCACATCTATAGTCATGAAGGTTTTCGAGAGACTTGTAAAGAGCCACATCTGCTCCTCCATACCTGATACTTTGGACCCTCTTCAGTTTGCCTATCGCCCAAACAGATCTACGGACGATGCCATCTCTCACGCCCTCCACTCTTCCCTCACACACTTGGACAGCAACAATGGGAATTATGTAAGGCTGCTATTCATTGACTATAGCTCAGCTTTCAACAATATAGTCCCCATCAAGCTGGCCTCTAAACTCACAGACCTCAGCCTAAACTCCTCACTCTGTGACTGGATTCAAGACTTCCTCACCGGCAGACCTCAAATGGTGAAAGTTGGCCAGTTCACCTCAAACTCCATCACCCTGAACGTAGGAGCCCCACAGGGCTGTGTCCTTAGTCCCCTGCTCTACTCTCTCTACACGCATGACTGCGTGTCCTCTCACAGCTCCACATCTATTGTCAAATTCGCTGATGATACTGTGGTTCTGGGCCTCATCTCCAACAACGAGACCGCATACTTGGATGAGGTAGAGAGACTCACATCATGGTGCCAGGACAACTGTCTCTCTCTGAATGTGAGCAAAACTAAAGAACTGATCATGGACTTTAGGAAGAGACAGCAGCAGCACTACACTCCTCTTATGATCAGTGGGGCCCCTGTGGAGAGGGTGAGTAACTTCAAGTACCTCGGTGTAAACATCTCCGAGAACCTGACTTGGACTACACACATCCAAACACAGGTTAAGAAAGCCAGGCAAAGACTGTACCATCTGCGACAGCTGAGGAAATTCAGGGTCTCACCAGCAATCCTGAAAACTTTCTATAAAGGGACCATAGAAAGTGTATTGACTCCGTGCATCTCTGTGTGGTATGGAAACAGCTCCAATCAGGACTGCAAAGCACTACAGAGAGTTGTGCGCTTAGCTGAGCGCATCTCAGGGTCTGCTCTCCCCTCTCTGCAGGACATCTACCTCAAACGCTGCAAAAGTAGAGCTGTTAAAATCATCAAGGACTCAAATCACCCTGGTAACCATTTATTCACTTTGCTTTCATCTGGTAAGTGCTTCCGTAGCCTGATGGCTAAGACTGAGAGACTTTGAAGGAGCTTCTTCCCCCAGGCCATAAGGCTCCTAAACTCTAACTCTGTGTCATAACATCACATGACTCCATGTAAATATCACTATATCAATAAGCTATTCATAATTTTTTCTACCTCATATTGCTGCTATTTAAATACCCTGTACAACTTTTTGCACATTCTTTTTGCACATTCCTCTTTATTACTAAGTCAACAACATACTGACCTGCACATTTATATTTATATTTTTTATCTTTTATTTTATTTTATTCTTTTATTTTTTTTCTACTTTTCTTTTTCTTAATATTTGTATACTTTATAATTGCACTGTCCTTGGAGCGGACCTGACCTACATTTCACTGCTGGTTATACTCTGTATAATTGTGTATGTGACAAATAAAAATCTTGAATCTTGAATCTTGAATATCAGTAATACGCAGCATGCACGATACAAATGGTCAGTAGCATAACTTTGAGGTACGATATCTATATCGGTAAGATCTATAGGGGAAGTCGTGGCCTAATGGTTAGAGAGTCGGACTCGTAATCCAAAGGTTGCGTGTTCAAGTCTCGGACCGGCAGGGATTGTAGGTGCAGACTGTTTTCTGAGTAACATTGAGAATATCACTATACCAGTCTGATGGGGCTCATGTTTATAACAGTAGCTTGGTGGAGTATACTCATTTAGACCAATATATTAATTTGGTTTAAGCCAGGTTTCAGTCAGGCAGAGTACATCAAAATTATTATCTGTGATCATTTAATTTACAATAACTACTTTGGGTGTGATTGATCTAATGTTTAGGAGCCTAAGCTTTAAAAATTGTTTTTGTTCATTTATTTTGCGTTTTTCTGGTTTAATCATGATCAGATTTTTTCTAGATTCTACAATAAATGTATATTTTGACCTCGCTATTCGGGGAACAGACACAACGCAAGTACTTCTATCTTTTAAGTGGGTAGAACAAAAGTCATCATAGCAGTTATTTGAGAATTTCCGGGTGGAGATTTCGAAGACCGGAGGCGGTGGAGAGGGAAAGGTCGACGCCCAGGGCCTGGGTCGCGCCTTCTGCTGCTGGTGCACCCAGGGTCTGTGGCGTCCCGGCGCCGGAGTGAAAGACATCTGGGAAGATTGCGTCCTGGGTGCACAGGGTCTGTGCAGAGAAACACACGGAGTAGAGGTGGTGGGAGTGTTAGCAGCGTGCTGTATACTTACCCCGGACTTGTGAGCGTCAGCCCGGCATGTTTCCAGCGTGGCTCTCCGCTCTCCGCTCTCTCAGCTGGGTTTGCTTCTCCACCAGGTTGCAGATCTGCTTCCCCACGGTCTCCAGCTCCAGTTGCACCAAATGCAGCTCGAATGTGTCCTCACCTGCACTCAAAGGTAGACACAAATCCGCCATTTAAGCAAGTACCAGTGAAACAATGGTAATGTGTGTGAATAGAGTATTAGCAATGTAAGCGAGATTAGCGGCAGCCGCACTGGTGATGCTAACGGACTATAAGCTAATAGCAGACTCGAGAAATCAAAATAAAACTAGTGATAACAAGGCGCTATGATTGGTTTTGTTTTAGAATGCTATAGGGGATATATTCACACGTTATAGAAATGAAAATTAGGTAACACTTTATAATAACGTCCAGTTATAAGTAATTTATAAGTGATTAGTTAATGATTAACTAATCATTTACAAAACATTCATAAGCGATTAATAAGTGATATGCTAACAGTTTGTGTATGTTTTGTTAATTCATTTAAAAGTCATTTACAAGTAATTAGCTAATGATGAACTAATCATTTACAAAACATAACTATACATTCACAAATGATTAAGTAATATGCTAACAATTTAAAAAATCTGTCATAAGTTATCTTTATAAATAGCATCATGAAATAATTAAACACATCCTTAATGGTTAATAGTTACTAGTTAATATATTATTAATCACTTATAAATCATTGAAATGTCAACATTGTACTATTATCTCAATAAACATTATAAATCATTTACAAAGCTTTCAGCATCCCCTAATCTAAAGTGTAAACTACTCATCAGTTGTACATGGAAATACATGGAAATACAGAATTTTCTGCAGAATTTTATTATCACTCTCTGTTGTTTAAAGTGATAAAATATAACTTAATTCCCTCCATATTTCTGATATTATCTGTCAAACTAATCTGACTAATTTGATCGTTTGCTTTTAATCTAAAACCGGTTAGCTTGTCATTGGCGTTTCCACTCGCGTTTCTATTCGCGCCTATTGTTGTTTTATTTTTTTCTCGCTCCGTTTCATGTCTCTCTCGCTCCGTTTGAACTCATGAGTTCATCAAACAACAGTGGTAAGTAAATCTTTCCTCTATCACGGTGAGTAATGACTTCTCCTTCTCTTGTTATTTGCTCTTCATGTCACATGTATAGTTTATCTTTCTCTGTTCGGCGATGAGGGATTCACATGTGATAAATACAGGGATATATTTAGGTTGACAGAGAAGATTTTAGAATTAGAGACACGCATCCAAACTTTAACTGAGGACAGTAAAAATGTGAGGGCTGTAGATATGGCTTTGGATGCGACTAGCTCAGCGAGTCATGTACATTGTTCGGTTCCGGTATTAGAGCCCATGCAGCAGGGCAACTGGGTGACAGTGAGGCGGCATAGTCATGGGTCAAAACACCCGCTCTACCATTCCGATCAGAACATCAGACAGGTTCTCCCCACTCACTGAGAAACCTGATGAAAGTGCTCCTAGTAATTGGCGATTCTATTGTACGGAACGTGAAAATAGACACACCAGCCACCACAGTCCATTGTTTACCGGGAGCCAGAGTGCCTGACATCTTGGCGAATTTAAAAGTGCTGGCTAATGCTAAACGTAAATTCAGTAATATTGTTATTCACATGAATGATATTCGACTTCACCAGTCGGAGATCACTAAAAACAAAGTTAAAGAGGTGTGTGAACTTGCAAGTATGATGTCAGACACTGTAAGATGCTCTGGTCCCCTTCTTGCTCACCGGGGTGACGAGATTCATAGCAGACTGCTGTCACTCAATGGCTGGATGTCTAAGTGGTGCCCGCAGAATAACATAAGTTTTATAGACAATTGGACAAGTTTTTGGGGCAGACCTGACCTGTTGAAAAGAGATGGTGTTCATCGCTCCTGGGGTGGTGCCATTCTTCTCTCTAGAAATATTGAACATAGTCTTAGAGTTCGTACTTGACTAACTGGGGCCCAGGTCAGGAAGCAAACAGACTGGTTAAACCAAACGCCTGCTAGCCACCTCACGTCACAGAAGTCAGTTCATTCTCAGCACATATAGACTCCTTCACCTAGATATCACACTATAGAGATTGTGAAAATACAGAAAACGTCCAAATCAAATTAAGAATAACAATTTAATTGATTGCTCAACAAATAAAAAATGTTTACAATACAGAGAAAAAATTGATAAAACTTGGCTTACTGAATATCAGGTCCCTTTCTACAAAAGCACTTTTTGTTAATGATTTGATCAATGATCATAACCTAGATTTGCTCTTTTTGACAGAAACATGGCTAAAACCAGATGAATACATTACTTTAAAGGAGTCTACCCCTAAGATCACTGATATAAAAATGAGCCATGTCCAAAAGTTAAAGGGGGAGGTGTTGCTACAATTTATAGCAATATTCTAAGTATTTCTCAGAGGGCAGGCTTTAAGTATAACTCGTTTGAAGTTTTGGTGCTGCGTATAACTTTATCTAGAGAAACACGCATAAATACGATAAATCCCCTGTGATGTTTGTACTGGCTACTGTATACAGGCCACCAGGGAACCATACAGACTTTATTAACCCTCTAAGCGCCAAAGTCGCAAATTTGCGACAAGACATCATACTTCATTAAATAGACTGTAGTTCCTAATATGGTGTAATATCTCATTTGTATTGCCTACCACTAGATAGCAGACATGTAGTACTTCGATTCTAGGCCAAAATTGCTCGAGGAAATAGCAGAGCAAGTGAGATATAGTGTCATTGATGCGGAAGCAATTCTGTTCAAGTCAAGTCAAGTTGAGCTTTATTGTCATTCCGCTACATGTGGGGACATACAGTGGAACGAAATGTCGTGCCTCGCAGGACCACAGTGCTACATAAATACAGACATACAACAATGAAGTAAAAAACACTATAAACCTATACACAACTAACCTACTGACAGATTTAACTATAAGTATACTATATATAAGTATTTACCCTATACAAACTAAAAAAATAAAGGATAAAAAATACAAACTATACGAATGCTTCACAAATACTGTGCATGTGCAAAGAGAGACATTTTGAGTCAAGCAGCTGGTTGGGGAACAGTGCAGGATGATTTGTAGTGCATGAGCATGTAAACATACATATATTTTTGAGTCTTTTGTGGGATTGTGTACACGCAGCAGTGTGTGTAAAGTGTCTAGTGCACATAGAGGAGAGTGTGTTACTACAGGTGGTTTGTACAGGCCCACTCACCTGTGTGTAGCACACTTCGAATTGCACAAAAAAAGTTCCATACAGTTTTTTCTTTGGTGTGGTAAGGTTGGGGTCCATTTTTCAGGAGGTAGGGGTTTGCATGGGGTTTCAGAGGGGGGCAGGGTGATTTGAGTTCAGGGCTCTCACAGCCTAGGGGAAAAAGCTGTTGAGCAGTCTGGCGGAGCTGGCTCTGATGCTCCGGTACCATTTTCCTGATGGTAGGAGCTGGAAGAGACTGTGGGAGGGATGGGTGGAGTCCTTCACGATGCTGTTGGTTTTGCTGGAGCATCGTGTAAGGAAAATGTCCAGGATGGAGGGGAGAGGGGCACCGATGATCTTTGCAGCCGTGTTCACTGTCCGCTGGAGGGTCTTGCGGTTAGCAGCACTGCAGTTCCCGTACCAGACAGTGATTCAGCTGGTCAGCACACTCTCGCCTCTGTAGAAAGTGGTGAGGATGAGTGGAGGGAGACTTGCTCTTTTCAGTCGGCAGAGAAAGTGTAGGCGCTGTTGTGCCTTTTTGGAGAGTGACATGGTGTTGGTGGTCCAGGTGAGATCCTCTGTGATGTGCACCCCCAGGAATTTAGTGCTGCTGACTTTTCACAGTCGAGCTGTCGATGGTCAGTGGGGGGGGGGGGGGTCAACAGAGTTTCTTCTGAAGTCCATCACAACCTCCTTTGTCTTCTCCACATTGAGGGACAGATTGTTAGTGCCACACTATTCAGCCAGCTGTGCCACTTCCTCTCTGTAGTGCGTTTCATCATTGTTGCTGATGAGACCTACCACTGTTGTGTCATCAGCAAACTTGATGATGTGGTTGGAGCTGAACTTGGCAGTGCAGTCGTGGGTCAGAAGTGTGAAGAGAAGCGGGCTGAGCACACAGCTTTGTGGGGCACCTGTGCTCAGTGTGGTAGAGCTCGAGGTGTTGTGGCCGACACGGACTGACTGAGGTCTTCCGGTTAGAAAGTCCAGGATCCAATTACACAGGGAATTGTTAAGGCCCAGCAGGTTTAGTTTATTTATGAGCTGTTGTGGGATTATTGTGTTGAATGCCGAGCTGAAGTCAATGAACAGCATTCTAACATAGGAGTCTTTATTTTCTAGGTGGGTAAGAGCCAGGTGGAGGGTGGAGGAAATTGCATCGTCCGTAGAGCGGTTTGGACGGTATGCAAACTGGAGCGGGTCGAGTGTGTTGGGGAGGCTGGTTTTGATGTTGTGCATGACTAGCCTCTCAAAGCACTTCATCATGATTGGATTCAGTGCTATGGGACGGTAGTCATTTAGGCAGGACACAGGTGATTTCTTTGGCACGATTGTTGTTTGGTATGATTGTTGTGTATTTGAGACATGTGGGGACGACTGCCTGGCTCAGCGAGGTGTTGAAGATATCTGTAAGCACATCTGTCAGCTGTGCAGCACAGTCTCTCAGAACACGGCCAGGTATGTTGTCAGGACCCGCAGCCTTGCGTGGGTTAATCATAGATAGGGTCTTCCTTACGTCGGCTGGAGACAGACAGAGCGCCCGGTCGTTGGGAGGTGTGGGCAGTTTTTGTGCAGGTGTGTCATTCTGCATTTCAAACCGTGAATAAAAGTGGTTGAGTGCATCGGGGAGGGATGTGTCCTCATCACAGGCCTGTGGCGGGGGCTTGTAGTCAGTGATGGTTTGAATGGCTTGCCACAGGCTGCGTGTGTCTCTACTGTCTGTGAAGTGGTTGTTGATTTTTTGAGCATATGACCGTTTTGCATTTTTGATCCCACAGGACAGACTGGCTCTTGCTGTTTTGAGGGCTGCTTTATCTCCTGATCTGAATGCTTCATCTCTGGTCTTTAGCAGCCCACGAACCTCTGCTGTCATCCATGGCTTCTGGTTGGCACGTGTGGTGATGGTCTTGGTGACTGTCACATCATCAGTGCACTTTTTGATGTAAGCAGTCACAGTTTCAGTGTACTCATGCAGGTCTGTGTGGTTGTTGTAGGTGGCTGCCTCTTTAAACATGTTCCAGTCTGTGTCCTGGAAGCAGTCCTGCAGTGCTGAGGTGGCATTGTCTGGCAATACGGTGATCTGCTTAGCATAACAGCAAAACAGTGATGTGGTACCCGAGGTGGGGGCGGGGTACAGCCTTGTAAGCGTTCTTTACTGTTGTGTAAACAAAGTCCAGTGTGTTGTTTCCCCTTGTTGCAAAGTTCACATGTTGGTAGAACTTTGGCAAAACTGTCTTTAAGTTTGCGTGGTTGAAGTCACCGGCTATGATGAAAAAGCCGTCGGGGTTATTTGTTTGTTGTTCACTGATGGCGCTGT
Organism: Barbus barbus; assembly: GCF_936440315.1. NCBI lineage: Eukaryota > Metazoa > Chordata > Actinopteri > Cypriniformes > Cyprinidae > Barbus > Barbus barbus. Next base: position 18,584,414 of record NC_136736.1, on the reverse strand, counting down.
ACAGTTCACGAAGCGCGTCCTTAGCGTTTGCATACGGGGGAATGTAGACCGCGATGATAATAATTACCGTGAACTCCCGCGGCAGATAGAACGGTCGACACTTCACAAACATAAACTCCACTAGCGATGAACAGTGTTTTGATAATACCACAGCATTGTTACACCAGTCTTTGTTGATATACACACACAAGCCACCTCCGCGGGTCTTACCAGAGAGTGATGAATCTCTATCCACTCAAAAGTTGGTTAGCCCGTGCAGCTGAATGGCGGAGTCCGGGATGTTGTCGTTTAGCCATGTTTCAGTGAAAACAAACACACAACAATCTCTTGCCTCATGCTGTGTTGACCGACTGAGTTGAATTAAGTCCAGTTTGTTTTCCAGAGAGCGAACGTTTGAGAGCATGAGTGTTGGAAGAGCTGATCTTGTGGGGTTAGCTCTTAGCCTAGCTCGTATACCTCCGCGCTTACCGCACTTCCGTCCTCTCTCACACCGCTTGCGACGCTGCCTTGTGCGGGTAGCATCAGTAGGCAAGGCCGCGGTCTCGAGGTCCGGCTCTGGCAGTAAACAAAGGCCTCGTAGCTTCTCAGTAGCTGCCGGCGAGAGTTGTTGTTTGTATGCGTTGACGATATCCAAAAGACTTTGGCGATCATAGATGAGTTTTGGGGTGATTTCCTTATGAGTCAGCGGTAAACTGACACTACTTGGAGACGAACAGATGACATTAAAAGCACCGTTTTTGGGACCCAGAGCAGCAGTATGATCGCGCCGCCATCTTGGATCTAATAGCGTGTTCATAGCGTGTAAGTAAATTGTGAGATTTGTGAGAGAAAATCGCCAAATGGCTAATGAAGGGGAATATTTGCCTTTTGGAAATGACGATCAGTCGTCTAATGATCGCGCTTCTCCTGGTACATTTTTTCCACGCAATGGTGCCACCACGCAAGGCGCGATGTGTTCACAAAAGCAAAAACAAGTGATCGTTTCAACACTTTGCCCAACAGGGATGGGGTGGCAGGGGTGGACGTGGTCTTAGTGTCCATTAGAGAGCTGTTGCTCTCTGATAAACGGCCAGATTGCACCGTTTGTTCTGATCGCGCACGCTCAAAGGGCCGCCGGCAGACAGTACAGGTGCAGTCAGTTTGGGGTAGATCTGTGCGCTGTGCCATGTAATGAGAGGTACCATACTCTCAAGAACTATAAACTGTCACCTAGATACTTGATTGGGCAGATAGCTGGTCAACTGATAAAAAAATAGGCACATGTATTTTACTATGGCACAGTAATATAGTAATAATTTACTTTCTAGTGTTTTACTGTTGATTTCCACTTTTCCTGATCATTTGGAATGAGGATAAAAAGACAAAAAAACATGCAAATAAGTTCAAACATCCATTCGATGTCTATTATTTCCTGATTATTACTGATGAACTGATCAAAAAGTAGGCTACTGTTCACATGCGTTTTACTACTATATAGAGTAGTAATATAGTAATAATTTAGTACTTTCTCCTGTTTTATTGTTGGTTTCCTCTTTTCTGATCATTTGGAATGAGGATAAAAAGAAAAAACAAACAAACAAACAAACAAAAACATACAAACAAGTTCAAACATCAATTCAATATCTACTATTTCCTGAATATTATGAAATTCAAGAGGGCCCCCCCCTGATCACAGACCGATCTCAAATCTACCTTTACTGTCAAATCTACCTTTTAGTCAGGATTTAGACCGTATCATAGTACTGAGACTGCTCTCATTAGAGTTACAAATGGCCTGCTTCTATCATCTGATCGTGGTTGTATCTCTTTACTAGTGCTACTGGATCTTAGCGCTGCGTTCGATACTATCGAAAACAAAATTCTTTTGAATAGACTAGAACACTTTGTTGGCATTAGTGGAAGTGCCTTAGCATGGTTCAAATTGTACTTATCTGACCGCCATCAATTCGTAGCAGTGAATGAAGAGGTATCATATCGATCACAACTGCAGTATGGAGTACCTCAAGGCTCAGTACTGGGGCCGTTACTTTTCACATGTTACATGTACATGTTACCCTTGGGAGATATTATCAGGAGACATGGCGTTAGCTTTCACTGTTATGCTGATGATACTCAGCTCTGTATTTCTTCACGGACCGGTGAAACACACCAAATTGAGAAACTAACGGAATACATAGTCGATATAAAAAACTGGATGACGAGTAACTTCTTACTGCTAAATTCTGAAAAAAACAGGTGTTAATTATCGGACAAAAAAACCCCACATGTAATAACATAGAACACTATCTAACACTTGACGGCTGCTCTGTCATTTCTTCTTCATCAGTTAGGAACCTAGGTGTGCTGTTTGATAGCAATCTTTCATTTGAAAACCATGTTTCTAGCATCTGTAAAACTGTGTTTTTTCATCTTAAAAACATATCTAAATTGCGAAATGCGCTCATCGTCAAATGCAGAAGTGGTAATTCATGCGTTTATGACCTCAAGGTTAGACTATTGTAATGCTTTATTGGGTGGTTGTTCTGCACGCTTGATCAACATACTACAGCTGGTCCAAAATGCAGCAGCCAGAGTTCTTACTAGAAGTAGGAAGTAAGACCATATTAGCCCGGTTCTGTCAACACTGCACTGGCTCCCTATCAAACATCGTATAGATTTTAAAATCTTGTTAACAACTTATAAAGCCCCGAATGGCTTCGCTCCTCAGTACCTGAGCGAGCTCTTATCACATTATAGTCCTCCACGTCCGCTGCGTTCTCAAAACTCTGGCCGTTTGATAATACCTAGAATATCAAAATCGACTGCGGGCGGCAGATCCTTTTCCTATTTAGCACCCAAACTCTGGAACAATCTACCTAACACTGTTCGGGAGGCAGACACACTCTGTCAGTTTAAATATAGATTAAAGACACATTTCTTTAACCTGGCTTACACATAACACACTAATACACTTCTATTATTCAAATCCGTTAAAGGATTGTTAGGCTGCATTAATTAGATCAACCGGAACCGGGAACACTCCCCTTAACACACAATGTACTCGTTACATCGTAAGATGAATGGCATCTACGCTAATATTTGTCTGTTTTGTTCTTATTCTGTTTCTCAGTCTGTGTCCGGATCAGATGGTGGATCGGTGATGTCTCCCTGATCGTCAGCGGAGGCCGGGACACCTGGATGAGCCCTGGGGACATATCCCCAGTGAAGACCTCGACTTAAATACAATAAAACTAAAAATGTAAAAAAATAAATAAAAATATCATAAAATACCTAACTACATAATACTATTATTGTTAGAAATTGCAACAATATAAAATAGAAATATAATACATTTATACATTAACATACTTACGTACTAAGTTGGAGACACTTAATTTCTAGTGATTATCGTCAATTTGATTTTGCAGATACTATTTAAACTACACTGAGCTAGACAATGACATCTCTGGATTCAATAATGAAATTTCTTAGCTAAAAATTGAGTGTTTAATCTTATTTCTATACATTACTGACACTCTATCCTCAAATTTGATACTGTTAAGTGCTTTGACACAATCTGTATTGTTAAAAGTGCTATATAAATAAAGGTGACTTGACTGAAGTTGATCTCCACCTGTCCACGCATCACTTCAAACATCCTGGGCATACAGAGTTTCACCCCTCAAAAAACAAGTCATCGAGCAACATGTTGACCAGATACTCCAAGACAACATAATTGAGCCTTCCTTCTCGCCTTGGTCTTCATCGGTGGTCCTGGTCCCCAAACCTGATGGCTCATACAGGTTCTGTCAAGTCAAGTCAAGTCAATGTTATATGTATAGCGCTTTTAACAATGCAAATTTTGTCAAATCAGCTTTACATCGGCTTGATATAAAGCTGGGTGGCTTTATATCAGCTTTACAGTATTTAGACGTGAAAATAGTTTGTCAAAATAGTGTCATTCTCCTCTGGCCAGACAAAATCAGCTGTTTAAATCTAGGCTAAAGCAGAATCAGATTGTGCAAAGGACTCATCTGGTTCCTGTGGTCTTGTCCAGATGGCCGTCTTGGAGACAGGGTCTTCACTGGGGATCAGTCTCTGGGGCTCATCTAGGTGTCCTGGCTGTAGAAGTCATCTCTAGGTGCTGATCCACCATCTGATCTGGATACAGTCTGGATCTGGGTGACTATGGTGACCTTGGAATAAGAAAGAAACAGACTAATATTTAAAGTGAAAAAGTGAAAGTGACATACAGCCAAGTATGGTGACCCATACTCGGAATTCGTGCTCTGCATTTAACCCATCCAAAGTGCACACACACAGCAGTGAACACACACACACCGTGAGCACACACCCGGAGCAGTGGGCAGCCATTTATGCTGCAGCGCCCGGGGAGCAGTTGGGTATTGAGGGCGGAGAGAGCGCTGGACATTCACTCCCCCCACCTACAATCCCTGCCGGCCTGAATTATAGAAATGCGATAGTGTATTATGTGTAAACCAGGTTAAAGAGATGGGTCTTTAATCTAGATTTAAACTGACAGAGTGTGTCTGCTTCCCGAACAGTGTCAGGTAGATTGTTCCAGAGTTTGGGCGCCAAATAGGAAAATGATCTCCCGCCCACAGTTGATTTTGATACTCTAGGTATTATCAATTGGCCAGAGTTTTGCGATCACAGCAGACGTGACGGACGTCTCAAATACTGAGGTGCCAAACCATTCAGGGCTTTATAGGTCATTAGCAAGATCTTAAAATGTATACAATGTTTAATAGGGAGCCAGTGCAGTGTTGACAGAACCGGGCTAATGTGGTTATACTTCCTGGTTCTAGTAAGAACTCTAGCTGCTGCATTTTGAACCAGCTGGAGTTTGTTTATTAAACGTGCAGAGCAACCACCAAATAAAGCATTACAATAATCTAGCCTCCAATAATTAAAACCTCTGTTTTTTCAGAATATAGCAGTAAGAAATTGCTAGTCATCCAGTTTTTGATATCAACAATACATTTTGTTAGTTTTGCAAATTGGTCAATTTCATCAGGTCGTGAAGAATTATAGAGTGAAAGTGAAAGTGAAAGTGACAGTGATGTGACATACGACCAAGTATGGTGACCCATACTCGGAATTCGTGCTCTGCATTTAACCCATCCAAAGTGCACACACACAGCAGTGAACACACACACACACACCGTGAACACACACCCGGAGCAGTGGGCAGCTATTTATGCTGTGGCGCCCAGGGAGCAGTTGGGGGTTCGTTGCCTTGCTCAAGGGCACCTCAGTCGTGGTATTGAGGGTGGAGAGCTGGGTATCATCAGCATAACAGTGAAATCTAACACCATGTTTCCTAATGATATCTCCCAAGGGTAACATGTAAAGCGTGAAAAGTAAGGAGCCTTGAGGTACTCCATACTGCACTTGTGATTGGTATGATGCCTCTTCATTTACTGCCACAAATTGATGGTGGTCAGATAAGTACGATTTGAACCATGCCAGTGCACTTCCTCTAATGCCAACATAATTTTCTAGTCTATTTAAAAGAATGTTGTGGTTGATAGTGTCAAACGCGGTGCTAAGATCCAGTAGCACTAATAGAGAGATACAACCACGATCAGATGATAAAACAGGTCGTTTGTAAGAGCAGTCTCGGTACTATGATATGGTCTAAAACCTGACTGGAAATCCTCACATATATATTTTTTCTCTAAGAAGGAACATAGTTGTGAAGATATTACCTTTTCTAATATCTTTGACAGAAAAGGGAGATTCGAGATCGGTCTGTAATTAATTAATTATTTGGGGTCAAATTATGTTTTTTTTTATGAGAGTCTTAATAACAGCCAGTTTGAAGGTTTTTGAGATTTCCTAATGACAATGATGAGTTAATAATATTCAGAAGAGGATCTATTACTTCTGGAAGCACCTCTTTTAGGAGCTTCGATGGAACAGGGTCTAAAATACAGGTTGTTGGTTTAGATGATTTAAGATTATTTATAAAGTATTCTTTTGTGGTAGATGTGATGGTTCTACCATATTTGTAACAAGGATTTGGCTTTACAGCTTTAGCTATATGGAATATACACAAAACTAGATAATTATCTGAGATATCGTCGCTCTGCTGCAATATTTCAACGCCACTGACATCAATTCCATATGAAAGTATTAAATCTAGAGTATGATTTCGACAATGAGTAGGTCTTGAAACGTGTTGTTTAACACCAATGGAGCTTAGAATGTCTATGTTGCGAAAGACCAGACTGGGTTGGATCCATTTGCAGCTTTTATTAACCCTCTGGGGCCCGCTGTATCGCCGGCGATACGAACTCGGTTTTTTTAAGATAAGTGCAAAAGACACTAAAAGTACTCTGTTGATTTTGGTCACACAAATAAGTGTTATACATCAATCGAAACTGTTAAGTGTCTACTTTTTTTTTAGTACACTCACGATTACAACAAAACTTTGTGGTTTTGGAAAAAAAAGAAAACCAACAGGATGCGCTCTCTGTCTTCTCCGTCTCCGCGATATGTTTATAGTAACGCGTCACTAAAATGAAGTGTAACTCAGCGAATACTCAACACAGAAACATTAGAGTTATCTCTATAGAAAGCCTGACGTGTCTGCTTTCAAATGAAGTAAGTGTTATCGAAAACAAATGTTCTGTGATAAAGTAATCAGTATGAAACCGACACCATGTTCAGTCTGTCCAGTCTAACTCATTATTTCTAATGTGATCCTGCCCCCTCGTGTTCACATGTAAATAACCACGTGACGCTTGTGCGCTTGGAGACGCCCAACAACAAACAGTCACTAGACTCTGTTCATCTCTGCTGCTGCTCGTTTCTGGAAGAAGACGCGCTGAGTAAAGGCTGGATTTACCTCAGAATAAGTGCAAGAGTTCATACAGAAGATCGATCTGAGTAAGTAATGCTTCTTTTTTGCATTAGCGTGTTATTGTGACAAACTTGAACGCGTTTAGTTAGGTTTTTCCCAACCGACAACATGATGAATGCTACACATCTAAGAATGTTTAGAAGAATATTTAATGTTCAAAAATAGATTTAATATCGTGCTAAACAATAACAATTAGTTTCTCAGATATAAAATATCCTTTTTTATGGTGCAAAGTACATCCTTTTGTAGTTCACAGCATACGTGAGTCTATTGCTGCAGAATCATAACAGCTTCTATAAAATCATGCATACTAGACTATATGACTACAAAATTATAGTTGTTTTTCTCCCAAACTGTAATTCCAGACTACAGTGTTTGAATATGATGGACAATTCATTGTATTTAAATTTCTTACGGCACGATGATGTTTTCATGCTCTATATAAAACAATAAAAGTAATATGAGAGTACATTGTAACATGATGAATACTACGAGTCTGTTTAGAACATGTTTATTATTAATAGCCTACTCTGTTCAAAAATAGATTTTAATAACGTACTAAACAATAATGATTAGTTTCTCAGATATAAAATGTCTTTTTTTTGTGTATGATAGTACAAAGCATGCATGAGTCTATGCTCACAAATGTTTTTTTTTTGGTTGTTCGTATTTTATTGAATCAGGTACCTGTCACAGAATGGCCCGTCTTCCCCGTCACTCATCACTGTCACCTGTTTATCTCCAATCATCACCCGCACCTGCACCTCATCAATCTCCAATCACCACACTCATAAAAGCACTTCCCTCAGCTCACTACTTGGTCCGATATTGAAGTGACGTTACAGGACTACACTGTCTGTTCAGGATTGCTACATGGACCGTCTCTGCTTCCATATAAGCGGAGTATAACTACCTGTGAATACTTACCTGTCCTTACTTCCCTTCTGCCTTGTCCTCTTCCAGTCATCCTCCTCGTCTGTCCCCAGTGGCTTGGTTGAATCCTCGTATGTCTCTGACGCTGCCAATCTCCAGGATCTGTCAAGACAGAGAGACTGATTGTGACTGACATTCCTCTTACTTTAACATCACGAATTGATACTCACCAAGTCCGAAGAATCTGCACGATTGCTGTTTGCTGTTAACCTTGTAAATAAACACCTGCACGATTGCTGTTTGCTGTTCACCTTGTAAATAAACACCTTGTGATTTCACTTGCCTTCTGTGTCAGACCCGTTCCGTTACAGTACCTGAACCACAGATGAATCCTGATGACTTTCTTCAAGATGTTTTCCTCTGAGATCGCTGTACCAACATCAGATGGTCAACTACACTGATATTCTATGGTAAAACAAGATCCTTGGCTACTGATTGTGTTTTTTTCTTCTTGAATCCATGGAAATAAGTAAATATCAGGTATTTGTTTCACTTGTTGAACATAATCTGTTGCAGGAATGACTCAAAGTCTGTTCACATCTCTGTGGTTAGATCAGTGTGCACAATAATGTGTCTTTGACCTTCATTATGTATGTTTTGATTATACTGTGTTGTAAATGAAATACAAATAATTTAAAAACCCAATTTTTTCAGTCTCCTCACACTCTCTGTCTTACCTGTCTCAGTCACAGTCACACTGATGGGCCATTAGCAGCTTTAGGGGAGGGCCCTTTGTCTCTCAGGTGAGAATCACTTAATATTCAAGCCCATTACCACTCCCTCGCATATTGGCTTTAGATCACAAAACACGTCTTTAAAAATTTAAATCAATATATTGTTTTCTGTGAATGATTAAGCTGAATGATTTTCACATAATTGTGAAGTAAATATTGTAGTTTACAAGACTGATTACTCAAAAGTCTTATTCAGGACGATTTACTGTGGCTTTTATGGCCTTATTTCAGCTACATTATTTTCCCCAAAACTTACTAACCACGCATAATATTTTTTTTCTAAGAAATGCAGACATGTGCATCCACCTTGGTCACATATTATTGTAGCACAGTTTGTGCTGAATACAAAAAAATTACATGTTGGTCAATAGTATGATTTAAGTAGCTGAAATAAGCACAAATATCAGGGCATGTCAACACATCTCAAGGGCCCCAAAATGACCTCAGACCCCAGAGGGTTAAGATTGGTCACACAGGCAGGGTCAATCACCAGCAAACTGAGCAAAAGAGGCAAAGCAGAGACAGAGTCGAGAAAACAGGTGGAAGGTCGAGGCAGGCAGCGAGAATCAAAAGTCCAATAAACAAATCCAAGTCGGGGCAGGCAGAGAACAGTCAGCAACGATACACAGTCCAGGGTCGAGAGGTATAAAACAAACACGGGTAATAATGCTCAGAAATGACAGCCGGGGCAAATCAAGACTTCGCAATGAGGTGCTGTGTGTGAATGGCTTTTATGTGTGTGTGTTAATGAGATGCAGGTATGGAGTGCAATTAGTCCCAGGTATGAGGCATGATGGGAATTGTAGTTTGAGGTGGTGTGCAACAGTTAGCGTAGTGCAAGAGTTAATGTGGTGAGTGAATGACCTCTGGTGGTGAGTAAATGGAAGTTCATGGCCAGGATTCGTGACATAGCCCAACCCCCCCCCCAGGGGCGGCTTCCAGACGCTCCTATACAATCAAGGAGGGCGGTGGAGCGGAGGAGGAACAGGGGGAGGGATGGAGGGCCAGGTCCCCGCGGAAGTGGAGTGGCCGGGGATCGAGGCATGGCAGGAAACCAGGGCGGAGCCAGAGGCCAGGACAGGGCCGACAGAGCAGAGGCCCACCAGGGTGGGGCAGATGGCACAGTAGCCCACCAGGGCGGAGCAGATGGCACAGGAGCCCACCAGGGCGGAGCAGACGGCACAGGAGCCCACCAGCGCGGAGCAGATGGCACAGGAGCCCACCAGGGCGGAGCAGCAGACCACCAGACCAGAGCAGAGGGAACTGTAAACCATGGCAGGGACCTAGAGGACATTGCGACACACGAGACAGAGAGAACATACCCGGTCTCAAGGACCAAGACAAGGAACATGGGAAGTCCATTAATATTTCCTTTGGTGACAACTGAGCGGGTAAACAAGTCCATGAGCAAACTCCCTAACTAGGACTGAGAAGACAGACACATTTAGAGAAACAGAACAAGAAGATAGTTCATGAATGGTCTCTATGGCCGTGACAGGGTTAACGGGATAAACCTGTTGTGCATTTACAGTTTCTGGGCTCTCTACTGGACTAATGGGGCGGATAACAGGTCTCTTGTTAGGAACTGGACAGACAAGTGGTTCTACATTAGACTCATTAGGGGAAATGGGACAGACAATTCAAAAACTGATTCATAGCTTGAACCTGGGCAGATTGACAGTTCATGATCAGACAGATTGACAGAAACGGGCAAGACAGAGAGTTCATAATCAGCATTCAAGGCTGATTCAGAACAGGACATGAGTTCGGAGATGGCCAGTCCGGGACAAAGAAAGAGTTCACGAGCGGCCTCCATAGCCGTGATAGGGCAGGGCGAGAATTCACAGACGGCCTCCTTAGCCGTGACAGGACAGGGTGAAAGCTCACAGACGGCCTCCTTAGCCGTGGCAGGACAGGGCGAGAGCTCACAAACGGCCTTCTTAGCCATGACAGGACAGGGTGAGAGTTCATAGATGGCCTTCATAGCCGTGACAGGGCAGGACAGGAATTCAGTGACAGCCCTTTTGACTGCGACAGGACAGAAAAAGAGCTGGTGAGTGGATACCACTGATACCTCCGAAGGTTCTGCAGCGGTAGCCGCCACCTCTGGAGGTTCTACAGTGATGACATCAGGGAACAGGTAGAGTTTATTAACATGACAGTGCTCATCTACGGTTCCTTCGACCGTGATATGACGGGCTGAACATTCGTTGCTGGGTGCCACCACCATACAAGGAGCTGAAGTGAGCACCCCCTGCTTCAAAAGGTTCTGCAGCATGCGCCGCCACCTCTGGAGAAACTGCAGCAGGCACCATCGCTTCAGGGAACACAGCAACGAGCGCCACCACCTCCGGAATTTCTGCAGCAACAGCCGCCACCTCTGGAGACATCATAGTGGTCGCCGCTGTCTCTGGGAGTTCTGTGGTGGTGTACATGGCCCAAACACACCAAAGAGCGATCCCCATCATGGGAAGCACTTCGGACAAGAGAGTTTGTTCAGGAACAGGAGGGATAGAATGAGTGGATTTAGGGATACCAGCTGCGCGTACAGACACCAGCGGTGCATCCCTCACGCTGGATACCAGACAGGGAACTCGAAGGACTGACCTTAAATATCTGGGTGTGAGAGGCCTTGAATATCTGGGTGTGAATATCTGCACAGCTGTGACGTCACGTGGTTTAGGATGGTTAGCGGTGACGTGTTGAGACTCTGGCAGATCAGCGGCGACGTGGTGAGACTCGGGCAGATCAGAGGCGACGTGGTGAGACTCGGGCAGATCAGCGGCGACGTGGTGAGACTCGGGCAGATCAGCGGCGACGTGGTGAGACTCGGGCAGATCAGCGGCGACGTGGTGAGACTCGGGCAGATCAGCGGCGACGTGGTGAGACTCGGGCAGATCAGCGGCGACGTGGTGAGACTCGGGCAGATCAGTGGCGACCTGGTGAGACTCGCGAAGATTAGCTGTGACTGGTTTTGGCTCTTTAACATCAGCTGTGACTTGACTTGTCTCTTTAACATCAGCTGTGACTTGACTGAACTCATGACTGGCAGCAATGACATGACGGGGTGTTGTTGTGGCCGCCATTTTGTGAGTGTGCTTCAGCACGGCTGTTATCACACTAGTGAGTGCGGTATCGGTATTCCTGTATTCCTCCACAACACCCACAGTGAATGCTGAACCAATAGTCCACAGAACATAATCCAGAAAATGACTCAGTGACAAACAAGGGCCCTTACGAATCACTTCTGATTTCAACGGCTGGTTAAGACCATCACAAAAAAAGTCTATTAACACACAGTCTGGTAATTCTGAGCCATTAGCCAGAGCCAAATATTCCGCAATGTAACGCTCGAGTGATCGTGTACCCTGCTTGAGGGCTAATAACAAGATCGCTGCATCCATTCCCGACTCATGTCTGTTGAAAAAAGCCGCTGGATCCTTGTTTGGCGAAGCCTTCTGTTGCAAAAGACCAGACTGGGTTGGATCCATTTGCAGCTTTTATTAAGATTGGTCAAACAGGCAGGGTCAATCACCAGCAAACTGAGCAATAGAGGCAAGGCAGAGACAGAGTCGAGAAAACAGGCGGAAGGTCGAGGCAGGCAGCGAGAATCAAAAGTCCAATAAACAAATCCAAGTCGGGGCAGGCAGAGAACAATCAGCAACGATACACAGTCCAGGGTAGAGAGGTATAAAACAAACACGGGTAATAACGCTCAGAAATGACAGCCGGGGCAAATCAAGACTTCGCAATGAGGTGCTGTGTGTGAATGGCTTTTATGTGTGTGTGTGTTAATGAGATGCAGGTGTGGAGTGCAATCAGTCCCAGGTATGAGGCATGATGGGAATTGTAGTCTGAGGTGGCGTGCAACAGTTAGTGTAGTGCAAGAGTTAATGTGGTGAGTGAGTGACCTCTGGTGGTGAGTACATGGAAGTTCATGGCCAGGATTCGTGACAGTCTATAAATGCTGATCCCAACGAATCTCTTTCATTATCAACATGGATATTAAAATCACCAGCAATTAGGACTTTATCTGCAGCCAGCATATAGAAAATCAGCAAATTCTTTAATAAAGTCTGTATGGTGCCCTGGTGGCCTGTATACAGTAGCCAGTACAAACATCGCAGGAGATTTATCATTAACACTTATTTCTTTGGATAACGTTATATGAAGCACCATTACTTCAAACGAATTATACTTGAAATCCAACCTCTGAAAAATACTGAAAATATTGCTATAAATTATGGCAACACCTCCCCCTTTACCTTTTGGATGTGGTTCATGATTGTAACTGTAATCTTGGGGGGTAGACTAATTTAAAGTAATGTAGTCATCTGGTTTTAGCCAGGTTTCTGTCAAACAAAGCACATCTAGTTTATGGTCAGTGATCATATTCATTTACAAAAAGTGCTTTTGTAGAAAGGGATCTAATATTCAAGCCAAGCTTTATCATTTGTTTATCTGTATTATATCTGTTTTTTATTTGTTGAACATCAATTAAATTGTTACTCTTACTTTGGTTTGGATGTTTTCTGTATTTTCTAGTTCGGGGAACAGACACAGTCTCTATAGTGTTATATCTAGGTAAAAGAGTCTCTATGTGCTGAGAATTAACTGACTTCTGTGATGTGAGGTGGCTAGCAGACGGTCGGTTTCCATTGAGTGACGACAGTCTGCTATGAATCTTATCACCATGGTAAGTAGGGAGCGGATCAGAGCATATTACAGTGTCTGACATCGTACTTGCAAGTTCACACACCTCTTTAACGCATATTTAGTGATCTCTGACTGGCGAAGTCGAACATCATAAACTCCGACGTTAATAACAATCTTACTGAATTTACGTTTAGCATTAGCCAGCACTTTTACATTTGCCAAGATGTCAGTCGCTCTGGCTCCTGGTAAACATTGGACTATGGTGGCTGGTGTCTCTATTTTAACGTTCCGTACAATAGAATCACCGCTTCTGACCCGCTTCTAGGCTGCCTCACAGCCACCCACTTGCCCTGCTGAATGGGCTCTACCGCACCCGAACAATGTGAAGGACTCTCTGAGCTAGTTGCGTCCAAAGCAGTATCTACAGCCCTCACATTCTTACTGTCCTCAACTAAAGTTTGGATGCGTGTCTCTAATTCTGAAATCTTCTCTGTCAGCCTAACTAACAAAACTAAGAAAACAATAATAGGCCCGAATAGAAACGCGAATGGAGCGGTTTTAAAAAGCGAACGATCAAATTAGTTTGATAGATAATAACAGAAATATGGTGGGAATGAAGTTATATATTATCACTTTAGACAACAGTGAGTGAAAGTAAGATAGAGATTCAACAGGAAAGCGAAGTTACACAAAGCTACAATCGCAAACCTCTCAGCAGCACGAGCAGGGACACACAGAAGCAATAGATCATATTTTACAAAGCGATTAGCCATTTGCAAACAACGTGCCTACATTTTTGCATTAGAATATACACAGAACGTAGGCTACATGAAGATGAAGAAGGGGCTAGGGTTTTTCCTGTAAATAATATCACTTCTCGTGTGCATTTTGAAATGTAGTTTGCGGATCAGACAGAGTTGTCAGCGATTATTCCTATTGTAAAGTCATGCAGTGTCTAACCTCCTGTCGCCAATCCATCATGCAATGTGAACACAGCAGCGACTGAATGCTACCCCAGATAGTCGTGCAATGTGAAAACAACAGTGATCCGATGACTTTGAAAATCGTGCAGTGTGAACTCGGCATAAGTACCTAAGTGCTTCTTATTCTTACCCAAAGATACAAAATGGAAGAAAGAGTTAAAACTAAACACAATCTTGCTACTCAGTATGAACATTTATATATTTAGTCTCGTTCTGTCTCATGTATCTTGTCAGTGTCTGCGCTTGCTTCGCCATTTGTTGTGAAAAAATAAGGAAAGTGTGTCCAGAAAAATTCAATTAGTATTTTGTTAGATTGGTATTAAAAAAAGCTTAGTTTACCACGGTAGTGGTTGTCGTGTGAAGTCCTCTTCGTGTGATGACCGAAGAGTGTAGAGACCATCGACTTTACCATGCGACTCCACTGGGCTGGGACACCAGCAAAGGATATAAATATCGCTTTTGATTTCTCCTCTTTTCTACTACTTGTTTCACTTCTATTTCAGTTTTTATAACCATTTCTTATTATGTGTAAGTTGTTGTTTTTAGCATGTGTTATTTCTTAGAATTATTGATAAACTATACTGTCTTGATTTGTATTTGTTATAAATATTTAAATTTTAGTTAAATTATTTCTGAATTTATTATGTCTTGACACCTTCGCAAGCAGGAACGCGATTTCTGCACGCAAGACAGGAGCATCTTTGCTCAACGCAGAGGTGAACCGAACGCCCCTGAACTTGGGAGGACGCCGGGCGAACTGAATCGCATAGCCGAGTCTGATGGTTCTCGTGAGCCAGTGAGACGGCCTGGGGAGCGCTAGCCAGGCCCCCAGGAACCGAACAAGCAGAACTAGGGGAACCACCGACGTACACGCGGTGGGGCAGTGAAGTGGAGCACAGGGACCCAACCCGGAAGGCAGTGCGACACCTGGCTCCATGGCTGGGCAGGGAGTGCGGGAGAAGGCATTGCGTCCTCGGACCGGACCCTGCTGCCCACTGGTGAAAGGAGAGGGGGACGGGAGTGTGGAGACTGTGTCTCGTGCACTGCCATACTCCCCCTCTTGGGACCCGGAGAAAAAGGAAGCAAAAGGAAACTCTTTCTTTGAGGTTTTGGGTAACACTGGCTAGGTCCGCCGCTGTTCGGAGTTCCTGCAACACGCCTGGGTCAGCACCACCCTCATGCAGCTGCTTTAACGCCTTGGCCTGGTGGACTTGCAGGAGGGCCATGGCATGCAGGGCGGAAGCGGCCTGTCCAGCAGCACTGTAAGCCTTGGCCGTTGGAGTGGACGAGAACTTACAGGCCCTGGACGGAAGGCGTGGATTACCCCTACAGGTGGCGACGCTTTGCGGGCAGAGCTGCATGGCAATAGCACGCTCGACTGGGGGGATCTCCACATACCCTTGGGCCGCCCCACAGTCAAGGGTGGTGAGGACGGAGGAGGCACTAAGCCTGTTTCGGGCAGAAAAAGGTGCCCTCCAAGACCTACTCACCTCCTCATGCACCTCCGGGAAGAATGGAACTGGAGGCGGTTGCCGACGCACAGCTTGTGCCCCCAGGAACCAATCGTAGAGCCTCGAGCATTAGAGAGAAGGAGGAGGCCTCCAGTGCAGCCCGACACTCTTAGAGGCCCTGGAAAGAATAGCAGTCAGTTCTGGATCTGGATCTGGCTCGGGCAACACCACTCTTCCTGACAGAGGCAGCGCAGCCGAATCGTCATCTCCAGAACCTAGCTCGCCCTCCAATGCAGTGATCGACATCCGGTCATCCGCTGGTGCTCCAAACGAGATGCCGGGCCCCGCCCTGTCCGAGGACCCTGCGAGCTTGTCTGGAAACACCAGATGGTGCAATGCGCTGGAGGACTGAGAGGTGGCGTGAGAAGGTGTCAATAAAAGGTCCGTACACCATACTAATCAAGCAAATACAACTGTTTATTGTTGATACACAGCTGATATCAGTAATAATTATAATGATCATAGGTAAATGCATAAAAGAATAGTGGCAATCAAAAATAAACACATTAAAGAAGGATAATCATAAGCCAGTGCATAATCACAAGATGGTGTCGCTTTGTTCGGACACCGTCCAAGTCGCTCCGCTAAGATTGTGTTTTTATCTATTTTTTTACTTAGTTTTACTTTCTCTTTTTACACATCTCATGTCGGCACTGATCACCTATAACAAAGAAACACTTTTGGACATTGGAAACCGCTACACCAACCTGTTCCAAGACACTTTATCCAGAAATCCAGCATGGCCTCTGGAAATTCTTCGGAATGCAGAGATGAACAATAACCCCCCGAGGCGAAGGATCAAGAAACACCGCGGGAAACGCGCTGGGATTCGAGATAGACTCAGGAAAAGGGCTCACAATCCTCCTCTTCCGAGCATTCTGCTCGCAAATGTCCAATCCTTGGAGAATAAGATGGACGATCTTAGAGCCAGGATTAGTTTCCAACGGGGCATAAGGGACTGTAACATCCTTTGTTTGTCAGAAATGTGGCTTTCGTCCATGGTCCCGGACACTGCTGTAATGCCAAGTGATAACTTCTCTGTTTTTCGGACGGACAGAACAGCAGAGGCCGGTAAATCCAGGGATGGAGGAGTGTGTTTCATGATTAACAAGAAATGGTGTGATCCCAGGAATATCTCCATTCTGTCGCGTTCCTGCTCGCCTCATCTGGAACATCTTGCCATTACTGGCCGCCCATTTTATCTGCCCCAGGAATTTTCATCGATCATTGTTACTGCTGTGTACATTCCATCACAGGCAGACACCGGCTTGGCTTTTTCTAAGCTTCACGATGCGCTCAGCGGCTACATTAACAAACATCCTGACGCTGCCTTTATCATCGCGGGGGACTTTAACAAAGCTAACCTCAGACAGGTCATGCCGAACTTTCACCAACATGTATCCTGTCCAACTAGAGGACCAAATACACTGGATCATTGCTACACTCAGTTCAAGAATGCCTACAAAGCCTGCTCACTACCGGCTTTTGGCAAATCGGACCATGTCGCCTTTTTCCTCACACCGGAATACAAACAAAGGCTCGTTCAGGATCCTCCAGTGCAGAGATTAGCTGGTCCTCCCACTCAGAGGCTATGCTGCAAGTGGCTCTTGATGACGTCGACTGGGACATGTTCTGGGCGAGTTCTTCTAACGTCAGCGAGTTCACGGATGTAGCATTAAGCTTTGTAAACACGTTAACCGAGCAAGCTACAGAAAAATTATAAACGATAAGGACATTCTCCAACCAGAAACCGTGGGTGGACAGAACTATCCGTGCTGCGGTTAACACACGCACTGAGGCTCTTCTGACCGGGAATATGAGCAAGTACAAAGCATCGTGCTATGCTCTCCGACGCACAGTATTGAGTCTCATTTCCAGCTCAATGACTCTCGATGGATGTGGCAGGGACTGAGGACCATCTGTGCCTTCGGAAACGAATCCTCCGCGGAGGTGAGAGCAGATCCGTTGCTGGTGTCAGGAAGCAGCAGGCAGCGATGATCCTGTAATCACTGTGTCGGAGGATGAGGTTCGGAGGGCGCTAAAGAAAGTGAACGTCAGGAAAGCAGCCGGACCTGATGGGATAACCGGCCGTGTTCTGAGGTCCTGTGCTGATCAGCTCGCTGGTTTGTTCACGTCTATCTTTAATGAGTCCCTTGCTACCTCCGTGGTTCCCACCTCATTTAAAAAATCTGTAATAATCCCTGTGCCTAACTAAGAACAATAAACCCTCTTGCCTGAATGACTATCGCCCAGTTGCCCTCACATTTATAGTCATGAAGGTTTTTGAGAGACTTGTAAAGAGCCACATTTGCTCCTCCATCCCTGATCCTTTGGACCCTCTTCAGCCCAAACAGATCTACGGACGATGCCATCTCTCACGTCCTCCACTCTTCCCTAACACACTTGGACAGCAACAATGGGAATTATGTAAGGCTGCTATTCATTGACTATAGCTCAGCTTTCAACACTATAGTCCCCATCAAGCTGGCTTCTAAACTCACTGACCTTGGCCTAAACTCCTCACTCTGTGACTGGATTCAAGACTTCCTCACCGGCAGACCTCAAGTGGTGAAAGTTGGCCAGTTCACCTCAAACTCCATCACCCTGAACGTAGGAGCCCCACAGGGCTGTGTCCTGAGTCCCCTGCTCTACTCTCTCTACACGCATGACTGCGTTTCCTCTCACAGCTCCACATCTATTATCAAATTCGCTGATGATACTGTGGTTCTGGGCCTCATTTCCAACAATGATGAGACCGCATACTTGGATGAGGTAGAGAGATTCACATCATGGTGCCAGGACAACTGTCTCTCTCTGAATGTGAGCAAAACTAAAGAGCTGATCATGGACTTTAGGAAGAGACAGCAGCAGCCCTACAATCCTCTTATGATCAGTAAGACCCCTGTGGAGAGGGTGAGTAGCTTCAAGTACCTCGGTGTTAACATCTCCGAGAACCTGACTTGGACTACACACATCCAAACACAGGTTAAGAAAGCCAGGCAAAGACTGTACCATCTGTGACAGCTGAGGAAATTCAGGGTCTCACCAGCAATCCTGAAAACTTTCTATTCAGGGACCATAGAAAGTGTATTGACTGCATCTCAGTGTGGTATTGGAACAGCTCCAATCAGCACTGCAAAGCACTACAGAGAGTTGTGCGCTTAGCTGAGTGCATCTCAGGGTCTGCTCTCCCCTCTCTGCAGGACATCTACCTCAAACGCTGCAAAAATAGAGCTGTCAAAATCATCAAGGACTCAAATCACCCTGGTAACCATCTATTCACTTTGCTTCCATCTAGTAAGCGCTTCCGTAGCCTGATGGCAAAAACTGAGAGACTTAGGAGGAGCTTCTTCCCCCAGGCCATCAGGCTCCTAAACTCTTACTCTGTGTCATAACATCACTTGACTCCATGTAAATATCACTATATCAATAAGCTATTCATAATTTTTTCTACCTCATATTGCTGCTATTTAAATACCCTGTGCAACTTTTTTGCACATTCCTGTTATATTACTATTTATGTCAACAACATACTGACCTGCACATTTATATTTATATATATATATATATATATATATATATATTTTATTTATTTTTTATTTTTTAATATATTTTTCTACTTTTCTTTTTCTTAATATTTGCATTCTATACAATTGCACTGTCCTTGGAGCGGACCTGACTTACATTTCACTGCTGGTTATACTCTGTATAATTGTGTATGTGACGAATGAAAATCTTGAATCTTGAATTAGGGGAGTGCCGTTTGTTTCTCAGATGAAAATCACTTAATATTCAAGGATATTGCCACTCCCTTGCATATAGGCTTTCGATCAAAAAACATGTCTTTAAAAATGTAAATCAATATATTGTTTTCTGTGAGCAATTAAAAAAGCTGATTTTCACATAATTTTGAAGCAAAAACTCTAGGCTACAAGATCCGGTTCTCAAAAGTCTTGTAAACAAATGTTCTGTATGTTTTATAGTCTTATTTCAGTGACTTCAAAATTTTAGTTTTTCACTAACCATGCATAAACGTTGCTGTTTACAGTGTTATTAGACTTTAGCCATTTACATTTTTATAAGCAACTGAAAAAAGCACAAATGTCAGGGCATGTCGAAACTTCTCCAGGCCCCCAAAACACCCTCAGACCCCAGGGGGTTAAACAACAGACAGAGTAAGATAGAGATTTCTTCAGATAAACAAACCTACACGGAGCTACAAACAGCAGCACAGCAGGCAGGAACAGGAAGCGATCTCAACAGCAAAAGCAACAGGCCCTATTATCAAAGCCCTTAATCTTTTTAAATGGTTGTATTTGTCTTTTATTGCCGTTTCTGGGCCAGATCTGGCCCGGCGACCAAGCTGAGTCTTAGTCAGATCTGTCTTATAGTGCCTAGGCCAGACTTGGGCCACATAAAACAATTAGTCATTTTACAGGGAGTGGGCCGGATAAAATTGGTTGTGTTGGTTTCCAGTGTGTGGGTCGGTTTTGGGTCGACGACCCAGCCATATAGTGGGCCGGAACTGAAGCAAGGATTTTGCCTAGAGGTGGGCCAGACAAATTTTGCTATCTGGGTATTTTCTCCTGGTTTTTTTTGGCCAGGTAGGGGGTTAGTGTACATATCTGTTGTTCAGTTGTTTTTGATTATTAAGGTTTATGTTGAGTCGGGTAGTATGAATAAACTGGCAAAGAGTCCTGGTTCATAATCTGTGGCTTTATTGACAACACATGCACATCACACAGGAGCTGCATATTTAACACACTGACTACTCCGGGGGAAGTTCTGATTTTATACAAGAACTCTTCTTCACAATGAATATTAGTTCACTCTTCTCTTTTAGAAAATAAAGTTATATTAAATTTTAAACATGATCAAAACCAGAAAAATTGTGTATTGTAAATGAATAAACTGTAAATAAAGTGTACTGCACAATAACAAAACTGGTATTGTTATCTAAGATAAGCAATGAAATGAAAAATTTTATGTGCAAATCAGCAGCTTATGAAGCATTTCAGTCCTTGTAATTTGGTGTTTGGGCAAACAGTGCATCCAGACTGTGTTACGTAAGGACTGGCACTCAATTGTGTGTGTGTCTGAGAGGTTACTTTACCTGTGATTGTTTGAGCAAGCACATCAGGTATCTTTAGAATTGGATCCTTCACTTTGGTTGTAGCATGGATTACCAGGGGACCATCATCATATCCCTGCAAACATGCCCCTGCGGGACCCATGCTGGCTTTTTGCACAGTGGACTAGGGCCCAGTGCTTTTCAATGGAAAGTAGCTAAAGCCAGTTTGAAAAGTCGCTAAATGTTGCCAGATGACGTCATATGCTAATTAGCATATTCATGACGTCATCGCGTCATATTGCCTTTTACATTTGTTTGTCTCTCTGTGCTCATACTGTATTTTAATGCAGCCAAATTCTCAATAAAACTGTTTTCCTTTATATATTTTACTGTCTATGTTGTCAGTCAATGGGATAAATATGAAATAGTGACTGAAACGCAGCCCTTTAAGAATACACCAGCTCTCCCTTCCAAGAAGTTAGTCTGCACAAAAATCTTAATTTATAATTGAGCCGCCGTCTGATGAAATCAAATAATACACACAAGATAAGACAAGACAATTCCTGCGCTGTGATTTCGGCTATATTTGCATGTAAAATTAGAGAAGCAACATAATATCTATTTTTACTGAACAGGCTGCTCCACTCAGACGCGCACTGAACAGAGCAGATACAGAGAAAGAGGTGCGTGCGCGCTGACCTCGCGCCGTTGTGGCAGTACCAGCGATCACAGAGACTCGCTAAGGTTTGTCAAAGAAGTCGCTAGATTTGTTGCTAGCCACTTTTTGGGAAAAAAAGTCGCTAGGGGGGTCTGAAAAGTTGCTAAATCTTGCGACAAAGTCGCTAAGTTGGCAACACTGCTAGGGCCAGCCCACACCAAACCTAAACAGGCCCAGTGCGGGCTTACCCAGGCGAGGCCCACAACTTTGGGCTCACCGCATGCTCTCTGTGAGCAGCCCACACTATGGGACTGCCCACATTAATCCAATGATGGCCCAGTGTGGGCCAGCCCGTTCGGACCCAGAGGAACTTTTGTACCTTTGGGCCCATGCAGGTTTTTGTGTAGGCAGCCCTGTAATGCAACTAGGAGAATACAAACAACATTGACTGGCCATTCTTTAGCCACTCACTTGAACTGGAATGGCTCAAACCAAAACAGACCTTTTCAGAACCTGTTGTTTCATATTGGCCAGGTATCCTTAAATATGGCTCACGAGATCCACTTTCATGCAGAGTTTAGTTCTAACCTTAATCAAACACACCTGAGCATACTAATCAATGTCTTCAGGATCATTAGAAAATCTTTCTTTTTCTAAAAATTTGAAAAAATAGTTTGATCAAGTTGTAGCTAAACTCTGCAGGAAAGTGGGTCTCACAAGTCATATTTGAGGTGTAACTGACATGAGCCTGTTAACCCCCTGGGGTCGAGGCCCGCACCAGTGCGGTCTGTCTCGTATTTTCTTTATGACCGCGAAAAGACCAAAAATACTCCGTCAGATTTGATCGTAAATATAAGAATAAGGTATCGTTTGAAACTGCAAAGGGTCTACTTTTATTTGTGTATAGTCATAATAACAACAAAACAATATGCTTCTGTAAAATAAAGAAAATAAACAAGGTGCGGTCTCTGTCACCTCTCTTCACAGACACGTAAATAAAATAACATGAATCTCCGCAAATACTTACCTCAAAGACATGAGAAATATATGTATAGAAAGCTTGAAATGTCTACTTTTAAATGAAGTCACGTCCAAAACAAATATTCTCTGTTAACCCTCTGGGGTCTGAGGTGATTTTGGGGCCCTTGAGATGTTTTGACATGCTCTGACATTTGTGCTTATTTCAGCTACTTATAACATATTATTGGCCAACATTTTTTTGTGTGTGTTCAGCACAAACTGTGCTACAATAATATGTGAGCACGATTGTTATAGATGTTTGCATTTTTTAGAAAAAAAATAGATTTTTTTCACAGAAAATAATACTGTATATTGATTTAAATTTTTAAAGACATGTTTTGTGATTGAAAGCTTATATGCGAGGGAGTGACAATGGCCATGAATATTTAGTGATTCACACCTGAGAGACAAAGGGCCACCCCCTAATGGCCCATCAGTGTTACTTTGAGGCAGGTAAGAGAGAATGTGAGGAGATTGAAAAAATGTTTTTTTTTTTATTATTATTATTATTATTAGGGGTTCAAGCACGAAGTGTATTTTGTATTTGTGTATTTTTTTATTTTTTAAAAATTATTATTCTTCTCCGGTAAAACTGATCGTGCAGGCCAAACTGTAAGGCCTAGAGAGCTGAAACTTGGTCAGAACATAGTAGTATTGCTCGCTACTCAGATCCAAAGACTCGCCCCAATCGGCCTATCGGGGGCGCTACAGCAATAAAAAAGGCGTAATCGCTCATAGCTCCTAAACCGCTTGTCGTAGTCTCAAAATTTTTGGAATCCTTGGGTCCCGTAGAAGGTCCTGTTTTTGCGCAAAATTGAGTGATATCCGAAACCTATTTTTGCGAACTAGTCCTAGGTTTTTCGCCCGATTGGAAGCAAACCACTACAGAAATATTCTCTGGACAGTGAATATCAATAATTATAAGAAAAAAGTTGAAATTTCGACTCACTGTTGCAATGGGGCCCCAAAACGTTCAAAAGTCGAGGGCCAATTTTACTAAAAAGTCTATAACTCGTGAACGAAATAAGATATCTTCACCAAACTTGGTACACAAACATAGCAGCACAGTATTTGGTCAAATAAAAAAAATGCGCAGATATGCCACTTGGGAGCGCTATAAGATTGACAAAACTATAACTGGGTAAGCGTTGGTCCAATCAACATGAAATTTGGTATGAAGTGTCTTTGTCCGAAGTGGCACAAATATCTATAAGGACATTCGCGTATCTCAAAAAACATGGCCACCATTGGCAAAAAAATTTCAAGCACCTCTTTGACGAAGTTAACGGAGGTCGATCGGAATGAAACTCGGTGGGCATGTTCGACTCATGGCCCTAAAGGTCTGTTAGAATTTTGAAAGAAATCAGCCACTACTGGGCGCTATTGAGCTTTTTGGCTCTGTAATCACGTGGTGTTTTACATATCCACATAATATGCATATCATTTGATAGATCTCCTTATAATGAGCAACTTTGCCTCAAGAACCATTGCTGTCAATCAAATCGTTCATTAATTATTCAGAAATATGTTAAAAACCTACTTTTGTGAACTAGTCCCTGGTTTTTCGCTCAATCTCGATTAAACCACTGCAGTAATAATTTCTGGACCCTCTAGATCAATAACTATCGAAAAAATTTTGAATTTTGTCCTTTGGTTAGCTATAATTGTATCATTTATAAAGGGGGCGTGGTCACACATATCCAAAAGCCTATAAAACCTAAACAAAAACTTGAAACTTTACTAAACTTGGTGAAAACATGTTACATATGACTCTTAACAAGCATGCAAAGTTTCATGGAGATCGGACCATAGGTGGCGCTATAAAAGTTTAAAAAAGCCTTTAAAAACACAATATTTGTATAGAAAATGACCTCAAATTGTAGAACATGTTCATATATTCACACAAATACTAGATCTCCATATAATTTGATAGATCTCCTTGATTCTGAACAACTTGGCCTCTGGGACTAATACTGTCAATCAAGTCTTTCAGGAAATATTCTCAATTATGTTAAAAACCTACTTTTGCGAACTAGTCCTAGGTTTTTGCTCAGTCTCAATCAAACCACTGCAGTAATGAATAATTATCAAAAAAATATTGAATTTTGTCCTTTGGTTAGCTGTAAAGGGGTCATTAAAAAGGAGTGTGGCCAAATATACCCAGAAGCCTATAAAACCTAAACAGAAACTCGACACTTTACGAAACTTGTTGAAAACATGTGTAAGATGACTCTTAACAAGCATGTAAAGTTTCATGGAGATTGGACCATAGGTGGTGCTATAACAGTGAAAAAGGCCTCCAAAACACAGTATTTCTATTGTGAATGACCTCAAATTGCAACAAAATGTTCATAATTTTAACTTATACACTATATCTTCATATCATACGATAGATATCCTCATTTTGAACAACTGTGCCTCTGGGACCAAAGCTGGATCTCCTCATTTTGAACAACTGTGCCTCTGGGACCAAAGCGGTCAATCAAACTGTTCATTAAATATTTGAGATTATTTTAAAAAAAGCTACTTGAACTAGTGAACTAGACATGGTTTTTAAAATCAAAATCAATAAAATCAGTGCAGTACTATTCTCTAGACTCGATAGGTCAATATTTATCAAAAAATTTTGAACATATGCATTTGGACAACTACCGGTCATTTTATAATATTTTCTTTACATAGTGTACGCAAAGGCCTATGAATCCCAAAAGAAATCCTACAAATTCTCAAATTTGTGTAAAATTATGCATAATTTCATTCTAAACAAGCATGCAAAATTTGAAGAGAGATTGAGCAAAAAATAACACTATAATAATTATAAAGGTTAAAAACACAGTGTTGTATGAAAAATTGCAATTTATAACCACTAGATGGCAGCAGAAGACCACTAATGGGCTCATTCAACTAACAGTGGTTCTCAAACCTGTCCTGGAGTACCCCCAGCCCTGCACATTTTGTATGTCTCCCTCGTCTATCACACATGGTTCAACTCATCAGCTCATTAGTGGAGACTGCAAGACCTGAAGTGGGTGTATCAGATATAGGGAGACATACAAAATGTGCAGTGCTGGGGTCAGGTTTGAGAACCACTGAACTAACTTAAACAATACTGTTCATATATTTGATGGATTCACGCTTAGATATTATAAAATCACTGTTATAATATTTGAAATCACATTTATTCAGAGTTTACCATTTTGTTCATACAGACATATCACACGGTTTCCACGGGGTCTTAAAAAGTCTTAAATTTAAAAGAATGTCTTAATTATGATTTCAAGAGGTCTTAAATTTGGAGACGGAAAGTCCAGAATTGCTATATGGCTGAATATGACGATTAAACTTCAAAAGGCTATGATTTCATTAAAAAAAAGTCCGGTGCTGCGCTGCTTTGTGTTCTGTCTTTACTGGGAAAACTGTTATATTTCAGCCAAATGCGACACCTGCTGGCAGAGAATGAATCAGTTAACAGGTTAAACTAGTGCGTGTACGAGTTTCACTGCACGATTCAGTCTATTAAAATACATTTAGAATGATCACATAATTTAAGATATGGGGGCAGAAAATGTATAGCCTATATTTAAGGTATATCATTTCATATAATTAATATAACACAAAGAGTTCCAATCTTTTCTTCAAAAGTCAGCATTACAAATGTGATTTAGATTTTATGCAACAGTTCAATAAGATTAGATTAGATTCAACTTTATTGTCAATGCACATGTAAGGTACAGGGCAACGAAATGCAGTTAGCATCTAACCAGAAGTGCAATAAGCAGAGGTACAGGATATACAGTACCTACAGTATGTTACATATGTACAGAATATACAGATAAGGCAGTAGTACTATGGACATAATTTACACATTTTTTAAATACTATCAGTATGATACAGATGGGTGATATGAACATACTATACAGATGGATTGTGCAGTAAATGTATGTACACTATGAGCAAAAACTATGAATATAATTACAAATGGATATGAATAAGCTATACATTAAAATATATAAACACTAGTGCAATGAACATTGAAAGTGCATAGAAATAAAAATTTCTACTCAGTGTGTAGATTGTTTTGTTTTTTTAAACCGATTTAATGATGGGGAGGGGTGAAGAGTTTGTAGTGGTGTGTGAGCGGGGTATCATTGGGCAGAGTTTAGTAGGGAAACAGCTGTAGGGAAAAAGCTGTTCCTGAGACTGCTTGTCCTTTTTCGGAGTCTCCTGAAGCGCCTCCCAGAGGGCAGTAAGTTAAACAGTCTATGGTCAGAGTGAGAGGAGTCCTTAAGAATGCCGCGAGCTCGATGTAAACAGCGTTTTCTCTGAACGTCCTCAATGGCAGGAAGTGGTGTCCCTGTGATGCGTTGGGCGGTTTTCACCACCCTCTGCAATGCCTTGCGGTCAGCAACTGAGCAGTTCCCATACCAGACTGTGATACAGTTGGTCAGGATGCTTTCAATCGCACACCGGTAGAAGTTCACCAGGATGGCTGGAGACAGGTGGTTCTTCTTCAGTGTCCTAAGGAAGAAGAGGCGTTGGTGAGCCTTCTTGACTAGGCTGGATGTGTTGGTGGTCCAGGTCAGGTCCTCCGAGATGTGGGTTCCCAGGAAGCTGGAGACACGTTCAACAACCATCCCGTTAATGTGGATGGCGTTCCACTTTTCTTCTTCCTGAAGTCCACAATAAGCTCTTTTGTCTTGCTGGTGTTGAGGAGCAGGCTATTGTCAGCACACCATACAGCCAGGTGCTGTACCTCCTCCCTGTAGGCAGTCTCATCGTTGTCTCTTCTGAGGCCAATCACTGTGGTGTCGTCAGCAAACTTGATGATGGAGTTGGATCCATGCACAGGCCTGCAGTCATGGGTGTAGAGGGAGTAGAGAAATGGGCTCAGCACACAACCCTGTGGTACGCCGGTGTTGAATGTGAGGGTGGTGGAGCAGGTGTGGCCTGACCTAACATGCTGAGGTCTGTTGGTCAGAAAGTCTATAATCCAGCTGCAGAGGGAGGTGTTAACACCCAAGTCACCAAGTTTAGTGATCAGCTTGGAGGGAATGACGGTGTTGAATGCTGAGCTGCAATCAACAAACAACATCCGTGCTTCTATTGCTTCGATAGGCAAATTGGTGTGGGTCCAGTGTGGGTGGGAGGCAGTTCTTGAGGTGTGCCAGGACCAGTCGCTCAAAGCACTTCATAACAAGTGTCCATAAACAAGAAGTTAATATTAATAGACTTAGGTTTTAGACAGCATATTTCCTGCTTTTGCTCTATTTCTACAAAAAAATGATTCCAAACACAGCCACAGCACTCTTTTGCGTCTCTGAGCAATATGACGGTGACTCGTTCCTGAATGAATCGACCTTTTAAACGATTCAGTTCAATCGCAATGACTCACTGATTAACAGTGACTCGCTGCCAACTGCTGGCGGTTTTAATTTCACATTTAAAGTATCTTAATTTTTTAAAAATAATTTCAAACATCAGTTTTCAATGTTTTATGTTTCAAATATCAAAACTTTATTTATGCATTTGTAAGTGCAGATTAGCATTCTATGTCCCTCTGAGCTGCATTAAACAGTGTGTAAATACATCTAAATGCCACTTCAGATGCATTGCAAAAATAAATTTTGTTGATACTGATTTAATTTGCTTGGTAATAGCCCAAATGCAAGAATTTGACCCAAAAGATGATGCACTCTTTTAGAAAAAATGGCCATAAAACGTTTTGGAAAAGATTCATTTCTATCACTGATGTGAACTGACCACACAGAATATGAAGAATATCAAAAAAAATTGAGGAGTCAGCTGTCCATGGTAATCTTTAAGATACCAGCAAAAATAATACACTCAGTAAAATATCGTCTAATTATTGTTATCGATAAAATCCCAGAAAATATCAAGATATATATTTTTTTGTCAATTTCGTACACCCCTAATTCATGTTATTTAATTTATATAATAATTTATTGATAATAATTGTTAAAATCAATATAATTAATACTTTTGACTTATCCATTTTCTTAAAAATGTATGAAATGTAAAGTTTATCATTTTATAAAACATTTTTTTGGGGGGGGAAACTTAATTGTATCTGAATACTTTTGGCAGTCTTTTACAGTTTAATATGGTACTATAGACATTGCCCTACCCCGCTTATATGGTATTAATTTTATTTGTGCAGGTCTTAAAAAAGGTCTTAAAAAGTCCAGCAGAAACCCTGTAGCTATCAGGTTTTTTTATAATTATGCTAGATTATGATTACAGTAAAACCTGTAAATGACAAATAAACTCTTAAAAAGAGAAGACTTGCAATAAGTATTTATTCATTTATTTCAAATATATATCTCTGCAACAAAATGTGTGTGCATGTATGTATATGTGTGTGTGTGTGTGTGTCTGTGAGCCTATTCTCCATTTTGGATGTGTTTAACTGTCAGCCATACATCCAGGTTGTCCAAGACCACCTTAAGTGCTTGAACCCCGGTTATTGCTGCTTGCAGCTATATTTTGTATTTTATTTACAACACGGTATAATCAAAACATACATAATGAAGGTCAAAGACACATTATTGTGAATGAACACTGATCTAACCACAGAGATGTGAACAGACTTTGAGCCATTCCTGCAAGAGATTCTGTTCAACAAGTGAAACAAGTAAATCATACCTGATATGTACGTGTTATTTAAATGTTTCTGCTTCTTTCCATGGATTCAAGAATAAATAAAACATAACCAGTGGTCAAGCAGCTTGTTTTACCATAGAATATCAGTATATATATGATTTTGTAGTCATATAGCCTAGTAGCCTATGCATGATTTTATAGTAATCTATGATATGATTTTGTAGCCATAGACTCACGCATGCTTTGTACTATTGTAAAAAAAAAGATATTTGTATGTCTGAGAAACTAATTATTATTGTTTAGCACGCTATTAAAATCTATTTGTGAACAGAGTATTAAAAACAAACATGGTCTAAACATTCTTAGATGCGTAGCATTTATCATGTTGTAGTTTGGGAAAAACCCAACTAGTAAATGTGTTCAGGTTTATGTCACAATAACACGTTAACTAATGCAAAATAGAAACATTACTTACTCGTCAGATTGATCTCCTCTACTGGATGAAATCTTGTTCTTCTTTTGAGGGAAATTCTGCCTTATTCCTCTCAGCATGTTTTATTCCAGAAACAAACAGTAGCTGTGATGAACGCTCTCCTCACACTTTGTTTACTTTGGGCGTTTACATGTATGTGCGTCTCATGTGGATATTTACATATGAAGGGCACGAGCCGCACGTGGGTGGGATTGCATTAGAGATAATGACTTTAGACGGGAAAGACTGAACATCATATTGGTTTCATACGGATTACTTTATCACAGAATATTTGTTGTCGATATGACTTACTTCATTTAAAAGTAGACACTTCAAGCTCCCTATAGATTTAATTCCCATGTCTGTGTGCCGAGTATTCGCTGAGTTACAGTTCATTTTAGTGATGCGTTTCTAAAAGCAGTTCGCGGAGACGGAGAAGATAGAGAGTATACCCTGTTTGTTTTCTTTATTTTCCAAAAGCACAAAGTTTTGTTGTTATTGTGAGTGTACACAAATAAAAGTAGACACTTAACAGTTTCGATTCATGTATAACACTTATTTGTGTGACCAAAATCAACAGAGTATTTTAGTGTCTTTTGCACTGATTTTACATATTGTCCATTTTGTATATTTGTATATTATTATTATTTATTTATTTATTTATTTATTTTTATTATCTGTGTCCTGTCCTGTCGCTGTCATTCTGTCGCTCTGTGGAGCTACTGTCACTAAAACAAATTCCTCGTATGTGCAAACATACCTGGCAATAAAGCTAATTTTGATTCTGATTCTGATCTTAAAAAAAACTGAGCTGGTCACGCCAGCGATACCGTTGACCCCAGGGAGTTAACCCTCTGGGGTCTGAGAGTGTTTTGGGGCCCTGGATAAGTTTTGACATAACCTGACATTTATGTTTTTTTCAGTATCTTAAAAAATATTAATGGCTAAAGTGTAATAACACTGTATTCAGCACAAACTGGGCTACAATAATATGTGAGCAGCATGAAAGTACATGTTTGTGTTTTTGAGAAAACAATGTTTATGCGTGGTTAGTGGAAAAACTAAAAACAATTCTCACTGAAATAAGGCCATAAAAAACATAAAGAACATTTGTAATTGTCTCCAATAATCGGCCATCAATATGAATGTGACTGAGGCAGGTGAGAAAGAGTGTGAGGAGAGTAAAATAATGTGGATTTTTGATTATTATTTGTATTTTATTTACAATACAGTATAATATTTACTGTATTGTATTACTGTATTACTGTATTTTATTTACAACACAGCATTTTATTTACAATACAGTATAATTGGGGAAGTCGTGGCCTAATGTTTAGAGAGTCGGACTCATAATCCAAAGGTTGCGGGTTCGAGTCTCGGGCCGGCAGGGATTGTAGGCAGGGGGAGTGAATGTCCAGCGCTCTCTCCACCCTCAATACCACGACCGAGGTGCCCTTGAGCAAGGCACCGAACCCCCAACGTTTTTTTTTGTTTGTTTGTTTTAAAATATACACAGATGTAGGGACTCAAGGGTGCAGTCGTGGCCTAATGGCTAGAGAGTCGGACTTGTAACCCGAAGGTCGTGTACTCAAGTACGGCAGTTGTTGTTGGTGGGGGAGTGAATAACCAGCGCTCTCTCCACCTTCAATACCACAACCCTTGAGCAAGCATCGAACCCCCAACTGCTCACTGGGCGCCACAGCATTGGCTGCCCACTGCTCCAGGTGTGTGTTCACGGTGTGTGTGTGTGCTCACTGCTGTGTGTGCACTTGGATGTGTGGGGATCTAGGCAGGCATACAACACAGCTGCATCACATTCACTCAATCAATCAAGTGATCTGTTGTAAGGTCACCTGACTAATCAGGAAGTGATAAATGTTTGCTGGCTGCAAGGCAGATTCTTTCGTGTTGAGGTTAGATACTGTTGTGTGAGTTGGGCTCCCTTTTTCATGCAGGTAAAATTGGTCATTGCAGAGCATGTTTAATCACTGCCATTGAATTTTAATACTTATTTCATTTGATTAGGGTAATTCTAGAAGCGCGTGTCTACTCTTCACGGAGGACACAGGCTTCTGCATGGAGTTTTGATAGTTATGCGATCACCCCCAGTGTGACTCGAGCTGCTGAGCTGCACTGGTAAATGCCGCAATATGTACATTTTCCATTGAATGTTTTATACCTGCATTGAAACATGTTTTAACGACTTTCTCTGTCTGTAGCAACGGAACGTCCACCTTTTCTCTGCATGTGTTAATGCGCTGTGGGACAGTTGAGCATACTGAAGAGTAGGCTTATATTTTCTAGTTATGTTTTAGTTGACACTGCTGTTTATTGAGGTTGGTAACTAACATGCTTGGTTTCTTTTGAAAAGGGACCAGGCCAGCCACTGTTTTCCTGTAATTAATAGGCATTTCTTTATTGCTTCCTGTTGTTTGATTTTTTGTTTGTTTGTTTGGTTATTCATAACTTTGTCATTCATGTGCCACATTCATAGTATTTTTTTATTTTGACTAAGTGTTGCCATTTATGCTGGTGATTTTCCTCTCCAACTATGTCTTCTGCGTAGGTTATTCTTGTACAAGGCCGGATCCACACTGATGCTTTGACCCTTCTCTTCAGGGGACCATACTGGGAGAGACACTGTATTGGTGTGTACTTATAACTGCAACACGGTGTGATATTTTGTAGTGGTATATAAAGATCTTAAGTGTGTAGTGCTTGTTGTGTTGCATGCTTCGACTGGTGTTGGGTGGCTGTCTCCTGTTTCTGTCTCCCCAGGGGCCTCCTGAGCAAGGGTTTTGCATTGGCTGATCCGACCTTCCTAGATTGAGGAAAATCCACCAGTCATTTATCACAGTATTTTTAAGATCTGTTTTAAATAACTTTTCTACGTCTTTCGTACTAATGTAATAAATTTGGAGTACATTTACATTTCTGCGTCTTGTTGACTGTCCCTTTGCGGGGATAAACGTATTATTAGCCACACTACATTCACAGAAAGAGTTGGGGTTCCTCCTGCCCATCATCAGGGGGTGGCGTAGTCAGACTTAAAATAAGGTATGCTGCATGGCAGGTACCACAGATGGGTTAAATGCAGAGCACAAATTCCAGGTATGGGTCACCACGTCACTTCATTTATTGAATTTTATTCTGGGATAAGTAGTACAAAACAAAAAGCATCTGCACAAATTTAGAACCCATCCCACCCCCTGGTAGACTTAAATAAATAAATAATAAAAATAAAAATAAATTAATATTAGATTGCTAAAGTATAATTTAATTCTCACCATATTTATGATTTAAGACTAATTTGACATCATCCGCCTTTAATCTCTTAATCTAAACCGTGAGCGCTGCGCTTAGCAGAACGTTAGCATTCCATTAGCCTATTAGCTTATCAGTCGCATCTCCATTCATGTTTTCTACCGCTTCTTCTCTCTCTCTTGCTCCTTTTTTTTATGAGTCCATCAAACAACTGTGGTGAGTCGGAATTACACTACAATCATGGTGAGTAACGGCCTTGTATTGTCACCTGCACCGCTTGCCAGGTCTGCAGAGATCTGTCAGCAGCGAGGAATTCACATGTGATAAATACAGGGAAATAGTTAGGCTGACAGACAATATTTTAGAATTAGAGACACGCATAATAACGACATTAGAGACACGCATCCAAACTTTACTTGAGGACAGTAAGAATGAGAGTGCTGTAGATACTGCTTTGGATGCGACTAGCTCAGGGACTCCTGTCATTGTTCGGTTCTGGTCTCAGTGCCTCTGATTCAGTAAGATTGTTATTCACGTCGGGGCTAATGATGTTCGACTTCGCCAGCCAGAGATCACTAAAAATAATGTTAAAGCGGTTTGTGAACTTGCAAGTGCAATGTCAGACACTGTAATATGCTCTGGTCCTCTCCCTGCTTACCGGGGTGATGAGATTCATTGCAGACTGTCGTCACTCAATGGCTGGATGTCTAAGTGGTGCCCACAGAATAACATAGGTTTTATAGACAATTGGAAGAGTTTTTGGAGCAGACTTTACCTGTTGAAAAGAAATGGTCTTCATCCCTCCTGGGGTGGTGCCGCTCGTCTCTCTAGAAATATGGCACATAGTCTTAGAGTTCGTACTTGACTAACTGGGGCCCAGGCCAAGAAGCAGACAGACTGGCAAAACCAACCATCTGCTAGCCACCTCACATCACAGAAGTCAGTTATTTCTTAGAACATAGAGACTCTTTCACCTAGATATCACACTATAGAGACTGTGTCTGTTCCCCGAACTAGAAAATAAGTAAGTAACAATTTAATTGATGTTGAACAAATAAAAATCAGATATAATACAGATAAACAAATGATAAAGCTTGGCTTATTGAATATTAGATCCCTTTCTACAAAAGCACTTTTTGTAAATGATATGATCACTGACCATAAACTAGATGTGCTTTGTTTGACAGAAACCTGGCTAAAACCAGATGATTAAATTATTTTAAACAAGTCTACCCCCCAAGATTACTGTTACAAACATGAGCCACGTCCAAAAGGTAAAAGGGGAGGTGTTGCTACAATTTATAGTAATATTTTCAGTATTTCTCAGAGGTCGGGTTTCAAGTATAATTTGTAGGATGTAATGGTGCTTCATATAACATTATCCAAAGAAACAAGGGTTAATGATAAATCCCCTGTGATGTTTGTACTGGCTACTTTAT
This sequence comes from Barbus barbus, assembly GCF_936440315.1. Taxonomy (NCBI): domain Eukaryota; kingdom Metazoa; phylum Chordata; class Actinopteri; order Cypriniformes; family Cyprinidae; genus Barbus; species Barbus barbus. The sequence goes on along the minus strand of NC_136736.1, from coordinate 18,550,184 downwards.
ACAAGCCATCAGGGCACCATACAGACTTTATTAAAAAAATTTGCTGATTTTCTATCTGAGTTAGTGCTGGCTGCAGATAAAGTCCTAATTGTTGGTGATTTTAATATCCATGTTGATAATGAAAAAGATTTGTTGGGATCAGCATTTATAGACATTCTAAACTCTATTGGTGTTAAACAACACGTGTCAGGACCTACTCATTGTCGAAATCAAACTCTAGATTTAATACTGTCGCATGGGATTGATGTCAGTGGTGATGATATCGCAGATCATTATCTAGTTTCGTGTATATTCCATATAGCTAAAGCTGTAAAGCCAACTCCTTGTTACAAATATGGTAGAACCATCATTTCTACCACAAAAGACTACTTTATAAATAATCTTCCTGATTTATCTCAATTCCTCAGCATATCCAATAGCTCAGAACAACTTGATGTAACAAACTATGGACTCTCTCTTTTCTAGCACTTTAAATACGGTTGCTCCTTTACGTTTAATGAAGATTAAGGAAAAGAGTCCAGCACCATGGTATAATGAGCACACTCGGGCCCTAAAGAGAGCAGCCCGGAAAATTAGGTATTAGAGGTATTTCATATTGCTTGGCGGGAAAATACTCTCTCCTACAGGAAAGCCTTAAAAACTGCTAGATCTGCTTACTTTACGTCTCTTTTAGAAGAAAACAAACACAACCCCAAGTATTTATTCAATACAGTGGCTAAATTAACAAAAAATATAACATCAGCAGGTGCAGACAATACCCAGCAGCACAGTAGTAATGACTTTATGAACTACTTTACTTCCAAGATCAAAACTATTAGAGATAAAATTGTAACCATGCAGCTGCCAGCCACAGTATCGCATCAGATTCCCTGAGGAACAAGTCCACTCATTCTCTTCTATTGGAAATGAAGACTTGTATAAACTTGTTAAATCATCTAAACCAACAACCTGTATGTTAGACCCTGTTCCATCTAAGATCCTAAAAGAGGTGATTCCAGAAGTAATAGATCCTCTTTTGATTTAATTAACACATCACTGTCATTAGGATATGTCCCAAAAACCTTCAAACTGGCTGTTATTAAGCCTCTCATTAAAAAAAACACAACTTGACCCCAAATAATTATTTAATTACAGACCGATCTCGAATCTCCCTTTTCTATCAAAGATGTTAGAAAAGGTAGTATCATCACAACTATGTTCCTTCTTAGAGAAATATGCTATACGTGAGGATTTCCAATCAGGTTTAAGACCATATCATAGTACCGAGACTGCTCTCTTTAGAGTTACAAACGACCTGCTCTTATCATCTGATCGTGGTTGTATCTCTCTCTTATTGCTACTGGATCATAGCGCCGCGTTTGACACTATCGACCACAACATTCTTTTACATACACTAGAAAATTATGTTGGCATTAGAGGAAGTGCACTGGCATGGTTCAAATTGTACTTATCTGACCGCCATCAATTCGTGGTAGTAAATTAAGATGTATCATACCAATCACAAGTGCAGTATGGAATACCTTAAGGCTCAGTACTAGGCCCCTTACTTTTCACATTTTACATGTTACCCTTGGGAGATATCACCCCAAGATAACACTTCCCAAAACACCCGATGTACTTGTTAGATCGTTAGAAGAATGGCATCTACGCTAATATTACTCTGTTTCTTTCTTATTCCAAGGTCACCATAGCCACCCAGATCCAGACTGCATTCAAGATTCAAGATTTGTATTTGTCACATACACAATTATACAGAGTATAAATAGCAGTGAAATGTACGTCAGGTCCGCTCCAAGGACAGTGCAATTATAAAGTGTACAAATATTAAGAAAAAGAAAAGTAGAAAAAATAAAATAAAATAAAATAAAAGATAAAATAATATAAATATAGATGTGCAGGTCAGTATGTTGTTGACTTAGTAATAAAGAGGAATGTGCAAAAAGAATGTGCAAAAAGTTGTACAGGGTATTTAAATAAAAGCAATATGAGGTAGACAAAATTATGAATAGCTTATTGATATGGTGATATTTACATGGAGTCATGTGATGTTATGACACAGAGTTAGAGTTCAGGAGCCTGATGGCCTGGGGGAAGAAGCTCCTTCTAAGTCTCTCAGTCTTTGCCATCAGGCTACGGAAGCGCTTACCAGATGGAAGCAAAGTGAATAGATGATTACCAGGGTGATTTGAGTCCTTGATGATTTTAACAGCTCTACTTTTGCAGCGTTTGAGGTAGATGTCCTGCATAGAGGGGAGAGCAGACCCTGAGATGCGCTCAGCTAAGCGCACAACTCTCTGTAGTGCTTTGCAGTCCTGATTGTAGCTGTTTCCATACCACACTGAGATGCAATGAGTCAATACACTTTCTATAGTCCCTGAATAGAAAGTTTTCAGGATTGCTGGTGAAACCCTGAATTTCCTCAGCTGTCGCAGATGGTATAGTCTTTGCCTGGCTTTCTTAACCTGTGTTTGGATGTGTGTAGTCCAAGTCAGGTTCTCGGAGATGTTTACACCGAGGTACTTGAAGTTACTCACCCTCTCCACAGGGGTCCCACTGATCATAAGAGGAGTGTAGGGCTGCTGCTGTCTCTTCCTAAAGTCCATGATCAGCTCTTTAGTTTTGCTCACATTCAGAGAGAGACAGTTGTCCTGGCACCATGATGTGAGTCTCTCTACCTCATCCAAGTATGCGGTCTCATCGTTGTTGGAGATGAGGCCCAGAACCACAGTATCATCAGCGAATTTGACAATAGATGTGGAGCTGTGAGAGGACACGCAGTCATGCGTGTAGAAAGAGTAGAGCAGGGGACTCAGGACACAGCCCTGTGGGGCTCCTACGTTCAGGGTGATGGAGTTTGAGGTGAACTGGCCAACTTTCACCACTTGATGTCTGCCGGTGAGGAAGTCTTGAATCCAGTCACAGAGTGAGGAGTTTAGGCAGAGGTCTGTGAGTTTAGGGGCCAGCTTGATGGGGACTATAGTGTTGAAAGCTGAGCTATAGTCAATGAATAGCAACCATACATAATTCCCATTGTTGCTGTCCAAGTGTGTGAGGGAAGAGTGGAGGACGTGAGAGATGGCATCGTCCGTAGATCTGTTTGGGCGATAGGCAAACTGAAGAGGGTCCAAAGTATCAGGTATGGAGGAGCAGTTGTGGCTCTTTACAAGTCTCTCAAAAACCTTCATGACTATAGATGTGAGGGCAACTGGGCGATAGTCATTCAGGCAAGAGGGTTTATTGTTCTTTGGCACAGGGATAATGACAGATTTTTTGAATGAGGTGGGAACCACGGAGGTAGCAAGGGACTCATTAAAGATAGAAGTGAACTCCTCTACCAGTTACCTTAAGACGAAACCTCCGTTCCCTTTGACCTCACATCTTTCCTCTGTAGTGTCTTCCTCTCTTCCCTCACCTACCCATTTCTCATCTCTGGATGTTAAAGGGGTGGTTGATTATTTTTTTCTAGGCTTGATTGTGTTTATGGGGTGCAGTCTAACGTGTTAATGATTTGTTTTTGTTTTTTAAATGCTTTATTTTTCACATAATTTACCTTTATTCTACAACGCTCTGTCCCTTCTCTGATAAACGCTCTGATGATTTCCTGGTTTTATGAAGCCCCTCCCTCAGAAATACGCGATAGGCTCAGATTGGTTAGCTGGCCCAGTGGTGGGGGGGATGAAGAGCGTGTGCAGAGCAGGGCGATGCAAGGAACAGGATTAAGAACCGCTGCTTTAGAACATTGAGTTATGACTTATGAACCCATTAGAATTGTTAGAAGACAGAATCAGGATTCAAATATGAATAGAATTTTTATGTGCACCCCCCTAGTTTTCTCTTCCTCTTCTCTAAAGAAGCATAACAAGGCCTTTTGCTGCATGTGGGGTTTATCAGGGTTTGTGACATCACGAACCAGGGTAGTAACTCGCTGTAGTGCCTACGAGCCATTTTTGTAGGCATTAAACTGCCATAATTTAAAAATCTCTGTTTGCATTGAACTTTCAGCTTCGTAACTTTGCAGATATTGTTTATGCTCAAAAAGCAACATTACACACTTACGTTAAAAAAGTGAAATTGCAACCCCTTTAAAGCAGCAACTGACACTTTATGCTCCACTTTAACTTCTGGTCTATACAATATATGTCCTCTCTCCTCCAGGCCAGCACAGGCTGCCCCTTCTAACCCCTGGTTATCCTATGTTCTCCGTGAACATTGGCCCAAACTCAGGGCAGCAGAAAGAAAATGGCGCAAATAAAAAGATCCGTCAGACCGAAGTATGTATCAGTCTATTCTCTCCTCTGTCCCCCTCCACCACCTCCTTAACATCTGATGACTACCACATTCTTCACAAATAAAACTAGGACAATCATCAGCCAGTTCTCATCTCCACACACACACAGGACCTCAAACCAACCACATCCACTGCTAAAACTCCCCTCTTCTCCTTCTGTCCCCTCACTGAGCCAGAAGTATTGAAACCTCCTCTCCAGCCATCTTACAACATGCCCTCTAGACCCAATCCCCTTACACCTTCTCCAAGTAATCTCCCCAACACTACCAGCACTCACATCATCAACACATCTTTTCTCACAGGCATTTTCCCCACCACATTCAAGCAGGCTCGGGTAACCCCTCTGCTCAAATAACCTACATTATATACTTCACTTACAGATAGCTTCAGACCTGTCTCTCTCCTTCCATTCATAGCGATAACACTTGAAGAAGTTGTTTTCAACCAGATATTGTCATTTCTTTCACATAATAACCAACTGGACGCTAATCAATCAGGTTACAGATGTGGATCAGTCATTCAACTAAGACTGCGCTACTGTCAGTCACTGAAGCTTTGCGGTTTGCAAAAGCAGATTCCAAATCATCAGTTCACATTCTGCTGGATCTATCTGCCGCTTTTGACACTGTGAATCATCAGATCCTCCTGTCCACCCTCTCATCACTGAGCATCACAGGGGTTCTACTTTGATGGTTTGAATCCTATCTCACTGGTAGCTCTTTTAAGGTGCCCTGGGGAGGGGAGGTTTCCAAAGCACATCAACTGGTCACTTTTCTTGGACCCCTCCTCTTCTCCATATACACTATATCTCTGGGTCCCATCATACAGGTACATGGTTTCTCCTAACCATTGCTATGCTGATGACACACAGCTCTATCTCTCATTTCAACCAGATGATCCAACAGCAGCTTCACGGATTTCAGACTGCCTGGCGGACATCTCGGCATGGATAAAGACCATCACCTACAGCTCAACCTGTCAAAGACTGAGCTTCTTGTCTTCCCTGCCACTTCAACTCTATAGCATGATTTCATAGGTTCATCAACAATTACCCCATCATGTTCGGTCAGAAATCTTGGTGTAATCTTTGAACAGCTGACTTTCAAAGACCACATTGCAAAAACTGTTCGATCTTACAGGTTCGCATTGCACAACATTGGAAAGATCAGGCCCTTCCTAACGGAGCATGGCACAACTTCTTGTCCAGGCCCTTGTCATTTCTAGACTGGACTACTGCAATGTTCTTCTGGCTGAACATCCATCATGCACAATCAAACCTTTACAAATGATTCAGAATGCAGTGGCACAACTGGTCTTCAATGAACCCAAAAGGGCCCATGTTACACCTCTCTTTATCTCCCTGCACTGGCTCCCAGTTGCAGCTCGCATCAAGTTCAAGACACTGATGCTTACATATAGAACAGCCACAGGCTCAGCACCCTCCTACTTCCACTCACTTTTGAGAATGCAAACTGGCACCTTTCTTTTTTTTTATTATGTTTATTGGGTTTTTCCAAGTTAAACACGACATACAAGATACAGAGTAATCTAAATATATAATTCCCATATACACTACCCTATAACATACTCCAGACCTCCATCCCATAGTTTCACAAATAAACCGTAAATAAAATCAAACAAGAAAACAGAGATAATTAGATGGTATCTAGTCATTCTGTACTGTTATGCCCAAATAAGAAAGGAAACTACCCCAGAATTTGACAAACAAATCTTGCCTTTTTTTCAAACGAAACAAATTTTTTTCCGACGGTATATAAGATGATACTTCTTTGATCCACATAGAAGTAGAAGGTGGTTTGGAATCTTTCCATCTCAAAGTTATACATTTTATGGCCGCTAAGAGGGCGAGCCTAACAAATCTCAAATTAAGCCCTTGTTGATCGAGTAATGTGATGTCCCATAAAAGAGTAAGTCTAGGCTCTCTAGGCACATTAGTGCCAGCAACTGTGGCAATGATCTCTAAGACCTCTTTCCAATATACGTCCAAGTCAGGACAAGACCACAGCATATGTAGGAGAGTCCCTCTATCCGCTTTACATCTATGACAAAGCTCTGAATAGGAGCTTTTAAAGGAGTGCAGTCTAACTGGGGTATAATAAACTCTATGTATCACATTAAATTGAATCCGTTTATGACGGTTATTGATAGAGAGTGTCTGAGCATCCTTACATATTGTTTCCCATTCATCATCAATGAATGAGCACTCCAAGTCTTTTTCCCACTTAGATTTGACATCACAGATATTACCAGCCATCAACTGCAACAACTTGCCATAGAAAAATGAAATAAGACACTTAGGACCTTTTTTCTCAGACAAGATAGCCTCAAGAGGTGAAAAAGAGAGCTTGGATAAACGGCCACCTTGCTGGGTCTGAATGTAATGTCTAACTTGTAGGTATTTAAAGAAAAATTTAGAGGGAAGGATAAATTTATATTGTAGCTTCTCGAAAGACATGAGCGTGTCCTCCTCGTAAAGTTTGTCAAAGGTTTGAATGCCTCGATCGTACCACTGTTTGGCTATGTCATCTTTAAGAGCAGGGGGTAGAAAAAGATTGTAAAAAAAACAGTGGATCTGAAGAGAGTCTGCTTGCAGTTCATCTTTTTTCTGAGGTCTGTAACAATTTTAGAGGTAGCAACGATTAGTGGATTAGAGGTAAATTTCTTTAAACAGTTTATAGAAATAAAAGGTATTGCAGCAAGAGTTATACCCTGTACCTGGACCTCTTCTAATTTCCGCCATGCAGGGGGGGAAACAGATTGTGATTGCCAAATCCAGACTATGCGCAGCTGAGCTGCACAATAATATAAATAAAAATCAGGCAATTTGAGTCCACCATTCTGAAAAGGCATACACCGTTAACTTAATTTTACCCATGGAACTTTCCCTTTCCATAATAACCTAGAAATACTTCTATGAAGATCTTGGAGGGAGTGCCTGAAACAAATATAAAAATTTTGGCAGCACATTCATTTTTATGGAATTTACCCGGCCAATTAATGAAATAGGAAGAGATTTCCATCTATCTAAGTCCTTTTCTACTCTTTTAAGCAGGGGGGCATAATTTAAGTTATATAATTGAGACAGATCTCTGGGTATTTGTAATCCCAAATACATGAATTTATCTGTATTCCAGACAAAAGGGAAATTGTTAAGGGACAATTGGGTAGCAGCTGTATTAAGAGGCATAGATACACTCTTATTCACATTAATTTTATAACCAGATATGATTCCGTACTCTTGTAATGACGCTGACAAAGCTGGTATAGAATAATCTACATTTGTCAGATACAACATAATATCGTCTGCATATGAGATTTCATGCTCAGATTGAAGGGCTGTAAAACCACTAATGATGTCATGTGAGCGAATTGCAATAGCTAAAGGCTCTATTGCAAGAGAAAATAAAAGGGGAGACAGTGGACAACCCTGCCTTGTGCCCCACTGCAAAGAAAACTGAGCCGAAATTTCATTATTGGTCCGAATGACTGCTGTTGGGTGGTTATATAGCATTTTGACCATGTTAAGAAATTTAGGACCAAAATTCATCTTTTGAAGGACTTTTGAATCTTTTGAATGACAAAATTCATCTTTTGAAAGCCCATCGATTCAGCGTCAGCAGAGACAATTGGAGCCTGTGGCAGGGGATACAGACCATTACAGACTACAAGCCCCCACCACAGACCTGCGACAGCACCATCCCCCTGCTGAATGAGCTGAATGCCTTCTTTGCTCGCTTTGAGGCACAAAACAGCACCACTGCACAGAAGACTACACCTCCTCCCGGCGACCTGGTGATGACGCTGTCCCCGGGCAGTGTGAGGAGATCCCTCAGCAGGATCAATGCATGCAAAGCTCCGGGTCCTGACAACATTCCTGGGTGTGTACTGAGAGACTGTGCAGTGGAACTCACTGATGTCTTCACAGACATTTTCAACATCTCGTTAAATCAGGCCGTTGTCCCCACATGCTTCAAAGCTACCACCATCATTCCAGTCCCGAAGAAGTCATCTCCATCCTGCTTCAGTGACTACCGTCCAATAGCACTCACTCCTATTCTCATGAAGTGCTTTGAACGGCTAGTCATGCACCACATCAAGTCTGTCCTCCCCCCCTCCCTGGAACCCTTCCAGTTTGCATATGGGTCCAACCGCTCGACCGATGATGCCATCACCACTGCCCTCCACCCAGCCCTCACACATCTGGAAAAAAAAGACTCATATGTCAGGATGCTGTTCATAGACTTCAGTTCAGCATTCAACACCATCATCCCTCAACAGCTCACTCACAAACTGGTCCAGCTGGGGCTCAACACCTCTCTGTGCAACTGGCTGTTGGACTTCCTGACCGGGAGACCTCAGGCAGTACGGGTCGGCATTAACACATCCAGCACCATCACACTGAACACTGGGGCCCCCCAAGGATGTGTGCTGAGCCCCCTCCTCTTCACTCTGGTGACCCACGACTGCACACCGTCACACAACTCCAACCTTTTCATTAAGTTTGCGGATGACACTACTGTGGTGGGTCTCATTAGCAACAGAGATGAGACAAACTACAGGAGCGAGGTGAGCCGCCTGGCCGGGTGGTGCAGTGACAACAATCTCTCTCTGAATGTGGAGAAGACGAAGGAGATTGTTGTTGACTTCAGGAGAGTACACATTCAGCATGCCCCTCTGACCATCAACGGTGCAACTGTGGAGAGTGTGAGCAGCACCAAGTTCCTGGGTGTGCACATCACAGAGGACCTCTCCTGGACTAACAACACTGTAGCACTGGCCAAGAAAGCACAGCAGCGTCTCTACTTCCTCCGCAAACTTAGAAGAGCCAGAGCCCCGGCCCCCATCATGTGTACCTTCTACAGAGGCACCATCGAGAGCATCCTGACTAGCTGCATCACTGTGTGGTATGGAGCTTGCAACGCATCCTGCCGCAAGTCACTTCAACGCATAGTGAGAGCAGCTGAGAAGATCGTTGGTCTCTCTCCCCCCTCCAGGACATTTACAGCACCCGTCTCACCCGCAAAGCCCTCCACATTGCAGGTGATCCCACCCACCCAACACACAGCTTCTTCAGTCTGCTGCCATCAGGGAGGAGACTGCGGAGTCTCCAGGTGAGGATCAGCAGACTGAAGGACAGCTTCATATATCAGGCTGTCAGGAAGCTGAACTCCCTCCCGTCCTTGCCCCCCCTCCCCTCTTTTACCCCATGCAACACTGAACACTGATACAGCTCCCCACATCCCCAGGACCCTATAAGGACTTAATTATCGGTTATCGGTTACAATTTTTCATATTGTGCATCCCTAGTCTGAATTGAGTAATGAGATCGGCCTATAGGAGCCACATAAACGGGGGTCTTTACCAGGCTTAAGTAAGAGTTAGCCTGTTCAAGTGAATTAGGTAAATGCTGAGTCTCTATAGCCTGTAAATACATATCATTTAGCGGTTTAATTAGTTTAGGTAAGAAAGCCTTAAAAAAATCCATAGAAAAACCATCCATACCAGGCGATTTGCCAACAGCTAAGCAAGATATGGCTTCTTGTATTTTGATCTCAGTGATGTCCCTCTCCAAACAGCCCCTGCATTCCTCGGTAAGTGAGGGTATGCCGATTCTATCTAGGAAAGGATTTTTACCATATCTGCACCATGGGAGGTGTATAACAGCTTGTAGAACTGCATAAATTCCTGATTAATAAAACTAGGATCTCTGATGACAGTATAATCCATTCGATGAATTGCATTAATAGACCTCACTGCATCGTATTTTCGTATTTCGTAAACTCTTGGTGGGTGATCTGTCTACTGCATCTAAAACCCAATTAAAATCACCTCCAATGATTGTACAGGGCAAAAGGAGTTTAAAATAAAAATTATGGCAAAATTGAGGGTCGTCTTGATTGGGGACATAAACATTTGCTATTGTCACATTCTCAGATGCAATATATCCTTTAAGAATAATATATCTTCCATAGTTATCTTTAACCATGTGTTCAAAAACAAAAGGCACTCTGTGATTAATCAGAATGGCAACCCCTCTTGAATGAGAGCTATATGAAGAAAAAAATATTTGTCCAGACCACTGGCGTAATAGCTTACAATGATCTTCCTCAGTCAGATGGGTTTCTTATAAGAGAGCAATGTTAATCTTATTTTTCTTTAAGAACAACAGAATTTTATTTCGCTTTAAATTGTTATTAATGCCATTAACATTCCAGGACAGATATTTATACTTATCTCTATCAGTTATCTTTCAAATGAAAACGAAACAAGTGGCACCCATATGATTATATTATATATTAGGAAAGAAAGAAATACAACAGCTTGTCACTGGGACAGTACCCTTAAAATCACATCTTTGTACCTTATTTACATTAGTATTCTAATGTACTAATATGCACCTTTTTGAGTATAAGTTACAAAGATGTCCTTATAAGGGTACTATTGTTTATATATTTCAAATTGTATTTTGTGTGTGTTGTATGTACATTACATGGCACACATGGATACTTGCACATTCACATACTTCTTTATTCTGTTCTGTTCTATTATACATTAGTCTGATTAGTCTATGTTAAAAGAAATATCTTATCATAGACAATGCTGTAAATAATCTTTACTTCTGAAGCCTCACTGAAACTTTCTGCCTCATTCACTCTCAACTGTGAATTCACTTCTGCCTCTGTCTACAGTAAATAAAGCAGTGTTTGAAACATGTACATACAGGGAAAAGTGACATACAGAAGAAAATAACACATTAAGTGCACTGCTGGACAATAACCAATCATTTGTATCCTAAATTATCTTTAACACATATTCACTATTAACTATGACTTTTGCCTCAATAAACTCTTCATTCACTGCATATTAATAGCTTGTAAGGTAGTCGTTGTAGTTGTTAAATTTAGGATTATGTGATGCAGAATATGATCATGAAGAATACAGAATTAATATGTGCTTAAGTGCTAATAAACAACCAATATGCAAGCTAATAATTACATACTGTAGTTAAAAATGATAGCTGAGAAGTTGTTCATTTTTTATTTTTCTATATTTGGCTAATTATGTGTTTTTTATGATTGGTCCATGTATAATCCTACAAACGCTTGTGTATTAATAGATTTTATACAATATAAAAACAGCCAGGTGTTAAAAGCCACTCTTCTCACCTGTCACTGTGTGTCGTCCTGATTCTGCCCTAACAAACCACTGAAACCAGGCTGACTGTTTCTTGTTCATTCTTAAAAACGTCAAATTAGTGCAATAATGACAGAGCACCCCTAAATTAAGATCGGTCCTATATCAGATCAGTCAGTGCTTGCATGTTTGATTGAAATACATCATGTAGATTTGGCAGTTAAACATGTCACAATGCTACAAACGCTGTAAAATCTCAGTTCAACATTATATATAATATATTATATATAATTCAACATATAATGAACATCAAAACTTGCTAATTATTCAACAAGAGCAATAGGCAGAGTCACTCAACATTGTGCAACACTATTCGGATCCCACATGCCAACTTACGCTGCTTGACTTCTTCGTAAAAAAGGAGTGAAGAGTTTCTTGCCGCTTTGAACTCATCTTGACCGCTAATGAATGATGGATACAGCGCGGGACCGCGGGCGCGAGACTGGGCATGTCGTGACGTCACAAACTGAGTGACTGATTGCCATGGAAATGTAAACGTCATGTATAAATTATTCTGAATTTATATACATTGCTCCATTAAAACCTCAACAGGTCGAGAACACAACTGTCCAATGAAAAAGTGCGGGGGACGAATTTACTTTTTATAAAAAGTGAGGGGGACACGTCCCCCGCGTAATCTACGCCCCTGGTCTAATACATTCGCGTAACGTTGCATACAGAACGTGCACAACTTCAAGCGAGGGCATCCCATCCTTAACAGTGGAGTAATTAACGCGGATAATGCCATCTACTGGACATTACAGGTAGTAACTTGCAAACAAATCAACATAAAGTAGGTACAGGCATTAAAGCACTTGTAGGTTGATAAAGCACTTATGGCTTAATATCAAAACAACCTTGGACTACTTAACAGACATGACTGTAAATCAACTGAAGACTAAAGCTTCCGTCACTGTCCATTCTGGCAATCACACTGAATAATCCATAAATGCAGTCACTAGGTTACTCGTAATGTACCTACAGTCTCATTAACTCGCTGACGACAGAAGTGTCGAATGATGGGCTTTTAGGTAAGCCTCAGCAGCCTCTTTGGAACCAAATGATCGCACGCCCTCAGGAAGATCCACTCTAAGAGTCGCTGGGTACTGCATACTGTAGGAGACATTATGGTCCCGGAGTTGCCTTCTAAGTGATGCAAACGCCTGTTTCTTCTTGTAGAGAGCTGTTGACATATCTCGGAAGATCATGATTTTGGAGTTTCCATATGCAAGGTCTTTTTTTTCCCGTGCAGCATTCAAAATCGTGACTGTATCTCTGAAACGAAGCAGCCTAATTACAATGGGAGGCGGTCTTTCGTGTTCTGACGGCCGGCGCTGAAGTGTACGATGAGCCCGTTCAACTTCAAAGGGCCGCTCCTGATCCATACCGATGATTTTAGGGAGCCATTCTTCCACAAATGACACTGCATCTTTCCCCTCAACCCCATCAGGAAAACCAACAAGGCGCAAATTGTTACGCCTAGAGCGATTTTTCAAGATCATCGACCTTGTCTTTCAGAGTATTTCGTACTCCGTATGCTCTTTACCCTCCGCAATATCCTCGCGCATATTCACAATGGCTCCTTCAAAACCGTCTTGACGTGATTCCAGTTCGCTCAGTGTTTGCTCAGTTTAAGTCTCGTCTCCTGAAGGTTGCTGTGTACTTTGTCAACAGAGTCATGAATTTCACACAAACGCCCGTCGATCATTACTTGAAGCTTCGAAAGTCCTTTCTCCAGTTCTGTCTGGAACCATTCAGGTGGCAATGGTTCCAGACAGTCCCTACAGCTAATGTGGAATGATCCTCAACAGTTGTTTCCTTCTTGTTCTCAGAGAATTTCTTAGAAGGCATTTTCAAAAGTTGCCCAAAGATACCAGTCCAGTTCAGAAAAAGAAAAATACAAGTAAAATCTGCGCCTTACTCAAATTAGTGCAATAGAAAGGATTTTGTGTGGGAGCGATGCTTCACGCATCTCACTCTATGGCGGCCATAACCGGAAGCCCTGGCACTGGGACCTTTCTAATCCAGTGTTGTGACTTGCTGTTGTCAGAGGGGGCCACAGCATTACAGTATATATGTGCAGATCTATCCTTTTTTGTGGCTGTTCTGGATGTTAGGTTGTTTGTCCTTGGAGTCCCAAGGAATTTACAATTGTGGATAAGAATGTGGGAGCACAAGGTGGTTCCACTGATTAGTTCCATAATCTTTATTAAGGTTACTCAGTAATTGCTCTCTAAGAGCTTTGCATGCACTTCAACTGTTGCATCGGTCAAGATATTTACATCTTGGCAGGGGCGTAAATCGCGGGGGGGACGGGGGAGTCAGGAGCCCACAATCTGAAGGCTGTCCCCCCTAAAAATATCATTACAACAGTGTTAATTTCGTCAATGACGACGACGACGAAATATATTCATCAACGAACCTTTTTTCTGTGATGATAAAAACTATGATGAAATGTATGCCACATCTTCGTTAACAAGACGAGACGGGACTAAAATGTTATTTGAGGACTACCGGACATTCAAAATACATCCTATAGGCTAAGTTAACTGTCTTGTCTTTCAAAATGTGCGTCTCTGTCATTGGATAAGGTGCGTTTGCATGGCAGCCGCAGTGGACGGATAGGCTACCAAAACGCGAACTAGTGATCTGAAACAATGGCCTCAGCACCCGAAGGGTTAGGGAGTGGGTGACCAGACGTCCCATTTTTCCCGGGAGTCACAATTCATTGTTGATTAACTTAAAGTCAGTGAAGGTGCAATAGGTGGAAACGCGCTGATAGAAGTGCTCTCTCTTGCACACGCTCCACTTCTTCAGTTCTCATACAGCGCGCGTTCAGTTCTCAGTGCTCAAATACACAGCAGTCCAAATGTCTCTCATGTAGAGTATCTCACGGAAATACAGTCTGTTATGGTTTAAGTGAGCTTAAACAGGTGGGTGAAAACTGAATGTATGTCAGTAGGCTATTACATGCATACCTTCCGTCTTAAATGGACAGCATTCCTAATTATCTGTGTCATAAATGTTAACCAACAAAATATGTTAAATAAATGTATACCTGTTAAGTAAACCTACTGTATCTGAAAAATACCAGTTTTTCCAAATTCAATCCTTGATTCAAATTTCTCATAACTAAGCTTAATTGATTTGGTCTAAAGAGAGAAAAATTGATGACGGTTTTTGTTTGAATACTACATATAAAATAGCTACCAAAATAAATGTTGGTAACTGCAGTTTGACTAAAAGTAATGCCTAAAAGTTGACAAAAATGCAATGACTTTCGTCGACTGAAACTATGAAAGACTCAAATGACTAAAATGTGACTAAGACTATTAAGCTTTTTCGTCTCAAGATAAAGACTAAGACTAAATCAAAAATGCCTGCCAAAATTAATACTGCACTACAAACCACTCTGTGTATTGTAAATAATATAATGGACATACACTTATAATAATTGTGTAAGTAGTAAAACAATACAAACGCAAAAAAAGCGTTTTAAATGTAGAAATGTTTTGAGTCCCCTTCCCTTGCCTCACAGTGGTTTGGTCCACTGCCTGCTTTCCCCCTTTACCTCACCGATACACACACACAAATCCGGTGGAGAGAAGAAAGTTCTTCAGTAGTTATGTGTAAGTAGGCTGTCAAGGCTATTTTATTCACTTTAAACACTGGATGAAGTGATTCTTTCTCTTTAATGCAGATGATGCTGGATCATTCATAAATTATTCATGTCAAAAAATGATGATATCCGATGTATTTTTCTATGAGCGATTATACGGTTACCTAGCTTAGCTTGTTTAATACCATAGCTTGTTGGATAGTAAGTCAACTTCAACTAACACGGTGACAAGCCTGTGTGTGAACTGATATTAGGCTAATATTGTAGACCTACCGATCTGCTGGGTTTTGCTCAATATGATGATCAACCCCCCACCAACCCCTCCTGGACTTGCTGAATTGTTGACTTTGTTGAGTCCTAATTGTTCAGATAAGTTATTACTATTATTGTCTTATCCTATTTGCCTGCCCACTACAATTCAATTACTCAGTCAACACAAAAGAGCTTCATTTCCATTGTAGAATATCAGAGCGAATCAGACAATTTAAGATTCAATCAGAATATTGTTAAAACACCAGGAGCTGAAGTCCACAAAGAGGTGGAACTTACCTGAAGTAAGCCTAACAAACCAACTAGCAGCTTTGAACAGCTTGCAACATTAACACAAAAGTGCACTTATTGGTAATCCTAACTCAGGAAGGAGATTTTGGGGCAAGTAACTGAGATTAATGGTCAAAGAGACGCACAGCATGACCATCATATGTAAATCCCTGATAGAAATCACGAGCTAAAGACTTCCTCTGATTTATTTCCCCCACCTAGTAGACAAGAACCAGACTGAAATTCCTCCCAGACCCTTTTGACCTTTGTTCCTCACAGAACACGTCCTCACGCTCACAAAACGGCATAGAGACTGCCTTTACATGTATATACTGTTACATACAGCCTGTGCCTGGCTATGCAACAGAGAGGGGAGACCACGCGGATTATTTGATTTCTAAGATATATTTATTAAAGATAAAGAATGAACAACGTAAAGTAAATAAAGTCAGTGTAATTGTTAAACTTAACAAAGCAAAAACATATGCCATCAGGGTATATGAAGTGTCATGCAAAAAGGAAACAAAGTCAGCAAAAGCGGTGCAGGAGAGAAGGAGAAGCGGTGGCCCTTTCAACCAGGTCTGGAGAGCTTTTAACACCCAGGATACTGGAAACAACCACACGCGGTCCTGGAGCAATCACTCGCAACACGCCACACCTGTGCTCCGCTCACCTATTAGGGGAGACGTAACGAACAGGCAAACCGCAAAGGAGGAGGAGCTGACAGGTCCGAGGCCGTAACACCCCCTCCCTTAAGACAGAGGCCCCTAAAAAGGCCTCTGCAAAAACCTTCAAAACCCCACACAACACAAAAAAAATAATAATTTTAAAAATAATTTCTATATCTAAAAGTGAGCACTTAACTTTAATTCCGAGATGTAAATGAACTGCATACATGGACTGGACAGAAGAACTCTTTTGTCCACAAGCCCCCAACCCCTCTACCCTCCAGCAGCTCCAATCGCCCTCCATTATACCAGAACTCCAGCAAATCCCGGTACCGGGAAAGCTACATTTAAGGAAGAAGAGAGTGTAGGAACAGGAAGAGAGGAAGATGGGACAAGACAAAACATTCACTCCAGCCCACCCGGAGCACGGGACAAAGCGTCAGCCATAACATTGTCCACGCCCCGAATATGCCGTATCTCTAAATTGTATGGCTGTAAAAGTAAAGCCCAGCACATAAGGCGCTGACTAGGACTCTTTAAAGAGTGGAGAAATGTCAGTGGATTATGATCCGAATAAACAGTAATAGGAACAGCACCCCCAGCTAAGTATACATCAAACTGCTGTAGACCCCAAACTAACGCCAATGTTTCCTTCTCAGTAGTTGAATAATTCAACTGATGACAATTAAACTTTCTTGAGAAGTAACATATTGGCCTGTCCACCCCCTGCTCATCACTCTGCAGGAGCACTGCACCAGCCCCCACATGGCTTGCATCAATCTGCATCCGAAAAGGCTGATCTAGATGGGGTGCCATCAAAACTGGAGCAGAGGTCAACAACAACTTGACATTATCAAAAGCAGTCTGAGAGGTCACCGTCCATTCAAACTTCACTTTAGCTTTTAACAGGTTAGTCAAAGGGGCTACCACCGTAGAAAAGTTGGAACAAAAACTACGGTAATACCCTACCATCCCCAAAAAGCGCCGCAACTTGGTTTTGGTGGTAGGAACAGGAAACTTATCAATAGCCACCACTTTAGCATGGACCGGCTTCACTTGCCCCTGCCCTACGATCTTCCCCAAATATGCAACTGTAGCCTGGGCAAACTCGCACTTGGCCAAATTTACAGTGAGACGAGCGTCAACAAACCTAGTAAAGAGAGCCCGAATACAGTCCAGATGTTCAGACCACTCCTCGCTATACACAACCACATCATCAAGGTACACAGCACATCACTGCAAACCAGAAACGACATGATTCATAAGTCGTTGAAATGTGGCTGGAGCATTTCGTAAACCGAAACTCATAGTAAGAATATAGTCCAGATGGTGTTATAAAAGCTGAAACTTCCTGAGCTCGAGATGACAAAGGGACTTGGTAATAACCTTTCAGCAAGTCAAACTTACTCACAAACCTTGCAGATCCTACACAATCAACACAATCTTCAACTCTTGGAAGTGGAAAAGAATCCGATTTCGTTATGTTATTCAATTTACGATAATCGGTACAGAATCTATGTGTCCCATCAGGTTTACTCACCAATATACAGGGTGAAGCCCAACTCGAATAGGAAGGCTTAGCCAACCCATTAACCAACAGGTACTTCACCTCTGCCTCTAGATGTCGCTGTTTGTCTTGTGACACCCGATAGAACCGCTGTCTTATTGGTTCTGCGTCACCAACATCAATATCATGCTCAATTAAATGAGTACATGATGGTGTATCTGAAAATAAAGAAGAAAAATCAGACAACAAAGATGACAGTTCTGATGCACGTTCCTCTGGCAAATGTCCAAACAGTGTATTCAACTCTGCCAGTTTTTCAGAGTTCCTCAGACAAGGTTTCAGCACACCGTCATCAGGACCTACCATATCCTCACCACTATGTGCTGCCACCATGTAGGGAGTCTCAAAGGCCCTATTAGCCTCAACAACTGCGGCTAAAGAAACGGGCATAACCAGGTCACTAGACTCTGCTGTTCCAGAGACCGAAGACCTGCTATAATAGGACTTCAACAGATTTATGTGACAGAGCTGAGTGGAACACCTAAAATTTGGTGTGGAGAGTAAATAATTCAGGTCTGATACCTGTCGAACAAACCTATAAGGACCTGTATATTTTGCAAGGAAAGGAGAGTTTGCTATTGGCAACAAGGCCAAAACCTGATCACCCGGACTGAAGACCCTTGGCTCAGCTCGACGGTCATACCAACTCTTCATTTTCTGTTGGGCTTTAGTCAGGTTGTCCGTCGCCATCTCACAGGCTAAAAACAACCTACGCTGAAAACCGTTAACGTAGTCCAACAGATTTACAGAAGACTCAGGACTCTTCAGCTCCCCCTGTAAGACTGCTAAAGGTCCACGAACTCTATGGCCAAATACCAGATCATTAGGCGAGAAACCCGTACTCTCCTGGGTTACCTCTCGTGCTGCCAACATTAACCATGGGAGCCCTTCTTCCCAGTCTCTGTTAAGCTCAACACAATAACCCCTGAGAAGCGATTTCAGTGTCTGATGAAAACGCTCCAGAACCCCTTGGCTCTGGGCGTGATAAGCACTACTACGTTGATGTTTCACACGCAACTCCTCAAGCACTTCTCTGAAAATGCGTGATGTAAAATTAGAGCCTCTGTCACTCTGTATAGTATGAGGGATACCAAAAATAGAAATAAACTGTGAAAGGGCTTTCACCACAGATCTAGTTGTTATTGTAGGCAAAGCATAGGCAGCAGGATATCGGGTAGACTGACACATCACCGTCAGCAGGTAAACACACCCTGACTTGGAGGCAATGGTCCCACACAGTCAATTAACAGATGTTCAAATGGTTTTCCTACAGCTGGAATAGGGTAGAGTGGAGCTGGCTTTAACACCTGATTAGGCTTCCCTGTTAACTGGCATACATGACACGTCTTAATGAAGGATGCCACATCCTTCTTTAGGCGAGGCCAATAGAAGTACTTCATAAGACGGTCATAAGTTTTCCTTACCCCCAAGTGCCCAGCTACCTCCCCATGAGCTGTCTGTAGGACCAAATCTCTAAACTTAACTGGTACTATCACCTGAAACACTGGATCCTCAACCCCTTCATCAGTGTGAGAAGACCACTTCCAGATCAACAACCCGTCCTGAACAAAATAACCCCTCACTGCATTGCGCAACTCCTCAGGTGGTAACACCCCAACGAACAGATCTTTTAATGTCACATCCTCCTTTTGAGCTGCAACAAAATCACTATGAGAGAGAGAAGGTGGTAAATTAGGCACAATAACAGACTTAAACTCTCTAGTCTGGGAAACATCATCCTTAAAGGCACGGCTCATAGCCCGTGTCACTGCACAAACGGTAAAGACAGACAAATTCTGACCACAAACGTCACTGTCATCTGCAATAGAGGGAACATTCTTAACAATTACAGGGGGCGGTATATCACGCCAGACACGCTCTCCAGCCAGATTGTTACCCAAGAGAATATGGATGCCCTCTATAGGTAAGGAAGGGCGTACTGCAATCTCTACTTCCCCCTGTACTAAATCAGACCGCAGATTAACTCTGTGCAAAGGAACAGAAACAGCCTGCAACCCAATCCCCGGACTAAAACATTGTTCCCAATACTCGAATCAGCAGAAAAAGGCAAAGCAGACTCCAAGATAAAAGACTCAGATGCCCCTGTATCCCTAAGTATTTTAACTGGCACCTGGATGGAACTACCCACCAGTGAAACAAGACCATCCGTAACGAAAGGAAAGTAACCACTTCCCCCCATTATAACTGAATCAGCCCTACCGTTTCTCTCACTAACTTCAGCAGAACTCAAGCCCGATGGCAGAGGTGAAATCACAATGCCTTCAGTTTTAACCTCAGTCTCACCCAACAAAACTTTAGCAGGTATCACTGACTCAGATACAGCAAGTGTGACCCCCCCCTAACAACCTCAGTACCATTTCTCTGACTTGTCCCCTTTAAAACAGGACAATCTTTCTTCCAATGCCCCCTTTCTAAACAATATCGACACACATTGTCCCCTTTAAAACAGGACAATCTTTCTTCCAATGCCCCCTTTCTAAACAATATCGACACACATCAGCATCGTTCTTAGCCTGACTAGCAGGTGTAAACGCAGAATACCTAGAATCTCTGCGAAAACTCACAGCACCTCTGTGTGACTGATTTGAGTGTGAATCTATTTTACTCTGAGTAGTTGACTCCAATGAACCCAACGAAGACGACCCCAAAACTCTATTGAAACGTCTAAAACGTTGTTCCTGATAAACCTTACCTGTATTGTTTTCTTTTAAACTATACTTATGTGTCAAAGCAAAATCGTCAGCCATAACTGTGGCTTCCGCTGCGGTTTTCATCTTATGCTCAAATACATGTGCAGCAACAAGCTCAGGAAGGATATTTCTGAACTGTTCTAAAACAATTAAATTAGACAATCCTTCAAAAGTAGTAACTCCCACTGCAGAGCACCAACGATTAAAGTGACTATTCAACTCCCGCGCTACTTCTGTATATGTCTGTTTGTCTCCTTTTCTCCAACTGCGAAACCGCAGACGATAAGCTTCAGGAACTAATTTGTAAATTTTAAGCACTGCCTCTTTTACTCTGACATATTTTTTTCTATCTGGCACAGGCAACGCAATAAACGCTTCTTGTGCTCTACCTACAAGAACACTTTGGAGTAACAATGTTCTCTCAGAGTCAGACCATCCACGGTCATCAGCCACACTCTCAAATAAAGAAAAAAATATATCGGGATCTCTCTCATTGAATTTCGGCAGCAACCTAACCACAGACCCCCTAAGAGCAATACCCTCACCTCCATCAACTGAAAGTCTACCTTCAGCGCTTAATCTCAGCCGTTCTAAAGCCACATCACGTTCACTTTTTATTCTTTCCATCTCCACCTCACGTTGAGCTTCTCTTTCTTTCCTCTCTGCCTCACGTTCAGCTTCTCTCTCTTGACGTTCAGCTTCTCTCTCTTTCTGCTCTGCCTCACGTTGAGCTTCTCTCTCTCGACGTTAAGCTTCTCTATCTTTCTGCTCTGCCTCACGTTGAGCTTCTCTCTCTCGACGTTAAGCTTCTCTATCTTTCTGTTGCATTTCTATCAACACCTTTTGTTGCTCAAACGTAAGTGACATTTTAGAAAACTCTGTCGAAAGAGGTGTCGACGTTGTTTCTCCGAACTCTAACTCATCCATAATTAGAGATGCAGGTGACGAAAGAATATTCCTAATGACCAATTCCGCCTGAACTGACACTCAGATCTGGGTTAATTTCGCTGTTCTGGGTAAACCCAGATCAAAGTTATAATGTTCACAAACTTGACGCAACTGATCCTTTGTCAAATTATTTAGAACCTCCACAGATGGAGCTAAAAAAAATTCCTCCAAACTAGCCATAAAAATTAAACTAATTCTACAGCATACAATTCTTACAGATACTAAAGAAACACGAGCTCACCTTTTCAAATGTAAGCGTGGCCACAACACTGTGCATCAAGATGAGACAAAACGGAGCTGCCCTGTAAAAAGGAAGAGAAAAAAAAACAACGATCCTCTTCATGCATCTCCCAAGGACAGAGATTTTTAATACACAATATCAGCGGTGCCTTAACTCCCCCGACAAAATGTCGTTAAAGCAGGCATCCACGACGGTGCCCTCTGCTCAGGATAGCACAAAAATAACAAGCTAAAATAACAAACAAAAAATTAAAACTTGACAGGCACTCGCAATGCTCCGATAATTATTTTATCGAATACTTTATCAATACTTTATAAATACTTTAACTCAATCTTAAACACGCAGTGCAGACCCACACTTATCAAACAATAGCTCACCGCAAATTCTTCAACCTGGCTTAGAATACTTCGAAACAGCTCAGGTACAAATTTAACAAAATATTCTCCCCCTCTCCGCACCAACAACGAAAAATAATAAATTAAATAACTTCGAACGCAATTAATTTTCAAACTAATCCACATGCGTCTTCCCAATGATTCAAAAACGTTCAACTCAATGAACTATCAAAAGCGCTTTACAAATCAAACGAATAAAAACGGTCATAATATATGTAAAGCTTCTTACGACTAGGCTATTCAAAACCTAGTTATAAGCCTAAAAAATATATATATATTTACCGATGTTGTTTCAAATCCTTATTTTGACGAACCCCCCAGTCTATTTGTCGTTTCAGATCCCGAACGTTCAAATCCCTTGACGAGCCACCAATCTGTTACATACAGCCTGTGCCTGGCTATGCAACAGAGAGGGGAGACGACGCGGATTATTTGATTACAAAGATATATTTATTAAAGATAAAGAATGAACAACGTAAAGTAAATAAAGTCAGTGTAATTGTTAAACTTAACAAAACAAAAACATATGCCATCAGGGTATATGAAGTGTCATGCAAAAAGGAAACAAAGTCAGCAAAAGCGGTGCAGGAGAGAAGGAGAAGCTCTCCAGACCTTTCAACCAGGTCTGGAGAGCTTTTAACACCCAGGATACTGGAAACAACCACACACGGTCCTGGAGCAATCACCCGCAACACGCCACACCTGTGCTCCGCTCACCTATTAGGGGAGACATAACGAACAGGCAAACCGCAAAGGAGGAGGAGCTGACAGGTCCGAGGCCGTAACAATACAGTATGCACCCAAATGATGCTAAAAGGACATATGAGCAATTATCATTTCTATACATAATTCCTTATAATGTATGTAACCCACACATTTGACTATCATGTCCTAATCACTCTTTGTGTATGTCTTTTGAATAACTATTGAATAGTTTAGCGGTTTATAGTTGTTTGGTATGTGTGAGTTTGAAAATGCTTTCTCGAAATGCTCCTATCAACCAATTCTTTGTAAAATGTATCAGATTCTTGTTATAGAAACCTTTGTCCAAATTATGCTCTGCAAGAGCGGGAAAATTCGGACCATGTGAAATAGCAGATAGCACATTGATTTATGTATTGGGAGGAGAAAGATAACAACACCCGAGTTAAGACAATGTCTAATTGGTCAAGACATTAGGCTTGCTGTGATAGACGGTGTTGGCGGTGATACCGGTGTTAAGCCGCAACACCGGTTACTTCACTTGCCCACCGCGGCACCATCCCTCACCGTAATTTAGATTTTTTTTTTTAATAGTAATAAAAATCATTTAGTTCAGTTAGAGAACAGACACTACAATTAAAACTGAACACGGCTGCTCAATGCAACACATCGAGCGAACGACAGTCGCGCATCACAGATCAGATTTCATTGAACACGTGAGGAGAGTGAGCCGAGGTGACTGACAGAAGAGTGAGGTGAGACAGACAAGACGATGGCAGAAGAATTTCAAAACAAAATGTGAAAGCGCTTGTTTAAAAAATTATTTTGGATTTTGAAAAGCCTGTTGACCTGCCATTTCTCTAAAGTGATATTGGAAGGTTTTTTTTAACAGTTTTAACATTTTAGCATTTATTTGGTTCCACAGTATTTGCTAGTTTTTATTTTATTTAAACTGTGTGATTTTCCCCCCAAGTGAAAGTAAAATGCGCACAGTGCTTTTACAAGCAAAGGAAAGTGGGAAAACTCAAACAAACTAAAAACAAACAACTTTTTGATGCCGAATTGCCGCAAATTCGAGGAAAAGAGGGAAAACTCAAATGACCCCACCACCACCACCACGGTAATACCGGTATTACCGGTGTTGTCACACGTTGATTAACCGGTGGGAAAATTTCCTCACCGTCACAACCCTACAAGGCATCATTTGGGATGTGTCCAACAACCATGTTTAAAAACTCAGGACACCAACAAATTTTTGCTTTTTGCTGCTTCTTTTGCTGCTTTTTGCCACTTTTGCCCCTGCTCTGAATGAGGAGAAAAGCCATCTAGTCTCATCTTTCTTTCCTTCTTTTACTTCAGTTCTTTCTCTTTCCGTTGAGAGTTTCGTGCTCTGAATTACGTTTTGCCACAAAGCTGTTTCTCTGAGTCCAGCTCTGACTGTGCCTGCCTCAAAACTTCAACCAGCCCACTGACTCCGCACCATTCGTCAGCCAACGCCCAAGACATCAATTCGAACAACTAAACCCCTTTCTGCAAGGACACCACAACAAAAGGAATTCCCTTTAAACAAAGGCAATGCAAGTACAATCTCCAGATTCTAGCTGAACTGGTGCATTTAATATAAAGCTTAATAGCCTCATTGAGAAACTCAATGCGAGGGTTAATTAAATGATTGATGGTTGTTCAGGTCTAAGCAATATTGCTATAAACTTGGGATTTAACATTTTCACTCTCTTAAACTCGTTCTTTCCTGACTTTCTTTCTGCAACTTGTGTAAATGTATGAGTGCGTATGTGTTAGATTTGTATGTCTTAGTTTTATCCAATAAAGTCTTATTTATTTTGAAAGGAGAAGCATCTTGTGTTTTGTGCTTACAAGTTAATGTTTTAAACTGCTGATCTTGTTGCCGTGCTAATAAATAGTGTTTTCACTATATTTTGGATATTGATATCCATTGCAGAGTTGATGTTATACGGCTTGTTCAATGAATTGCTGGCCGACTCAGTGATCAGCTGTAAAACAGTGATTGTCTAAATTCCCTATAAAATCATAAATATTTCCCTTTGAGCTAAGTTGACTTGTTTCCTTACACCATTCACAGAGCATATACACTCAATGAGTTATATTTGTGACACAACAATACATATAAACCGGGGGTCTCCAACACGTCGCTACCAGTAGCTCGCGGCCTGATTGGAGGTAGCTCGCTAAGACATATTGACATATCAGCCGTGAGGTTATTTTAATGATCCCATTATGTATTTTAATTATCATTAAACCCGCATTTGATTATCGCGATTTGAAAAACTCTAATCAAATCTAATCAAAGTTATAAAAAGTCTCACGCAGGCGCAACACGTAGAGTAGTTTCGTTTTGTGTGAAAAAATTACTGAAGGCAGACTGCTGAGGGAAATTATATGAAAGAATATATGATTTCATTATTTGTGTGAATGCTTAATAGGAAACAGACTGTCTTCAGAAAAGTTTAGATGACATTTGCTTTCCATCTTCCCTCCGTGTAATGCATAATAAAGCAGTGTTTAGAAGCGCTGCTTTGTTTACAGAGGTTACCGTGTAAACAGCTCTGTTCTGCAGTTCATAAGCACCCTCTGCTGTCAAACTGTGAATTTACAAATTCATTCAGTCTGTCTGCCATATTTTTGTTCAGACCAATGCAAAAATCAGACCAAATTTTTGTTGTAAATCTTAACCGGTCAATGGAAAATAGCCTACCTTGTTATCAGAAGTGTTGAGATTTTTAGAATTAGCTTATGTAGAGCTGTTTATGGAGCAGATACAATTTAATTTATCATTCTGACTCATCCTTTTATTAAAAAAAGGTTTAAAAAAAGGCTGATGTGTTATAATTTTATTTTTAAAAAATGGTCAAAACTTTATTTGAACATGTAGTACATGTCTACGGAAGTTCTAAGCGGCCATGCATTATTATAATTTTTGTCTTGTTTGTGATCACGACATAAAGAGTTGTTTAGTCATTATCACGACTTAATTTTCTCGTGATCTCGACATAACGAAAGTTGTTTTGTTGTTATCACGACTTAATTTTCTCGTGATCTCGACATAACGAAAGTTGTTTTGTCATTATCTCGACATAACGAAAGTTGTTGATCTCAACGTAAAAACCGCTTTCTCACGACGTAATTGTAGCTATCGTGAGAAAATCAAGTTGCAGACCCGACAGCCTCCTTCTCAAGTGTCGAACACTTATGTGTAAGTCGTCAATCACTGACAGACACAGAGCTATTTCAGTTTGAGTGAGTCCCTGATCAAAGTAAAAGTGAATACGATCATCCATGATGCTGCGTTGATGCTGCTTCTATAGCATTTTCTCATGCCGAATACACAGAGAAAATTAAGTCGTGATAACGACAAAACAACTTTCGTTATGTCGAGATCACGAGAAAACAAGACAGAAAAATTATAATAATGCATGGCCGCTTAGAACTTCTGTACATGTCAGTAGATAACATGTTATGAATATTTTTTGTTAGTTTAAAATCTGTCCATGATTTTTTTTAAATGTTTTATTTCACTGTTTAGGCAAATAAAAAGTGCATAGTGCTGCTAATTTTATTTGTTGGCTTTTATCATAAAACTTGGTAAAAAAAAAATCAGTGTGTGTATCAGTACTTTTTTAATATTTCCAGCACATTTTAACAACGCCGTGTATAACAGTCTGGATTGATACATTATTTAAGAGATTTAAGTACTGCATAACATTGGTAACTCTCAGCCGCTTTCATTTTTAAAAAGTAGCTCCTGAATGAAATAAGGTTGGAGACCCCTGATATAAACATACCCATTAGGGTATACATGAATGCATGGACTCTGTGTATTCTGAGCAATGCCAAACTTAATTTGGGGGTTGCCTGGAAAGTGAATAATATGTAGACAAACCATTGTACTCATTAAACACTTAACTTTAGACTATTCAAAGTGTGGGCCATACTGTCACTCAGGCATGTGCAGAAGGGGGGGTTTGGGGGCTCAAGCCCCTGCCCTTTTTCAAAATTATTCAACAGTGCCCCTCTCAGACAAATAGCAATGATATTTTAGTCAATAAAACAAAATACATCTGAATTATAATTAACATGACTGTGTACAAAATAGTAACTAATCGCTCAAAAGTCGGAAAATTAATATCTGTCAATCTGAGGCGTTGCTATGGGTTGCGTGCATTTTGCTCGATTGACTGATATTCCACAATTTGTACAGAAACCATAGGCACTCAAGCCATATAGCCTACGGTTCTTTCAGTGAGCGTGTCGATGGAAGGAAAAAATAAACCAAACAATATTTGAAATTTTTTTTTTATTATTTTTTCATAATAAAAGCTAGTGTGTCGATTTAATTAAAAATCCATATATTATATATTTTAGCATAGGCTATTACATAATTCATCAATGCCCATTTGTCGTATAATACCCCAACCAATCATGATCTGGCAGAAGAAGTTCAAATTTCATTGGATAGAGGAGCGGTCATTTTCCGTTCTTATTCATAAATCGGTTGAAAATGACATGGGGCCAACGAGCTTATTTCTGGAGCGATCTGGATATGCGGTTTGTCTCATTTTATAAATCAAATTACATCTCTGAGAAAAATTAATGCTAAATTGCTATAAAAGCACGTCACAAAACCGTGCAGCACCAAAAGTCGCAATAATGGTAATCAGTATTCATGTAAGGGAAACATACATTTGAATTGAATTCAATTCACTTACACTTATGTATGATGCACCGTTTACTATTTCATGAAACTATCATAGTTAATGAAGCCCAAGTGCCATCTACAGGCCTATTATGGGAAGTGTAGGCTGGCGAAATGGTGACGTGAAAGGACTTTAACATGTTACCATTTTTGATAATTATGCAGCATTATGAAAGTGTCTTATGCTCATCAAGACTGCATTTATTTGATCAAAAATACAGAAAAAAACTGTAATATTGTGAAATATTATTACAATTTAAATTGTTTTATCTATTTTAATATACTTTAAAATATTATTTATTTCAGTGATGCAAAGCTGAATTTTCAGCATCATTACTCCAGTCTTCAGTGCATGATCCTTCAGAAATCATTCTAATATGCTGATTTATTATCAATATTGGAAACAGCTGTGCTGCTTTATTTTTTATTTATTTTTCAAAATAGAGATGTTTTCTAACAATATCAATCTTTACTATCACTGTTTCTATCAATTTAGCAAATCTTTGCTGAATGAAAACTAATTTCTTTCAAAAAAAATAAAAATACTGACCTCAAGCTTTTCAACGTATATTGTTAAAAAAAGTTATATTTTAAATAAATGCTGTGCTTTTTTTTACTTTTTTTACTTTTTATTAATCAAAGAATCCTGAAAAAAAGTATCACAGGTTTCCAACATTGATAATAATTCAGAATTGCATGAAATGTATTTTAAAATACATTAAATGTTTGATCAAATAAATGCAGACTTGATGACCATTTGTGACTTCTTGCAAAAATATAAAATAGTAATGTATCCAAACTTTTGACCTATATATTGTGACGAGTCGGCTGCCTCCCCCCTTGTTATCATCACCACCCCGTCCCGTATTCAACGCCCTTCACCAGGCTCCCGACGGGAGTGGGTGTGTGAGAGAGGAGGGGCGCTGAAACAGCCAGGGCTGGCGGCGTGTGATGAGGCGCACCTGATGTGAATAGAGCCTCATCACCGCCGCCGTTTAAATGCAGAGCGCGCCTCTCCTCGGGAGACCGGTCTCTTTCCCCGTGCATGCACGCTGGTGTCCTCGTGGGTCCAGGAAGGGAGCGTCGAGTAGGAAGACTGCCGCACCCGTTAGACGGCCGATGGGCCAGGATGCCGGGCCGTCGAGTCCCCCAGAAGCTCCGGGGGCTTAGGAGAGGGACGTCGCCACTGAAGGAAGCCGCCGCAACTCGCTCCCGGACCCGAGAGGGGAGCACGTGCGGCCACCGGACTCCGCTCCTTCCCTGGACCCTTCCCTTCTGAACACTGCCCTCCTTCACAAGCCCAGCAGCACGACGAGGACACCAGATCCCTGTTTATTTTGGACACTTTTCCCCCTTTGGACACTTTATTTTAATATTTTTGTTTAATAAAAACCTCTCCGAGGCCTGACGCCACGCCCACTGTGTCTGTCGTTTGCTCCTCCCGCCACAATATACATATATACACTCACCTAAAGGATTATTAGGAACACCTGTTCAATTTCTCATTAATGCAATTATCAATTATTGAGGGAAGTCGTGGCCTAATGGTTAGAGAGTCGGACTCGTAATCCAAAGGTTGCGGGTTCGAGTCTCCGGCCGGCAGGAATTGTAGGTGGGGGGAGTGAATGTCCAGCGCTCTCTCCACCCTCAATACCACGACTGAGGTGCCCTTGAGCAAGGCACCGAACCCCCAACTGCTCCCCGGGCGCTGCAGCATAAAATGGCTGCCCACTGCTCCGGGTGTGTGTTCACGGTGTGTGTGTGTTCACTGCTGTGTGTGTGCACGTTGGATGGGTTAAATGCAGAGCACGAATTCCGAGTATGGGTCACCATACTTGGCTGAATGTCACTTCACTTCACTTCACTCACTAATCAACCAATCACATGGCAGTTGCTTCAATGCATTTAGGGGTGTGGTCCTGGTCAAGACAATCTCCTGAACTCCAAACTGAATGTCAGAATGGGAAAGAAAGGTGATTTAAGCAATTTTGAGCGTGGCATGGTTGTTGGTGCCAGACGGGCCGGTCTGAGTATTTCACAATCTGCTCAGTTACTGGAATTTTCACGCACAACCATTTCTAGGGTTTACAAAGAATGGTGTGAAAAGGGAAAAACATCCAGTATGCGGCAGTCCTGTGGGCGAAAATGCCTTGTTGATGCTAGAGGTCAGAGGAGAATGGGCCGACTGATTCAAGCTGATAGAAGAGCAACTTTGACTGAAATAACCACTCGTTACAACCGAGGTATGCAGCAAAGCATTTGTGAAGCCACAACACGCACAACCTTGAGGCGGATGGGCTACAACAGCAGAAGACCCCACCGGGTACCACTCATCTCCACTACAAATAGGAAAAAGAGGCTACAATTTGCACGAGCTCACCAAAGTTGGACGGTTGAAGACTGGAAAAATGTTGCCTGGTCTGATGAGTCTCGATTTCTGTTGAGACATTCAGATGGTAGAGTCCGAATTTGGCGTAAACAGAATGAGAACATGGATCCATCATGCCTTGTTACCACTGTGCAGGCTGGTGGTGGTGGTGTAATGGTGTGGGGGATGTTTTCTTGGCACACTTTAGGCCCCTTAGTGCCAATTGGGCATCGTTTAAATGCCACGGCCTACCTGAGCATTGTTTCTGACCATGTCCATCCCTTTATGACCACCATGTACCCATCCTCTGATGGCTACTTCCAGCAGGATAATGCACCATGTCACAAAGCTCGAATCATTTCAAATTGGTTTCTTGAACATGACAATGAGTTCACTGTACTAAAATGGCCCCCACAGTCACCAGATCTCAACCCAATAGAGCATCTTTGGGATGTGGTGGAACGGGAGCTGCGTGCCCTGGATGTGCATCCCACAAATCTCCATCAACTGCAAGATGCTATCCTATCAATATGGGCCAACATTTCTAAAGAATGCTTTCAGCACCTTGTTGAATCAATGCCACGTAGAATTAAGGCAGTTCTGAAGGCGAAAGGGGGTCAAACACAGTATTAGTATGGTGTTTCTAATAATCCTTTAGGTGAGTGTATATATTTTTTTTTACATTGTCCCTATTTTACATTTGAGCCCCTGCCCCTGAGGAACTCTCTGCACGTCCCTGCTGTCACTAGCTTTGATATTAACAGCCAATCACATCACTGGAACAGGAAGATGCCAATTTGCAAATCTCTTCTGGTCAAGAAAGGTGAAACATGGAAGATAACGACAACTAAGTTGTTCTGAAAGAAGGTAAGTTTGGGGAGTTTGGCAAAAAACAGTAGCAACTACAACAACAAGCATATGCCCTCCATAATCAAACCTTCGCTTCAAGGCTTATCTTCAAGGAACATCTGCTTGTTTCATATTCTCAGGGCCTTCTGCATCAACTTCAGAACCCTCACTTTCAAGGTACCTTCATCTGTGTCTTCCACACTACAAGGACCTTATCAGTGCTCCAGGATTTCAGCATTACCCAGTTCTTTGTGTTTATTTAAACAAAATCTAACTCCTTTTCCCAGTGCAACACTACCTAGAACAATTAGTGGAAGGCGTCACTCCCATCGGACTCATGACTTGATCAAGTGGAATAATGTTACTTAATACAACAACAATGAAATATATTTTAAATCTGTGACTCAAGCAATAATGCACATGATTTTTAAAACATTTTATTCAAGGACTGATATTCTAAAACAGAAAACTTCTGAACATTCTAAAAACAAAATCATGGCTTAATGTCAGATATTGAAAAAAAAAAGAAAACATAACTACGGTAGTAGCAAGCAATCTACAGTTGGCTTAGGATATTTTATCAAGTACAAGCTGATTCAATGGTATTAATCATTTATGACAATGTTTCACATTAACACAGGACCAGATCAGTCATTTCTGCCCATTTTAGACATAAATGGCTTTTCAGAAAAAGACTATGAGAAAGAGAATACATGGTTATACATCAGTAAATATGATTCAAGGTGCTTCAATCTAAACATGTGTAAGCACAATTACCAGAGAAAAGAAATATTAGTATCTATGTCGTTTGTTGTTAGGCCCATCAAAGTGTCCCCCAACTGGACTTCCTCTCACAAAGCCACTTTGACCAACCACAGCAGGAACAGGACCTGTCCCAGCCACCATCGGTGAGTGCTGCTGTTGTTGAGGGGATTCAACACCAGGTCGCCCACTCACAGGGGAACCCACTTGAAGAGGTCGGCCTTCAGAAAATCGATCATTATGCTTAATTAAAATGTGAATACAGTTATGGCATGTTTGTATCAAGCATTTGTTTGGAATATGTTGCCATTTTAGACAGGCCATAATATTTTAGTTGTTGCAGAAACAGGCAAAAAAAAAAAAGTCAAAAAATTAAGAAAAATGCAATTTTTTTCCCCACGAAGTTCAATGGATGTATAGGATAAGTAGTGGAGTCCAGGAACACCCAAAAGAGGAAAACAAAAAAGAAGAATTATTCAGTTAGTGCACAAGTACACAAAGATAAGTAATGCCTGCAAAATCTCAATGAAAACAAGAATCTGAAAATATGCATAAAATATACACACACAGATATTTATTCTAAAAAAACAGAGCTACATGTTAAAATGTAAATTTTAAATTTTATTATATACTAGAATGCAGATTATATGGTTTAAGTGAGTGTACTAAAAACCTTTGGTGTTAAGACTTTGTAGCATTGATCAACTATGGTACTGCTCAACAACAGCTCAATTCATTAATTAGGGCTTTGAATTACCACCTAACTTGCACCACCTTCAGACTTTTGCTATTTTGGTGTTTCTTTTTGCTGTAACATTAAGGCAGAGTTGTACACATGCCACATTATATTGGATATTAGTATCAGATCATTTTTACCAGTATATGAACATTATATAAACGCACCCCTATGCACTCAAAATACATAATGTTTTACTTTCTAAATGCTGGCTTAACACTAATACTGCTTACATAACTGACAATACAACCTACTACTATACGAATTAAGAGTGAGATGCTATGGTTATTTACTAAGAAATGCCTACATTTATTCATATTAAAAGAAAAGAAAATGTGTACAATAATTTTTCTCAGATTTCCAATCCCAAAATAAAGTTAAAGTTAATAAACAAACCTTGATGGCTTAATTTCATTTGAAGTCAATAAAATGTGTTTAACATGTTCCAGCACATTGCTAAAATGTAGTCCCCATTTCCAGTTTACACTTCTGGGCTTTGGGGAGTGTTTGGACCCCACACATTTACTTTATATAATTTTACTTTGATTGTATAAAAACACATTTTTATACAAGTGATGAAAGTGATATAGAAGTGTTTTATTTATTTATTTTATTTACGTCTGAACTACACATTTATGCTGTGTTTTGAGGGATATGTTTTTTTGGGGGGGGGGGGGGGGGGGGGGGTGTATTTACCACAAAAATTCTCAACTACACCATTAGTGTGCATATAAAATATTCTAGTTTTCTGAAGAAAAAAAAAGAAAAAAAACCTGATGAAAAAATATCTAAATTAAATAAGTTGTTTCTGGATATTGATCTAGGTGTTAGAGGCAGAATTCTGCCATCTGTTGGTTAGAAAAAAAAATCTGTAACTACAGTTTTAGCACTAAAGTGTTTTGAATATATATGTCCAGCAGAGGGCCATAGAGATCCATTCATGTTTCTGAATGTGGACAACTGATAATAAGAGAAGTCTAGGAGACTCTAGGACAGGGGTCAGCAAGTAAGTTTGGCATCGGGCCAACAACAAAAAAAAATCGCCACCAGATGGCGGGCCAGATGAGTCAAAGGATAATTCTAAGAAAGTAATTATGAAAAATGCAACTAGAATTGCCTGTGACAGACTGTTTTGTCTTTTGTTTTTGGTAGTGAGCTGTTACTCTGTGCTAAATCCTGTAGGAGGACAGTCATTAACAAAAAGCCACATTTGTGTGGCGGTGTCAGGCAGAGTATGTGAGCTGAGTGGAGCATCAACAATTTCCCTTCTGCGCTCTGAGCTTTTAATAATCACTCCACTCCAGCTCCACTCCGGGTTCACCAAAGTATTTCAGTATGTTTGAAATATCACAGTTCTGTTCATAACGTATATTAAAGAATAAAATTAAAAAAATAACAGGAGCGTTTCAAAGTGGCGAACAGTGTACAAACTTTTTTCCTACCACATGACAAGCTAACATGGTTCTCAGTATTAAAAGGTATAATTGCTGCTTTTTGCGGTGATGAAAATAACAGTGCGTTTTTGGCAGTTATTTTACCTACGGATCCATGCATTTCTTACAGATTTCTGCTCATTCAAAATCGGATACAGATGTAGTACTAAGATTACATTTGTTTGAACTCATTATTGAGAGAGTGATTGCGTGTGAATAAGTGTTGTAGTACTTGTTTAAATCATGCTTTCTGCTGAAAATATTCAGTAGCCTATCTAGAAGGAACAAACTAATTCCTTGAGAACTAGCCTATAACTTTCCGCTCATGTCCATTGCCGTCATCATAGCCTTCACATTCTTTCTGATTTGAGTGATCCTTCTCTATCAAGCTAGCTAAATATGTTTAACGTGAATTCTTGCTAAATATGCTGTTATGTTATGAGCTGTTGGCATGAATTGTACTCGTGATAGAGTGGCAGTGGAGCGCTCTCGGAGCGAGTGAAAAAAAAAAAAGTCGAAAAGACTTTTTAAAAGTCGAAGTGGCGCTCTGACTTTTAAAAAGTCCGCTCCTCGTTCCATTCAAAATCAGACCGCTCTACTCCAAGCGCCATTACGCTCACGTACTCTAATTGTGAGTAACTGCTGCTGGCCCGCAGGCCGCCTGTTGCCGACCACTGCTCTAGGAGATACTGTGTAAAATAGAATTTCAGAAGTAGTCATCTACATAAAGTCTGTAAACAAACTTTGATGTTGACAAAACCTTGTTTGAAAGTTTCAAATAACTTTGAAAAGCTTGAAATTTGAAGATTTAAGTCAATAAAATGTTATTAATATGTTCTAGCATATTGTTAAAATGTTCAAACAAGTTGCTAACATGATGTGAGATGCTACTAACTTGTTTTAACACATTGATAACATGATTTAACATGTTGCCAACATATTGTAACACTTTGCAAGCATATTTTAACACATTGCTAGTTTGTAGGCCTATTAATATGCTGATCATGATTTAGCACTTTGCCGGCATGTTTAACATGTTGCTAGCATGTTTATAACATGTTAAGATGAATTAGCATGTTTTAGCATCATGCTATCATAGCATTTTGCTAACATGTTTCTGGCATGTTTTAACACATTGCTATGTTTAACATTTGGCTATCATAAATTAGCATGTTGCTAGCATGTTTCTAACATGTTGCTAGGTTGAATTAGGTTGAACCCCAACACATAAGCATGTTGCTAACATTTTTAATGTGTTGTTAACATGTTTAGCAAGTGGCCAGCATGAATAAGCATGTTGCTAGCCTAAATGTAAAACCTCAGAAACCTTGGCGTTATGATCCTGCAGATTTGCTTTATTCAACATCAAGAAGATCAGGCCCTTTCTTTCAGAATATGCTTCACTACTCATTGTTCAAGCTCTTGTTTTGTCCAGGCTGGACTATTGCAATGTTTTCGTGGCAGGTCTTCCAGCAAGTTCAATCAAACCTTTACAATTAATCCAGAACACAGCAGCAAGATTTTTAATGAGCCAAAAAGAATACGTGTCACACCTCTGTTTATCAATTTGCACTAGCTACCAGTAGCTGCTCGCATAAAATTCAAGGCATTGATGTTTGCCTACAAAACCACCACTGGCTCTGCACCCCTTTACCTAAATTCATTACTGCAGATTATGTGCCCTCTAGAAACTTGCGTTCTGCAAGTGAACGTCGCTTTATTGTGCCATCCCAAAGAGGCACAAAATCACTTTCAGACTTTTAAATTAAATGTTCCTTCCTGGTGGAATGACCTGCCCAACTCAGTCAGAGTAGCTGAGTCCTTAGCCATCCTCAAGAATCAGCTAAAAATACATCTCTTCCATCTTTATTTGACCCTCTAACTCTAGCACTCTCTATTCTAATTCTATTCTTAAAAAAAAAAAAAAAAAAAACTTGTCCCTTTTAGACTTGTACTCTATTAATTTACTGCTTGTTCTCTTTATAAAACAAAAACAAAAAAGGCCTCTAACACTAGCTTGCTCTATTCTTTTTCTATTCGATCCGTTTTCTTTTTATTTCTTATATAATAAAAAAAATATTTTGTTGATTTTGATTGCTTCCATTGTCATCAATGTCACCATTTGTAAGTCGCTAACTAACTAAATGTGTATAAACAGCTTAGAAATATTAGATTGGACAGAACACATGCTGGGTTATTTTGACCCAGCTGGTTGGGTTAAACGTTTTTACCCACCATGCTGGGTTGTTTTATTTAAGTCATCTATTGTTTAAAAATTATTATATTGCTGGCTTAAAATGGGCTGGGAATTAAAAATCATACACACAATTACTATAAGCAACAGCAATAATCAAAAGATGAACATTTATTATTAAGCAAGAACACCCATGGACAAAATACAAGACAAATGTAATTTATTTGGGTGAATACAGCAGAGTTTACAATATTACATACATTTAAACTCATTTAACAAGCATTTTAGAAATAAAAAAGGCACATTTAAAAGTAGTATTTTAATTGAAAATCTCTGTAATCACTTTTTTCTGAAATAGTGCTAATTCTCGTGCTGGTGTGTCGCTGAAATCTGAGCCGGTGAAGGGCACCCAGCAAACACGTGAATGTGGGGCCCACATGGGCTACAGGGGTACAGAGTGGGCAAGGGCTCAAAATAGGCATCTTATCTGAGGCCCACTTGGGTGACCCAGCTAGGACCCACATGGGTGAACCCTGGTGGGCTCCCCATGTGGTTCCCAGTTGGGTAATTAATGGGAAATGTGTGCATGGGCTCAAAATGGGCTACACATGGGATCCTAATTGTTTTATCAAATATACAAGTGCAAACATAATTAATCCCATATAGGGTGATTACATGGATTTATAATGCACATATTGTCACGGTGCACACACGAGGGAGGAACCAGGAACACGCAGACGAGGATATAAACTCAAATAACAGTCTTTACTTATAACATCAACAAGGCAGGGCAAGACAAGGCAAGGCAGGGTAAGACACAGACATCCAACACCGGGGATAACGAGTAACATCAAGACATGGCAGGGCAAGGCAGACAAGGACATCACACACCGGGGTTAACGAGTAGACCAGACAGCACGAAACTCAACAGGCAGGAACTTAAATACACACGCTAATGAGACGAACACGGCTAGACAAGAATTAACTGATGATTACATATGACAAGGACAGGAAACAAACCAAATATGGGCACAAGGGGCAGGAACACATGACAGACACACAACAGTTCCCTGACATAACTCCCCCCTCCCGAAAGGCTCGTCCCGAGCCTTAACAGTTCCATCGGGGAGGGGGGGTGGGCGCTCTGGAGGCCTCTCAGGACAGACACGGACCACAGGACGGGGACCTCCAGAGCGGAACAGACAGACAGGACCCATGGCGGAGCAGGGAGCTCAGGAGGCCATGGCAGGTGGTAACTGTGGCCATGGCATCCTTCTTCGGCCCACCCACTCCACCCAGAGCTCTACTACCCCCCCCCAAAATTTCCATGGGGAATCCAGGGGGTATCAGGAGCCCTCCGGGGCTAGACAGACAAAACAGTACAAGACACGACAGAAACCCTCCAGGGTCAGACAAACACGACAGGACATCCCACAGGAACCAGAAGCCCTCCTGGGCTGGCTAGGAAGCTGAGTCTTCCTCTGGGCATGACGAGGAGTCAGGGGCCCTCACAGGGTCCCTCAGCGAC
This sequence comes from Barbus barbus, assembly GCF_936440315.1. Classification (NCBI taxonomy): domain Eukaryota; kingdom Metazoa; phylum Chordata; class Actinopteri; order Cypriniformes; family Cyprinidae; genus Barbus; species Barbus barbus. The sequence goes on along the minus strand of NC_136736.1, from coordinate 18,512,688 downwards.
CTCCTCCACTTCTGCGACAGGGGGGGCAAGCGGCTGCGACTGGCCTCCATGGCCACAACTCAAGGAGCCGCCTGCCCCAGACGAGTCTCCATGGACAAGACATGACACGACAAGGTAAGTTTAAAATGTTCCTGTGGGCACAACGAACACAAACACGGCTCTCCTGGCCGTGACATGTGGACTTGATCCACGGAGAGGGTATCGGCGACCGGCAGGCTTGAGTCAGCGGCAATCCGGTGCGCTTGAGTCAGCGGCAATCCGGTGGGCTTGAGTCAGCGGCGGACCGGCGGGCATTGAGTCAGAGGCGGACCGGCGGCGTGCACAGGGGAGCCGCGGACGGCGGCGTGAACAGGGGGAGCCGCCGACGGCGGGTTGGCTTTCCCCGCGGACGGCAGCGTTGATCTCCCGCGAACGGCGGGCACGGTGAAGCCGCCGACGGTGGGTTGGCTTTCCCCACGGACGGCGGACTTGGGTGAACCGCAGGTGGCGGCGTGAACTCCCGCGAACGGCGGGCTCGGTGTGCCGCGGACGGCGGCGTGAACTCCCGCGAACGGCGGGCTCGGTGTGCCGCGGACGGCGGCGTGAACTCCCGCGAACGGCGGGCTCGGTGTGAGCGGCGAGGTTGGGATAGCCGCGGGCAGCGGCGGATATCTCCCGCGATCGGCGGGCTTGACTCAGCGGCGATCCCGCGGGCTTGACTTGAGGGCTCGCGGCCAGCGGACTCGCGGTGATCCCACCAAACTCCCACGCCCACTTGACGCGGGCTAAGGCAGGATGACAAGCGGCGACTTCCATGCCGCGAGGGACAGACGAAACAGGAACAAACAAAAAGACTTTTAAAAAACGGAAAACAAAACGAGGTGAAGGGGCGCCGCTTACTGTTTTGGTCTGGTCTTCTGTCACGGTGCACACACGAGGGAGGAACCAGGAACACGCAGACGAGGATATAAACTCAAATAACAGTCTTTACTTATAACATCAACAAGGCAGGGCAAGACAAGGCAAGGCAGGGTAAGACACAGACATCCAACACCGGGGATAACGAGTAACATCAAGACATGGCAGGGCAAGGCAGACAAGGACATCACACACCGGGGTTAACGAGTAGACCAGACAGCACGAAACTCAACAGGCAGGAACTTAAATACACACGCTAATGAGACGAACACGGCTAGACAAGAATTAACTGATGATTACATATGACAAGGACAGGAAACAAACCAAATATGGGCACAAGGGGCAGGAACACATGACAGACACACAACAGTTCCCTGACACATATGTGTCTTTAAAATTATTTTTGTTGTTGTTTTGACACTTGGATTACTTGAAAAAAAGTCTATGATTCCAACACTCGTGTATTTCTACCCAATTGACATTTAGCAAAAGTAAAATAAAACAAAATAAATAAAATGCAGCCACTTTAATTGTGCTGACAACTTTCCCATCCCCCACGAGATCAAACTACCGCGAGATGCAGCCCTGCCTCGATCTGCATGCAGGGTGGATCGCGCAAGATTTCATTCAGCAATTTCCATCCCCCACGCGGCACGCACTGCATCGCGTCGACGCCACTACTCACTAACTGCTTTGATGTGATTTTCGGGAGGAGACATTTGCCTTCAGTGTATCCAAGGTAAGAATTACAATTTTAAAACTGAAAATGTAATTACACTGTTTACAAACCATAATGTTAACCGAAACATAGTTTGGATTAGGGATGTAACGATTACCGGTTTGACGATAAATCATGATAAAATTCCCCACGGTTAGTATTACCGTTTCATATTTTAATAATCATTAAAACCGTATTCGATTACCGCGATCTGAACAACTCACGATAAATAAATACTGTCCAGCATAAAGCAGAGTGTAACAGTGTCACGAGCGCACTGCAGCAGAGTTTCATTCTGAGTGAAAACAGGGCGGCAAAGCTGGGAGATTTTAAAAGAGTGCTGAGGGAATTATACAAATGAATATATCAGTGAATTAATTATATGAATGTACCTCTGAAGGATCTGACTGTCTTCAGAAACGATTCGATGGCATTTTGTTTTCATCTTAGATCCATGTAATACCTCAAGGAAGTGTTCTTAAACACAATACTGCTTTGTTCGCGGAGTTCACTGGAATCAGCTGTAATTCAGCTTTTACATATAAAGCGCCACCTGCTGTCAGAGAGTGGATTTACAGACACTTATTTACATTCAGCCTGTGTGCAGTTTCTGTCTGGTCAAAAAACGGACCAAATTTGCATGCCCTGGTGTAAATTTTAACCGGTTGATGAAAAACAAGCTTATGTGGATTCAACATATTTAAACAATTCAGATAAGCTATATAGAATTATTTATGGAGCAGATAGGTGGATAGAGAGTTGGACTTGTAACCTGAAGGTCGTGGGTTCAAGTCTCAGGTCTGGCAGGGATTGTAGGTGGGGGTGAATAACCAACACTCTCTCCACCCTCAATACCACGACTGAGGTGAGACCCTTGAGCAAGGCACCGAACCCCCAACTGCTCCCTGGGTGCCGCAGCTCACTGCTCCGGGTGTGTGTTCACTACTGTGTGTACACTTGGATGGGTTAAATGCAGAGCACAAATTCTGAGTATGGGTCACCATACTTGGCCACACACCACTTCCCCCCTCCCCTTCCCCTTATTAATCAATTATCATTTTGACTTAACTCTTTTCTTTAAAGGCTGAAATGTGAGGTTTACCTTTATATGAAACTTTTTCAAAGCTTTATTTGAACATTTACATTATTTATTTGAACATGCTATTAAACTGGTGTCAGTCAAGTTGTCATTTAAAATCCAGACCTCATTGGTAATGTTATTGTTTTAGTGATTATGCACACAAAAAGTCATTCTATTTGCTGTTTGTTGATTTTTAAGTATAAAACTTGGTGAAGTGATTATGTATCGGTAATTTTTGAACATCTCCAGCACATTTTAACAATACCGTGATAATACTGATAACCGTAATAATTTTGGTCACTATAATCGTGATGAGAAAATTTCATACCATTACATCCCTAGTTTGGATATTTGTCTCGTTATATTTTAGACATCATACTCAGATCGCGCCATAATTTTCCTCTTATTTCTGGCGCCAATGCTGCCGGTCTTGGTGTTTCCTACGCCCTCTAAAAGTAAAAGACACTAAAAAAGCTCATACTTAAACTGCAAAGTTTGGCACCCCAACTGTGTGCTCACGATACAGGAAGATTACAATGATGAGGTCGAATGGCTAAAACAGCAGAGAAGCTAGTGTAAATAAGCTATGTTAGCCTGGGACAGATCTCAATTTGAAGAGTAAACAATAAGGCTGTTGTAGGTTTAACAATACATAAAATACAATATTTAATATTTATCATGCAAACAGGGGTTTCTGCCTTATATAAATCTGCATCAGTTTGCATTTGGGTGTTAATACAAATCATACAAGTTATGACTATACAAATGTTTTTGCCGAAATTAGAATTAAATTTTTTTTAAGTAATAAGCATTTTTCTTACAAAAAGTAATCGGACGGTCTCGGATGTTGATGCAGTGGAGTGGAAATTGGCAGACCCCACCTTCCAGAAATAAGTGGTATGTTCTAACATGACCATTTAGCAGGTTCACAGGGCTGAACATTAACGTTTTTGCACTCACAGTACTGTGCAGAAGTCTTAGGCCACCATTTTGTTTCTTTCTGTATTTTAATTTCCTGTATTTTTTGTTTTATTCTAATAAAATGATCTAGTCATTATACCATTTCTAAAACAACAAATATAATGGTGGCCTAAGACATTTGCTCCTGAAGCTTTTTTGCTACAGAAGCAGAATGGTTTTGTACCACAGGCAACACAATTGTAGTACAAGTATAAAACATCTGTTACAGAGGTAACTGCATAGGAATTATTGGAGTGTTCCATAGGGATGCTCCGATCAGGATTTTTGCAGCCGATACCGAGTACCGATTTTTTGTCATGGTGATCGGCCGATACCGATGCCGATTCTGATGCTTCAAGCTTTGTATAACATATGTAATAATATTATATAAATAATCATAAAATTTATTCCTTATACAGTGAACATTTTAATATTCCTTTAAAATTGTGTTTATGCATAACATTATATATATCAGGGATACTTAATATAAGACAAAAATAAATGCAAACAAAATGTCTGATGCAAAAAAAAAAAGAGATGGGCTAGGACTCGAGTCGCATTTTTATAGCCTTCAGACTTGACTTGACCTGAAATGACTCCAGACTTTATTCGATTCGAGGAAAAGGACTTGTGAATATTTTAAAAGCAACTCGAGTCTTTTATCCTTAAATACCCTCTATAAGTGCATCCCCACCCCGGCATCCATCCGGACTCCAAGCCGTAACAGCAGCACCATTTTAAGTGAGCAGCGCATCAAAACAGCGGAGCGGATCACATTACAAGCGCTCCGGGTCGTTTATGGTAAATATCTTTCAGTGCTATATCCTCATATTTTTATCTAATGCTAAACACACTTTATTCAAGCCCTTTCAGCTCCGTGCGCTTTCTCTCTCCGGATGCGCGCCGGTGCCAAGTTCAAGAGCTGCCGTGGTTATTTTAACAACAACAGAAACACGGTGAGAGGCAAAATGATAGATTACTTTCACTAAAATACAGAAGAAAAAAAACAATGCTGCAAATACAGTTATTTTTCTTACTATTTATCTATCTATAACTTATGACCAGATGTAACAAGACGTTTATGATCTACATTTAGCAATATATATATATATATATATATATATATATATATATATATATACACACACACACACACATATATATATAAAATTGTTGTTAGATGGCTAGGTTGGAATTTAAACTTTGAAACTGTTATTCTTTTCTGCTCAAGATGAGAACGTTTTGATTATCCAATGTTAGAGAGAGGACAAAACAAATAGAAACATTTAAACTTCAATATGGAGAAGTCTGATGTAACTCATAAGGTTTAATGCTGTCCGATATAAGATGGAAGAGGAAAAAAGAAATTGAAACATTTAAACTACTGAAAGAACAAAACGGAGTAGTTTCACGGTTATCCACGGGCGCTGCGGATAATCAGCGGGTCGGGTAATAAAAAAACGCATTCTGATTATGCGGTTGGGTTGCCAGTGGATAAAATAAATCATAAATGATGCAATATTAACTAAATTTTTTCATTAGGTATTTGTGTGTGTGTCTTCGCCTGATCGGGAAGTTGCAGTGACAGAAACGGTGACATTCCAGATAAAGTTTAAAAGGAGTAAAGCCTCTGTTAATGCTATTGAGTAGGCTGATATGGCCAAAGAAAATATTTAGTTTTATTAATAAAGGTTAGAGAATAATAATAGAATTAATAGAGCGGCCGCGATGAGCTCCGGTGCCCGTGCCAAAGCCTGCGCTCCTCAGACGCGTGCAGTGATCTCTAACATCACTGAATCTGCTGTTAAAAATTAACCATACATTCATAGTATCATAATGCAAAACATACACGACATATTGCAAATTTTTCATTGTTTCTTGAAATGTCATAGGATTTCCACATTGGCAATGACTGCAGCATATGTCCCCATGCATCATATACGTCGCCACGCGTTGACGTCATAAAATTGTGATCGGTACATGAGATCGGCCAAATGTTTGAGTACCGATCGAGTCATAAAATGTGAATATCGGCCGATACCGATCTCCGGCCGATTGATCGGAGCATCCCTAGTGTTCCATATGAATTGTGAGTAATGGACTCGTTGCACACAGTAGATTACAACTTCCAGTGTAAACAGCACACCATCGATTAACTTATGGCTGCCCGATTTGGGGGGAAATGTAATTGCAATTATTTGAGTTAATTATTTTGTGTTGTCTCCCCAATAATGATAATCTTGTTTTCCGTTAGGTTGCTGTGGTGGCAGAAATTGGAGGGAGTACTGTGGATGAAGCCACAAGAAGAATGATGGACCACCCCTTATCAAGAGAGTTCAATTTTGTTGGCCGGCATGGAAAGTGAGTCTTTCGGGGGCTCAAACTGCTTGAGGTTGTATAAGGTATGTTTACTTGCTGTTGGATTATTTATAACATTCATGTGCAAACAGAGGTTATTTGGTAGAGTTGAGTTTGTTCTTCATAAATCAGTGGAATTAAATGAGTTTGATTGTATGCAAATAATTGTCCATACTTGGACAAACAATACCCCAAATTATGAGAATATGGACCAGGTGTGCTGCTTATTTTAGTGATAATTAACTGTTAATTTGTGGTGTAGCGATCACAAAACTCAGTTTATAATAATTAATCAAATTCAAACTTTATGAAAGACAAGTACACTAAAAAAAAATTCTGGGTTAAATATGGACGAACCCAGCGGTTGGGTTGTTTAGACCCAGCGGTTGGGTTACTGCCCAGAAGGTTGGGTTAAACATTTAACCCAACTGTTGGTTGAAAGCAACCCAGCATGTGTTCTGTCCAATATTTACCCAGCACTTGGTTGTATTTAACCCAACATTTTTTAGAGTGTACACTAATACAAGGGAAGTGATACTAAAATAAGAACAAATTAAGTCATCAGATGCAAAAATCGTCTGACATTTTCTTCTAAAATCATTTTTATCAGGCTCTTATGTTTATGTTCAGTTATTTCACTGTAATGGCAATGAAAATTACCTATATTTGCCTGATAAAAATTGTAATTGTTTAAAAGAATTTCAGATGGACAGATTTTGACATTTGCGATTTAATGAGACATTTAATTTTTGTGTGAACTATGCATTTAAATGTTGCTCTGTGCCCTTGTTTACACAGAAATAATTTGTTTATGATAGAATATTATATCCGATTCCATTATTGTATTTCCTGAAAAAATTTAAAAATGGAGATGACTACTTATTTATTGCAAGGGCTTAAATATGGAATTTAATCTAACTTTGCTCTTTGTGTTTTATAGGAAGCTTGAAAAAATTCTCTTACAAACCAAATTACCAGAAAAGAGGCAGAAAAGTCAGTGTTAAAGTGGTTAATCGGTGATGGGAAGGAACCGTTCTGCGCAGTCATGTAGTGGAGAGCAAGATGGATAAGTCTTAAGATATTCTTGATTTTTAACTGAAAAAGTGGCACAGTGGTTGATTATTTGTTGTCTTTTTAAAGGGCCGTTGGGAGAGTGAGGACAGAGGAGTGAGGAGCTGCACGTCATTTCCTTTTCTCTTTTGCATGTATTCATGCTATACCTCTCCTCCCATTTGAAAAGACTTTAACAAATGCAAATTTAAATAAACCATTGCTATGCAAGGCAGCTAATTTCATTGGAAGTTAGACAAGTGATCTCACAGGTGGTTTTGATAAAGCAGTTATTCAAGATTGGTCTTTCCCCCTTGTAGCTAGACGCAGTAAACTGCCACAGCTATTGGGGTTTGTTATAAATTAATGCTTGGTTTTAAAATCATTGCTTTGATAGGAAAATAATTAATTCAATTATAACTGCGCTCATTATTTCAAGGATATCAGTGGATGAATTGCTATTAAGTATTTGAAACTGATAATTTAATTTCATAACTAATCCCAGATTTGAATTTAATTTCAGTTCATTAAAATAATTTCAGTCCTGCTTCCACATATTGAGTGATGTAATTATGAGCTCTCTGATAATTTGACAACATTAAGATCTTAATTATTAACTATCAAAGTGTTTGATTTTCCGTAACAGAATTTTTTTTAAATTTCCTTTATAAGTAATTGGGATGGTACAGATTAATTTGTTCTAATGATTTTAATGACCCAAGGAGTAATTTGTAATTAGGGATATGAAATTAGGGATATGGAATGTGTAATTTAATTTCATAATGAATTACGAATTTGAAAATTCTAATTCAATTTAATAATTAATTACAGTTCCTGTTTCCATACGGCAACACTATTGGCTGAACAATGCAAGTGTAATTGCGCCTATAATTTTAATTACAAACATCATTAAGACTTTAATCCTTAATTGTCAATAACATTATTAAATTTTAATTAGAAACCACAATTTCTAATTTAAAATTTTATATTCAATTCACACTCGATCCATTTATATTCGATCCACCTCTTACTTAATTAACTCGGTTAAATTTTTATAGGTTTTCCTTTTGTTTAGGCCTGATAGTAGATAGCGCTCCCCTTAGTGCTTGGTTGCTGTAGTGACATTGACGTGCCTCACCTGAGTCCCAGCCCGGTTGTGCCAAAGCCATAGCTGTTTGAGAGGCTTACTGCAATATGGTGGGGACTGAGTGTTCGGCAGGACCCTTACAGGAGCTCACCTGATGCACTCGGACGGTGGGCCTTGCTGTTGAACGCCACTGGACCAAATTATATTCCTCACAAAGCGTAGAGTATAAGGACTTTCTAATTAGCAAAAACCTTCTAATTACCAAAACCCCAAAAAGAAAATTAGGGTTTTCACAACCCTTAGGCCAGTGTGTTTTATCCTACTAAAACAGCAAAGCCAAACCCCTAAGTGCATCGACTCAACAGCGCCACCACGCTGCCACCCTTGTTACTAATCCTAACCTTGAGAGCAAACCTTCACTTTCCTTCTCTTTTCTCCCTGCCACTCTCTTCTAATTTGACTACTGCTACTGTTTGCTGTGATTGTGCTGAAAGAAAGATAATGAGCGTTAGCCTAACCTTCGGCCTTGAAAAAAAAGGGGGCTTTCCTTTACAGGAAAAGGGTGAAGCATTCAATTATTACTATGTTCCTTGCTCTGTTGGTGTTCTTTGTCTTTTTATCTGTTCTCTAGTTGTGCTACCTGTGTGTGTGCTCAATTTTTCCCCACAGAGGCAACAAATTAGAAGCACGCCCCTAGAGGATCACAATCGCAGAGAACCACACTCAACATTAGCACACACTTTTCATTGCATATCTACACCCCTGTTTGCTTTGTTTGTTTTGTTTTTCCTCTTCAAGCTCTGTGTCAGTTGTGGTTTGAGACCTCCCTCACCCCGTCAGAACATGTCTCGCATGACAGAACATGTCGGTCACTGGGAGGATCTGGAAACATGGCTGAGTATTGCGACAGACAGCCTCCTTCCTATAGCCTCTGAAGCACTGAAACATCAGACACAGGACCAGCTGGATGACAACATAACAAGCCTCATGGCACAAGACCCAAGTCAGAGCTACACTCACAAAGAATTAAAGTGAAGTGAGTAAAGTGACACCGTGTGTGTGTGACACACACACACCGGAGCAGTGGGCAGCCATTTATGCTGTGGCACCTGGGGAGCAGTTGGGGGTTCGGTGCCTTGCACAAGGGCACCTCAGTTGTGGTATTGAGGGTGGAGAGAGCGCTGTACATTCACTCCCCACAATGTTTTACCTCTCCATCATCATCGAGCGACACATCAGAGTCGAAGCCCTTCTCGATACAGGAGCCGACATTACTCTAATGTCTGCCAAACTCCTCGAGGAAGTCCAAGAAAGAACAAAGAGGACTAACAGAACCCTCAAACTCCAAAGGTGTGAACTGAACCTCCAAGCATATTCCCACATGGGCCTACTACTAAAACATGTGGCCCCAATCCACCTAACGGTGGGATCGATGGATCTCGTCCATCCAGTATACGTCTCGCCACTCAAGACATATCCACTCCTCATTGGGAAAGATCTGCTTAATCGCTTTGAACCTCTAATAGACTTCAAGCACCTAAAGATGTGGACAAGTCCGCGAACCTCTGCCCTGCCAGTCATTGGACTCCAACGAGTCGCGGTGTCAAGTCTCAGACACCGCCCCTAATTCACTGATTGATGATGCAGCATCAAAGCCTGGATCTGGACCAAGCACAAACAGCAAGGACCAGGACCCTCTCCTCTGCTTACTGCAGGAGCCCGAATCAAACGCAGGCCCCCTTCGGATCATGACTGCGATAGACGTCCAAGGCACATCAGTGCCCAACGCAGCACTAGCCCTGTGGGCAGAGAACTCAGCCATCAGCCTGAAGCTATTCAGCACATTGAAGCAAAGACATCAGAGTCTACCACATGTTGCTAAGCACAGCCGCTTCCCTCTCAGTCCATACTCAACAACCATGGCCACCTCCAAAATCATCTGCGCTCTGGACATGCGATGGAATAACAGACATCTGAGTCACTACTTCCTCTTTGTCCCAGACCTACCTCATGACATCTACATTGGAGCGGATATCATGGTCCGGCTTGATGCTTCCATTGATACCGTGAACGACATCATATAGGCTCCCCTGTCACACCAACTGACAACTTCAGGCGATCTCAAGAACCTTCAATCCGATCAAACCATGCCAGACGCATGCGCTATGATCACTGAGCAAGAAGCCACAATACCTGCCTACAGCAAGAGTGTCAGCGTCCGCCTTAACATGCGACCTGGCCAAACTCTCAACAGTAAGCTAGGCTTCTTCCAACCTTCCAGTACCTGCCTGAAACTAGGACTGACCCTGGAAGCCACACCTCTCATCGAAGTGTCATCTCGTGCTGTGTGTGTTGTTCAACAACTGTACGGCCCAAGACATCCACGTTCCCAAAGCCAATCACCTGGGATGTTTCATTAGCCAAGCATTCCACAACTTTGAACTGATGGTACCTGTCATAGGCCCTATACCAGCACAGCTACTGTCAGACGAATACGACGACACCGTAACATTCACAAAACCCCATGAAATCATTGCCATCACTTCCAATCTGCCAGTGTCCACAGAAAGCATCTGCCGTTCAGAACTAACAGATGACACTCATATCGCTGTCTGCGCTGTCTCAACACAGCCTGCAACAGAATCACCTACTCAGGTGAACATCGGGGCCCAAAGCCCCTCAAATGACTTAACTGCGGAAGAACCCTACACCGGGTTCAACGCACAAGTTCAACAGATCCTGAGTGAGGCGGATGACCTCCACAATGAAGTGGATCGCCAAGGACTCAAACAGGTTCTGCACAAGTACAAGGACTCCTTCGCAAAGGATTCCCTGGATTGTGGACTGACCAAAATCCACACTGTGCGCATTCCGACAAACCCAAATGCGCCACCCACATTTGTGCGACAGAACAAGATTCCAATAGCGTCATATGAGCCAGTGCAAGAAATTATTGACTTCATGCTGGAAAAGGGGGTCATCTGGCCCTGTAACAGCACATACTCTGCCCCGATATGGCCAGTCCTAAAACCCAACGGCAAATGGCGGCCCACCATCGACTATCGCAATTTGAATCAGCAAGTACCATTGTCACAATGACTTATGACCCGTTGGACCAAGAAATTTCAAAAATCAAAGGCTCAACAATCCTGTCCACACTGGACGTCGCCTCCGGGTTCTGGACAATCCCTGTCCACCCCGATGACCAACACAAGCTGGCATTCACCTTTGACAATCGACAGTACACCTTCACACGGTGCCCCTTCGGCTATGCCAACTCACCTGCTGAATTCAACATCTTTCTGAACAAAGCATGCCTTGACGCCAGAGCCAGAGGCAACGTAGATGGTGTTTTGATGAAAAGCTCAAGTGTGGAGGACCACCTCAAAGAAATCGATCACGTCCTAAACCAGCTGACAATGGCAGGAGCTAAGATTGCCCTTCACAAAGGACAGTGGTGCAAAACCAAGGTGAACTATGTCGGACTGCTTGTCGGAAGAAACGGCATTGAGCCACAGTCTAACCGCACCCAAGCAATGCAAAGCATAAAGACGCCGACTAAGATTTCTGAGCTGCGAAGCTTTCTGGGAGTGTGCAATTACTCACGACAGTTCATCGAGAACTATGCTGATATCGCATGATCACTGACTTCCCTCCTGAAAAAGGATGAACCCTTCGTTTGGACGGAAGCCCAGGACACAGCAATGAGCCAGCTCAAACAGCACCTGTGCTCTGCTCCGTGCCTGGCCTACCCAGGAAAAGAATTCTATCTGGACGCTGAATTCTCCAATCATTGCATCAGCGCAGGCCTATACCAGCTCCATGACAAAGACAAGCGAGTCATCGCTTATGCCAGCAAAACGCTGCTTCCCCCAGAATGCAAGTATTCAGACTGCGAAAAAGCTTTGCTTTGTACTGTGTGGGCTATCCAGCGTTTCTCTAACTACATCGGTGCACAGAAAGTCATCATCGAGACTTATCACCAGCCAGTCCCCTTCCTCAACAGTCAACGAATCAGAGATGGCGTGGTGACCAAAGCACGCATAGCTACCTGGTTAATGACACTCCAAGGACGAGACGTCAAGGCAAGATATGCCCAAAACTACAAATCCTCACTTGGGAACGGGCTAGCGGCCTGCCAAAACTGTTCAACAGACACCCTGCACACACCAGCGGAACCTAAAGAACCGCCACAACCTCAACGGACAAATCACAGGTACTTCGAGGAGAATGTGTGTGAAGGGATGCCCACAGCATATGTCGATGGCTGCTCCTACAACCACAAGGGCAATTTAAAAGCAGGAGCGGGAGTGGTCTGGCTCAACAACGACCCTTGCCCACCACAACAATTCAACTTAGGCCCTCGCTCATCGCAATATGCAGAAATAGCGGTCATTCCTCATCACACTACAAATGGCTGCATCCCACAACATCAAAGAACTCCTCATCTGCACCGATTCGAACTACGCCCGTCTCAGCTTCACCTGCCATTTAGCTGGATGGAAACAGAATGGATTCAAGACAGCTAACAACAAGCCTGTCAAGCACCAGGAACTCTTCCAAGCAGGCGATGCCATTGTCACTGAACATGACATTATCGTTTATTGGAAAAAGGTTGGAGATCACTCAGGTCAACCAGGACAAGACAAAGACTTCAATGACCAAACCGATGCCCTCGCCAAAGCAGGCGCATTACACGGAGAGTCCTGGACATTTCAAGCCCTCCCACCCAACACTTCAGTAGCAGCCATTACCCGCCACTGGCGTACAGGCCCCCGCCTCCTCCCACATTGCCCTATCACCTCAGTTCGCTACTGATGATCTCCTCACCCTCCAAACTGCGGCTCCAACACTGCGAACTATGGCAGCTCACATTGCCGATCCATTATCTCATCCTATCTCACCTCTGACCTAACCGCTTCCACTGAGCTCCACACGCTCCACTCAATCAAGCACATGCTGCATCTAAGAGAAGGTGTTCTCACGTATGTCCTTGAGCCCCTCACTGCGCCAAAGCTCGTAGTACCTCACGGCCAAAGGGGGATGATGCTGACACATGCACACGATGTACCATGCGCAGGACACCACGGTGCCAAGGCCACCTATGAAACACTCAAGCAAGTAGCATACTGGCCTGGCATGCAGCAAGACGTAGCGGAATACGTCAAAGGATACCTGGTGTGTTGCCAGTTCCAACCAGCAAACCCAAACCACCAAGCCCCACAGCAAAGGAAAGGAATGACTTTCTCATGGTCGGACCTCCAAATAGACTGGGTAGGACCCCTGCCACGGTCAACGCGAAGTAACAAATACTTCCTCGCCGTGTTCTGCAAATTCACAAAGTGGATAGAGTGCCTCCCAGCTCCCAATTATAAAGCAGATAATGAACTGTTAATGAACCACATCTTTTCAAGATTTGGACTGCTTTTAAGGATCAACTCTGACCGAGGAACCCATTTCACCGCCGAAATCATGCAGGAAGTGTGGAAACTTCCAGGGTATACAGGCCAAGCTCCATATAAGCCATCACTCAATTGCCTCAGGTCAAGTTGAACGGGCCAACAGGACAGTGGTCAGCATGTTGAAGAACTACATGTCTACCAGTCAGAAGGATTGGGATATTAAACTTCCTCTGGTACTGATGGTCACCCCTCACCAGAGTCATGCTTCTCCCTGTCATCAACGTGAACGGGGGTACTCCAGTCTACCCTCGTTCACATTGATGACAGCGAGAAGCATAACGCTACCGCTACATCTGCTGTACCAACTTGGTGACCTGAAACTCATCACCGCCTATACCACTCACCAGTACCTGGAAGAGTTGCATCAGCACCTGAGAACGACTTTTGCCATCGAGACCAGATAAAGAGGCACCAGGGCTCCAGCTGACCGGGAAAGGGGGAAGAGCCAACCCACTGACACAGACCGACAATCATACGCTCTACACCACACTAACATAACCTCTGTTGTTTAGGAAAACATATAGCGACCTTGCTTAAACACAACACATACACTCTCTCCTCAGCTGCACTTCTAGGGCCAATCTCTAGTAGAGAGGACTTACTCCACGCAGGTGACACTCGTTTGCTACCTCACCTAATTCGGTGTCCTTGTGTCTTTTGTGTTTTCCTTGTTTTTTTTGTTTGTTTTTCCTTTTTCCTCTCTCACTATAATTTCCTTTCCCCTCTAGTCCCCTCAAAGGAACTTCTTTAAACAATCCTTAAATCCAGATCCCGAAATTGAGATTGACTTTTACACTGGCCTTCCTCCTACACAAGCGAGTGAACGCCGTTCAAGAGTCTTTCAACAAATGCACGTCAGGCGTCCCACGCATTTTCCGACGTGATAAAACCGACCAAGAACCCGAACCTGAGAACTCAACCAACCTGATTGAGATCACGCCTATATCGCCTCGTCGAACCCCTGACAATTAAACCAATCGAAATGACCCAATTACCAATCATCCTAAGGAATGTACCCTTACGTCTTCTCAAGTTTCTAACCTGTTCTTTCCCAAATTACCCTACACCAGGATTCAGTCAGTGATGGAGATGTTGTTTGTGCCTTGTGTGTGCCTGTTCTCCCTGCTTCTTGTTCCAGAAGGGAACTTCACCGAGCAAAGGGGGATGTGTAGAACCTTATTGAAGACACACAAAATAATTTCAAGATGGCACATTCCTTTGCAGAAGTTAAGACATCTGCTCTTCACCATCTGCAAGTAATAAAATTAATAAACGACCAGCACCGCGCCCAATTGTCTAACCAGCTTCCTGCCATGCTCTACTTATCTCAGGAGACCTCTAAAAACAAGGAGAAATTTGAGGAAAATGTCTGGATGTGTTTAAGAACAGGACCTCGCTGTGGTTTCTTATCACTTAAACATAATTCAACCAGAAACAGGACAAAGACCTCTGGATCTGGACATGAACTCCTGACTGCTTAACGTGTAACCTGTGACCCAGTTTTTCCCTCATGTTAATTGTTAATTTGATCCCAGGTGTGTCTCCTTAGTTCCCTCGTTATCCTGTCTTTAAAAGCCCCAGTCCGTTCAGTTAGTGTTTGTCGGTCCTTGAATTGTCTTCCCTGCCTGTGATCTGTGATCTTCTGGATATTAAAGACTCTCGCTTAGTGAATTCCTCGTCTCCTGGCTTCCGTGTTCTGTGCTTCCCGAGAGTTGTGACAGGGTCATGCATGCTCCTCTTTCATTCTCTTTAAATATAAATAATTTACCTCAGGGTGATAGAGTATGGAAATTTGACCCACAGCTTCTAAAAGAACCAAAATTCTGCAATTTTTTCACGAGAACAAATTTCCTTTTTTTTTAGATGAATGATCTTCCTAGGACATCCCCTTCAATATTGTGGGAAACTGCGAAAGCTTAAATCAAGGGTTGTGTAATTTCTTTTCAGGCTGCTAAAAAGAAAAGAAAAAGGGTGGAATTGGTTGACCTGGAGCAACAAATTTATTGTTTAGACAAAGAAAATGCAATGCATCCATCCATGGAGATCTATAAAAAAATACTTTCTTTCTGATTTAAATATAATCAGATACTTTCAGATCATTTAACTAGGAGATTTTTATTTACACAACAAAAAATTATTGAATTTGGTGAAAAACCTCATAAATTATTGGCTAGCCAAATTAGAAAATAAGACCGTGATCGCACTTTAAGCAAAGTAAAGTGGAAAACAGTGATATTTTAACATCTCATAAAGACATTAGTGATAGGTTCAAACAATTTTATGAAGAATTATACTCTTCTAGGGCCTTAGCCGATGACGCTCCCATAAAAAGCTTCCTGTTTTGCAGCGACCTTCCTACTTTAGCTCAGGAGGATCGTGATTTTCCTAATGCAGATCCCTTAGTTTCAGAAATACAAGATACAATTCATTTATTGAAGGGTGGAAAGGCCCCTGGCCCCGACTCACCCCAGTGAGTTTTACAAAGAATTCAGTTATCTTCTCTCATCTTATTTAAATGTGTACTCGGGATAATACTATTGTTTTTTTACCTTCTACTTTAAATGAAGCCACCATTATTACCTAAAGTGTCATAAAACCCTAAAAGACATTTTTTGACATTTTTCAACCCTTATAATATTATAAGGGTTGCTTTTATATTAGTAGAAAGGCAAACATTATAATGATTTCTTGTTTGCATTCAGCAAATACGCATTTGTATCATTTAAACAAATCTTTGAATGACTAATGAATATTTTATTATTTCACAAGCCTTGCAAACTTAGTCAGATCCAGCTGTGAGATCTTGTGAAGTGTGTATTTGCATCCTGCATGATCGTGTTCTCTGCGTGACGGTCGGTCAGTGCAAATTGAAAGCGGAGAGAGTTCAGCTCGACTGGAGATGCGTGATCGACAACTAAACTCGTGATTTCAAATTATGCTGCGCTTTATGCGTTTGCCCACTGTTGTATTCATGTCATTTTCACTGTGTGCTGTATATAAAATGAGTATTATCTTGGCTTTATTTGAAAAAAATATAATTCCCAATTAGGGCTGACCGATATGGCCAAAAAAATTTGCACAATATGTTTTTTTTTTTTCATATCAGTCAATATCTATAATTATCACGATAAATGTCAAATCTTTATTTCTTTCAAATTTAAAGCCAGAATTTTGCTCCAAAGTGAAAGTTGTAGAAACCAGACCATTAATTTTCCTTAAAATATATATCTAACTACAAAAACAAAATCTTAGTTGCTGCATGTTCTAATGAGTGATATTGTTTCAAATCAAGAAACAGGTTTGGGTTGCCTGATAATATTAATAATATCAGTTTTTTGTTTCTTAGAAATGCACATTTGATAATAGCGTGAGTTAGGATACAGAGGTAATTTTTTGTTCATTTTTAAAATCAGTAACATCTGTAAAAATTGTAGCAACATCAGTTTTATATGGTTAAATTTATTCTGACTTTTTGTTTTAATCAAGCATTGGTCTCCCATAGTAGCATACATTTAAAATCATGATAAACAGTTAAAACCACACATATAACACCTCAATACCATGGTAAAAATGTAACTATATTTATATGAAAAACCGTAGTCTAAAAACATTCAGTATTTATGCATGCATGCTATAGCTTAATCACAAATACATACATTATAATTATATACCATTACTCCTGTAATAAAATTGTGTGAATATCCCACATTTCTGCAATACCATGGTGCAGTGAGTGTTACTACAGTAAATCCATGGTAAATGATGGCGATGTGTAGACTGAAAAGCCTTCTGACTGTCTAGTTGCACACAGTGTTTCTCCTGTTTGGCTATAAGCTAGTTTAAATCACAGAGTCATTTGTGTTTATCGCTTAATGCAAGCGCTTCACATTGGATCTCGCAGCACTGTTTAATGCTGGTTGAGTAAACGCATCTGTTCTAGTGAGCTCGCGCCACGCGGCAGTTTGACTTTGATCCGAGCGGATAAATGGCCATGTGATTCAAATGAGTAGCTCTGTTTCGTTCCGCTTTTGACGCATAAACATTATATCCAACATTTATCGAACTCTTCATATAGTTTTATCCAGGAAAAGTATATCGCAATAATTATCGTTATTGAATTATCGCCCAACCCTATTCCCAATGCACACAAACTTCCCAGAATACTGAGTGCCCTGTTGGTTACAGTGTTTACTTCCTTTTTAATTATATTTTTATTAAATAATTATTTATGAAAAATACTTTGTCATCTAAAGCATGTTTATTTTACGCAAATTTTTTAATCCATGATTATGATTTCAAATTTATTAAATATTAATTTAAATAAAATTAGATCGGCTTTATATCTGCTTCCCAAGATATTGGCATTGGCTGTCAAAAAACCAATATAGGTCGACCACTTGTCTATGTCATAAGTTTTCCGAGATTTTCTCAGTATTATTCATGAGAATGAAGTCTTATGATCCAATCCCTGCACTGTATTATGCATGAGGTTGTAACAGTCTTGGAGACTGTTAACATGTTTTCCCTGTAATTCCTCGTTGCTGCCATAAGGGGCGCTGGTGAGTTATAGGTATCTAGGAATATAACTCTGTACAGACAAAGAGGAAGATAGTTAGCTGGGGAGAGGTAGGTCTGGCCTACCTGATCTTGTCTCACATTTTGTTTCATGGGAAACTTTTGTTTATTGCCCAGTACAAAGGGGCCTCAGGTCACATGCCTACTGTTTAATGGGTTAGCATGAAGCGCTAATTCCGCATGATAAGGCCTATTTAAAGGGTAACATGGGGCATTTAGTGTTGCTACCCATGTTGGATGAAGCCCATGGCATATAGCAGCTACCAAAGCATCTACCTGTGTGAAGGCCTGTTTGTGGACGGTGTTTCACAAGGATTATATATTTGCATTGGTTTTTTTGAAGAAACAGCATGAACTTTGGATGTTTTTTTATGTTTTTGCAAGCCTTTTTTGTGGTGGATTATTTGATGTTGTTTACAACTTGCAAGTTTTTGGATTAGGACTATATGGACTATGGACACTTCTCTTTCACATCAAAATCCCTCAGATAAGAATTACTGTTTCTTTTACCTATGTGACTGTGTTTTGTGATGTCTATCTTTGAACTGCAATATATTCAATCTGTCGTTACTTGCATTTCAAATAATATATGTCTTCAAGCTTTTTGATGTTCCTTGTTGGGTGTTTTTCTTTAGTTTGAAGGTGAAAGCTAATTTGTAAAATGTGGTTGAACATTCCTTGAACCCTCCCTAAAAATAGATTTATAGCCTAAACTTTTGCATGTCAGAGTGGTGGTTATAGAGTTGCGCCCGAACAAGGACTTCAGGTATTTGTTCATTTCGGGGGTTTTTTGCTTTGTACTTTATAACATAGAATGGCGAGTCAGGATGCTCTGGATGAGGATGGGTCCGTGCCTAGGGTGGATTTCTCTTCCGATGCTTTCACCACCCACAGAGAACCTCTCATAGAATGAATCACCACATTCAGTGATTTGTACATAGACTCTGATGAGGATCATGAAGTCTATGAACAGGAGAACCTCAATGATGTCAATTTTCCACCTCCACCACCTGTGGAAGAAGAGACATCTCATGAAATACCAGAGCAAGTTTGATTGAACGTGTCAATGGGCTAGAAGGTCAAGTTAAAGACTGTTGAAAAGCTGGGTGAATATATCACACACAATGCATGTCAGACTAGATGCCAGACAGTGGAAGACCGCCTGCTGTATCGTATAAAACGTGAATGTGAACGGGTTGAGAAAAAAAATAGAAGTTGCTGTGCAAGACCTGGGTCAATCAATGATAGACTACCTGAAAAGACGAGATGCGCAGATTGAAAGCAAGTTGAAGGTTTTGGGTCCTCCCATGTCTACTCCTATATCATCTAGATCTAGTGCTGTCATTTCTAAATCCCAGGATCAAACTTATGATGTAGCGCAGCACCAAATAACTTTTTCAGGAAACTCAAGTTCAGTGTATAATCCTCCAGTTAAGTTAGATTTCCCATGCTTTGGAGATGGACAAGACGAAGATCCCATTGTCTTCATAGAACGATGTGAGGAATATTTCGCTGTGCGCCCACTCAATAATAGTGAGATAATGGCTGCCCTTACATCAGTGCTGAAGGGGACTGCCAAGGATTGGTGGCAAGCAGAGAAAAGAGATGTGCATGGATGGAGACAATTTAAGGAGATATTTCTTCGTTCATTCCTTAGTGAGGATTATGAAGATGTTGCATCACGGAAACTGTTGGAGAGAAAGCAAGGGGCGAAGGAAGGCATAAGAGACTTTGCATTTCATTACCGTGCACTGTGTCTAAGATGGAAACGGGAGATGTCTGAAAAAGATATAGTACAGGCCATTCTTCGAAACTGTAATCCCCGACTAGCAAGTTTGTTACGAGGGACAGTCAGTAGTGTAAGTGAACTGGTTCGAATAGGCACTCAAATTGAGCAAGATTTTGATGAAGCAAAGAGGTATTGGAGTCAAGTGAATACAGATGAGCAAAGGAAGAAGTTCCCCAATACCCGTGAGCTCCAAGCAAAACACGTGCCAGCAAATACAAGAGTGATGTAGCTGGTGTTAAAAGCCGAACAAACCACTTTCAACACAGTCAACATCCCGATTATACTTTGTAGTAGATTCTGTTCTGCAATGGTGGATACTGGAAGCACTTTGACGCTTATGCGCGAATCTCTGTGGAAGCAATTGAGTCAAGGTGAACCTTGTGATCCAAGCAAAGGTCAAGTTTTCATGTTAGCCAATGGCCAGATGCATGAAGCCATAGGAAACGTGCAGTGGCAGTGTGAAATCCAAGGTCAAAGGCTGGCACTGACAATATTCATTTTGAGGGACAGAGATCTGTCGGTGCCAATTATCCTGGGTATGGATTTTTTGGTGAAGGCGGATGTTGTGCTTGATTTTGAAAAAGCCCAGTATAGACTTACGGCTGGAAATGACCAGTCTGATCATATGTTTCCATTTCTCAGGCAGGACTCCATATCTTCCGTTCATTTCTATCTTGCTGTTCCAACTGTATCAATTTCAGAATCAGTTCTACACTCCATTCAGCAGGTCGCATTGAAAGCGGAAACTACTCATTCGTACAAGAAGGAAATGGAAGGTCTTTTATTCAACTGGCCCACTGTATGCTCGCAAGACATTGGACACACTAATGAGGTAAAACATCGCATCATAACCACTGATGAGGTGCCGGTGAGGAAGAAGGCATATAGATTAGCCATAGATAAACAACAGTTCGTAGATGCTGAAATCCAGGAACTCTTACACAAGGAAATTATACAGCCATCAGTTTCACCATGGGCGTCTCCAGTGGTAGTTGTTCCAAAAAAGGATGGAAGTTTAAGATTATGTATTGATTATCGTAACCTCAACGCCAAGACTCATCTGGATGCATACCCGATGCCTCAAATTCAAGAAATCTTGGAGTCTCTGCATGGAGCTGCTATATTCTCCACATTGGACCTTAAGAGTGGGTACTGGCAGATAGAAATGGAAGCGGATAGTATACAAAAAACTGCATTTGTGACTTCTGCAGGGCTATTTGAATTCCGACGCCTTCCGTTTGACTTGAAAAATGCCGCAGCCACATTCCAAAGGTTAATGGAGCATGTCCTGAAGAAGGTGAGGGGAAAGTGCTGTCTAGTATATATTGATGACATAATTGTATACTCAAGAAACGAGGAAGAACATCTTCAACATATCAACCAGGTGTTACAATGTCTACATGATGCAGGCCTCACGCTTAATCTGGCTAAATGTAATTTCTTACAACGCTCCATTGTTTTTCTGGGTCACATTGTATCCACGGAGGGAGTCAAGACTGATCCAGCCAAGGTGGCAGCAATTAATGCATTCCCCACTCCTCAGTCACTAAAAGATGTTCAGCGTTTTTTGGGATTGGCAGGCTGGTATCACCGGTTCATTCCCAATTTATCAGAAAAGGCATCTCCTTTGCATGCCTTAAAGCAGAAGAAAGCCACATGGATCTGGACTGATGAGTGTCAAGACTCATTTGATACTATCAAACAAAGTTTAACTCAAAGTTTAATTTCAGCAAGCCATTTAGAGTACAGACAGATGCAAGTGAGAAGGAACTGGGGGTGGTGTTGACCCAATAAATAGAGGAAGGAGAACGTGTCGTTGCATATGCATCAAGATTATTACGAGGAGCAGAGAAGGCATATTCTGTGTCAGAAAAAGAGTGTTTGGCGGTAGTGTGGGCCGTTGAAAAATGGAGGCCGTATCTTGAAGGGAGACCATTTGAGGTTGTTACGGATCATGCAGCCCTAACATGGGTATTCCAACATCCTAAACCGTCGTCAAGGCTGACACGTTGGACCATTCGGTTACAAGGATACCAATTCAAAGTTAAGTATCGTAAAGCCCAATGCAATGTTGTCCCGATGTACTGTCTAGAATACCAGAGCATGCTACGGCGGACATAATTGCAGTAATCAAAACACCACAGTCTACATTTTTGCCACCCAACTTGCCAGTTGATGTTTCCCACATTGATGTGGCACAGCAGAATGATCCAGGTATTCAAGAGTTGATTGCAGAGACAAAGTCCCAACCAGATAAAGACCCTTTACGTGTGCACTATGTTCTGGAAAACGGACTATTGTTTCGAAGTGTGCCGGATAAACAAATAGGGCTGTAAACTTCAATTAATTATCCCTTCCAGTTTGCAAAAAGATTTCTTGTGTTATGCTCATGACAATCCACTTGGCGGTCATCTTGGAAGACTGAAAACCCTCCTCAGGCTACTGGATGTAGCCTTTTGGCCAAGCATAAGGTCTGATGTCTGGAAACATTGTAAAGAATGTCTGACTTGCCAGAGATACAAGCCTTCCCTTTCTAAACTATCTGGTCATCTTCAGTCAACTCAAATTGTTGAACCTGGATACATGTTGGGGGTAGATCTGATGGGACCCTTCCCTAAGAGCACCAAGCAAAATGAACATTTATTGGTCATTGTTGATTATTGCTCAAAGTGGGTGGAATTGTTTCCGTTAAGACAAGCCAAATCACCTCAAATTGCTAGGATCCTAGTTGAAGAAATCTTCACTAGATGGGGAACCCCCTGCTTTCCTTGTTTCAGATCGAGGAGCTCAGTTCACGTCCAATCTTCTCAACCTAATATGTAAGCAGTAGGGAGTAGTACAGAAACTAACAACTGCTTATCATCCCCAGACAAATTTGACAGAGCGCATCAACCGAACATTGAAGACTATGATAGCATCCTATGTGGCTGATCAACATTGAAAACAGCTTGCTGAGTTCAGATTTGCCATTAATACTGCTTGGCACGAAAGTACTGGATTTACTCCAGCTGAGATCGCCCTAGGAAGAAAACTTAAAGGTCCATTGGAAAGAGCTATTCAGTTCCGTAGTACTCCAGATATTAATGACATTATTTATCCCACTTTAGACCGGCATCATAATCTCATCAGTCTTGTCAAAGAGAATGTAGAACGAGCCCAGGATAAAGAGCAACGCTATTATAATCGTAAGCGCAAGCAAACCCATCATCCGGTGGGAGATATGGTCTGGGTACGGCCACACCCTTTGTCCAGAGCAGACGGAGGGGTCATGGCCAAATTGTCTAGTAAGTGGAAAGGTCCAGTCAGAATTACTAAGTGTTTAGGACCTGTCAATTACTCAGTGTCTTTTGATGACAATCCCATGAATGTAGATACATGCCATGTTCAAAACCTTAAGCCTTGTCATGGTCTAGCCAAGTCTTCCAGTGAAGGAGGGGGTATGTAACAGTCTTGGAGACTGTTAACATGTTTTCCCTGTAATTCCTCTTTGCTGCCATAAGGGGTGCTGGTGAGTTATAGATATCTAGGAATATAACTCTGTATAGACAAAGAGGACGATAGTCAGCTGGGGAGAGGTAGGTCTGGCCTACCTGATCTTGCCTCACATTTTGTTTCATGAGAAACTTTTGTTTATTGCCCAGTACAAAGGGGCCTCAGGCCTGTTTGTGGACGGTGTTTCACAAGGATTATATATTTGCATTGGTTTTTTTTGAAGAAACAGCATGAACTTTGGATGGTTTTTTATGTTTTTGCAAGCCTTTTTTTGTGGTGGATTATTTGATGTTGTTTACAACTTGCAAGTTTTTGGATTAGGACTATATGGACTATGGACACTTCTCTTTCACATCAAAATCCCTCAGATAAGAATTACTGTTTCTTTTACCTATGCGACTGTGTTTTGTGATGTCTATCTTTGAACTGCAATATATTCAATCTGTCGTTACTTGCATTTCAAATAATATATGTCTTCAAGCTTTTTGATTTTCCTTGTTGGGTGTTTTTCTTTAGTTTGAAGGTGAAAGCTAATTTGTAAAATGTGGTTGAACATTCCTTGAACCCTCCCTAAAAATAGATTTATAGCCTAAACTTTTGCATGTCAGAGTGGTGGTTATAAGGTTATCTTGCAGGGAAAATTCAAATCTCATGAAAGAGCTTTGCGCTGTCAGTTCATTTCTTTAAACATGACCATAACAATATTTAATATATAACACGTGGAGCGCGCATGAGAGAACGATTTGTGTGCGGAATGCCGCAATGGGTTTAACAACACTCACTACACGGATCATACAGTCATGGCCAAAAATATCAGCACCCTTGCAATTCTGTCAGAAAATGCAACCCTTCTCTCAGAAAATTGTTGCAGTTGCAGATGTTTTGGTACTCACATCCCTGATAGCACACGTACATCTCTGAGACTATCTATTTGATGTCTGCATTTACATCTGCAAGACGTATTATTTAGGGTGTTTGCTCATCTGCAATACGTCTATAGGACATTTCCTTTTAGATGTCAAATAGACATCTATTAGATGTCTTTAAGATGTTTATGATTTAGAATGTATGTAAAACTGACATCTGTAAGACGTCTGCCAGACGTTTGTAGACAGCAGATACTTTCCAGATCAAGAGATCTTTAACAGACATCTTGCAGACATACGTGTGCTATCTGGGATGTTTATTATTTTTTGGTTTGCATTGGGACACCACAAAAAAAAAACTGAAGAAAAGTCAAATCTGATGCAATTCCACACAGAACCCCAAAAATGCACTGGACAAAATTATTGGCACCCTTAACTTAATATTTGGTAGCACCCCCTTTGGAAAAAATAACTAAAATCAATCGCTTCCTGTCACCATGAATGAGTTTCTTTGAACCACTTTTCTTTTGTAAGCTGCTCCAAGTCATTCAGATTTGAAGGATGCCGTCTCCCAACTGCTGTTTTGAGATCTCTCCACAGGGTTTCAGATCTGGACTCATTGATGGCCATTTCAGAACTCTCCAGCGCTTTGTTTGTAACCATTTCTGAGTGCTTTTTGAAGTGTGTTTCGGGCCATTGTTCTGCTGGAAGACCCATGACCTCTGGTGGAGACGCACCTTTCTGACACTGGCCACTACGTTGTGCCCCAAAATTCTTTGGTAATCATCAGATTTCATGATGCCGTTCACACAGTCAAGGCATTCAGTGCCAGAAGCAGCAAAGCAACCCCAAAACATCTTTGAACCTCAACTATGTTTGACTTGTATGGACTGTGTTCTTTTCTTTGAAGGCCTCATTTCTTTTTCTGTAAACAGTGCCACGATGTCCTTTTTCCAAAATGCTCCACTTTTGTCTCATCTGTCCACAGTACGTTCTCCCAGAAGGATTGTGGTTTTGTCACACAAGTTTTGGCAAAGTCCAGTCTTGCTTTTTTATGCCTTTGTGTCAGCAGTGGTGTC
Organism: Barbus barbus; assembly: GCF_936440315.1. NCBI lineage: Eukaryota > Metazoa > Chordata > Actinopteri > Cypriniformes > Cyprinidae > Barbus > Barbus barbus. Next base: position 18,487,274 of record NC_136736.1, on the reverse strand, counting down.
CTCCTGGGTCTCCTACCATAGCGTCCCTTTTCATTCAGACGGCGACGGATAGTGCGAGCTGACACTGTTGTACCCTGTGTCTGCAGATCAGCTTGAATTTGTTTGGAAGTTAATCAGGGTTCTTTATCCACCATTCGAACAATCCTTAGTTGTAATTTTTCATTAATTTTGCTCTTTCGTCCACATCCAGGGAGATTAGCTACAGTGCCATGGGCTGTAAACCTCTTGATGATATTGCGCACAGTGGACACAGGAACATTAAGATCTCTGGAAATGGACTTGTAGACTTGAGATTGTCCATGTTTTTCAATAATTGTTTCTCTCAAATCCACAGACAACTCTTTACACTTCTTTCTTTTCTCCATGCTCAGTGTGACACACAACACAAAGGTTGAGTCAACTTTTCTCCATTTTAACTGGTTGCAAGTGTGACTGCTATATTGCTCACACCTGTTACTTGCCACAAGTGTGTCTAAATACAAATTACAGGAGCATCACATGCTTGAAAAGCAATTGTTTCTTAAAATTTTGACAAGGTGCCAATCATTTTGTCCAGTTCAGAATTTTGAATTCTGTGTGAAATTTTATCAAGTTTGACTTTTCTTATCTGTTTTTTTTTTTGTGCTGTTGCAGTGCAAACTTGAGGCTGCTGTCCCTTTAAAACCGAATGCATGGATGCAATATATTGACATGTCCGGTTTTCACCCATCTGTTTACGGTCACTTAAGGCAGACACTGTATTTAAGTGAAATACTTAACTCGATGGACATTTTGACATTTGTGTATATTTGGAGAAATATACACAAGGAGAAAGGAGAACTGATATTGCGCGCCGTCTGGTGAACTGGGGTCACGCACATGCTTCTGGATGTGTCATTCACAGAGGTGGAAAGTATCGAATTACATTTACTCGCGTTACTGTAATTGAGTAGCTTTTTTGTGTACTTTTACTTTTTAAAATCTGTAATTTTACTTTTACCTAAGTATATTTTGTTTGAAGTATTGTACCTCGCTACATTTTAAAACATTAATTCATGAGTAAAAAAAAAATAATAATAAAAAATTCGCTCCCTGGAAACTATTGCAGTAAATAATGGGCAGGAGAACAAACTGGCGCTAAAATCACAAGAAAGATGCAGACGGACAAGACAGGCGTTAGTGGTGCAGACCCAGCTGAAAACCAAACCCCGTCGTATTCTACTGAAGTTGAACTCGAAGGAAATGAAGGGAACCCCTGGCCATGTTTATGCTCTATTATGCTGTCTAAGCTGTGTTTGCCTAGGGAGACCAAACTAGCAGCTTATAAAATCTTGACATCAAACCTTTGCAAGCATGTATGAATGAATGAATGAATGATGCATTTATATAGCGCTTTATTGTGTATTGCTGTACACCCAAAGCGCTTTACAATCATGTGGGGGGTCTCTCCTCAACCACCACCAGTGTGCAGCATCCACTTGGATGATGCGACGGCAGCCACAGGACAACGGTGCCAGTGCGCTCACCACACACCAGCTACAGGTGGAGAGAAGAGAGAGTGATAGAGCCAATCAAGTGTATAGGGATTATTAGGAGGCCATGATAGATAAGGGCCAGTGGAGGGAATTTGGCCAGGACACCGGGGTTACCCCTACTCTTTACGAGAAGTGCCATGGGATTTTTAATGACCACAGAGAGTCAGGACCTCGGTTTAACGTCTCATCCGAAAGACGGAGGTAAGGTAAATACTTGCATCATTGCATTGGTGGTTAAAATGAAGCTTTGGCAACAAAATAGAAGATATGGGGCAGAAAATTTATATTTATATAATTTCATATAGTAAATAAATATCACACGAAGAGTGCCGTTTTTCTCCAAAAATCAGCATGATTACATAGATTTTCTTTTACAACAGTTCAATAAACAAGAAGTGAATTAAGAGACGTGCATTTTAGACACCATATTGCCTGTTTTTGCTCTATACAAAAATAATCCCAAACACAGCCACAGCACTGTTTTGCGTCTCTGAGCAACATGACAGTGTTTAGTTCCTGAATGAATCAACTGTTTAAATGATTCGGTTCAGTCGCAATGACTCCCTTATTAACAGTGACTTGGTGACACCTACTGGCGGTTATAATTTCACATTTAAAGTATCTTTTGATTTTCTTTTTTTTTTTTTATAATTTCAAATGAGTATTCAACATTTTATGTCTTGTATATCAAAACATTATTTCTGCATTTGTAACTGCAGGTTAAATGCATTCGTGTCCTTCATTAAACAGTGTGTAAATGAAATCACTTCATCTAAATTCCACTTCAGATGAAGCTTTTGTGTTTCCTCTGCATTGCAAAGATGAATTTTGTTGAAATTGATTTAATTTGCCTGGTAACAGCCCAAATGCCTTATTCTAAATAACTGATTCCTTTAATTAAAAACAACTAGTTTGAGATTTATAGGCCTATCCCAGCGGTCAAACTCAGTTCCTAGAGAGCTGCAGCCCTGCAGAGTTTAGGTCCAACCCTGCTCCAACACACATACCATGTAGTTTTCAAATAAACCTAAAAGATTAGATTAGCTGGATCAGATGTTTAATTAGGGTACGGCTGTTGCCCTCCAGGAACTGAGTTTGACACCCTTGGCCTATCCAAGTTTTGCCTCCCTCCCACTGTTAAAAAGTAACTAATTAATTTTTACTGAGTACATTTTAAATGAGCTACTTTTTACTTTTACTTGAGTAGATTTTTAGACTGGTACTTTTACTTGTACTTAAGTAAAATTTCATTAATGTAATGGTACTTTTACTTGAGTAAAATATTTTCGTACTCTTTCCATCTCTGGTCATTCATTGTGATTCCACCTTCACTAACTGCAAGGTCGATAACAAATTGTGAGTGGATAGTTTAGTTCTACAACGAGCTTGGTTACCTTTGATTAGGCTGTTCTTGCTTGAAAGAACACTACTACTGCTCGCTCTGATCACCGTCGTAAAGAAATTTTGAAATACGGGACAAAACATGATTTGTTTCAAAATAAGTCGGGACACTAAAAATAGAGCTGAAAAACGGGACTCTCCCGGGAAAAACGGTATGTCTGGTCACCCTACTCAAAACTTAAACACTTTGTGGCAACCAGAGTATGTGAGTGGAGCGGTGTGATTTTGAACGGAGCGAGGAGCGGAGAGCGCTCCACTACCGCTCCATCACAAGTACAATTCATTCAACCCATAATATAACCGCATATTTAGCAAGAATTCACATTTTAAACATATTTAGCTAGCTTGATACAGATGGATCACTCAAATCAGAAAGAATGTGAAGGCTATGATGACGGCAATGGACATGAGCAGGAAGTTATAGCTCAAGGAATTTGTTTGTTACTTCTAGATACTGAAAATTTTCAGGTGAAAGCATTTAAACAGGTACGACACTTATTCACACACAATCGCTTTCTCAATAATGCATTCAAACAAATGTAGCCCTATTGCTACTTCTGTATTCGCAGCGATCCGTAGGTAAAATAACTGACGAAAATGTAGTTATTTGCATCCTTCACAAACAACATTTGCACTGCAAAAAGCAGTAATGATGCCTTTTAATGTTGACAACCATGTAATTAGCTTGGCATGTGGTAGGAAAAAAGTTTGCACTCTAGTGTTCCAGTAAGCCACTGTGAAACTACTCTCATGTTATATTATTTTATTTTTTATTTTAATACATGTTATGAACAGAACTGTGATATTTTAAACATACTGAAATACTTAGCCATGGAGTGGTGTTTCTGATATCAGTGAGCGAGGAGTGGAGCGGGAATGGGAATTGGCAAACCCAGAGCGGAGCAGGAGCAAAGTGATCATTGAATCCTTGGAGCGTGGAGGGGAAATTGTTGCCGCTCCACTCCTCTCACATACTCTAGTGGCAACTGATTGCCTCAAACACATCTTGACCTCTTCCATTTAACACAATGCAAATACATTTTTTAAATACAATAAAAAAAGAATTTTGAAAAATTTACACACTGTACAGTTAAAAAAAAAATCTAAAATTTCCACAATACCACAAAACATTTACAACCTCAATATATAAATGCATTTCATTAACAAGTATCAAATGCACATGTACTTTTATAAATAAAATTATTTTTAACCTTTTAAACAAAAGCATTTATTTTTTTTGCCCAACTTTGCCCAGCCTTATCACTAACAACAGTCAAGTACATGTTATGTCAAGGTAAACCTGTAAAGGCAATGTGTACAAGGCTATCTGGCTAAAACCTGAAAATGACAAGACAGCAGAAACAGTAAAATTACACAATGTAAACATTTTAAACCAAAATTATTTCCTTTTACAGGTTTACATTTCAAGTAAATCTGCTGTTAGTGATAAGGGTGGGTGCATATTTAATGCCAAAAACATTTGAGCAGACAAGTGTCACTTGAAGTTGTAATAATAGCATACTGGTGAAAGAGATCTGGCAAACTATTATCCGAACATCTGCAAGCACTGGTTCATCAGATTCCTCCTGAATAAATGAGAGAGAGAGAGAGAGAGAGAGATTTGAATTTTAAAGCTACTTTTTTTTAACTAAATTAACAACAAATCATACAATCCATCTTAATTAAGATCCATTTAAAACACCAAATATATTATTCGATACAATTTTAGAAAAATAAATCATCTATAACAGTGCACAAAACATTTTCATGATTCCATACATCTTTAAAACCTTCAATATTATTCATTATCTTATAAAACATAAGTTCACGTCTTATTCTTGCTTTAATTAGACTTCTGAAAGTACCATCAACAATTTCCTTCCTTCACTTCTATTTTTTTCCTTAAGTTAGAACAATTGTCTTTGCTTGGCCAACAATAAAATTTAATAAACGCCCCTTTTTCTACATTCTTTCCAATATTTAAAACCATAAATAAAACCAAAATGAGAAAATACTACCTTGAAACCTACAAAAATTTATTGAAGTCTTAAAAATAGAACATTTATTCTATTACAATACAAAAAACAATGGAATATTGTTTCTGTTTTTTCACAGAAAGGGCACTTACTTTCAACTAACTTAATACTTAAACACATTAAGTATTAAGTTCATTCCATGTAATAATTTCCATTGCAAGTCTCCAGAATTTTGGTCAATGATCGTTTATACAATATTCTCCATTCAGGTTTACAATTCTCATTAACCCCAACGTGTGATTTCCAAAGAATATCTGTTTTACTCTTGAGCTTATCTTTATTCAACACATTAACACTCATCTCTAAGTTTTTCACCACAACTGAGCATATTTCGAAATTATTTGCTCTCATATCATTAAAGGGGTCATCGGATGCACGTTTTCCACGAGTTAATATGATTCTTTATGGTCTTAATGAAAAGTCTATAACAATACTTTGGTTTAAATTTCTCAATGGTAGTGTAAAAAACACCTTTTACCCTGTCAAAATCAGCTCTGTTTTCAGCAAGCTGTTTTTAATCCATGTTGCTTTAAATGCTAATGAGCTCTGCTGACCCCACCCCTCCCTTCCGTGGGGTGACGAGCAGACTGTAAACTTCAGCTGCAAAACTAGCTAACTAGCACATTATTAGGAAATTCGATTTGCAAAGATTCATTAAAAAACCCTTAAACTCTTTTCTGTAGATGAAGCTGGATCACGAATGATTCGCGCGAACCGACGCATTTAGGTAGAACGGGGATCGGTGCATTCCCTTCAAAACGAAAGTAACGTTCATCCTCTGCGTCTTCAGGGTCTCAGATGTCGGTAGTAAATGACAACTGCTATGTTCATTATTACATCCAACAACAAAATACCTCAATCGCTTAATCGGAGACATCTTGTCTTCCCCCGCACTGGAGTCGACACAATGGCGTACAGCTCTCAACTCACTCAGGGCGGGTCTAAGGTAAGATGGCCTTGTCAATCAACTATCATGGGAGATGTCTGTGCAGAACTATGTCATTCGGACAGGAATCTCAGAACAGCCTGATTTGAGAAAGGGGTTGAGAAAAAAAGCCTGATTTTATGAGTTAAAATTCTGCTAAATGACTAAAAGTAAAGTAAAATAGGGATTTAAAAAAAAAAAAAACACTGGGTGGATTTTTATCATCATAGGAGGGATGTGTACGCACACTTCCAACACACATTTATGTTCAAACTAGTTGTAAAGTGAATTTAGCATCCGATGACCCCTTTAAGCAGTGGGTGAGAAAAATCTTCTGCAAAATCTGGTGAAACCTCCATGTTTGGGAAAGGGTCACTGTTATCAGGTGCACATCCATTATTATATTCCATTTTTAAACTCCTCTCAAACTCATCAGCCCAACGCTTTCAAAACACTAAAATAATACAAGGGCAGATCTTTCAAGTTTTCATCCACACACTTGGTCCACTCACTCCAGCCTTCCACGAACTGTCAATTTTGTCACTTCAAAAACATCTCCGATTACACAATAAGACAATGATCAGTCTTATTGTGTGTCAGATTAGAATGTATTATTTGCCCCATCACATTTTTAAATGATTGGCCAAAGCTTTTGATAATATTTTTAAATCAACACACAAAAGAATTACTGGTCTTTAGTAGAGCCCGACCGATATATCGTTCTGCCGATTTTATCGGCCGATATGAGCCTGTCGCAGATATATTGGTATCGGCAAATATGCCGCAGATATACCGCTGATATAAACATTTTATTACAGAACATATAGACCTTTTTCCTAAGTAAACGATGAGCGCTGCCATTATGCAGATGAAATGCTTCTAAATGGTGTAATTACTTAGTTTGTCCAGCAGAGTGTGCTCCAATATTTGGTACTGGCGACCCAGGTCACTGTAGAGATGCGCAGATAAGCTCAAGCTTCACCTGAGCCCGCTGCTTCAAACAGGGTTCCCACTCTTTCATGAACAGCAAGGACTTTCAAGGACTTTTTAAGCACCATTTATTTTATATCAAGCACCTATCAAATTCACACGCCAGCGAATGTAGTGTCATGAAAGACCTTACAGTACTAAACATTTTACTTACACTTAACATTTACATTAAGAATTTCAGAGTAATAATGTTTTGATGTAGGTTTCATAAATTTAGACCATTTTGAGTAGTCGTGTTCGAAGAATTTAATGAAATCCATTGAAGTTAATACCGGTAATATTCAAATACAATTTCTAAAATATTTTTAGAAAAACAGCAAACTACAAAAAACAAAACTGTTTTTTGCTGTAGTTCTTGTACAAGATTTAAATTTGAAAGAATTTCACAATTTTTAAATTAATAAAAAGTGGTTAAATGTTGTAATAACACTGTAAACCTGTTAACATTAAAAATTAGCATGTTCTCTCAATAGAGACGTTACTCATTAATAAACAACTCCAGTCAAAATGATTTTGTAAATCCCATTTTTTTCATCTTTGACCTAGAGGAATGCAGGTGCTCAAACATGCAGCTGCTCAAAATGTCAATTTTTTTTTTTTAATATGTCATGAACATTTTAAAAATTGTACATGTGCAAATCTGCAAATAAATATAAAGAAAATAAATAAAAAATAGGACTTTCTATTTGCTTTTAAACTGTAAACGCGTTCCACTAAGCAGTTTTTCTTATTTTTCAAGTTCTACATTTTCTCCTTAGCTCCATGTCGCAGTAAGTTTTGGGAGTTCATTTTTAAATGAAACTAAAAATGAGCTCCTAAAACTTACTGCTATTCTGGAAGATAAATTCATCAAATAGTGGTACAAGAGGATGTGGTGCTGGTCCATCAAGAATCACTCTAAACCGGTGTTAATTTCGTTGACGAATACTTTATCATAATTTATCAACAACATTTTTTTCACTGACGACAACGAGACGATAATGAACGAAAACTCTTTTTGAATGACCAAAATTATGACATATCTATCTATCTAATCTAAAATGTTAGGGAGGGACAATTTGGGAAGAGATTCATTCAGAACGAATCTGCTGCATAGAAGGTTAGATGCAAACATATGAACCGGCGGGACATAAGCTAAAATACACTTGCTGCACGGCGCATAAAACATTAAAAAATGTCAATATGTGGGAGTAAGAGGAGAGCAGAGATATGCATAAATCTGACGACGCAAGAGAGAACTCAATTCGGTCATGTTTTCTGAGTGCAGACACTGAAGCATACACACACAGAAAGCGCGTCTCACAGCAGGTGAGTACTCTTTCACGTCGCATGAACGGAGAAATACACACAAAATGATGTCGAAATGTCCGTTTTGACGAGTATTCACGTAAACACAGCTGTGAACGTAAACAGTAGGGAGAACGTGTATCAGTAGGCCTACATTGCATCCGTCACCGTGCATTTGGTTTTAAAGGGATAGCAGCCTAATTTAGTTGCTATTGTCCGAGTCATTGATGTTAATCAAGCAACAAAAGAAAGACATACAATCACTCACTGCTCTTGACTGAAAAACTTTAGTAGCCCTAAAGATTAATCTAAATTTATTTATAGAAATAAATATGTCTGCTTGAAAGAATGATAAACAAGTTGTTATAAAGAATGCATAATTAGCCTATATAACCATTGGTATTTCATTAAAAATAAGACCATATTCTTGTTCTTTATGAGAAGTGGTTTTATTTAATTTTATCAAAGGCATGTTGTGTGTCACCGCAGTTAAATTGCAGTCTATCATGATAAAAAAAACAATATCAACCCTATATAATGAGTTTGGAAATTTTAGAGAAATGCTTAATAAATGCTCTGTAACTAAACCCATTAGATTTTAGCCAACTAAATTTACTGTAGATTTAGTCGACTAAAACTAGACTAAAACTAAATCAAAATTTGCTGTCAAAATTAACACTGCTCTCGACTTATCCGTCTATAAAGCCTATAAAAATTTGTCTTCATGTATTTCACAACACTTCAGCATGTTATTCTCATTAAGTGAGGGTATTTTTTTTAGGATTTTTTACAAGCAAAGTCTCTGAGAACCTGACATCTTATAATTCTGGAGACTCCAGGAAGGTTGCAGTTCTGGAAAATGGTGGCGCTGGAGACCCCTAATTCTTCACAATAATTCTTAATTATTTTGCAGTTACCGTGTGTCTTATCTTCTCCACCTGTTTTTGTCTAACCCCGCTGACCCAGTGAGCATTTCGCTGACCAATAGTCATGTCTTAACTTTACAATTTCTGTATTGCATTAGTTTTGAATATTTCTCATTGGGGATTTAATTATTTTTGACTTTTCAGTTAAATCTCTATTTTGGCTCATTTTATCTGTAAAAGAAAATGTGCCTAATAATTCTGCACACATGAATATAAGGAGTTTTTCACTTCCAGCCTTCATGGACAATTATATATCACTTATAAATGATTAATTACAAAATTAATAGTAGTTATTACGATTGATGTGGTTTGGAATTGGTCAAATGTTCTTGGAAATAAATCAGAATATCAACGTGTCTAATAATTATCCACGCACTGTAAAGATGTGCTCACTTTACACAGAGTGTGAGCATAGGCGGAGTTTCACATTTTTGCCTGGGGGGGCACCTACCGGTAGACCATGAGCTCTGATTTTTTTTTTTTTTTACACACCGTATATACCTTTTTTTTTTTTTTTTTTTTTTTGCACGCCGTATATACTTTTTTTTTTTTTTTGCACACTGCATATACCATATTTTCTACATTTTCAATTATTTATAGCCTATATATTTTCTTCTTCATTTAAAGGAGCACTGTGTAAGTTCTGAAATTTCTAACAGTTACTGACACCAGTGGCCGTTAGAGGAACTGCAGCCAGTCTCATGCTCGTTCTCGGTGCGCACTAAATGAGGCTTTTTTTGTTTGTTTGTTTGTTTGTTTTTTGTTTTAAGCTTACGATGAGCTTTTGTGGGTGTCTGGGTTGTGCTGGAGGCTGGTCGCTTCTTTCCGTCCACAGAGTCCATTTCAAACACTACCGCTAGCGATTGCCGCTGTAGACGAGAACGCGCATGACGTCACATTTTGTGAATTTTCGCGCCAATTTGGACCCGACTCCTCCAGACACAACTGAGCCTACATGCTGATAGAGGCAACCGTGGTGGACAGTCAAGGTGTCATTCTTCCTATTACATTATGGTTGGCTTATAAATGGACAAATGAAAACTCTATCTTAAAGATTTTTTTAAGTAAAAACCTACACATAGCCCCTTTAAAATACATTTACAACAACGACTGGTTGGCTATACAAAGAGTGGAATAAAAACTTATGTCTTACCTAATGTAGAAGAATCCGCCTCTTTTGAGAAGTGTCAAAGTTAGAGACCTCCACGCGTTTTATTGTGGGTTTATTAAAAAAACGACCAATATACATTTTGTTCATTTAGTGTATCTTTGCAGAAAGCGGGAAGAGAACGAGAAGAGAGTCCACTCACGCGATACTTTGAGATTCGCGAGTTGTGAGAGTAAGGTTAGGTTTTTTCGTTTTTTTTTTTTTTTACATTAATTACAAATAATTTAGCCTTAACATACTCATTAAAATAAGATAATGCAAATAAAATGAGACAATCTGAAAATATTTTTGTATTCATAGATCTGACAAAATCGATTGGCTCTGATCTGGGGGGGGCTACTTTCCAGGCCTTGAATCCATATGTCTGAAATTCAAGTACTTTCAAGAAGCGTGGGAACCCTGACGTGAATGCAGCATAAATCCCTGATAGCACACGCACATCACAGAGACCTCTATTTTACATCTGCAAGATGTATGAGTGTTTGCTCATCTGCAATAGGTCTATAGGACGTTTCCTATCAGATGTTAAATAGACGTTTATTAGATGTCTTTAAGATGGTGATGATTAAGAATATATGCAAAACATTACGTCTTAAAGATGTCTATCAGATGTTTGTACACAGCAGATGCTTTCCAGATTAAGCGATCTTTAAACAGATATCTTGCAATTCATATAGCTGATTGGTTTTATTATTTGATTATTTCGTTGGTGATTATTTGATTGATTATTTAGCTGGTTTTGGTATACCAGCTAAATAATCATTAGATAATTAGACTGGACCAGAAAACCCTAATTATAATTATTTATGCACCATGCTCTAAAAATAAGCTATTAGACTTTGCTTTACTGCATAACGTTACATGTTTTGTAAGTGTCTTACCAGGCGTATAAAGCCGAATCCTCTGTCTACGTTGATGAACACCTCGTTTGCTTCGCCATATTTGGAAAAAATCTTCTTGAAATCTTCCTCCGTCATATCTGATGGGAGATTACTATGGGATGATATTAGACTCAAAATGATTAATAGATGCACGCACAATTATCCATGTACTGCATAAATTTTATGCATCTTGCTAACCACGAACAAATGTCTTTCGATTTGAGTCTGTGGAATTCAGGATTAAATGATTGTGCAGCGATTTTAACAAATACAGATATGTTTGTGTATAAAAATGTTGTGATCTGCATTAATATATCATAAATTGCTCATGCAAAAAGGAATCCGTGCATTTGTGGATCAGGTGACACACGTGCATGTATTGACATCTTGTTTGCATTAATCTTGTTCGGTTCATTTGGATTTTAAGACTTCATTTTCGCAGTTTGCAGCATTTCACGACGCCCACACACACAACTACCAATGAACAAAGCCCAGTGCAATTCATTAAGGTGTACACGATTTGAAAAATTCGCAAATGTGCATCACTACACTGAAACAAATGCTTTTCAGCCAGTGTCTGCAGAGTTAAGAATTACATCAATGTGCAGCATTTTGTACAAATATAGACTTATTTTTTAATACAAATGTTATAGTTTGTATTAAACTATCATAATTTGTGCATGCAGCGATTAAAATGTGCATTTGTGGATCAGGCGACGCACGTGCATTCATTCACATCTCTTCTGAGTCGATTCTATTTGATTCATTTAATTTTGAGACTTGCACGGTGGAGGAGTGGAAGAGGTAAGCGTACTTTTTTTTGTTTTGTTTTGTTTTGTAAAAAGTATTACAAGCTGTGAAAAGTGCATTTTCTTGGTGGCTTTTGTACAACGTTTTCTTAATACAACACACAGCTTACAATCTGTAATGTGCCTGACTGACAATATCTTTGTTTATTTCTACATACAACAAAATGGCTCTCCCAAGTTATGGATACCGAAGACCATAAGCAGGTAATGTAATTACATGGCATTGTAATTTTGGTAACACTTTCTATAAAGCCCATATTTATAATCCATTATAAGGGTATTTTTAAGGCATTATAATGAATGCATAATACATTATTTAAAAAAAACAACAACAACAACCTTATATGTTATATCATCTTGTGAATATAAGAACAGTTAAATGATTAGTTTAGTATTAGTATTATAATATTTAGTTATTAGTGGTTATAGCTTTTAAGAGTATGATGATTTATAACACACAGTGAACAGATTGCATCCACTTAAGTTACAATGGATCATATTTCTCATAGTTATAATGTATTATAAGTCTCATATCTTGCCACCTTTCTTATGCTGCTTTACCTAAAGCTATCAATGACCACTTATAAGTATAGTAATAATAATAGTCTTTTTTCTCTCTCAAAAAGCCATAAGATCAGATATCAGATCAGATTGCTTTTAACTATTTCTATTTTAATATCAGTTTGATTATTTTGATGGTACCTTTTAGAGAGCTGTTTAGTAACTCTGCAACTGCATGTCAACTAGCAGTCATTGGAGTATAGTAGTATGTTGTCTGCTAAATATATGCTAACACTTTATTTTGATGGACAAACTGACTATCTAAGCAACTTTATGAGTACGTCAACATTCTACCAACCCCAACTTTAACCTAAACCTTAACCTACTAATACTAGTTGACATGAGAGTTGCAAAGTTGCATAGAGTCAATAGACAAAGGGGACATCAAAATAAAATGTAACCAAACATATAAACATTGCTTTTTCTCTTTTTTTTCAGTTGAAATTATTAACTAGCTCACATAAAAAATAATATTAGCCTCACAGGGAATAAATAACACTTCACACCTGACCAATTACAAGATGTACTGTAGTAAGATACTGTGCAGATCTTAAATAATGTCAAGATATATAGTCCATTATCAGTGTAAAAGTAGATTTAATATGGTGTTCATTGTGTTATAAATAATTATAATCTTAAAAATATGTACAAATGTGTAAGCATTATAATGTATTAAAATTGACAATATAACATATTATAAGGTTGTTTATAGTGCATTATGCATTCATTATAATGCCTTAAGAATACACTTATAATGTATTATAAATATGGGCTCCATAGAAAGTGTTACCGTAATTTTTTTTTTTTCATTTTGGACTGCACTGATTTATAAAGTGTAAATGTCTTAAACGTTTGTAAATAGATAGCTGTTTTTATACAGTCTATGATAGATACACTGTAAAAAGTGAACAGTTGGATCAACTTTAAAAACTTTTTTTTAAAATACTTCAATTGGTAACACCTAAAAAAATGCTTGTTTTTTTTTTCAACTTAACTTATTACAAATAAAGGTAATAAATTAAAATTAATAAATTAAAAAAAGTTGATCCAAGTGTTCACTTTTTACAGTGTAATTTTCTAAATAATAAGGTACATTTTCAAAAGTATTAGAACACATCTCCTGACCTCCTAATCCACAATGTAATATATTTAAAACATAGTTTAAATAACCTTTTTTTTTATTTAATACTAATATAATAATCAATAATCAGGTTTGTGTAAATTAATGGTGAATAAACTATCATTTTATCTAGTGGTTTTTAAAAGGAATACTTCATATAAAAATAGTAATAAAGACTAATTTTCTTGGCCTAATGTCGTCACTTAAAATTTCTGGACACCATTAACTTGCATAGCATTGACCTACAGAGCTGAGAAATTATTCTTGAAATGTTTGTACATGTTCAACAAGAGAATAAAGTCATGCATATCTTGGATGGCAGGGGAGATTGTTTTAAATTCGGTTTAACCCTAATGCTCATTGTGCTTCTTGTGTACCCACCAGGTTATGTTGGGAAGGACAAGCGAGGCGAGCTCTGTGGAATTTACTCAGAAGCAATGCATATGGGATTGTGCAGTGTCCACTGCATGCAAGTCTATTGTGCTGAATGAATAATTGTACATAATTTGAGTCATCAGAAATAAAATAATTTACCCACCCTGAGATTTCAGATTAATACATTGATTTGTGTAACATGTTCTGAAGAGCATTAGTCTGTCATGTGTTGTAATTTGATTTAAAAAAAATATGAAAAATAAAAATGTGCAGTACAGGCAAATGGTAACTACATTTTCTTAACAGTACTCAACATTTTCTTTATGCATCACACATTTACCTCCAAAGTGCAATTGCATCTCACTTTAATGTTCCTTAAAAGGCTACTGTAGAAGAATTGTAGAAGTAAAATGTAATACCAGAAATATGCTTAAATTACTACAGTTAAAGGACTTAAAATGACACCATCACGAAGCATGGTAAAAGGTGTAAAGACATTTCAATTTTGACAGTGAATGGTATTGAATACAAATAATAATGACAAAACTAAGAATAAGACATAATTTCATTGTTAACAGTGAAATTGGACAAACACAATGACAAAACTATGAATTTCAGTTTAAACTACTATGAAAATGTGTTATATTTATGTCATTCTAAACTACCATGAAATCCTGTCTACTTGCGGCATAAGCTCCTCCCACTTGCTGTTCTCAAACTCCTCCTACTTGCTGTTCTTGGCGTAAGCTCCTCCCACTTGCAGGTCTCCGGGCTGCAGCTATCACTACATGCAATCCACACACACACAGCTCGCGATCCACACGCAGCTGAGCCTAAGAAAATCAGCGACCACTAGATGGCACTAGCCCCACTAAGTAACAACAGTAGCATTTTTAGAGATTTGCTGTTTACACTAAGTGAAAATAGCCATTCTATACATGCTGTAAAAGTAGCAGATATTTGCAATAAGTGTAAATAGTAATTAGACGATATTTATAGGCTACTTATAAACAAATGGCGAATTAGTTTGTCAACTTCATCTTTGTAGCCGATACTGACTCAGAAAACAGTTTAGTAATAAGTAGGCCTAAATAAAATGTGTTCTAGCTATTTTTCCCTAAACATTCATTGTTAATGTTTATGTAAGTTAATGTAATAGTTTAATTAATTGAATATAAACGTGCAATTACTAATGTCGGTCGTGACGTATTGTGTAATGGCTTAAATTAGCAACTATAATAGCCCTTTAATGATAATAATAATAATAATAATAATAATAATAATACAAGGAAGGAATAACTGACAACGTGCCGTTGAATTACAGGGGGGGGGGGGGAAACACAAAGGTACCATCAGGACGTTCTTGTTTGGCAAAATTAATATGAGCTATTCTGTGTCCTAAGACTAGTTAAATTAGAACAAGTTCAATAAAACATTTTTATTATATTTCTACGGGCAGAGTAGAATAGCCAAACCAAAAAGAAACAAGGAAAACACAATGTAACATTCATAAAAGTGTACACAATGGAATGAGCACAGGTGACTGGGGCTAGTGCCATCTAGTGGTCGCTGATTTTCTTAGGCTCAGCTGCGTGTGGATCGCGAGCTGTGTGTGTGTGGATTGGGCAAGGCTAAACGGGCGGAACAAAAGTCTCAAAATTCAAATGAATCAAATAGAATCGACTCAGAAGAGATGTGAATGAATGCACGTGCATCGCCTGTTCCACAAATGCACATTTTAATCGCTGCATGCACAAATTATGATAGTTTAATACAAACTATAACATTTGTATTAAAAAAGTCTATATTTGTATAAAATGCTGCACATTGATGTAATTCTTAACTCTGCAGACACTGGCTGAAAAGCATTTGTTTCAGTGTAGTGATGCACATTTGCGAATTTTTCAAATCGTGTACACCTTAATGAATTGCACTGGGCTTTGTTCATTGGTAGTTGTGTGTGTGGGCGTCGTGAAATACTGCAAACTGCGAAAATGAAGTCTCAAAATCCAAATGAACCGAACAAGATTAATGCAAACAAGATGTCAATACATGCACGTGTGTCACCTGATCCACAAATGCAAGGATTCCTTTTTGCATGAGCAATTTATGATATATTAATGCAGATCACAACATTTTTATACACAAACATATCTGTATTTGTTAAAATCGCTGCACAATCATTTAATCCTGAATTCCACAGACTCAAATTGAAAGACATTTGTTCGTGGTTAGCAAGATACATGCATAAAATTTATGCAGTACATGGATAATTGTGCATGCATCTATTAATCATTTTGAGTCTAATATCATCCCATAAATATCATCCCATAAAAGACCATGAGTGTGACTTTTTTCACACTAACATAAAATTAAGATATCATTCAAATTTTTTCTTTATTTGTAGATCTAGAAAGTGTTGACCATTTTATAAAGTCTCATGACATTTGGACAAAGAGAACATTTTTTAAAATTTTAGCAAACGCCATTTTTGGGTCAAAAAGACACCGAAGACCGTATAAGAGTTAATTCTGTCTCTCAACTCAAAAAAACAAAAAAAACAAAGAAAATTACACATTAAATGACCTGAGAAATGAAATCAAGGCCTTGAAAGCAGAGAATCAGCAGCTAAAAGCCCTGAACTTTAAACTGCAAAATGGTAGGCTACTGATATACATGGTTATAGTTTTTTTTTTCTTGCTATATGAATGAATGAGTTCATTTAAACATTGCTTTTTTATTTAGAGATTATTAACAGGTTTGCGGAGTTGCTGCCTAACAGCAGTGTAAACAAGCATGCTGTGCAAACCTCCCTAACAAGTGCAGCTTGCAGCACTGCCCTTCAACCAGCCAATTCTGCAGATCTTAGTTCTTCTGGACTGGACCATGTGAGAATACTTTTTTTTTTTTTTTTTCCACACCATATAATAAGTCTTTTCTTTGTGTGTGAGATTTAGGAAAGCATAAGAATTTTGTAAAACGCAGAGTAAAAAATATGACCAATTCAGTTTATTATTTAATGTGTATTGCACAGGTTGAAATCCACAAAAAACTAAACATTGCAAAGGATACATTCCAAGCATGTGGTAGAGGGGCACATCATGTTCAGCCATGATTAAGGATTTAGCCGTGGCTGTTTTTGGAAGGAGCATGTTAGCTACCCACAGCCTTTCTGGAAAAATTGGAAATGCCAACAAAGATTCACAAGCCAAGCCCCCTCTGGACCCCACAAAAGTGGGACTTATTATAGGTATAAAGGTGTTAATGGTTTTTAAGTATATATGCTCTCATAACAAGTGTCTGACACTAAAGTTTATTTACATTTCTCTTTCAGACACTGTTTCGAAGAAATTTCCAGCAACTCCACGAAAGTTTCTTCGGGCTGCTTTACGAGAAAAAATGAATGATGAACATAAACTCCTTAGCAGGTTTTACTTTCTAATATATTTTTTTAATATTTTAAGTGTTATTCATTAGACATTTTGTTTCACATGTCAACTAATCTGCAAGATGATCATTTACAGTTCTTATAATTACAGTACCTTATATTTCAGTATTTATATATGTAGTGTATACTCCTATTTCTCAGGCAACATAAGAAGGACACTGTTACACTGCAACACTGAGTGGTGAAGCACATAACAGGTGAGGACAAATTCACAGTTACATATGCATGTAATTAGATTTATGCATATTTTATTAACTTATTAAAAGTTAAGGCAAAAATGTATCTCTCTTTTTTTTTCCAGAGTCCAGAGTTATTGGTTTCTGCAGAATGATGGGCCACGTTCTGTTCAGATTTTCTTCACACTTGTCGCATTTTATCTTTAAGCTCTTTTGACTAATAAATAATTCATAATTAACATTTTCTGAAGTCTTTTTTCAGTTTTTGTTGATATTTAAATTTGAGACACAACATTGCTTTTTAAAAAGTGTTTTGTTATACAGGAGGCCCTGAATATCCCTTTAGCAGTCCAACAGGATGAATATACATAATAGTTCATTAGGATTTCTGCAGACGTCCTATAGGAATTGAACACTAATGCTAATGCTTTTGATTTCCTGTAGGATTCCTTCAGGAGTCCTGCATGTTTGCTGTAGGATTCCTGCAGGAGTCCTGCATGTTTCCTGTAGGATTCTGTAGGATTCCTGCAGGAGTCCTACAGGAAAATGGTCACGAAAATCCTGTGGGATCCATAGGAATGTGCATGTATGTGGTGTGTAGGTCCTGCAGGATTTTTTGTAAGGGTTTGCTTAATTATTAACACTAAATCATACCAAAATTAACCTAAATGCATGGGTTTAAAATATTTCATTTGCATTTGCTATGAGCATTAGCCTAAATTAGCCATAATGCTAATGTTTTACCACTCTCTGGCACCTCCATGAAGTTGGCCCCCCACCCAACGCAAAACGTCGGCAAAATAGTCTCAATCGTTTGTGCTGTACAATTTTTCGTTTGTGCTGCTTTGGTTTTTTAGATATTAAAATAATATTTATAGGTCACTCTGAGGTCACTCAGATCCCCCCCCCCCCCCCCCCCCATACTCCAAATTCACCACAAATAGTCTCGTTTGTTTATGCAGGTAAAAGCTTCCTTTGTGCTGCTTCGGTTTTTAAAATACCCCCCCCCCCCCCCCCCCCCCCCCACATGCTCCAAATTCACCCAAAACTTTTGATTTTATTTGTGCGCAGATACAAAAATTTCTAAGTCTTTAATTTATTTACTTATTGTTGTTATTATTATCGTTTAATTCGCCTAATTGAACGAATAAGGTTACTAACAATTAAGTGACTTTCGTGATTTGGTTTGCCATTTGAATTTTACCTTATTAGCTACTTCAACTGCATTGTTAAAAAAGTCAGTAGCAAAAACGAAATTATTACCAGCACAAACGAAGCACAAACAAACGAGACTATTGGGGTAAATTTGGAGCAAGTGGGGGGCTGAGAGACCTCAGAATGATCAAATATTTATTTTCTAAAAAACTGCAGGTAGCACAAACGAAAATTTTACAGCACAAACCAGCACAAACAAAGAAGACTATTTGGGGTAAATTTGGAGCATGACCTTAGAATGATCACTAAATAATATTTTAATAGCCTATCTAAAAAGCTGACGCAGCACAAAAGAAAATATTACCGGCACAAACGAAGCACAAAGGATTGAGCCTGTTTTGGGTGAAATTGGAGCATGTGGAGGGGCTGAGTGACCTCAGAAAAAAAACATTAATATTATTTTAATATCTTAAAAATCGAAGCAGCACAAACTAATTTTTCTACGGCACAAACCAGCACAAACGAAGCACAAACAAACGAGACTGTTTTGGGTGCATTTGGAGCATGTGGGGGGCTGAGTGACGTCATCGCCTATAATTCAATGTCTAATATGTTAAAAACCGAAGCAGCACAAACGAAACTTTTACCTGCACAAACCAGCACAAACGAGACTATTTATGGTGAATTTGGAGTATGTGGGGGCTGAGTGACCTCAGAATGACCTATAAATATTATTTTAATATCTAAAAAACCAAAGCAGCACAAACGAAAATTTGTACAGCACAAACGGAGCAAAAACGATTGAACTATTTTGCCGACGTTTTGCGTTGGGTGGGGGGCCAACTTCACGGAGGTAAAATATTTTTATCTTTGGCAGCGCCTGCAGCGATGCAGCAGTGCTCG
This sequence comes from Barbus barbus, assembly GCF_936440315.1. Taxonomy (NCBI): domain Eukaryota; kingdom Metazoa; phylum Chordata; class Actinopteri; order Cypriniformes; family Cyprinidae; genus Barbus; species Barbus barbus. Next base: position 18,467,599 of record NC_136736.1, on the reverse strand, counting down.
CAGGATTTTGGGTGCACGAGCACCGCTTGTGCTCCGCCTCAGCGCCGCCAGCAAAACCGCTCGCGGTTTGCAGCTTTCCGCATGCCTCCCATTGAAAATGAACTAGACACTCGCGACTGCCGCGTCCCGTGTGAAAGGGCCTTAGAGTTCACAATATTACTGTTTTTTTTTTCTGTTTTTTTTCTGTATTTTAATCAAATAAATACAGCCTTGTGAGGATAAGTGACTCCATTAAAAAACAAGGTAAATTATTAGATGTATAATATAGGCCTAAGATATCAAAACAACTGAAGCATTTAAACTGATAGAGGAGAATAGAAAACAAACTGAAGCATTTAAACTGAGATCTGTGAGTTAAATATTTAAAGAAAAAAAAAAACCGTGAACGTGAATTATATAGCTATCTAAACATCCCTAAGAAGTACAGTTTGCACAATACACCTGTGTGTGTGACCGTAAATGTCTCAAAGGGTTATGTTACCGTTCTGTGCCCATCATTCCAGCACTTAATCAAGGCACTCTTCTTTAATACATGAGGACGTTTTATTTCACATTTCATTACGTTTGCGTTGGCTCTCGATTTGAGCTATTTCGTCCGTAACCATTGAAGTATTCGGGTTTCTGCAGCGACTCATTTGGCGCACATCGTTCTCGCACCCATACAGAAGTCACATAGATTGAAATATCTTTTTAATAAATAGATATTTAAATATCTTAAATTAAAATAGAAGAAAATATATTTTATACAATATATGGAAATATATTTTGAAATATATATTAAAAACATATTTAAATACTTGATTTTGGACACTTTTTAATATTTTTCACATATATTATATATGTGTAGATATATTTTTATCTGAAAAATTTACATATATTTATTTCCTTTATATGAAAATACATTTAGATATCAGACTATGTAAATATATTAATTTGCAATACATGTCCATATTGTTACATGTTAATCTGTTTTAGTTTTGCCATGTCTTCCGTTGACCTTTTCCTTAGTTGCCTTGATTACTTAATTAGCTCCTCACCTGTTTCTGTTTCCCCATTATGTTCAGTAGACTACTTAAAGCCTGTGTTCTCACCAAGTCCTTTGTCTGCTATTAGTTTGATTCATGTTTTTGCTACCCATTGCTCATAGACTTTCTCTGTTTTGACTTCTCATTAAAAGACTTTATTTTGATTATCTTTCATCCTGCGCTTCATTAGCAAGCACCAACGTAACACATATATTAATTCCTAATATTTGTAAACATATTACATTTCTGTACATGTAAATATATTATATTTCTATAAATACAAATATATTTTAAAACATTCAAATATTCAATTAAACAAACTTTTCATAGAATATATTCCCGTTTACTCAAACTTTATGCAAATAAATTTAATCTCCACACATGTGAATGTTTTCATTACCGAGATTGTAATTTGCCCCTTCATAATAAATAGAATACAAACAAAATAAAATTTAAGGTTAAATGAAGGGGATTTTTTATGAAGGGAAAACAAAATCCAAACCCACATGGCCCTGTGTGAAAAAGTCCTGAAGGACAATGTCCAGCCATCTGTTCGTGACCTCAAGCTGAAGCGAACTTGGGTTCTGCAGCAGGACAATGATCCAAAACACACCACCAAATCCACCTCTGAATGGCTGAAGAAAAACAAAATGAAGACTTTGGAGAGGCCTAGTCAAAGTCCTGACCTGAATCCTATTGAGATGCTGTGGCATGACCTTAAAAAGGCGGTTCATGCACGAAAACCCTCCAATGTGGCTGAATTACAACAATTCTGCCAAGATGAGTGGGCCAAAATTCCTCCACAGCGCTGTAACAGACTCATTGCAAGTTATCGCAAACGCTTGAATGAAGTTGTTGCTGCTAAGGGTGGCCCAACCAGTTATTAGTTTTAGGGGGCAAGTACTTTTTCACACAGGGCCATGTGGGTTTGGATTTTGTTTTCCCTTCATAATAAAAAAACTTCATTCAAAAACTGCATGTTGTGTTTACTTGTGTTATCTTTGATTAATATTTAAATTAGTTTGATCTGAAACATTAAAGTGTGACAAACATGCAAAAAAAAAAATCAGGAACACCACTGTATATATAGTTTTCATTTTATCTAAAATCAAGTCATATCTGCATGCACCTAACTCTGAAGAGAACAAATAATATGCTATTAGAAAGCAATTCTTGTGAGTGAGAAGTCTGGTGTGGAGGGTGGATCTGGAGCTGAATTCTGTCCAGGTTGTAACATCTTTTGATTGTCTGTCTTCACAAACAGTTCTGAAATACAATTCAAATACAGGTCCTTCTCAAAAAATTAGCATATTGTGATAAAGTTAATTATTTTCTGTAATGTACTGATAAACATTAGACTTTCATATATTTTAGATTCATTACAACACAACTGAAGTAGTTCAAGCCTTTTATTGTTTTAATATTGATGATTTTGGCATACAGCTCATGAAAACCCAAAATTCCTATCTCAAAACATTTGCATATTTCATCCGACCAATAAAGGAATGGCCATTATGTTCATTTATGCACTCAATACTTGGTCGGGAATCCTTTTGCAGAAATGACTGCTTCAATGCGGCGTGGCATGCAGGCAATCAGCCTGTGGCACTGCTGAGGTGTTATGGAGGCCCAGGATGCTTCGATAGTGGCCTTAAGCTCATCCAGAGTGTTGGGTCTTGCGTCTCTCAACTTTCTCTTCACAATATCCCACAGATTCTCTATGGGGTTCAGGTCAGGAGAGTTGGCAGGCCAATTGAGCACAGTAATACCATGGTCAGTAAACCATTTACCAGTGGTTTTGGCACTGTGAGCAGGTGTCAGGTCGTGCTGAAAAATGAAATCTTCATCTCCATAAAGCTTTTCAGCAGATGGAAGCATGAAGTGCTCCAAAATCTCCTGATAGCTAGCTGCATTGACCCTGCCCTTGATAAAACACAGTGGACCAACACCAGCAGCTGACATGGCACCCCAGACTATCACTGACTATGGGTACTTGACACTGGACTTCAGGCATTTTGGCATTTCCCTCTCCCCAGTCTTCCTCCAGACTCTGGCACCTTGATTTCCGAATGACATGCAAAATTTGCTTTCATCCGAAAAAAGTACTTTGGACCACTGAGCAACAGTCCAGTGCTGCTTCTCTGTAGCCCAGGTCAGGCACTTCTGCCGCTGTTTCTGGTTCAAAAGTGGCTTGACCTGGGGAATGCGGCACCTGTAGCCCATTTCCTGCACACGCCTGTACACGGTGGCTCTGGATGTTTCTACTCCAGACTCAGTCCACTGCTCAGTCCCCCAAGGTCTGGAATCGGTCCTTCTCCACAATCTTCCTCAGGGTCCGGTCACCTCTTCTCGTTGTGCTGCGTTTTCTGCCACACTTTTTCCTTCCCACAGACTTCCCACTGAGGTGCCTTGATACAGCACTCTGGGAACAGCCTATTCGTTCAGAAATTTCTTTCTGTGTCTTACCCTCTTGCTTGAGGGTGTCAATGATGGCCTTCTGGACAGCAGTCAGGTCGGCAGTCTTACCCATGATTGCGGTTTTGAGTAATGAACCAGGCTGGGAGTTTTTAAAAGCCTCAGGAATCTTTTGCAGGTGTTTAGAGTTAATTAGTTGATTCAGATGATTAGGTTAATAGCTCGTTTAGAGAACCTTTTCATGATATGCTAATTTTTTGAGATAGGAATTTTGGGTTTTCATGAGCTGTATGCCAAAATCATCAATATTAAAACAATAAAAGGCTTGAACTACTTCAGTTGTGTTGTAATGAATCTAAAATATATGAAAGTCTAATGTTTATCAGTACATTACAGAAAATAATGAACTTTATCACAATATGCTTATTTTTTGAGAAGGACCTGTATTAACAATGATTGTTATAAATGTAATGTGAAACTTTTATATTCACAATGCTCATTTTGATCTTGGTGGTGGTGAAGTGTGCAGAAAATTCTGCCGGACTAAAATTTAGTCTTTGGTGAACAGTTTTCAAGAGTGCAATTAAGATTTTAAGTTTTAAGCACCTTTCAGGCTTGTGTGGGGTTTCCACAAGCAACAAAGTCTTCTTGAACAAACACTTTACTACATTTAAAGTTTAGAAAATCTTACTTCTAATTCCCACCTTCACCGTCCATCTGGTATGGCAGATGACCATTACAGACTGTTTCACTTTGAAGTGAGGCATAGTCACAGTACTTGGTTCTGTCTTAACATTATTCATTTTCATTTCAAAGCACTTTTTTTTATTAGCATCTGTGTCTCATTTTGAATTATGTTGTACTCCTCTGTAGGTTGCAGTGTGCTCAATGCAGTGTTAAACAGGATGGCCTTGTAAGACATAAATAAATGTCTTAATGTCTCCAAAAATATTTGATATTTATTTGATATATATATTTTTTTAAATATTTGATAAACTTTTGAATGTTTGAGGTTTTACTTACTAGTCAGATGGTTCATAGTGCCTTGGAGATGTTCTTCGAAAAGAGGTCCCCAACTCTGCTGCATCAGCATGGAAGAATATAGGAACATAATCTGTCACAGAGCCAACAATATGTAATATACAATGTCAGGTGTATTAGAAACAAACTACAGCAGAGGTTAAATGCAGAAAAGAGAATAATGTACAGAACATACTAAAAAAATCTTAAGAAAAGAGAATGTACGTTTTTAGGTTTTAAAGATGCATGATGATATAGGTTAAATATATTGTGAAAAATGCATATGAAGTTATTTAATAAGCTATCTCAGATCACCTGTGTTTCCTATATCTCTGTCAGCAGCTCCCATTACAGGTTTTTTTTTTTTTTATGACACTCCTGAAATCATGGTACAATTCTTATCAATATTTGTCTATGAAAGATAAAAAGTGTTTGGAATAGTTTCAGCCCATTTTAGTTCATGTTAATGGATTAACAGTACAGTGCATACTTTTGGGTTAAATTAATTATCTTAATTCAATTCATCCATTAACAAATTGCCAGCAAAACTTCTACAAAGCTATAAAAAATCACTCATCTACAAATAATATGTGATTAAAATCCCAAACATTCATAAATAAGAGCTCAAATCTTTTGCTAGCTTACCTATTATAGTTGGCCTCTGTAGTTATCTCAGTTGTGACACAAACGGACTTTTCCCGATGACACTGGACCATTTTAAATATTCAACAGAAGCGTGTCAATTAGGCCTACATGTAAGAAAGTGTCAGGAACAGCTGTATGTATTAGTTGTGTGATTTTAGGGACTAAATTAACTGAAAGCAGTTAAAACAACAGTGAGAGAATGTTTTTTTTTTTTTTTTTTTTGCTACTTGTCAGCCGAACTGCCTCCCCTTTCCATGGTAACTCCCTCCACTCCAGTTTAAATGCGCCTAGAGTGTTCAACGAACACGTTAAATGTACGCAGCGTTTACGTAATAGTACATAAAATTTGAAAATTGCCCTGAAACTTGATAACATTGTTTAAGTGGATAGTAGGCCTAAATTGAATGAGAATATAGGATCTATAATACAATATAATAGGCTATAATATAATATGATATAATAGCTTTAATTAGTGTAGAAACAAAATGCATTGCTGTATTGCAAAAACACTTTGATTAAAAATTCATATGAGGCATGAATATAAATTCACAAATATCGCGCGCGCGCAACATGAGCATTAAATGTATTTTTTCAAAATATTTTCTAAATATATTTAACAGTGCTTCACATATATGTGAATATATTACCTTTCCGTGTGGGCATTCACCGGTTCTAACTCTATAGCGGTTTATCAGAGCGTTGCAATTCTTTCGTTTTTACTAAAATACAATCAAATGGCTTTCCCTACTCATTTTTGCGTGTGCGCGGCACATTATTTCTCTGCGCGGCCGCCCGCGCTCAAAGCTTAGGGGGAACATTGGTAGACATGCGTACAGGTTGGCAGGTCTGAGATCCGTTATGGATTTAAAAAAATACTAATCGATCAGACAATAATAACATTATTTATTTACAAATAATCAGTACATGTCTTCAGCTTTTGATGCATGTTTAACATATTTTCACCACTAAAACTGAATTCCCTTCTACAAATTGAAAAGTATTAATAATTAAAACTTAACCAAGTGCAACACAAACATTACATTTTTACAAATAAATATATAAACACACTCAGAGAAATGTTTACTTGATTAACGACTATTTTGAACTGTGAAAAACAAAATCAACATGCTTTTAAAATCAAGTAGGCTATATAATTTAATCACCTTTAAAATATATCATCTTTAAAAAAATCGGTTGCATTATAAAAATATGTTCAGCATTTACAAAAAGACTTAAATAATTATTCTCTACATGATCAGCTGACTATGTGAAAATCTGTAAGTTTAGCTGGTTTTGTTGATTTTAAAGGGTTGTTTAATTGCTCTTTACACTTCATTTTTGATGTTTGTGAAAACAACAGGAATGTAGTATTGTCAATTTAATGCGCCCTGAGGTGAATTAACTGGTTACATATAGTCATATTCTCTATGTAGTACTTTCTCACAGACACTCTGCAGTCCCACTGTTTTTGGAATGTGAGCTTGGTTGTAGTTTTCCCTCCTGAGAGTGTCTTGTGGAAGTGAACCTGACTTAGCAAATGAATGTATTAAATTGCAGTTTGTCCTGGAAGCTGTTGGACTCCAGCAGTGATCTGAATGGCCCAAAATCTTGCACTCGCTTGTACATGCCCACAGACCTTCAGAAAGAAAAAGAATATCCTTATTAATAAGTACAAGCCTTTTAGCCTTTTAAACGTTTAGCCTTTTAAAACGTTATGACAATGTAGAGGTGTTATAGCAAATGCTTAGTAGAACCCTCAAATCTTTGTCAGATTATATTAAAATATGCAGCACATCTTTTGGATAAAACATCATTTCTGATATAGGTTACTGTATTTGCTGTGTTCTTATAACTTATTTATATTTTTTTGCAAAGATACTTTTTCACACTGAACTAAGGAAAAAAAAATAGGCATCTTATCTACAGATCTACTAAATTCCTATAGCAGCAACAAAAGAGCCAAAAAGGAACATAATAAATGAGGAAATCAGATAGTAAATCCTGCAGTGATGAATCTCCATGTATCTAACATACAAAATAAAACTTTTCATATTAAACGTAATTTTAAAAATGTATCAGCAAACATAAAACTGGCTTAGTATTGCCCTTGGTGCCAAAAAACATGGAACATCCGCAAGGTCATAAAGTCAAGTACATCTGCAGCACTGTATAGAGGGTCACAAAGTATCAGTAGGGTTACAAAGTATCATGGTTAATTAATATAAGCTTTGTTATTTACATTTAGCTTTGTCACTATGTGGAAAGGGTAACATGAACACACGTTTCAGCGCCACTGATTTAGACATGGTTTAGACCTACCATTTTGATCGCTGTTTTGATGCTCGTCTTTTCTCAAGCCATCGCCGCTAATATCTGAATCACTATCATTGAAGTCACTGTCTCCAATCCCGCTGTCCTTTCCACTATGAGGCTCTGGAGCTGATATAGTTGCGTACGAGGTGCCTTTCCAATTTTTAATTTGTCTCATTGCATCTTTACCATGGCTTGGTACCGTGGAAAATCCCTATTAAAGTAAAGTACAATATTTGAGAAGAACTAACAATATCAAATACAGAATTTACATTCTAAGACATTAGGCTTACCTCTGACTTGACACCGCGGCTTTTGTCCCCTAGTTCACACGGACTATCTTCAGAGACACGCATACTATCTTCAGAGCTGTAGGATATGTCACTGCCTCTCTGGATCAAGCCACAAAAAGTTGTTTTATTTGAGTAAGGGTGAATATCAAAAACGATGTCACTGTGAATTGAAATTAGCGGGTCGATGTGATTTCCCTTGGCCTGAACTCTGTCCTCCTTTCCAGAATGGCTGTGGCCTCGATTGTCGACCTTTCCTTTATTACAAGTGGACGCTATTATAATAATGGCTAAAAATAGTAGTGTGCAGCTCCCCGCCAGTACTACAATTATAATGATTGAATGATCCACTTCCTGAGTCTCTTCGTCAATTTTGTGCATGAAAACATTGCGGTCAATAGGGAGAGATCCTGCTATTATGAAATTGATAGTGACTGCTGTAGTTAGGGAAGGTCTCCCGTTGTCACTGACAGTTACTGTTATTCTCAAGTTCTCGTAAACTTCGTAGCTGAGTTCATGCTTCAGATAAATTTCTCCGGTGGCACTATTTATGGAGAACACAGATGCGTCACCTTCGGATATTCTGAACGACAATTCTGCGTTGACACCTTCATCAGCATCCCTAGCGTGTACCTGGGTTATAACGTAACCTGAAGGCGCATCTTTGGGCAGTAGAACCTCGGCAGAATTATTAATTAGCGCAGGCTGCGTGATAGAGGGAGCGTTGTCGTTCTGATCAACTATTTTTAGATTAATGATTGCACTGCATTGGAGTTGTGGCGAACCTCCGTCGGTTGCCTGAATACGTAACTGTAGCTGTTTGAGGACCTCAAAATTGAAAGTTCTGAGCGCATAGAGCGAACCTGTAGCTGGATCTAGAGAGACAAAGGTTGACACCGGAGAGCCTATGATGTAGGTGTCCAAGAGCTTATAGCTAATTTTGCTGTTTTGCCCCAGGTCAAGGTCTCTGGCCACCAAAGTTGTGATATATGCTCCTGGTGCATTGTTCTCCATCAAGGAGACTTCAAAGACTGGTTTACTGAACACAGGGGCGTTGTCATTCTCATCACTCAACCTTATAGTATACTGCTTAATTGTTCTGAACGGAGGTGATCCCAGGTCTTCGGCTACAACCGTTAAGTTGTATTCTGAAATGTTTTCTCTATCAAGTGAAGATGTCGTTACAATCATAAAGCTGTCCTCGTAGGCTTGCTGGAGTTTGAAGTGATTGTGCCCATAGAGGGTACAATGAATGTCTCCGCTTGCGCCTGAGTCCTTGTCCGCGATGCTGACAAGAGCCACAAAGCTTTCTTTAGCAGCAGCCTCTGTGATATACGCTATTCCCGCGGTGACTGAAGTCATGGGGGTAATGGTGATTTCTGGTGCGTTGTCATTCACATCCTGCACATGAACAACAACTTTACAAATGGATGGGCTCGGATTAGGACCCAAGTCGGATGCCTGTATATCGAACTCATAGGTTTTCTTGCTCTCAAAATCAATCGGGCTCTCGAGTGTCAACCGCCCGGATTTTCGGTCAACACTGAAACGCTGCCGGATCTCTGAGGCCACTTGATTACCGAACCCATATACAACTTCCCCATTCAAACCCTCGTCCGGATCAACCGCGTTAAAGTCCACAAGCAAGAATCCCACCGGTGCGTCCTCCAGTATATCAACTGAAAAGCTTTTCCGGTCGAACACAGGGCTATTGTCATTAAAGTCTTTTATTTTTACATTGATTTTTGTGCTGCTGGACCTTGATGGATTTCCTCCGTCTGTTGCATCGAGCTCCAAAACATAGGAGGCATGTGTTTCCCTATCTAATTCTTTCAACAGCACCAACTCTGCATATTTAACCCCATCAGCTCTGCTCAACACATCAATGGTAAAGTAACTGTTGACTGATATTTGGTAGCTTTGTATGTAGTTCGAACCCACGTCCTCGTCCATAGCAACATCTAAAGGAATTCTAGTGCCGAGTGCTGCATTTTCAGAAATTTCCAAAGTGGATTCCTTCCTGGGGAACACGGGAGCGTGGTCGTTGATGTCCTTTACTTCCACTTCAATATGAATTAATTTAAATTTCTCATTCGAGACACTCACAACGTCGAATGCAATGAGACACTGGATTGTATGCTTACATATTTTTTCTCTGTCTATTCGTTCTCCAATTGTTAGCTGCCCGTCTCTTTCTCTGAGTCTAATAGAAGATGCATTGAACTTATTCATCATTTTGAAATTGGTCTTAGAGTCATCTGAGAGATTTAAGGCCATGTCCGTTGCCAGGTTTCCGATGACATTGGATAGAGCGTCCTCTTCATATATCTGATATTTCATGGTAATTCCCGCTGCTAAAGTGGACAGAAAAGACAGTAACACAAAGGCGACAACCACTGTCCACCAATGCCACAGAACTCGACTGCTAGAAGTCCCTCTCATAATGTCAAGATTTACAGTTGTATGTAACTTAAATTGAGGAAAATATTTGAAAGCAAGCTGTCCAGTAAAATGTATTTTGTTTCTCTGACATGTATGCCAAGCTCCACGCGCAGTTCGATAAAACTGCAGTGCCTGGGTAGTTTATAGACATCTTCATGCAAATGAGATCAAGTGTGACCAATCCCTGCTTTAAAAAGGAGGTCTTTTAAAAGACATCTAAACTCGTTAAGAAATGCCATAAATCAGACACTTTGATGCCAGTGTGAACTTGCACTAATTCTATTTTATAAAGCGAGAGAATGGTGAGAGATTTTATTTTTAAAACATGATTCCTGAGCTAAAAATTATTACTACACTAGTAGCCTAGTTGTATGTTGTTGGTTTAAAAATAACCTCAACTTTGTGGTGGTCATTTTTTATCTTATTCCTCCCTCATACGTACATAGCATACATCAATTGTGATAAGTCAAATGTTAAGTTTATGAGATGTGTCACGTGCGAAATCTTGTTTAGCATGCATGTCAGTCCTGTTGTGGCTTTTTTTCCCGCAATCTCGCCTGCTGTGGCAGGTGTAAAAGTTCTTTTTAAATAGGATTTATTTGAAACGAAAGGATATTTAATGAAAGGGATTTCTATAGCCGGATTATATCACAGGCTTATGAACCCCTCGTTAAGCACAAGTATACAATAGCTTGGTGGGGTATCCCAATGGCGACGTCGGCGTCTGTATTATTTTGCAACGACAGACGGAGGGAGATGAAGTTAGTTCTCAGGTCTGCGCTTAACCTAAACATAATACGGCAGCTCCATGAACACTTCTTTGAATAAATTAAGCCGGCCAATGAATTGTCCTCGACTTATAGCTGCTTTTAAAACGCATTTAAAGTGTAAATGAGTTCTTCACGGCTATTTAAGAGATTTTCTCACTTGTTTGTTTCCCCTTCATTGGGCAACACTTGCCATTTAACTGAGCCACAAAGAATCAGTTGGTATCCATCTGTCACCACTGCGATCGAGATGCAAGATGCAAAATGATTGTGACGATATTTTCTCCTCTTGCTCTTGTCTGTTTTAAAGATAATATTGAAACTAAAATGTATCATATTTGGACTGCTAATATTTACAGGTTGCGAATTAGGGGCCAGTTGCATAAACTTAGCCTCTATGTTAAGACTGTATTTTAAGAGCTAGTTTAAGCAGTAAAAAATAGATGACTAACTGTAAGACTGGTTACGCATCCGACCCAGGTCTGACTCCACAACATGTTAATGTCCAGTCTTACAGATAAAAAATGACAAGAAGCTATTCAGTTCACTGAAGATGGCCAGAGTAACAATATGTAGTTACTAATATATATTTGTCTAACAAACATGACGGTTCGGTACAGCAGGGGGAAAAAATGCTAATATTCTTATATTGGCTATAATTAAACAATGTATTACTGAACAAATCGCTTTTTCCTTAAATGAATTCAATTATCATTAAAAAATTATTTAAATCTCCAAAACTGAACCATAAAATAATAATAATAATAATAATAAAATCTATAAACATCTACCTCAGCTTCTGTTCTAAACTATAAGGGAGCCCTTTTACATTACTATAAGGTTCAAATTAACAATAGAGCCTAAAATTAAATTTAATTACTATTTATTTTTAACTATAATAATCAACACTCATATTCAAAAAAGAAAATTGAATGCGAACATGTAAATTGCACTCAATGCCGTTTTTAAACTTCTAAATTATTTCTAGGCTTCAGCTATTTGTTGATGAAACATAATCATTTAGGCTACACGTACAGTGGCTGTCATAACTTGTTTGATAAAATATTTATTTAAATATAGCAACATTAAATGATTAAGACATCACTAACAGATAGGAAAGTAAAATATAATGTGTAGTCTAATATTTCGCGAAATGCTCTTCTCTAGACTTCATTTCTCTGGTGAACTGACGAGCTGTGGACACTGATGACTTGCCTGAGGTAAATGAAATGCTCCGTTACATTTTGATTTCAAAACGTTTTAATCACATATTTCCGCCAGTGAAACACTGATTGTGCGATTACACGAGGCATGAGATGTTAATTTATGTTTATTTCGCTTTAAAACTATAAGTAAGATGAAGGGATGATCGCTCTCACTCGCGCTCTGAGCCGAACTGAAGCGTTTACATAACGACCTGTTACGCCTCATCAAGGAGCGCCAAAACGGCATTTATTGTCTGAATTTCCTTAAAATATTTGAATGATTTGTTCGGTTCACGTGCGTACCGAACCGAGAGATCCGTACCGAACATTTTCGGTACGAATAGTACGTGTACCGTTACACCCCTACTATTTATATTAATATTTTATTAACCAACATGACCCACCTGAATGTCAAATAAATATTCCACAATAACATTCTTCACAGCGATATGAAATATATTACATACAAATAAATAATAATAATAATCAACAAACAAACAACCAAACCTATCACTCTGTGAAAAAACTCTGCACGTTATACGTTGAATTGTTCTTAAAAACTCTTTGGGCTGGTTGTGAGACAAGTATCAATAAATATTCTCTCTTGTGATTCACACATCATTCTTAGTGTCTGCTCGCGAGTTTCACAATAGCGGGATTCGTGCTATTTGCATTTTTAAAGAATCGAGAAAGGCACAGTGACCGTGCCATTGTGAGGGCATTTGTTCTCATGCACTCATGAGAGTTGTCGTCTGGGAGAATAAGTCTTTTGGTATGATAATTAGGAGATCAGGAGATCTTTGTTAAGCATAAAGCATTAGAGAAAAATTATGAAGGTGCGTGGGAGTGATGACTAATCGCTTGAATTCACACACACACACACATACACACATGTTGGTTTTTGTGGTTTATGGGGACTCTCCATAGGCGTAATGGTTTTTATACTGAACAAACTGTGTGTGTTATTGCCCTACACCTAAACTTAGCCCTCACAGGAGACTTTGTGCATTTTTAGATTTTCAAAAAAACTCCATTTAGTATGTTTTTTAAGCCTTTTGAATTATGGGGACATAGGCAGTGTCCTCATAAACCACCTTCATATTGTAATACCTCTGTCATACCCATGTCATTATACAAATTTGTGTCCTCATAAACCACATAAACATGCACACACACATTTGCCATGTTTTATGGGGACATTCCATAGTTTAATGTAAGAAATATATATATATATATATATTTTTTATCTTTACGTAACCCTATACGCCTCACAAACACAAAACTTAATTCTGTATTATTAATAATCTTGTTTCCTCATTGCAACCAAAAAAAAAAAAAGTGTTCCCACAAGGTCAAAATTAACTGGTATTACTATATTTGTGTCCCCATAACATAGGGAATACCAGGTACATATACACATATATTTTCTATCCCCTTACCATAACTATACACCCCTCACACAAAACTTCCTGCTATTTTAGAATTTCAAAAAAATAATTTTGTATAATTTATAAGCTTGTTTCCTCACAGGGACCAAAAAAGTGCAACCGTGTATTTTCATGTTGCTTATGTATTTATACTTGAAAACAAGCAACATGTTTTGAACCACAGTTTCACACAGTGCTCTAAATAAAATTGTTTCCAGTTCACCTTTTTAGTTTGGTTACTTATAAGGTATCAATTCTAGTATTCTACCAAAGCCAAAAAACTCTGTATCAAGCCAACACTAACTACCTGGCTGTAATACAAACATGTTAATAACTCCAAATCCTGACACATGCACTCTATGCATAGTATATGCATACAAATGCTCATGATAAATTCAGACATAGCCTACTTATAACATAAAAAAAGTTTAAAATTAACAGAGTGATTTAGATTTTGGGTTTAGGTCAGAGAAATACATTCTCAGGAAGTGGGTGCAGAATGGGAACAAAAACAGTGGCTGTAAAGAGAGAGAAAATGAATGCATAGGCACACACACAAACAGATTTAAATAATAACTAATCCATTAGAAGGCTGGCATTGTTTGAAGGGACAGATTGCTGGGTAGACTGAGACAAACCCCAAATTCTTCCCATGAACAAAGACAGTAATGAGCTGGAAGGAAAAGAGGTGTGCCTGGTCTCTTTTCAAAACTCACCTCACACACACACACACATTAATTACACAATAGTCAGCACACCCTACATCCCTGCAAACACACACAAGAGGAGACCGCCCTCCTGACATCTATTTATGATTCTGTTTGGATGTGTTAGAATTTCATTCAAGTTGTTGTTAACTATTGTTCCAGCTGGGCAACATTTTATTTGTCAGACCCTCACCCGCCTGGCCATATGTCGCTAAAAGTCCCTTATTCCACAGTTACCCAGCGAACATTGGTCCGACGGCAACGTCGTGTCCCTGGCCAAAAATAGTCGCGGTAGGACGACATAAATATATAAAAATATGTAATACAGAACATTTCCTTAAAATGCATTCAGATACGTTTGTACATATAGTTCTCTGGGGTTGCATGTATAATTTTTACTTTGACTTTTAGCTACGTGTAGTTCAATATATACCCTGTTGCGATTCAGTGAGACGACGTCCAGTAGGTGACATCTTTTACACGTGCATTATAGTCCAGCATGACCCCTCTATGAAATCCTTATGAAATATGGAAAATAAATTGTGCTTACACCTTGGTTAATACTGCAAAAATGAATTTAAGTGCCCCAAGTAGTTTTTAAGAGGTTGTGAATAGACGTCCACTGACGTCCTTTACACGTCTAGTCAAGCACCCATATAAAAAATAAAAATAAAATAAAAGCACGGAAATCTTTATAAAAAAAAAAAAAAAAACACGACCATGTTTACATCTTAATTAATGTCAAATTATATTCACAAAGTGCCCTGTGTGGTTTAGTGATTGTGAAGCCACTGCATTTTAGTCATTATTCGACCTGTTTTCCATACATGACAATACATATATTTACATATACATTTATAAATGTAGAAATCAAAACATAATTTAAGTTAAACCATGAATGACACAAAAACTGTGGATATGGATAGGGACCAGCAGCGGCTCGCCCATAGAGGGCGCTGGGGCGCCGACCTCCCTGCCAGTTTTTTATTTTTATTTATTTTTTTATTTAATAATAAGAAGTTTTTAATAATCTCTCATTTTGAAAAATGATCTGTGTTAATGACATGCTATTAATGGTTTTACTTTAGAATGTGTTTAGAACTCTCCAGAATTATATTTGCATTCACTTCATGTTGGTGTAGTAGTAGCCAATAGGCTGTCTTCCCTGGGCTCTAGTTCGCTCAGCCCTACAGTGCTGGAATTTAAGCCAATGGTTCCCATGTTGCTATGCAAAAAAGTTTATATTTTGCCAATCATCGTCGTCGAATTTTATGGTTTGGGGGCTCTGAAAATATCGCCCATAGTACCAAGATTAGAGCAGTGCACCTGCTGCGCCGGACATTTACCTCAGAGGAGTGCGAGTGCAGTATGGCAGCGCCGGCGACGTCGAGTAGCATTAATGTAAATAAAAAAAAGAAAGAATTCTTAATTCAGATATTTTTGTTTAAAAACATTTTTTGTAAATTTGACTCATTTTAAATTTTTAAGGAATTAATTAGATTAATTATTACTCAATTCTAATTTGTTAAATGTATTTAATAATATTGCTTGTAATCTGTTGCCACAATTTTGAGTGAATATAGCCCATTAATTTTTATGCTGTCATTCTCTTACTCACTCAGTCTCTCTCTCTCACTCACAGTCACACACCACGTTTCACACACATTTGCCATTAAAATAGTGATCTCAATAGGAATGTAACTGTATGTTTGCTTTGCTTTTTTTGTTTCAAAGTTCTGAGCTGGATTACTGTGTTTCATACTAGTTAAAATGTTAAAATAATTGTTCTTCTCATACTTGGTGTTCTTCAAGAATGTTGTCCCACCCTTTCTTTGAGAGCCTTCTCTCTTTCTCTAGTATCAACACAGACTGTTATCCATTATCCAATTTGTCTACAGTGAACTTTAAAGATATGTAGTCTACAGCTGGGGATTGATTAAAGAACTAGATTGTTGTATTTCCTATAATAATTTATCGTTATACGTTTGCATTTTTGGACACGGAGCATAATAAACATGCAACTTGTTCATTATCATTACCTGTGAAACTGTTGATTTCTACATGGCAGTTCAAATAATATTGTCTTTTTAGAAATGCACCAGAATGCAGGAAATCACATCTATGAAATTTAAATTTTTATGGGGGAGGAGCACCCAGACCCCCCACACAAACAGCCCCACCTAAAATATTTTTCACCAGCCGCCACTAATAGGGACATAGGTCAGAGCACTTTTTACATGATAGATGAGTGGTAGTGAAATATATATTTATAAATGTACAATACAATATGCAGTGCTTGAAGTGGAAAAAAAGAAGTGCTGGTACTCACCCGAACCCCCATAATTAGCGTTCATTATAAAACACTTTTGCTTTTAAGCCAAATACACGCTGAAAAGAATAATTTTACTGTCGTCTGGAAGCAACAAACACTTGGTAGTACAAAGAACAGGGGCACACCCAATGGTGTAATTCAGAATTTAATGTAGTTTTCCAGTTTTCCTCCACAAATCCAATAAACACAAATGTTAACATTTACTTTCAAAGTTGAAATCCATCTGAGTGTGATGAAAATAATCTCTTTCTTCTGGAATAAGGTCTGATTGTTGCAGGGTTTGATAGTGCAAGTGTAACAACAATTTTTAAATTTATATATTTTGAGATATGAATTCCAAAATTAATATAAATAGTTTTTTCCACAGGTGATAACAGGCTTCATGACAGTGAACATCAGTAGCAAGGTGGTGTGGTGGTGTGATTGATCTGTCTAGAGTTGGTGGATCTTCTGTCAGAGACAGAGACTGAGAGACTGTGTGAACAAAGTCACGAACGGGTATGCATTGGATGCATAGGAACACCTTGCATTGTTTGTGTGTATTGCTACATAATATTTCAGTAAATTATATATATGATTGCCACAATAATAAACCCAGCCTTTGATATTACTTGAATTCAGTTTTAAGTTTTAAGATGTCCGTACTAACTCAGACAGTCAGCCAAACTTGAAAACAAGAAATCAAAACATAATTTCAGTGTAAGCCATGAATGACTTTTCATTACTCGTCATTACTTTTCACAAAAACTGTGGATATGGATAGGGACATAGTTCAGAGCACTTTTTACATGATAGATGAATGGTTATGAACGTGTATGTTTTAACATTGCATGCAATTGCCACACTGCACATTATTGCTAATTGTAATATTGACCTTGTGGAAATTTTTCTAAGGTGAAGTAATGCTGAGTAATTTCTTTCACAGAATCATGTCTAATGCCTGGACGGTAAAATTCAATATGAGGTGTGGTGGCCAACTTTATACTATGTAATTCAAGGTAATATTGGCCTTATGACATTCAAAAAATCGACTGTTTTGTGAATATTCTCAATTATGTTCAAAACCTACTTTTGCAAACTAGTCCTAGGTTTTTCACCCAGTCGGAACCAAACCACTGCAGAAATATTGTCTGAACAGTAAACATCAATAATTATCAAAAAAAATTTGAAATTTCAATTTACTTTCGCAATGGGCCCCAAAACATTTAAAAGTCGCGGGTCAATTTTACGAAAAAGGCTATAACTCGTGAACGAAATGAGATATCTTCACCAAACTCGGGACTCATGTGTAGGAGCACAAACTTTTGTCAAATAAAAAGAAAATGCACAGATCTGCCACTTGGTGGTGGTATAAGAACGGAAAAACTATAACTGGGTAATTGTTTGTCCGATCGACTTGAAAATTGGTATGCCATGTCTTTGTCCGATGTGACATAAGAGTCTATGAGGACATTGGCGTATCTCAAAAAACATGGCCGCCATCGGCCAATAAAATTTAAGCACTTATTAGACAAGGTTAACGGAGGTCGATCGAATGAAACTCAGTGGGCATGTTCGACTCATGGCCTTAAAGGTCTGTAAGAATTGTGAAAGAAATCGGCCGCTAGTTGGCGCTAACGAGTTTTTTGGCTCTGTAATCACGTGGTGTTTAACATATCCACACAATATGCATATCATTTGATAGATCTCCTCATAATGAGCAACTTTGCCTCAAGAAGCATTGCTGTCAATCAAATTGTTCATTAATTATTCAGAAATATGTTTAAAACCTACTTTTGCGAACTAGTCCCTGGTTTTTCGCTCAATCTCGATCAAACCACTGCAGTAATAATCTCTGGACTCTCTAGATCAATAATTATCAAAAGAATGTTGACTTTTGTCCTTCGGTTACATATAACGGGGTCATTTAGAAAAGGGTGTGGCCAAATTTACCCAAAAGCCTATAAAACCTAAACGAAAAATCAAAACTTCATGAAACTTGATGAAAACGTGTCAGACGACTCTTAACAAGCATACAAAGTTTCATGGAGATCGGATCATAGGTAGCTCTATAACAGTTAAAAAGGCCTCAAAAACACAATATTTCTGTATAAAATGTTTTTCTGTACAAAACTCAAATTGTAGATAATGTTCATATATTCCCACAAACACACGATCTTCATATCATATGTTAGATCTCCTCACTCTGAGCAACTTTGCCTCTGGGAGTAATGCTGTGCATCAAATCATTCATTAAATATTCACAAATATGTTAAATACCTACTTTTGCAAACTAGTCCTAGATTTTTTGCTTAATCTCGGTCAAACCATGGCAGTGCAACTCTCTGGACTCTCTAGATCAATAATTATCAAAAACAAATTGAATTTTGTCCTTTGGGTAGCTATAACAGGTCATTTAGAAAAGAGGCGTGGCTACATATACCCAAAAGCCTATAAAACCTAAACGAAAGCTCAAAGGTTTGCAAAACTTGGTGAAAACATGTGTAAGATGACTCTTAACAAGCATGAACAGTTTCATAGAGATTGGACCATAGGTGGTGCTATAACAGTGAAAAAAGCCTAAAAAACACAGTATTTCTGTAGTAAATGACCTCAAATTGCAATAAAATGTTCATAATATTCACTTATATACACTATATATTCTCATATACACTATATCTTCATATCATATGATAGGTCTTCTCATTTGTATCAACTTTGCCTCTACGATCACTGCTGTTAATCAAACTGTTCTTTAAGTACTTGAGATTATTAAAAAAACATGCTTTTGTCAACTAGCCTTCAGTTTTTAACTCAAAATCAATCAAATCAGTGCAGTACTGTTTTCTAGTCTCTCTAGGTCAATATTTATCAAAACAATGTTGAACATTTGCATTTGCATAACTATAAACCGGTCATTTTATAATATGCTATTTACATAGTGTACCCAAAGGCCTATTAATACTGAAATAAAGCCCATGATGCATATTTTCATTCTAGACAAGCATGCAAAATTTAATAGAGATCTGGTGGGGGGGGAACTATAATCGTTATAAATGTCAAAAACACAGTGTTATATGAGAAATTGCTATTTATAACCACTAGATGGCAGCGGAAGACCACTAATGGGCTTATGAAAGCCTAAAACAGTACTGTTCATAGTTTTTCTTAATGAGCTTTTATAAAATCACTGTTATGACATTTAAAATCACATTTAATTCAAGTTTACCATTTTGTTCATACAGATATGTCAGTTTTGCCATATTATGATCAAAGAGAAACCTGAAAATTACTATATAAACTCTTAAAAAGAGAAGACTTGCAAAAAGTATTGTCACCTGTCATTTATTTCAAGTATCTATAGCTGCAACAAAATATGTGTGCATGTATGTCCGTGTATGAGTGTGTGTGTGTAAGCAAGCTTAATGATTATTAATATGATAGTTTAACCATTTCATTTCTATTTGTGTGTGTGCATGTTTATGTGGTTTATGAGGACACAAATTTGTATAATGACATGGGTATGACAGATGTATTACAATATGAAGGTGGTTTATGAGGACACTGCCTATGTCCCCGTAATTCAAAAGGCTTAAAAAACATACTAAATGGTGTTTTTTTGAAAATCTAAAAATGCACAAAGTCTCCTGTGAGGGCTAAGTTTAGGTGTAGGGTTGGTGTAGGGCAATAGCACACACAGTTTGTTCAGTATAAAAACCATTACGCCTATGGAGAGTCCCCATAAACCACAAAAACCAACATGTGTGTGTGTGGCCTAGACCCTAAAAGCATACCACCTTAGGGCTTAAAATGCTTGAACCCCGGTTATCGCTGCTTGCAGCTATATTTTATTTTATTTTAATTATATTACTTTTTTAATACCTCTCGTTACATTTTTTTTAATTGATGTGGTCACCCTCCAAAATTAGGATGTTCTTGGGCTAAATATAAAAATATATTTTTTTAAGTCCAAAATTTTAAACAATCCCAGTCAAAAGAGTGACTAAAACACTTCTCATATATGTGAAAACTAGGGGTGTAAAGGTTCACAAAATTCATGGTTAGGTTCGATACGACACAATGTAAAAAACAATTCTGTAGTTTTTACAAAATAATAATTTTGGCAGCTGTGGTTGACAGAATAATTTTGTAAAAAATGCAGAAAAACTGTAAACATAATAATGCAGATGGTAAAAGAGAAAGCCACATGAAGAATCAAAGCTCATCACAAACAGCTTTGCCACAAGCAGAAATATATACTAATATATAGAAAGTGCACAGAATCATTCATGCAAACACAAAACACCATCATGGTAACACACATGATACTTAAAGGGTTAGTTTAAGAAACGTAATGCGCAGATTACGTTCATGCCCCCCCGAACGTAAACAATGCTGATTACGTGAAATACATTCTGAGGTACTCTCCAAAATGGCGGACGATAAAGCTATTTGTTTCAGATGTCTACAGAAGTTGTTATTGAGAATTAACAGAGGTGATGATGTTTATTGTTTCGTTTGATGTCACCATTGTGGAGATTAGTGTTTGCTTTAGTTGGGCTCCTGACCCTTGACTTTTGAACATTAGTTTTATTGCTATATCTGTGTCTTTAAGATGTGTTAGTTATGGCAAAATTGTTATGGTTGCTCAGGTGATGTTGGTTATTTCTAATTGTCACAACCATCATCTACTAGACTGACTTAGAGTCTCACATACTGGATTCATTCAGAGTCTAATTATATGTGTTGTTTTTTTTTGTTTTTTTGTTTTTTCCAGTGATTTACAGCATGAGATTGACCAGTGCTGTGACAGTGCTGTGACCAGGGAAATGAGAAGGATTTAATAACAATTTGGGATTAAAACATTTTAAACTACTATGTCATTTATACATACATATGTCGGCTGCGAAACGGGTAGTGGCTACGGCGAAAGCTGAGTACTACCATGATCTGTACGAGCAATTAGGCACACCCGAAGGGGAGAAAATGATCTACCGCATCGCAAACTCGCGGCACAAATCGACCCAAGCCATTGGTCAAGTGAAGCACATCAAGAGTGCTGAGGGGCTAGTATTGCGCGACCCTCCTGCCATACTCGCCCGTTGGAATGAGTATTTCACCATCATCTCAAATGAGGAATTCCCACATCCACCGATTCACAGCCCTGACCCCATCTGTGGACCTGTACCTCTAGTCACTACCGCCGAAGTCATGAAGGCTGTGAAGAGAATGAAGAATGGCAAAGCTACTGGGCCAGATGACATCCCAGTTGATGTCTGGAAGTTGATGGGGCATCGTGGAGCAGTGATCCTGGCTGCCCTGTTCAATAAGATCATCGTAGAGAACAGGGCACCGCAGGCCTGGACGGCCAGCACCACGGTGCCAATTTGGAAAGGCAAGGGCGACGTTTCTGAATGTAAAAACTACCGCCCAATCCGACTCCTGAGTCACACCATGAAGATCTTTGAACGCATCAGCCCCAATCAATGCAGCTTTGTCAAGGGACACGGAACCACGGACGCTATCCACGCTGTCCGCCTGCTGATGGAAAAGCACCGGGAAAAGAACAAGCCCATCCACATGGCCTTCCTGGACCTAGAGAAGGCTTTCGATCGTGTACCCCACGAACTTATCTGGGCCTCCCTCCGATCCCACTCTGTCCCCGAGGCCTATATTAACTGGGTCCAAATACTCTATCAAAACGTTACGAGTGTTGTCCGCTGCCCTGCTGGGATGTCACCACCGTTCGCCATCAACGTTGGAGTACACCAAGGATCGGCCCTTTCGCCACTGCTCTTCATCACTTGTATGGACGCGGCGACTGTAGATCTGCAGGCACCACATCCCTGGACACTACTTTACGTGGACGATATATTCCTTGCTGATAGTGAGCGGCAAAACCTCCAAGAGCACACGCAACGGTGGAAAGACCGCCTGGACCAGAATGGCGTACGGCTTAACATCGGTAAGACGGAGTACATGGAAAGTGCCCCCCGCCAGACTAGTGATACCATCAGTATCGACGGTATAGATCTGAAGAAGGCCACCCAATTCAGGTACCTCGGCTCCACCCTTTCGGCCGATGGCGACCGCCTCCTAGATGTCAGGTCCCGAGTCAACGCTGCCTGGTTGAAATGGCGCCAAGTCACCGGCGTCCTCTGCGATAAAAGTATGCACAAACATCTCAAGGCAAGGATCTATAAGACCGGTGTCCGTCCAGTCTCCTTATATGGAGCGGAGTGTTGGCCTGCGACCAACAGGCACGAACAGGCCCTTCATGTAATGGAGATGCGGATGCTTAGGTGGACGCTAGGGCTGACCAGATGGGACCGAGTAACGAATGAAGACGTAAGAAAGACCATGGGAGTAGCACCGATTATGGAGAAGATGAGGGAAGCGCGACTCCGATGGTATGGCCATGTAGTCAGGAGTGGGGAAGAGTCAATAGCGAAGAGGGCCCTGTGTCTCAACATGGAAGGAAAGCGACCCCGTGGAAGACCAAAGAAGCGATGGATGGATCGGATAAAGGAAGACATGAAACATGACAATGTCGCCCCCGAGGATGCCCTCGATCGGAAGAAAAGAGCAATCTGCCGAAAAGCGGACCCCGCATTATGACGGAATAAACGCTAGGAGAGAGAAAGAAACTACTATGTTATTTATGTTCAAAGAGAGACATCAAGAATCAGCATATGAATCTCAACAATGGTGACAATCAAAAACTTCAGGCTGCAGTGCATGCTGGGTACCAGCACAGGACAAAACTCAGCTATGACTCCCAGCATGCATTGCGGCATGAATAAATTATGCCACTGAATTGTCCACTTATTTTCTTGAATTCTTACTATATGCTTTTATTTTCGAGTTTTAGTAGCATGTTTTGTGATGTTTAGAATTTATCTGTTTATTTATTTTGTGGATTGTCACCATTGTTGAGATTCATATGCTGATTCTTGATGTGTGTGTCCTAATTACAACAAAGCTATTTTTTTTTATTTTTTGTTTTAAATGAGTGATGTGTTTTAATGGTCTTTCATAATTGATTGCTCAGCAGTGCTTGTTCTTTTGCTTTGTTCTAGTATCAATATTCATTAAGAGAAGAGACACTGGATAAAATCAGTGAATCAGTGAATTATTATCAATCCATAAACAACATACCAGATTTTTTTTCTTTGACTCTTTTTTTTATTTTGCCATAACAAACAATCTTCAAAAACACATTGTTACAGTAACCAAAAAAAAGTTAATGTTAAAAAGTCAAGGTTCAAGAGCCCAACTAAAGTAAACACTGAGTTCTATCACGTAAAGATTAAAAATGTAAAGTCATAATTCATTGGAGTATTTTGAGGTTTCATGGAAGGCTTCCGGAAATAGTCCGAAAAGAGGTTATATTTAAAAACACGCGGACGCGATTTTCGCGTCTTTTCCTCTTAACGGCCTCTTTTACTGAACAGAAGAGGTTAATATAACTTCTGTGAGTGTCTTATGTCATATTTGCATAAGACTTTACATTATCTGCACTTTTTGAGGTGTTAATAGACGGTTATTAACACATTTACATGTTAATTCGTTATCTTATTTTTCGCGATTAAACTGAATGTATGTTAGTCTCCTAAAGGAAACGGCGTCATGAAATAAAGACTAGCTTAATTATTTTGAGGCTCATGAAGTGATAATTGTTAAAAGTAATGTTTTGCATGTAATATTTCAGACTTGTTGAGCTTGTGTCTTAATGCCCATGCCAGGAGTTAAGGACACAGCAGCCTGCTTGTGCGAGGACGCGATTTTCTCAGCTTCTTCAGAAGAGAGGGAAAGACGGTTTAAGGCAAGTAAACTTCATAATTCCATCATGTTATCATTTTTTTTTTTTTTTTACTAAGACTAAAAGAATGTTTGTTTTGTAGATGTTGAAAGCCAGAGACATAAGATAACTTCATTCTTTTGAGATTGATGTAAGTTATTTTTTAGAAAATAAATGTATCTGTGGTCCGTCATACGAGTGTAAATACGCATTTAAAATTTCCTCAGCGTCCGAACTGTCATTGCGATCCATTGTTTTCCTGTGGTTTAAATGGACCGCTCTCCCTTTTGATCACAATGAAGACACAAGCTCAGCAAGTCTGAAATATTACATGAAAAACATTACTTTTAACAATTATCACTTCATCAGCCTCAAAATAATTAAGCTAGTCTTTATTACATAACGCCATTTCCTTTAGGAAACTACATTCAGTTTAACCGCGAAAAGTAAGATAACAAATTAACATGTAAATGTGTTGATAACTGTCTATTAACACCTCAAATGGTGCAGATAATGTAAAATCTTATGTAAATATGACATAAGACACTCACGGATATTATATTAAAAATACCTCTTCTGTTCAGTAAAAGAGACCATTAAGAGGAAAAGACGCGAAAACCGTGTCTGCATATTTTTCAATATAAGCTCTTTTTGGACTATTTTCGCCTTCCATGAAACCTCAAAATACTCCCGGACACACACTATGAATTATGACTTTACATTTTTAATCTTTACTTACCATAACGTCTTTCACTCGCTTCTTTCAGGCAGAGAAAATGGCGGCTTCTCGAGCTGGTCGTCCGATGTTGACGTGACGTGCATGCTCTCTTTCACGTCCGCGTTCCCAACCCAGCACCGCTGGGTTATGATCAAGACCAATTTTCGACCCAAAATTGAGTTAAAACAACCCAACGTCCTACCCAGCGGCCTCAACCCAGCATTTGGGTTGAAAAAAATAACCCAGCGTTTTTTAGAGTATACTTTTTGACTGTTTTCTCTTGTTTTTAATAAATATTTACCTTTTGAAAGTCATTCTTTGTATGATTTTAAAATGAACAAGATTTGTAGGTGTAACATAAACCCCGGACACAGATGTTAGTAACAGAGAGTTGGTGTTTATTTGAACAGGTGAGTAACCACGGTAGTGCAGAGGTGACTGGAGGTGAGTGGCTGGACAAGGAAGGCTTGTTAGATGAAGGTGACTGGTCTAATGAGCTTGGTCCTTTCTTCCACAGGTATTGGATGCAGACAGTATTGGGAGATTCCTGGAGCACACTGATCACGGAGACGCCCAATCTGGCAGGAGAGGAATACACAGGAGGAAGACACAGGAGGTAAGTAGCAGAGGGTAAGTTTCAATTGCATATACTCAGCGAGACGATGTCTTGGAGAGAAGTCCACTTTGTTGTGTACGAGATCGGACGCTGGAGTGAATGGAGTGTGTGCTTAAGTACTGTGGGTGATTGCTGCGGTGATGAGATGCAGGTGAGCGTGATCAGAACTCAGGTAATGCTGAACGTTGTGATTGGCGGAGAGGAGAGCCTGGCCGATCTGTGACCGTACCCCCCCCTCCACGGCCCGCTCCTGAGGGCCGACCCCGGGCGTCGTGGTGGTCTTCCTCGTCCTCGGGGAGCCGGCCGATCGGGGTGAGCTGTATGGAAATCCTCTAGGAGCGTCGGGTCCAGTATGTCACTTCTGGGAACCCACGAGCGTTCCTCAGGACCGTATCCCTCCCAATCCACAAGGTACTCCAGTTTACCACCACGGCGCCGGGATTCCAAGATCTCCTTCACCCGGTAGACGACACCTTCCTCGAGGATGAGAGGGAGAGGGGGTTCCTCCGGTTGGCCAGGCTCTGGGGAGACAGAAGGGAAGAATGGTTTGAGTAGTGAAACGTGAAATGTGGGATGTATCCTGTAATGTGGAGGTAACTGGAGTTTGTAAGTGACGGGGTTGATCTGTTCCAGAATCGTGAAGGGGCCAACGAATTTGGGACTAAGTTTCCGGCAAGGCAGGCATAGCCTAATGTCCTGTGTCGACAGCCATACCTTCTGTCCTGGATGGTACGTGGGAGTGGCAGACTGTCGAACATCTGCAGAGATACGTTGTCTACGCACTGCCTGCTGCACCGAGCACACACTGGAAGGGAGTGAGTCCAGTCGAGCTCTGGCGAAGGGAGTTTTGGGCGTACACGGCCCAGCCTAAGAACTGGCTCCAAGATTTCTGGTGGCCATGGCACAAGGTTCGCAGGAATCGCTCCACATCCTGGATCTTGCGCTCGGTCTGCCCATTAGACTGTGGATGATATCCTGATGAGAGGCTCACGGTCACACCTAGGAGAGAGAAGAACGCTTTCCAGACCTTGGAGATAAACTGGGGTCCTTGGTCCGACACAATATCTTCAGGAATACCATATGTCCGGAGAACTCGATTAAACAGGAGCTCCGCCGTCTGAAAGGCCGTAGGTAAGCCTGCAAGAGGTATAAGGCGAATAAACTTTGAGAACCGATCAATTATGACCAGTATACATGTATTACCATCTGAAATGGGAAGGTCTGTAATAAAATCTACCCCTAGGTGTGACCAGGGACGGTTCTGTTTTTAACAGTGTGCTTTTGTGAAACAATTCTCTTTCCAAGTCCTGTCTGGCGACTTTTTACAGCTGCTCTTGGTGTTCAGTAGTTGTTAGAGCCTCCTGAAGACTGGTGATTTCCTTCTGTTACTCCACCTTGTCAGGTTCCTTGCAATTGTTCTGTGCCATCTCTCACTGAGCGGATGTCGGTTTCCTTGGGAGCTCTGTGACTTGCAGTTTCAGTTCATTTACCTCCTGTCTGAGGCCCTTGAGATTGTGGGCCAAGGAGGAGATGATGCTGGTCAGCTCCTGGTTGTCCAGGCTGGGTGTCAGGTGTCCATTTGTGTCGCAGCTTCGCTGTTCCGTTCTCTGCTGTTGCAGGTCATTGGCTGCTTTGGGTTGAAGGATGTCCATCACAGGGCTCTGCCGGGTCTCCAAGTGGTTCGGGTAGGTGGCAGGGCCAGATGTCTGAGACATGCTGGCTCACTTGGAGGAACATGAGAGAGAGAGAGGCAAAATTCCACAGAGGCCCAAGAAAACGGCCTCTTTCACAAAACAGCTTGCAACATTAAAACAAAAGAATACTTATTAATAAGTCCAACACAGGAAGGAGATCGTCAAATTTGGGGGCAAGTAATCAAGATTGATGGTCAAAGAGATGGCCGTCACATGTAAATCTGTGATAGAAATCACAAGCTACAGACTCTCTGTCAGGGTTCTGTCGTGTCTGTCATGTGTTCCCACCTAATGTTTCCTTATTTGGTTTGTTTCCTGTCCTTGTCTGATGTAATTAGTTAATTCTTGTCCAGCCATGTTCGTCTTGTTATCTATGATTTACCTGTGTATTTATAGTTCTGTCTGTTCAGTTGGATTTCGTCTGGTCTACTCGTTAACCCCGGTGTGTGATGTCATTGTCTGCCTTGCCTTGTCCTGCCATGTCCTGATGTTAAGTAAAGTATATTGTTTGAAGTTATATCCTCGTCTGCGTGTTCCTGGTTCCTCCCTTGTGTGTGCACCGTGACAGAAGACCAGACCGAAACAGTAAGCGGCGCCCCTTCGCCTCATTTTATTTTTCGTTTTCAAAAAGTCTTTTGTTTGTTCCTGTTTTGTCTGTTCCTCGCGGCATGGAAGTCACCGCTCGGCATCCCGCCTTAGCCCACTGCAAGTCCGCGTGGGAGTTCGGCGTGATCACCGCGAGTGCCGCGAGTCCGCAGGCCGCGAGCCCTCCAGCCTGCCGATCACGGGAGATATCCGCCGCCGTCCGCGGCTCCCAACCTCGCCGCTCACACCGAGCCCGCCGTTCGCGGGAGACCAAGTCCGCCGTCCGTGGGGAAAGCCAACCCACCTTCGGCGGCTCCCCCTATTCACGCCACTACCTGCGGCACACCGAGCCCGCCGTTCGCGGGAGATCACGCCGCTACCCGCGGCACACCGAGCCCGCCGTTTGCGGGAGATCACGCCGCCGTCCGTGGGGAAAGCCAACCCGTCGTCGGCGGCTCCCTCTATTCACGCCACCGTCCGCGGCTTCCCTGTGCACGCCGCCAATCCGCCTCTGACTCAATGCCCGCCGGCCAGCCTCTGACTCAAGCCCCACTGGATTGCCGCTGACTCAAGGCCCACTGGATTGCCGCTGACTCAAGCCCGCCGGATTGCCGCTGACTCATGCCCATCGGCCGCCGATACCCTCTCCAGTGGATCAAGTCCACACGTCACGGTATATTGTTTGAAGTTATATCCTCGTCTGCGTGTTCCTGGTTCCTCCCTCGTGTGTGCACCGTGACACTCTCTTGGGCCGGTCTCCCCCCATACAAGACAAAGAACCAGACTGAAATTCCTTTGTACACAGAGACTGTCGTTTCCATATGCACCTAAAATCATCTTAAAAGACTTTCATTTTCATTTTAATGAAACTAATCATTTTTATGCATCACTCCATATTATGTATGTAACCCACACATTAGACTATCATGCTTTAATCAAATATTATGTATGTCTTTTTAATCATTATTGAATAGCTGAAGGATTCGTATTCGTGTTTGGTATGTTTGAGTTTGACAATTCTAGCTTGAAACGTTTCTTCCAATTGATTCTTTGACAAATGTATCATATTCTGGTTATAGAAATCACATCCAAAAGTATACTTTGCAAGAGTGTGTAAAATTCGGACCATGTGACTGA
Source organism: Barbus barbus (assembly GCF_936440315.1). Taxonomy (NCBI): domain Eukaryota; kingdom Metazoa; phylum Chordata; class Actinopteri; order Cypriniformes; family Cyprinidae; genus Barbus; species Barbus barbus. The sequence goes on along the minus strand of NC_136736.1, from coordinate 18,438,484 downwards.
TAACATGCTGATTTATGATGGAAGGAACACCCCTAGCTAAGATAATAGCCTATCTAATTGGTCAAGACACCATCAAACTCTCTCTCGGTTTTCCTTTTTTGCTTCAACTTTTGCCACCGCGTTTTGACGCTGCCTTTTAGCTGCTCTTTGAGCGTGCTCTGGCCTACATGCCAGGGGCTACTTAACACCACGATGAGAAGAAAACCCACCTAGTCTCTTTACATCCCTTTATTCTTTTACTTTATTTTCATTTCCGTTGCGAGTTTCGTGTACTCGGTTAAGTTTTGTCGCCATGCCTCGTCTCCGAGTTCAACTCGAGTCTGTGACCGCCTCAAAACTTCTACTAGCCACAACTCTGCATCCTCAGTCAACGCACAACGATTGGCTTCCCATGAGAAACTCAATGCGAGAGTTAAATAAGTGATTGATGGTTGTTCAGGTCTATGCAATTGCACATATTGCTGTAAACTTGGGATATCACATTTTCATTCTCTTAAACTCATCCTTTCCTTACTTGCTCTCTTTCTGCAACGTGTGAATGCTTGTGTCCATGTGTTAGATTAGTTTATATGTCTTAGATTTATCAAATAAAGCCTTGTTTATATTGAAAAGAGAAGTATCTTGTGTTTTGTGCTTACCAGTTAATGCCGTAATCTGCTGATCTTGTTACTGTGCTATTAAATAGTGTTTTCACTATATTTTGGATTTTAATATCCAGTGCAGAGTTTATGTTATGGCTCGTACACTGAATCGCTGCTGACTCAGTGATCAGCCGTAAAACAGTGATTCTGTTCAAATTCCCTATAAAATCATAAATGATACCCTTTGAGCTTAATTAAAAAGTTTCCCTTTAAATTACATATTACGTTTTACGTTACACTTATAGCTATAGGAAACTAAAACAAAAGGTGTAAAAACACATTGATTCAATTAAATATCAAATTTAATTAAATTCCACTAGGCTGAATAGGGATATTCAGGCTAAATAAATATATACAAATGAAATGAGATAAAATAGAGACAGACTAAAATCGAATTCTAGCCAACACAGATAAAACCCGAGTATATGGGTTTTGACGGAGAGTGAAACTAAGAGTGAGAGGGTAGAGAGAGAGAGGAAGAGAGGGGAAGAAATTGTTTAAACTAGTGATGGGGGTCTTTGACACATGCTTTGTGGCGTTTCGGAAACTCTGTCAATTTTTACTCTTTTCGAATCCATGATTCGGAGCGTGCATCAAACTGCTAAAGTCATGTGATTTCAGTAAGCAAGGCTTCTTTACACATCATAGCGTCAGTCCTGTCTTCCTGTGTCTTGTGTTTTACCTCCTCTTGTGCCCTTATTTAGTTAGTTCCTGTTCCTGTCCCCGTTTAGGTTTATCAGTTTATTAGTCCCCAGCCGTGTGTCATTAATTATCTAGTTTTTCCTCGTTCAGTCTCCCCTACTTAAGCCCTGTGTTTCCTGTCTATGGTGTCCGGTCCAATCGTCATTCTGTGAATGTCTGAATGTCTGCATGTCTTTCCGTGTCTCTAGCATTCCCTGTGTTTAGATTAATAAAGTCAATGTTTTGAAGAGTTCCTCGCCTCCTCGTTCCCTGGTTCTGACATGTTGTGACAGAAGACCGGACCATAACCGTTACCTCTGCGCGGTGTTCCCCCGTTTATTTTGTCCCGTTTTTGGAAAGTTTTTTGTTCCCAGTTTTCTCCCGCGGCACGGAAGCCACCATTCATTTCGCCGCCCTAGCCCATCTGGATCTCCCCTTTTATGAGTACGCCAGGGAGTTCTGCAAGCTTGCCGCGGTGACGGCATGGGATGACACCACTCTTAATCATCTGTTCTGGGTAGGGGCCAATTACCATCGCCCTGTGGACCTCCCAGACACCACTGGACTGAGTTAGAGAGAAGAGATCTTCCGGTGTCTGGGAAGTGTCCGGGCCCGAGCCAGAACCAGCGTTGTCCTCACCCGCCGCTGTTCATGGCCCACGTAAGCCCGCCGCCGTCCACGGCCAGCGCAATTCAGCCGCCCGTGGCCAATGCAAGCCTGTCCGCCATCCGTGGCCAACGCAAGTCAGCCACCCATGGCCAACGCAAGCCCGCCGCCGTCCGTGACCAACGCAAGTCAGCCGCCAGTGGCCAACGCAAGCCTGCCGTCGTCCGCGGCCAACGCAAGTCAGCCGTCTGTGGCCTACGCAAGCCCATCGCCGGGAAATTAACGCTGCCGTCCACGGCTGTCCCAAGCCCGCCGTCTGCAGGGAAAGTAACGCCACCGTCCGTGGCTCTCCCAAGCCTGCTGTCCGCGGGGAAAGTAACGCCGTCGTCCGCGGCTCTCCCAAGCCCGACGGCAGTGAGTATGGCAAGTCCAAGCCCAGTGCCAGTCAGTCCCTCGAAAGCACTATGCCGTGCTTGTGCCTCAAGAGCGCCCTCCAGTGTCAGCCCCTTGAAAGCGCTATGCCGTGCCTGCACCCCCAGAGCGTCCTCCAGTGCCAGCCCCTCAAAAGCACTATGCCATGCCTGTGCCCCCAGAGCTCCCTCCTGTGCCAGCTCCTCGCAAGCGCTCTCCAGTGCTGCCTCTCCAGGGCCAGTCCCTCCTGTGCCCGCCTCTCCAGGGCCAGTTCCTCTAGAGTCCACGCTTCCAGAGTGCCCCCGAGCGCCCGCTCCTCCAGAGCGCCAGCCAGATCAAGCCCCTACTTCCCCTAAGGCATTTTTTTGGGGGGTACTAGGGCTCCTGCCATAGAGGCGGGGGCTGGGGCCGCGACCTCAGAGGCGGTCCCGTCATGGCCTCCCGAATCCTCTGCTCCGTCATGGCCTCCCAAGTCCCCTGACCTGCCATGGCCGCCCAAGCTCCTAGATCCGCCATGGCCTCCCGAGTCCCCTGATCCGCCATGGCTTCCAGAGTCCCCTGACCCACCATGGCCTCCCGAGTCCCCTGACCCGCCATGGGTCCCGGAGTGGCCGCTGCCCTGGAGGCCGTCTGTTATGTCTTCTGGTCCCTGGAGGCCTCCAGAGCGCCCACCCCCCCCTCGCTGTTGGATGTTGCATCCTGGTCCCTGGAGGCCTCCAGAGCGCCCACCCCCCCCCCGCTGTTGGATGTTGCAAGGCACGGGGCGCGCCTTCCGGGAGGGGGAGTAAGAGTTTGGCCGAAGTTGCAATCTCTTGAAACTCCGAGGTTGTTCTTGGCTCTATGTTGGGGCCTGCCAGGCGTGCCCGCACCGGCTCAGGTGCTCCGTGAGTCGAACCACACAGGCTGCAATATACCTGCGGGTTGGACAACCATATGGCGCTTTTCCACTGCATGGTACGGCACGGTACAGTTCAGTACAGCTCACTTTTGGGGGGTTTTCCACTGGGTACAGTACCTGGTACTTTTTTAGTACCACCTCGGTCAAGGTTACAAGAGAGCTGTACCATTACTAAAACGTGCCGTGTAAACCCTGCTGATCACTGATTGGCCGGAGAATACTGCCTGCATCACTTTAACTTTTTTTTTTTTTGCGTCATTTGAACTTGCGGCACGAGACACAACAGACCCGCTAGATTTAAATCAGCACAGCCAGCGAAGGACCGAACGCAACTGTTTTGAATGAGCGCACCTTTCTTTTAACAACCAAACAATGGCTGTTTCATTGTCTGTTGAGGAAGTTATTACTATTTAAGTCAACGTTTATTACTATTTAAGTCAACAACATACTGACCTGCACATTTATATTTATATTTTTTATCTTTTATTTTATTTTATTCTTTTATTTTTTCTACTTTTCTTTTTCTTAATATTTGTATTCTATATAATTGCACTGTCCTTGTAGCGGACCTGACCTACATTTCACTGCTGGTTATACTCTGTATAATTGTGTATGTGACAAATAAAAATCTTGAATCTTGAATCCTGAAGTACAGACTGTCCTCTCGTGATAGCTGAGGAGCGGATCCAGTGAGAGCGTGATGGGGGCGGATTATGGGTTGTGTGGGCCCCTGGGCAAAACGTTCGCGAGGGCCCCCCCCTTAAAAAAAAAAAAAAAAACGCCAGCATTGTCTGGGATGGCTATTTGTTACGTCATCATGCCACTTGTGGGTCCAAACTAGTGCGGCGTACGCGTACCGTGTTGTAAAAGCAGAATGATGTTGACAAAACTATCTTTTGCCGCTTTTTACCTCGGAAAAAGTGAAAAGAAGGTGGCTTAAGTTGATACAGTAAGTTGGATCTCAAATTATAATCAGTACAGCCTAATGCCATTACCTCACGTTAATGTTAGCACCAGGTTACCCATCTCTGTTTATAGAGACAGGTAGCAACGTAGCACAACCAGATCGTACCATAACAAACATTATTTGTTTGAATTATCCAGAATGTGCTAGTTCGAAATAGAAATGGAAATGTCTATAAAAGTGAACTAAAATGCTAACGGTACCTGTTATAATCTGCAATTGTTGCTTTGCAGCTTTCCCAAAGAAGACAATCACATCCTCGTAGCTAGGGGGCAGTCATATCATGCGCAGGGCCAGGAACAAATAAATTCAAGGACACCAACAGAATGAAATGGTAAAGTAAGCGAAATCACAAATACTACCCACCCGTGTCATATTTAATAAACCAATAACTTAGATAAACAGCAGGTTTACACGTGGGTTGTCAGAATGTTGTGGAGAAGTGCGCTCATGTAGTTGAGAGGTGGCCGGGCGTTAGCTTGCCAGATGCAAGTTGACATGTATAAATCTGACGATGGTATAAGGTGCAACAAATAGACCCAACAAGAAATATGATGCGCTCAAAATAATATATGTGCTGTGAATTTCTTGCCAACTAGAGCCACGGCTGGCAAATGATAAATGAAACCTGTTGTCCTACCTTAAAACTTCGTAGCTACAGTTAATGTTGTCGTTAGCTGTGTGATCCTTTTGTCTTCTTGCCGGCTCATGGAAGTCGTTATCAGTTTAAATTTGCGATTGTAGATCTACTTTTATTACATTACTTTTCGTTCTTTTACTTTATGCCATATAGATTTAGGAGGGCAAGCATACTATAATACAGATTGAAACCAAAAAAAAACACGTTGCGCCACGACAAGAAAAACATATCCATGATTTCAACTTGGGAATGCCCACTAGAAACGTCTACCGCACGCCCATATAATTATTTTCTTTTCTTCATTTAAATTCACTTAATTTTCTGTCAAATCCGTGTGCATTTGCTATTACTGACCAACTGGGCTGAAATTAACGATACCCTTGTTTAAAAGCATGGCTTTTCTTCCCTTAGCAACCGTTGGCATGGGTAAACAAAATCAACTAAGCAATATGATCTAGCTTATTTTGCTGATAAAATCGGCAATGTATTTGGTACAATAACGTGGATTAAAATAGCATTAAAACAATGTATTGTATGCAGAACTTCTTCCTAGAGTAGAATAACACCCTAGAATCTTTGATCCGAATATTAGCAACATTCCATAACCTGTGCGAAGCAGCCATAGACTGTGTATTGGCAGCAGCCGGTGGGCTGGGCTCTACACTGGCAGCCAGCATGTGTCACGTTCTTAAGGGGGAGGGAGGGAGATTTTGATACATTTGGAAACTAATTCACCATGAACCAGTTGTGAAACTTTGGGGACTTTTTATGCAGCTAAAGGGAGAAATAACATTTAATTTTACTGTTCCTACTCCAAGTCACCATTTTGTATAATATGGATAACGTTTAGGTCTAATTATAGATATTTTGTGAAAAAGTAAAAAAAAATGAAAATGTTAAACCACCTGTCAAATACTAACCCTAACCCATCTGTCAATAGCCTACCTTACATAACTTTCTTTCTACTCTTCCTTCTTGCAAAGTCATCCACTAATTCATCAAAGTTAAGCTGTCTAACCAACTCTGATTCGATGGCCAGAAGTGACAGTGAATTCAGGCGGTTTTGGCACATCCTAATCCTGAGTTCATTTTTAATGCGAGTGAGTTTGGAAAATGAGCGCTCCCCTTCACAGTTTGTAATAGGCAGGGTCAAAAAAAGTCGAAGTGCTATGTACACATTTGGAAAGGTTGATTGCAAATCTAAATCCATCATTGTTCTGAGCATTTTACTTGGGCATGTCTCTTTTTCTGACATGAATGACTTGTACTGCATCAGTTCATCTGCCAGGCTCATGTTCAGATCTGAAGGATATGTTGCAACGAGTGAGTTAGCCTTTAAAGTGAGCTCACTGTTGGACATATTGTAAAGAGCACCAAATAGCTCAGTTACGTGTGTGTATGCACTCAAACGATGGTTAAGACAAGACACAAGTTTGTCGATAACAACGTTGAATGTTTCAGTCCGAAAGTGGTCCCTACCATTAAGTGTAACACCTGGCTCTGCGCTTTCATCAAACATTCGTGGGCGCTTCTTTGTGCACTGGAGGTCATGCCTATAGTCCTGGGAGACAGTAGTAGTGATATTTAAAGCGGCTGCTTCAAATACCTCAAAATTGTCTCTTTGTGCTGCCACAAAGTCTCGTAAAGATGACAGTAGACATTTAGCTGTACATATGTTAATGTCTGGCTTCTGCAACTGCAGGCTGGTGGCTTGGAACCTCTGTAATATTGTATTCCAGAAGTGTGCCATGAAAGCCATCTCCAGTGTATCCAATTTCCCACAAAGTGCAGAGGCTTCACTGCGAGTTTCTCGCTTCTCCTCCTTATCTTTGGAAATAATATTCAATGCCTCTCTCAGTTGTGCATAATACCTCCACAGAGCCTGAGTTGAGTCAGCCCGTGCACTCCACCGAGTACCTGACAGCGATTTCAGTGTGAGTTTGACACCAGTGTTATGGAAGACCTTCCCCCACCTGTGCGTAGATGATGCACAAAAAGTGTACATTGTCTGTAGCAGGTCAAAGAAATGTCCAGCCTCTGAGCTGCTGTCTACAGCATTGACACCAACTAAATTCAATGAATGTGCTGCACAAGGGACATAACAAATCAGTGGGTTTCGTCGTTTAAGATGAGCTTGGACTCCATTGTACTTTCCCGACATGTTACTTGCATTATGAGCCATGTTGGGGCACGGTAGTGATCACACTACATGTGTACCGTGTCCAGCTGAACCATGCCAGAATCCACCTGTGTACCATATCCCCGTACAGAACGGAGTGATCAGGGGTGTAGTGGTAAAATAAGAGGTGGGTGAACTACGAATTCTGTGATCACATTTTGTGCATAAACTATACTATGATGTGCATTTAGATCAATTGAGAAGTGGGTAAACTCTAATTCTGAAATTTCAGAGGTGGGTAAACCGTGTTTACTTGCGTTTAGCCTCCACTACAGCCCTGGGAGTGATTACACTGGTCAAACTCTTACACTGCTACACTGGTCTGGGGGCCACTCAGCGGGCAGGTTAACCGCCTCCATCCCACCATGCTACCGCTCCCCCCTCCCCTCCCCCCAGAAGCCAGGGGCCCCATGGTAGGGGCCCTTGTAATCAGATGGCCCTCTAAAGGTACACTACACCCTCCTCCCTAGGACCCCCTGGTAGCCAGAAGCCAGGACTATAATAGGAGGGCCTAAGAGGGCCTTCTAAAAGTAGGCTCCCATGCACCCATTTCCCTTTAAAGTTCCTATAGCAGGGCCGGGGGCCCCCTGAAAGCACCGACCCCCCCACCAGCACCACCACCACAACCACCACAATTCGAGGGCCCTTGGCAGCCAAACGCCCTCCCTATAGGGTCAGGGGCCCTTGTAGGCAGAGGATCAAAGAATGTAGGCCCTCTAAAATAGACAAACGAAAATACATTGTTGATAAGCGTTGCAAATTGTTTTGGGCTAGGGGCCCCACGGGCCCCCTGCACCCCTAGGGCCCCTGGGCAGCGGCCCCGCTGGCCCAGTTCGTAATCCGTCCCGACGCGGAATTAAAAAGTTTTTCAGGAGTCACGGCAGTAGAGGCGGCGCAACTATAACGGCAAGTGAATAATCTAAACTGCAGTGGAAATGCAAACCGAACTGAACTGAGCCGTTCCGTGCCGTTCTGAACTGTGCCGAGTCGTACCACACAGTGGAAAAGCGCCAGTAGTGGCCGAGGGGAAGGCCACTATAGTTCCCTGGCCCAGCATGCCAGAAGAAATATGGCCACCGGAGTCCCCTGATCCGCCATGACCTCCAGAGTCTCCAGTCCTGCCATGGCTCCTGGAATCTCCTGATATGCCATGGCTCCTGGAATCCCTAGACCCGCCCTGGAGGCTTCCCCAGTGTCCCTGCCCTTCACCAGCCTCCAGGGCGCCCACCGGGAGGGGGAGGTAATGTTACGAGTCTGTCTGTCCCTCTCCCTCTCTAATCACAACGCACGCCCTCACCTGAAATCACCTGATTAGTAATTCAAGCCACCTGCACCTCATCAGCACCTAATCACCCCAGCACTACTTAAACGCACCCCATTGCAGTCAGTTGTCGGATCTCCTTTACACAATGTGGACTCTCATAGCTCTTCGCTGTGACTTACCAAAGACTTACCTGTTAGACTACTTACCTCTTGCTCCTCTCCATCGTTGGTTCCCCGTATCTCCATCGTCTGTCTTCCTCCATCCGTCATCGTCCTTCGTCTCCTCCATCATCCTGGGGTGTGTGCTCCTTCCACGAGTTCCTGGCAAGATATTACATCTCTCAGTATATCCTTTCTGCATCTGATTCAAGTATCAAGTCACCTTCATCTGCCTTATTACCTCTGTTTTATCAATAAACATTCTGCATTGTGCACTAATCCTCTGTGTCCAGTCTACTATCATAACACTTTGGCACTCCAGTCTATTATATTGGACTAGTCTCAGCCTCAGATGTGATGCCCACGGACCGCTGGCTGAACATCTGATGCATACGGCACACTTCAGGGGGCAGTTGCATAAACTTAGACACCATGTTACAGTTTTTTTTTTCAACTGCTTACACACAAAATCTTTACTTGTCACACAATTTCTGAAACCTGACACTCAAACACCAGAACCACACACCAAATCTGTAAAACCATACACTAATTCTCGGCCTTTGACTCAGGTTTCAATTTCATAAAACACTTTTTGCAAAACACAACACACAGTTCTCTATGTAACACAAAAATCTAACAGGAAGTAACGATTTTCTTTTTCAAACACAACCATTTAAAATGCCACACTAATTCATCAGTGCTTCATACTAACTCCTCACATGTGAAAACACTCATTGGTTTACTTAACACCAACCAATCATGGCTTTAGAATAGTCCTATAAATAGGCCACAGGTCAAGTTATACAGTTTTTCTCAGTCGCTAAGGTGCATTTCTCAGATCAAAATTGAAATTCTCAAAACTACTTGTTCATCCTCCACATCATCTAGTCACTTGTGCACATAAAAGCAGTTTCTCATTCTTTTGAACAAGTTGCGATTCATGCAAATGATTGTTCAATTGTCTGTGGTTACCTACATTATCAGTTGCTAATGTCATGTTGCTCAAAATGTATTATATATTGTATATATATACAATATATAGTTCTCTGTGCAATAGTCAGGCCACTAGTACAAGTGTAACTGTGAATCCTATCTAGTCTCTTTCAATCAATATCCCACATACAGTAGAGTGTAAATTTGTACTTTTGAAATGGATATATGGCATACATAAGAAGTGCCGTCTTCTGTATTCCAATATTGTCATCCAAACTGTTGCCATTCTTTACATCAGGTAATACAGAGAGCACTGTTATATTGACAACATGACTAAGCATTTTGACTATCTTGTTTGTGAACAATTACACAAGCACTTTTCATTCTGATGGCACTGATTAGTTCATTTACATAAATACTTACTTTTGAGAGATGAATAGATTTTGAGTAATTTACAGGCTTTTGCAGGAAATCCATTGTGGTGCTGTTTGTACAAATTGTTTTGAGAAATGCACATACTTCTTTGCCAGTATTACAGTAAGGATGATTCAAGAAATGGGTAGACTGAGTACATTTGAGACATGTGTACAGTTGAAACACCCTAAATAACTTGCGTACACAAGAACCCCAAGCCATGATTTTTGCTCCACAGATGTGTTTTAGTGTTCTCTTTGATTGTGGGAAATTTGAAATGTGTGGGTCTTCCCACTCGGAAGATATCGGCAAAAGTTTTTTTTCAAAAAAAGGTGAGATTTTCATTTCACCATGTCCCCTCCACAATGAATAGCTTATTATTAATTTATGATTGTTAAACTTAACATATATCATTGCAAATGTTACTCTGTTTTCTAAAAATAGACATTTTATCACATTGTGCCATGTAAGGTCTTTTCATAATCTAGAGAAACGTGCGAGCATGTCAGTGGGGTACGGTTGAGACACAGTGTATCAACGGTACCCGAATTGGTGTCCTATTGCTTCACATGCTGTTTAGTTGTACAGTGTTATGATAATAGAACAAAAGTCACATTTACATATATGCTACGCAAATTCTGTTAAAAAAATGATATTTGTGATATTTCAACGGTCTATTATTAATGGACATAATTTCTAACATGAATGTTAAAAGGATTACATAGCATTTTAAGCAATATTCAAGGTGGTAAAGTGGGTACAGTTGAGACACCCTTTATAGGTTGCTATGTACTGTATACAGTAACAGTTCAATCATAGAAAATAAAATGCATGTGTGTGTTTGTGTACTGGTATTACCAATGGGGACCAAATGTCCCCACAAGTATAGTAATCAGTATATTCTAACCTTATGGGAATATTTTTTAGGTCCCATGATAAAAACAAGCTTATAAATCATACAGAATGATTGAAAATGTAAAAATGCAGAAAGATTTGAGTGATGCGTAGGTTTAGGGGTAGGATTATAGAATATACAGGTATGTATATTGTTATTTTTACTGTTATGGTTACATTTGTACTGTTTGCCATATATTTTCTAGTGTTAAATATTTGTTCCTATTTTGTTTAACTGAATCTGAATTAAATAAAGCAAATAAATAAATTTATTTTTTAACTGTAATTATTTAAAACTGTAATTTTGTAATTTATTACATTTGCCATAAATGGTTAGCCAGCTTTAGGGCATTAAGAATGGGTGTCTCAACTGTACCATGCTACTGTTTCAACTGTACACCATATGGGTACAGTTGAGACAAAAATGCACCTCATGTTTATGAGCTAATTGTGGAAAATATAAACTACTGATGGCTATTATCAATTTATGATATTATAGTAAATAAATATCATGTGAAAAATCACTTAATTTCAGCATTTAGTTTTTGTGTAGTGATGAAAAAAGCAGAAAGTATCTCTAGGTTTTGAACAATGGATGCAAACAACATATTTCCTCTTTCTTACTGTGTAATATTCACAACCACAAATGCTTAAAGTAAAAAATAATTTGTTTTTAATCTTGCGTTCATATTTAGGCTACCATGAATTTTTCATAAAATTGCTTATCTCTCTGCTAATTGCTTTCAATCTTGTACAGAAATGTACATAGGAGCTCATGAAAGAAGAGCTTTAGGTTTTGAATAACTATGTGCATATGATAGGCTATATCCGAAAATATAATATAAAGGTGTTTGCAACATAAGGCAAATGTTTACTTTCGAGATATGTTTGTGATATTTTGAATGCAGTGCTTCATTTTACAAGAGGTGTGAGGCATTTTGCATTTTGTGTGTGCAATTCTTGGATTTTTTTTATTTTTATTTCTCTTTCAAAATCAAATATACAGAAATACTTAACGTCAAATAGAACACACACATACACACACACACACAAAAGTGGGGGATATATGTAACAAATATACATCATGTAAAGCATTAAATTTTACAAATAACATTTTTTAATATGAGAGATGTTTTTATACATTTCTTGTTTCTAGTAATTGAAATCAATGAGTCATAAAATATATTAAGTTCTTTACAAAAAAAAAAAAAACTTAAAAGAGGGAATAATAGACGCAATGCGTAATAAAATAGACGTAATAAAACGTTTTGCTTTATGTATACATGAAACTTCCCAAGAAAAATTATCACATTTAAAGTGTTATCATCTGATCCAGTATTACAGTAAAAAAAGGATAATTAGATTCATCTATTTTAATTATTTTATAAAATATATCACGTATAACCAACATAGATACCTGCTTTCAAAAGGCAATTCTTGGATTTGTGTGTAAAGTTAAAATAAAAAAGATTTCCGGGAGACGTTTTCAAAGAAGAAAGCCGTCGTGTTTACAACTGTGACGACGAGCGCTTATCAGGATCAACTAACGCTGGATTGTCAAAAGCTATGTGAAAAAATTTAAAGTTCGCAGCATAGAATCTTTCAAATACACCGGTCCGTTATTTTGACGACACTTCCTCGCCCCTAAACATGACACATCACAAAACGAAACGTGATTGGTTGCTTTACCTGTCAGTCGTATGGCCTCTTGGGCGGGCCTTGGCCATTCAAAGCGGCCAAAGTTCCTAGACCTTCTGCCATCGGTCTGAAGGTCTGGCTACGCGAGACTTATATTGAACAGGCACAACTTCACAACAGGCATACAAGATATTTAATGTATATTTAAAAAAAAAAAAAAAAACTTGAATAAAGTGAGAAGAAGCCAGTTTTCCTAGGTCGGACAACACTTCTGACCACTATTATAAAATCACATCACAGCCTTCTGAGGCAGCTGACATCATTTATGCATTCTGAGGTTATTTATGCATTCAGGCCTACATTCAACATTTTAAGTTGAATGCTGATTAATCTTGTGATTTTTGTACTTAGTAATGACAAATCGTTCAGTTAATGTGTTATTTATTTATTTGAAAATAGAATAGTAGCAGTGACGGAGCCAGAGGGGTGTCCAGGGTGGCACCCAAAAATTTATATGCTACGATTTAATTTTCTTTGTTTAATTGTACTGAAATAAGCGTTTATTTTAGCCTCGAACTCAAGGATGTGATGCGTTTGGTGTTCGGCATCGCGCTTCGTCTCGTCCATTTCCAGCCTCTCACGCGCACGCTCTAGCGCCAAAAAGTGAAAAACATCGCAGAGAGGACATAGACAACGAGCTAACGGACACGACAGAACAGGTCACTTCTAATAACATGAAACAAAGTCTCGGCGTTCAAATTCTGTTAGTTTTATTGAGAATTTCAAGCAATAAAAACAGTTTTGGGGCTGTTCAGTGGCTGGTGTGGCGGATCATGCGCGCTCCCGCTTTTTAAGTTCAAGTAAAGCATGAGTGCATTCTTATCAGCATGAAGTCAACATTTAATGAACATCCGATCCATGCTGAAAGATACACTACAACTTACTGAATGTATAGTGTCTCATGTAATCACTCAATGAGTGTTTCAACCGCGGAAAGACAGCAGCTAGAAAACATTGTCACATAAAAGAAAATCCACACAGTGTCCATAAACTTGAGAAAAATAGAGAGAATTTTGTAAAAATTACATTTAAATATTTACTCAATTGCTCTTTTTTTTACTATAATTAATAAAAATGAATAGAAATAACGTTATTATAAAAATAGTCTAATATGAACTTGTATACAAACCAATTGTTACTTTAACCTTAACAATAGTTTAGTTTAGAAAAAAATAAAGTGTACATTTAACAGTCAAAAGTTTTTGAACAATAAGATTTTTAATGTTTTTAAAGAGTTCTCTTCTGCTCACCAAGCCTACATTTATTTGATCCAAAATGCAGCAAAAGCAGTAATATTGTGAAATATGTTTACTGTTTAAAATAACTGCTTTATTTGAATATATTTTAAAATGTAATTTGTTCCTGTGAATCAAAGCTGTATTTCCAGCATCATTACTCCAGTCTTCAGTGTCACATGATCCTTCAGAAATCATTCTAATATACTGATTTGCTGCTCAAGAAACATTTTTTAATCATTATTATTATAAATATTTAAAACAGTTGAGTTGAGTCAATAAAGTTAATTATTTTATTTAATACAAAGATCAAAAGATTAGCATTTATCTGAAATAAGTTTTTTTTAGCTTGGAGTCAGTATAATTATTATATTTTTTTTATTTTTTGGGGGGGGGTATTATAGAAATTAATACTTTTATTTAGCAATGATGATAGAGACATTTATAATGTTACAAAAGATTTATATTTCAGATAAATGCTGTTCTTCTGAGCTTTCTATTCATCAAAGAAACCTGAAAAATTCTACTCGACTGTTTTCAATAATAATAATAATAATACATGTTTTTTGAGCTAAAAATTCAGCTTTGAAATCACAGGAATAAATTACATTTTAAAATATATTAAAATAGAAAGCAGTTATTTAAATAGTAAAAAATATTTCACAATATTACTGCTTTTGCTGTATTTTGGATCAAATAAATGCAGGCTTGGTGAGCAGAAGAGAATTAAAAAACATAAATCTTACTGTTGTAAAATTATTCATGAATAATTCTCACTCCAGGCTGCTCCAGCCACTGGTTAATGAGGTGATAGAATTAAGAGAAATAAGTTTCAATAGACTAACATTTGAAGTTACGGTAGGAATGTATAGCTAATGTGTGGTAATGTGAAGTAATTAGCAATTGTAGGATTTATTCATGCTATTTTTATGCCAGGTTGGAGTTATAAACTGGACCACCCCCTGGCCACCCCACGTATAAAACTCTAGCTCCGCCACTGAATAGTAGTTAGAATAATACTTGTTACAACTGGGATGAAATGATATCTCCATATGTTTTGCTTTAACAGAGCAATAAAAGAAAGGCATGTCTTACACATGAAAACGGGAAGTCCATATGAAATTAAATGGCGTTATACCCCCCCCCCCCCCCCCCCCCCCCTTCAAATATTTTATAGAATAATAATAATAACAATAACAACAACAATTTAATAATAAAGCAGCTGAGGCAAACCCGTATTTACCTTATACTTTGAAACAAGTCAAACAATGCTATTTGTATTTATTTATTGGAAAGCGAAAGTGTTGTTCTGAATCGGCAATTTGGTGTTAGTCAGCTCAGCTGATAAAATGATGGAAGGAAACCGGGACGAAGCTGAAAAGTGTTTGAAAATCGCTAACAAGGCCCTCGAGGATGGCAATAAAGACAGGGCTTTGAAATTCCTCAACAAAGCAGAAAAACTCTATCCAACCGAGGACGCAAAAGGTATTATACGTTTCTCTTTTACAAATGGTACACGGGCTAGTCCAGCACAAAAGCTAGCTGCAGAATTGTTTATCTGTTTTAAAGGTTATTTTAAAAAGCAGGAAAAACACCTAAACGCTATTATTACACAACACAGAGAGCATAAACACATACACATTATAAATAGACTAGCAATTAACGAACTTATATACTTCATTAAACCGACATAGGCTAGCAGAGGAATACATATATTTTGCTCCTATTGTGTTTAATGATCATCAAGAAAAAAAAGCAGGTATATTGTGTTGATCTAGTGTGCCTTTTCCAAAAACATCTTTAGCCGGTGCGGTAAAATTAGATGCTGTATATTTGTTAGACATTTGCCGAGCAAATTAAGGGACAGTCTCAAAAGTGCATAAAAATAATAAAAAAGATATGCATTTCAAGATTCGAAAACATGTAAAGCATCATACAAATAAAATTTAAAAATGTGAAAAAACATTAATACATAATTTTAAACTATGAATGGGAGGGATATTCACTATGAATTGTTACAGTAACTTTGTACTCCAACCATTTCTTTTAATTTATAGAAACAGGTATTTTTATGGTACCTGTAATATATTCAGTAACACATCATACACGACTTGGATTTTGGAAATGTAATTTAGTCTATTTTTAGTGTATTTTTAAAATATACAAATCTATATAACTTCCTATGAGCCGATGATGTCACACCAGTTGTGATGTATTCAAACACACCTGCTGTCAAACATCATACATGACTTTGATTAATGCATTTTGTCTATTTTGAATAGACATTTTTCAAATATACAAATCTATATAACTTCCTGGTCATGTGACCTGATGATGTCACGCCACTTGTGATATGTTCACACAAACCTGCTACACATCATACACAACTTTTGGAAATTTAATTCTGTGTATTTTTAATGAATTTCAAAAATTTTCAAATACGTATAACTTCCTGCTCATGTGACCCAGTTCAAGATTCAAGATTCAAGAGTTTTATTTGTCACATACACAATTATACAGAGTATAACCAGCAGTGAAATGTAGGGTGACCTACACCCTACATTTCACTGCTTTATTGCCATCCTCGAGACCCAGTGATGTCACACTGCCTGTAATATATTTACTAGCACTCGTAACATTGTTTTGACATTAACAACACTTTTAAACTTAATTGGTTAAGAAATTGTCTAAAAAATGATAATTCTATGTGGTTCTTTATCCCACAACGTATCTTTCAGAAACATGGAGGGTTATTTTTTCTTCTGAGATGTAATTTTCTTCCAGGAAAGTTACCTATTAAATTATCTAAATTTCACCAGCAAATATTATTGGCTTGGATTTGTTTCCATCACAATTTTCTCCACATAAAATGCTTTTATGGAACAATTGTCTCATTACGTCTAGGAATAAATCTTTATTTTTGCACAGGTTGTTTGAAAAAATTTTTTTTTAAATAAATATATATATATATATACTTTTTTTTGTTATGGATTTGTTCTATGATAGTGGAAACATTCTTTCTTATGAATTCTTTATGCGTTTTTACAACTTAAAATTCTTATGGACTGCACAAAATTCCCAATTCGGACAAATTTTGTATTTTTAACAAAGTTAAAGAGGTGCATTTCAAAATATTTATCACAGTTTACTCATGTAAAGTAGCTCTTTCTAAATTCATGGACATTGACAATACTTGCATTTTCTGTAATGCATACGAGGAAGACTTGTCTCATTTGTTTTATAATTGTGATTTGTTTCTTAGTTTTTGGCCTGATGTTAGTGCCTTTTTATTTGTGTAAAGAAATGTTAATTAGCCTACATGCTATCTTTAAAAATATTTGTACTTATTCACTCAAAAGTAAAATGGTTTTGTTGTTAACTTTTACATTTTGCAAGGTAAATATTATATTCATAAACAGAAATTTGCAAAATGCATCTATTATTTAAAAAGTTCACAAAAATCTAACCTTTCATTGGAGAATAAGAATTTATAATGGGGGGGGGGGGTATTATGAAATAAATGTTTTTCTCTAATACACATTGGACACAATTAACAGTACCCTTTTATTCAATACTTTTTGAAACCTCCATTTGCCAAAATAGTACAGGAGTTTTCTCCTATAATGCCTGATGAGGTTAGAGAACACCTGACAAGAGATCAGAGACCATTCCTTCATCCAGAATCACTCCAGATCCTTCAGATTCTCAGCTCCATGACGTTGCTTCTCCTCTTCAGTTCACCCCACTCATTTTCTATAGGGTGCAGGTCAGGGAACAGAAATAGCCATAGGCCATAGCAGAACCATTTTTGTGTTGTTTTTAAGGTTTGTTTTTGGATTATTGTCTGGTTGGAAGATCCAAACATGGCCCATTATAAGAGTCAGTCACTTTTTGATTTTTTATCTGTTGGTATTTGATAGAATCCATGATGCCATGTGTCTAAACAAGGTGTCCAGGGCCTTCAGCAGCATAGGCCCACAACTTCAAAAATACAGCACTATATTTCATTGTACACATGAAGTACTTTTTATCCCTGTGTTCACCAAACCCATCTTGAGTGTTTGCTGCTAAAAAACAATTTTTTAGTTACATCTGACCATAGAAGCCAGTCCCATTTGAAGTTCCAGTCATGTCTGACAACTGAATATGCTGGAGATTATTTTTTTTGGTGAAAGCATTTTTTTTTTCTTTCTTGAAGACCTTCCAAAAAACATGTGGTGATGTAGGTGCTGTTTGATAATTTTTTTTAAAGGTTTTCTGACGCCAAAACTCAACCTTTTTCTGCAATTCTCCAGCTGTGATCCTTGAAGAGTCTTTGGCCACTCAAACTCTCCTTCTCACCGTGCATTAGGACGATATAGACACACGTGCTCTTCCAGGCAGATTCATAACATTTTCTGTTGATTGGAACTTCTTAATTATTACCCTGATGGTGGAAATGGGAATGTTCACTGCTCTAGCTCTTTTCTTAAAGCCACTTTCTAATTTGTTAAGCTCAATTATCATTTGCTGCACATTAGAAATATATTCTTTGGTTTTTCTCATTGTGATGGGTGATTAATTTCCATATCACCCTGTAGCCCAAGACTGGTTGTCCACTGAAGCTAAGCAGGGTTGAGCCTGGTCAGTACCTGGATGGGAGACCTCCTGGGAAAACTAGGTTGCTGTTGGAAGAGTTGTTAGTGAGGCCAGCAGGGGGTACTCACCCTGTGGTCTGTGTGGGTCCTAACGCCCCAGTATAGTGACGGGGACACTATACTGTCAAAAAGCACCGTCTTTCGGATGAGACGTTAAACCGAGGTCCTGACTCTCTGTGGTCATTAAAAATCCCAGGATGTCTTTCGAAAAGATTAGAGGTGTGACTTCGGCATCCTGACCAAATTTCCCCATTGGTCTCTGACCATCATGGCCTCCTAATCATCCCCTTACACTGATTGGCTTCATCACTCTGTCGCCTCTCCACCAGTAAGCTGGTGTGGTGGGAATATATTTTGAATATATTGTACTCATAAGAATTTCTAGGGGTACCAATAATTGTGTACATGTATTTGAGAAAAATCATTTATTTCTTAATGATATTTCCCCCCATTTTAAATTCTTATTCTCCAATGAAAGCTTAGATTTTTGTGATTTAAAAAAATCACAAAATTTAGTTTTTTAGAGACAGAGAGAGAAAAGTCACGTATAAGTCGCATTTCATTATTTCATTCAGAAATAGGCCTAATGCCGACGCGAAATGTTTACAAACATTATAATAAACACTGTAAACATAGCTAGGCTATTTTAGTTCCCCTCACTCCACAACAAATTCTTTCAATTAACAGTATTTAGAAAAGAACAAGAATTAAAAATATAAGAAGCTAGCTATAAACGACAAGCCAAAACGAATGAATTTAGGCTAAAATGAAACTGAAACCAACGCTAGGTCTCTCATTCGACGCAAAATCAAATGTTTCCGTATTCGCGATGTATTTGAATGCCAAAATATTATTTATTATGCACAGGACAGGTGCATCTCAATAAATTAGAGTGTTGTGAAAAAGTTAATTTTTTTTCTTTTAAGTTATTTCAAAAAGTGAAACTTTCATATATTTTAGATTCATTGCCTGACCTGAACCCCATAGAGAATCACCAGACCCAACAATGCAGATGACCTGAAGGCCGCTATCAAAGCAACCTGGGCTTCCATTACAGTGCCACAAACTGATCAACTCCATGCCACGCTGCATTGAGGCAGTAATTAAAGCAAAAGGAGCCCCTACCAAGTATTGAGTACATATACAGTAAATTAACATACTTTCCAGAAGGCCAACAATTCACTAAAAATGTTTTTTTTTATTGGTCTTATGAAGTATTCTAATTTGTTGAGAGAGTGAATTCGTGGGTTTTTGTTAAATGTGAGCCTAAATCATCACAATTAAAAGAACCAAAGACTTAAACTACTTCAGTCTGTGTGCACTGAATTTATTTCATACACGAGTTTCACAAGTTGAGTTGAATTACTGAAATAAATGAACTTTTCCACGACATTCTAATTTATTGAGAAACACCTGTATTTCACAGAATTACTGAATTTCACAGAAAAGATTTGTTTATTTTTTTATAAATAAAGAACTGTATTTCTTTAGTCAATTATTAAAGTATTACATGTTACACGGGCTGATTTATTCATTTTTAAGTATTTGGGATTTTAAGAACAAGTGGAAAATGTGCTGAATGTTTCATTTCATCCAAGTGAAATTAGCAAACAGTTAAAGACTTAATTTACATTCGTTTCAAACGCGGAGCCAGGCGCGATCGAGTGGACACAGTGACGCGTGCTTCAGGCCTCGTCCATATTGCCAGATGCGCTCGTGAGAGACTTGCGGAGCAGAACCGTATGCGAGACCGCGAGTATAAAAGAGCATTCTGAGACAGGCTATGTGTAAACGGCTCGTCCGTGAGACGCGGGAGACGCGCAGCGTGGGGCAGAGCGGAGCAAGTATGAGAAGCATTCAGAGACACGGGCTGTGTGTGCGGTCTTCTGAATTAGCGAACATGCAGTATATAGATATATATGTTTTCTTTAGTTTTAATTTGAATTGTTTAAAATACTTTCAAATTGACCCTTTTTAAATGGTGGGTGTTTACTAAGTTGGCTAGAGCAGTGCTGATCGGGGAGAAGGTGCGCTCACTCTGTTGGTTAGTAAGACTGTCACTCAAGGCTGGCAATCGTGCATATGCTTTGGAACAGAGTAATATCGCGTCCACATTGCAGGCTTTGCAAAATAGCAAATCGCAACGTCTCAAATCGTGATTTCAATTCGATTTCGATTAATTGCACAGCCCTACCAGGTAGTTCTCTCTTCAAAAAGTTAGCAGGCAGAGGGGGACATCACAGTGGAATGGCAATCTGCTTGCCGCAGGAGGCAGCATCACGTTGCTTGCAGACGCGCCTGTATATTAATCGGCCTAATTTGCAGCACAAAAAAATGCCAAAAATCGGCCGATCAATCGGCCGGCCGATCAATCGGTCGACCTCTAATATTTACCAAGGGTACCAACAATTCTGACCACTTGTGTATCTTTTACAAAGGAGATTTAAAGGCTCAGTTATCTTCCAAAGAGAAAAATAAACAAACACAGCACAGAGGGATACAGAATGCAAAAAATGAAACTGTACAACTCTACACTTGATTTTTTTTTCTATGACAATGCAGAGGTTTATTTTTCTTTTTTTTTATCAAGTGTACAGTCATACAGTTTAAGTTGCATCTTGAAAAAAATATTTCTGTGTTCTGTATTCCTCTGTGTTGTGTTTGGAAGATAACTGAGCCTTTAAATCTCCATAGTAAATGCTTTCCAAGGTATAAATAGTCCTCACTTTAGATGATCTCACAAAAATAGATGAATGGCAACTACTAAATGTTTTATAACTACCTGACTTAATCATGAATCACAGCAGGTTTTACTATTATCGTGTGTCTAAATAATAAGATTTATAAATGTACATTTAAATAGTTTATTTATCATTTACTTACACTTTCTAAATGATCTTATGAACCACTGACAACTCCTAAATAACTGGTTTGTAAATAACATAATACTTAATTTAGAAATGATAAACTGGTCGTTAATAAAGTACTAAAATACAATTATTAAACATTATAGATATGCTCAAGAACAAGGCATTTATATCTGTATTTATAAAGTGCTTACTAATGCCTATTAATGTTGGGAAAATGCTTTATAAAGGATGAATTGACAATATACTAATGCTTAACTAATGATTCATAGCGTGCAGTTATTATTAAGTGTTACCAAAATGATGATAATAATGTTATGGACTAAATCTAACTAAATAGATCTTTTTTTTTTTTTTTTTCTCAGCATCATTGCAGGTCAGATAGGATGCATTCATGCTAATGCACAGATCTGTTTTAACATATCAGATGTTTTGTCCTGTCCTTGAGACATAACTGACTTTTTACAATTATTTTGCATCAAAAAAGCATTTGGACATACAAGTGCATTTAACTACTTACACTGAGTTACGCACAGCTGCATGCCTCGATTATTCTTTATTTCTACGGGAGGAAAACACTTAACGAGAAACTTTGCGCATTGCGTTCATATTCTGCTGTTCTGTAGCCACGGATTTGCGGGTCTTTTCTTTTTCTCCTACAGATAACTTGCAGGACCCTGTTCGTTATTGTACTAAATTAGTTTTAATTGTTTAAGCACCACAGCATCTCGTCTCCATTGGCAACGCAAGTGACGTCGCAGGTAGCGGAGAGTGCAAGTGACATTGTAATTTAGTTTCTTTTTTCTTGTTTTCACCACCTGGCTACTGTTGTAAAATGTTGAGAGATTCAAACAAAAAATAATCAATAAATGGAACAAAATAAAAAAGACTGCAAGTGACGTCACCTGTGGAAGCGCAAGTGTCTGAGAGTGCAAGTGGAAGTCTGCAGTTCATGGCCCCTTTAAAGAGAGTATTTGCAATGCATCAGAGATTGTTCCTTCAGGGAGTCCTCACATGTCTGTGAAAATTGTTCAGTTTCGGTCTCAGTTGAATCTTTTTATTTTCATACAAATATTTACACATGTTAAGAAATTTGCTAAAAGCAGTTGAAAATGAGAGGATGTTTCTTTAGTTTATAATTCTAGGCATATGTAAAGATCGATTTAAGACTGACCATTGCCAAGAACATTCTGATCTAGGGTTGTAACGGTATGAGATTTTCACGGAATGATAATAGTCTCAGAAAATATCACGGTTTCACGATATATATTAAACAATAATTCTTATCAGTAACAATGACTCTTAAAAGAATAAGAATAAGTTATTTGAGTGAACAAATCCTTTATTGCAACAAACTTGAAATCATTTTAATGAAAGTAAGCCTCCCTTCTGAGAAAAAAAAACTAAAACAAAAAAACAATTACAAAATAAAGCCATAAGCCTTATGTACATCTATATCACACTTTAACATTTTAATAAAATTTTTTAAATGTTATGAAATGAAAATTTAACAACAATGCTGCACAACAGAGGTATTCTAAAGCCCGGCTCACACTGTGCGATTTTGGCCACGATTTGGTCGTCTGAGACTAATTAAGGGGCAGGATGTTTAAACAAAATTACCTCAAGTTCGCTCTGTAGAACTGGAAGTCCATAAAGTCCTCTTTTGCCCAGCCATGATTTGCTCCACACACGTCGTCTTTTTAGTTTTTTTTTTTTTTTTTACATCAAGGCATGTAATTAATAAAACTAACGCTACACGTTGCTGTTGTTTGCTAGCTACCATTATAGCGAGAGAACGCGGGTCACGTATTGATGACGTAAAACTCCGGACAAGTCTTCTTCTTGCTTCCATCTGGTAAGCGCTTCCGTAGCCTGATGGCAAAAACTGAAAGACTTAGGAGGAGCTTCTTCCCCCAGGCCATCAGGCTCCTAAACTCTAACTCTGTGTCATAACATCACATGACTCCATGTATATACCACTATATCAATAGCTATTCATAATTTTTCTCTACCTCATATTGCTGCTATTTAAATACCCTGGACAACTTTTTGCACATTCTTTTAGCACATTCCTCTTATTACTATTTAAGTCAACAACATACTGACCTGTACTGACCTGCACATTTATATTTTTTTTATCTTTTATTTCATTTTATTCCTCTTATTTTTTCTACTTTTCTTTTTCTTAATATTTGTATTCTATATAATTGCACTGTCCTTGGAGCGGACCTGACCTACATTTCACTGCTGGTTATACCCTGTATAATTGTGTATGTGACAAATAAAAATCTTGAATCTTGAGTACGTCTGTTTTTGTTGCGTCTTGACTGTCGTACAGTCTGACATTAAGACAACTGAGATCCTACAGTCTGACATGGGGATCATGTTCGTACAGTGTGACAAGCAAAAATCGCAAAAGACTATTAAAAATCGCACAGTGTGAGCCCGGCTTAAGTTAAAACATGGACAAACATGATAATTTATTTCTGTCAGGACTTCAAGTTAAATTGAACTTTTATTATGACGGGTAGCAGTGTAGCAGTGTGCAAATGTGCATTGTAGCAGACCTTTGAGTTTAGTGTATTTGACAATGTTTTTTCTCAAATAAAACTGGTTTTCTCTCAGAGCAGCTCCGCTGATGTTCATGTTTATGTAGACGCTGAAAACACCATAAGTGTCATGCATGCATACTTCAGTATGTAGTACATAAAACGGCGCCACTCATATCTACTTTTCATTTATCCATCCATCAGATTGCACGTTTTAAGTGACAACCTCGTTAACATTTATACTGTAAATCCCATGTTCACGACTGCACCGGCATTCCCTCAGCATCATGGTAATTATACAGCCTTCTAACTTGTTATAAATGCGCCATACCTTTATCTGCACGGAGGGAAGATGTCTGCGAATATGAGCGAACATGTTGGAAGTATTGCCTGCTTTAGCAGCCACTTTGAGTCCACATTTTTAGCAAATTGGATTCGTCCAAAGTATTCCCATAGCTACTGCAAATTTAAACTTTTTTTCAGCGGGGGATGGAGATTAGATACAGTCTCTGTCATTTCAGGAGAGTGAAGCAGCCGAAATAAATTGCATATGCGCGGGTGAGATTATTATGCGTAGATATGCAAATGTTTACGGTATGATAACCATGTACGCTCAAACCGCGATAGACCGTCATACCGGTATATCGTTACAACCCTATTCTGATCTTTTGTGTTAAACATAACAAATTTATGTTCTAAGAACTGGAAAAAGCATGCATTCAAATCTGCTATTTGACAATAAGCTAGTTGTGTTTTGTTGACAGTATTGTTGGAAGCCTTGCTGACGAATGGTACTTCGACAGGGAACAGCAATGCATTTTGCAGGAAGGCATCAAATGGAACTGACCCCGGATCCCAAACCCGGCATGAGACACAGAAACAAGACTCAGCACCTGCAGACTTAACAAAAGGATTTACCAAGGAGGAAGCTGAAGGGGTACAAAGGCAAGTGATCTTGTGTATAAATGATTAGGGCCCAAGCACTGAAAGTTCGATGGCACCTAATATTTACTCAAGGATTGTTATTTATGTATTTTTTTTTTTAAGGTTTTGGAGCATTAGGGGCCTTTTAACATGCTTAAAAAAACTCAGAGTAGGGGGGTTCTACAGCACCCCCTTTTACGCAGTCCCTAAAATAGGAACATATATATATACATGCATGTACATGGGTCAAAGACGAGATGTCCCATTTTGGTGTCTGCATCAAATTAAGAATGAAACTGATGAAATGATATTTATTCTGACCTGTACTTATTAACCTGTTAAACTTCGCCCCCTCATTTGGGGCCTCACAGGTGAAAATAACCTACCTAAATTAAAATGGTAACAGTTCCTGACAAAGTGTGCTACACAAACAAATTAGGTATCTTTGGAAAGAAGACACTCTTGGCTTTACTATCCATCATCCAGAGTTGATAATGCTCAAAAAGATAAAAAGTTATAGATTAGATTAGATTAGATTAGATTCATCTTTATTGTCATTTATGCAGAGTACAAGTACAGAGCTAATGAAATGCAGTTAGCATCTAACCAGAAGTGCAAGAATATAGTGTTTTATATACATATAAGTGCAGAGTAAGTGAAGATATGATTTACAGAATGTACAGTGGAATTGCTATATACAGTATTGAGCAGAGTATATACAGAATATAAATAGGAATGCAATGTAGGGATTGTATGTACATTATGAACAGAGCAATGTAGATTATATAGATTACAGATTATATATACACATTATGAACAGCAGAAACGTGAGAACAGTGGTAATAAATAAATACAGCTGGATGAGTGTGCAAAGTATTGATAGAACAATGTATTCTATGCAAAATAGCAGTAGTGCAATATTTTATAGAAATAGTTTACTGTGCTTGTACAGTAACAACTTTAGACAGTTTATAGTGTAATAACTTTAACAATGTGCAGTCTGTGCAAAATATGAGTAGTGCAAATGCATGTGTGTAAAGTACTGTGACCAGTGCAGTGTCAGAGAACGGCCAGGCTCTCCTCCCAACCAATTGCCACGATCCACTTCACCAGAGTTCTAATCACCCGCACCTGCACCTCATCAGCTAACAATCACCACACTCTTAAAAGCACTCTCCTCAATCACAACAGTGTCCGATCTTGTTGTAAACCACAAGGACCGACGCTCTCAAGACTCACAGCTGAGTATACTACCTGACGATACTTACCTGTTGAAACTTACCTCTTGTTCTGCTCCTCTTCATCTTCCTTATCCTCAGATCCTGACGCCAGACGACGGACACTGTTGTGGTTGCAGATCACTGGACACGCATCACGGTACACTGAGCACTCCCTTGTACGCTGGAGGTTCCCGCTACCCACATACCTATCAAGAAAACATAGACTGAGTTAATCCCTGCTCCCGGGTCTCCTGTATCCCATTGACATTAACTCTCCTATCAAGAAGACGAACCCCGCAGTTCTTCGGATTCGAGTCTTCCCTAATAAACACTTTTGTTATTCTACTAACCTGCTGTGTCTGACCAGTTCATTACAGAAGATCGGACCAGGACAGCAACGTCATGAGTACAGCTGATCCCTTCCAGGAACTCGTCGACACACTCAAGAGGATCCTCACTCATTCCGCCTCTCCTCCCGCACCAGCTCCTGCACCCTCTCCAGCCACTTCCGCATCCAGCTCTTCTTCGCCGATCATGTTCGCCAGTCTCATGGCCCGACCAGCGCCGTTCTCAGGTGATCCCGAGGAGTGCAATGGCTTTCTGTTACAGTGCTCTCTAACTATTGATCTACATCCTCAGATGTTCACCTCCGATCAAGCTAAAATTGCATTTGTGATCACTTCACTCCAGGGACCAGCCCTCAGTTGGGCCGAATCGATCCTGAGCCAAGCCGGTCCCGCAACACATTCCTATGCCCAATTTCTCGCCTACTTCAGGGAAGTATTTAGCAGCTCACCGGGGGATTCCTCAGTAGGCGAAAAGTTATATAGGTTACGTCAAGGCTCATCGACTATCCATCAACACGCTCTGAAATTCCGCACCCTGGCAGCCGCGAGCGGTTGGAATGAGCCTGCACTAATTACCGCTTTCCGACAAGGTTTAAACCCCCGGTTGAACTTACACCTCGCTGCATATGATGATACTTATGGGCTCGAGAAATTTATTCAGCTCGCCATCCGCTGCTCAAACCGTATGAAGGCATGTATTTCTGATACTCCCTCAACATCTGCCATTGCTACTCCTCCAACTTCCCAGCCAGAGGCCAGAAACTCACCTGAACCCATGCAGACAGACATGTTTCGCTTATCCCCTTCTGAACGACAAAGAAGAATCGCTAACAGACTATGTCTGTACTGTGGTGACCCAGACCACCGAATCTCCTCATGCCCACAACGTCCTACTAGACTTGCGGTGAGTGGCATCCAACCTACCTTTCCTAAGATGAAGCCTTTAACTTCCAGTGCACATCTGATAATCGACTCCACTCTACTACCAGTTACCATCCTCCTCGACTCCGGCTCTGCAGGGAACTTCATCTCCGGAGATCTCTGTCGAAGGCTCAACCTCCCGACCTCCTCGACAAAGACCACTTACCAGATCCAGACCATAACCGGTATGCCACTCACTCCCAATCTAGTTGAGAATTGTGTTGGACCGTTGCAGCTTCGCGTAGGGCAACTCCATCAAGAATTCATCCACCTGTTGGTACACCGTTGATGTCATCTTGGGTCTGCCCTGGCTGGTGAGACACAATCCAATATTATCTTGGAAGTCTGGCGAGGTGTTAAAGTGGGGTTCTTCCTGTTTCCCTCAATGTTTCCCGTACCTACCTCGACCTACTCGTCGGGAACCCGTTTCACTAACCCCTACAAGCTACCACTATCGAGAGTCCCGTGGATCAACGATCCGTGGATATCCCTTCTGAGTATTCTTCATACAGTGACGCTTTCTGCCCCAAGAGAGCTGCCAGACTTCCACCTCATCGGCCATGGGACTGTGCTATTGACCTGGTTCCGGGTGAGTCTGTACCACGAGGAAAAATCTACCCCCTCTCACTACCTGAACAGAAGGCCATGGAGGAGTACATCGAGGAAGCCCTCCAGCAAGGCTATATAGTACCATCCACGTCCCTGCTGCTTCCAGCTTTTTCTTTGTGGCAAAGAAAGATGGAGGTCTACGTCCCTGTATCGATTACCGTAAGCTCAACCAGATAACTGTCAAATTTCGCTATCCCCTTCCTCTTGTCCCAGCAGCCTTGGAACAACTCCGCGGTGCCACCATCATCACCAAATTGGACCTCCGCAGCGCGTATAACCTCATTCGTATCAGGGAGGGGGATGAATGGAAAACCGCTTTTGTGACCCCTACTGGCCACTACGAATATCGGGTCATGCCCTATGGCCTTGTCAACGCCCCTTCAGTGTTCCAAGGGTTTATGCATGAGGTGCTCCGGGAGTTCCTTCACCGGTTTGTGTTGGTCTACATTGATGACATATTAATCTACTCCCGGAGCCTGGCCGAACATCGCCAACACGTTGCGGAGGTCCTCCAGCAACTACGTAAGTTCCAGTTGTATCTGAAAGCCGAAAAATGCCAATTTCATCAAACTACTGTTCATTTCCTGGGATACATCATCAGTCATGGTGGCATTCGCATGGACAAGGGGAAGGTGGAAGCCATCACCTCTTGGCCCCAACCAACTACAATCAAGGAACTACAGAGATTTTTAGGGTTTTCTAACTTTTATCGTCGCTTTATCAGTAACTACAGCACAATAACCAGTCCCCTCACTGACCTCCTGAAGGGAGGTAAAAAGTCTCTCCATTGGGACCATCATGCGACCAAAGCCTTCAACCGCCTTAAGGAGGCCTTTACGACCGCACCACTCCTAGTCCATCCCGAGCCAAATTTACCCTTCACAGTAGAGGTGGATGCCTCTACTACTGGAGTAGGTGCGGTCCTCTCACAGCAGCAGGGGACCCCTCCGAAACTCCATCCATGTGCCTTCTTTTCTAAAAAACTCAGCCCAGCGGAGAGGAATTACGACATCGGGAACCGTGAGTTGCTAGCTATCAAATTAGCTTTGGAAGAATGGAGACACTGGTTGGAGGGAGCCAACCACCCCTTCCTAGTTTTAACGGATCACAAAAATCTAGAGTATTTGCGAGATGCCAAGAGGCTCAATCCTCGCCAAGCGCGTTGGGCGCTGTTCTTCACTAGATTTGATTTCAAAATTTCCTACCGTCCAGGTCCTCGTAACATCAAGGCTGATGCCCTGTCCCGGGTTCACTCACAAGAAGAGGTCTCGGATGAGATTTCAAGATTTCAAGAGTTTTATTCGTCACATACACAATTATACAGAGTATAACCAGCAGTGAAATGTAGGTCAGGTCCGCTCCAAGGACAGTGCAATTATAAAGTATACAAATATTAAGAGAAGAAAAGTAGAAAAAAATAAAATAAAATAAAAAGAATAAAATAAAAAGATAGATAAAAAATATAAATATAAATGTGCAGGTCAGTATGTTGTTGACTTAAATAGTACTAAGAGGAATGTGCAAAATAATGTGCAAAAAAGTTGTACAGGGTATATAATAGCAGCAATATGAGGTAGAGAAAAATTATGAATAGCTTATTGATATGGTGATATTTACATGGAGTCAAGTGATGTTATGACACAGAGTTAGAGTTTAGGAGCCTGATGGCCTGGGGGAAGAAGCTCCTCCTAAGTCTCTCAGTTTTTGCCATCAGGCTACGGAAGCGCTTACCAGAAGGAAGCAAAGTGAATAGCTGGTTACCAGGGTGATTTGAGTCCTTGATTATTTTGACAGCTCTATTTTTGCAGCGTTTGAGGTAGATGTCCTGCAGAGAGGGGAGAGCAGACCCTGAGATGCGCTCAGCTAAGCGCACAACTCTCTGTAGTGCTTTGCAGTCCTGATTGGAGCTGTTTCCATACCACACTGAGATGCACTGAGTCAATACACTTTCTATGGTCCCTGAATAGAAAGTTTTCAGGATTGCTGGTGAGACCCTGAATTTCCTCAGCTGTCGCAGATGGTACAGTCTTTGCCTGGCTTTCTTTACCTGAGTTTGGATGTGTGTAGTCCAAGTCAGGTTCTCGGAGATGTTTACACCGAGGTACTTGAAGCTACTCACCCTCTCCACAGGGGTCCCACTGATCATAAGAGGTGTGTAGGGCTGCTGCTGTCTCTTCCTGAAGTCCATGATCAGCTCTTTAGTTTTGCTCACATTCAGAGAGAGACAGTTGTCCTGGCACCATGATGTGAGTCTCTCTACCTCGTCCAAGTATGCGGTCTCATCGTTGTTGGAGATGAGGCCCAGAACCACAGTATCATCAGCGAATTTGACAATAGATGTGGAGCTGTGAGAGGACACGCAGTCATGCGTGTAGAGAGAGTAGAGCAGGGGACTCAGGACACAGCCCTGTGGGGCTCCTATGTTCAGAGTGATGGAGTTTGAGGTGAACTGGCCAACTTTCACCACTTGAGGTCTGCCGGTGAGGAAGTCTTGAATCCAGTCACAGAGTGAGGAGTTTAGGCCGAGGTCTGTGAGTTTAGATGCCAGTTTGATGGGGACTATAGTGTTGAAAGCTGAGCTATAGTCAATGAATAGCAGCCTTACATAATTTCCATTGTTGCTATCCAAGTGTGTGAGGGAAGAGTGGAGAACGTGAGAAATGGCATCGTCCGTGGATCTGTTTGGGCGATAGGCAAACTGAAGAGGGTCCAGAGTATCAGGGATGGAGGAGCAAATGTGGCTCTTTACAAGTCTCTCAAAAACCTTCATGACTATAGATGTGAGGGCAACTGGGCGATAGTCATTCAGGCAAGAGGGTTTATTGTTCTTTGGCACAGGGATAATGATGGATTTTTTGAATGAGGTGGGAACCACGGCGGTAGTAAGGGACTCATTAAAGATAGAAGTGAACAAACCAGCGAGCTGATCGGCGCAGGACCTCAGAACACGGCCGGTTATCCCATCAGGTCCGGCTGTTTTCCTGACGTTCACTCTCTTTAGCGCCCTCCGAACCTCATCCTCCGACACGGTGATTACAGGATCATCGCTGCTCTGCCTGCTGCTTCCAGACGCGCTGGTCGGCAGAAACGCGCCACCGCCGTTGCCATCGAAGCGGCCGTAGAAGATGTTTAACTCGTCGGCCAGCAACGGATCTGCTCTCACCTCCGCGGAGGATTTGAACCTTCTCACATCCCGAGCCCGAGGGGATTCTCCCTACCAACATTATTTCCAGCCCCATTGTGTGGACCTCTCCTCCAGTTGTCTCCGATACTCCTCCTGCCAATCCGCCGGGCTGTCCCCCTAATCGCCAGTATGTACCCCGGACTCAACGCACTCCTCTCATACATCCCTTGGTACAGGCCACCCAGGGGCCAACGCAACTCTCTCGCTGCTAAGCGATCGCTTCTGGTGGCCAAACATGGCAAGGGATGTGAGAAGGTTCGTTCCGGGCTGCCCCGACTGCGCAATATCCAAGAGCTCACACCATCTCCCTGCTGGCAAACTGTTACCACTACCCATTCCAAATCGTCCATGGTCACACCTAGGAGTAGACTTCATTACTGACTTACCACTCTCTGATAAAAATACCTGCATTTTAGTCATCATTGATCGCTTCTCCAAATTCTGTAGACTCCTTCCTCTCCCAGGACTACCCACTGCCATACAAACTGCCGAGTTACTCTTCAACCACGTCTTCCGCTACTTTGGAATCCCGGAAGACATCGTCTCCGACAGAGGACCACAGTTCATATCACGGGTATGGAAAGCATTCTTCTCTCTCCTAGGTGTGACCGTCAGTTTAACCTCTGGATACCATCCTCAATCCAACGGGCAGACTGAACGCAAAATCCAGGAAATAGGGAGATTCCTGAGAACCTTCTGTCACGGTCGCCAGAACTCCTGGAGCCAGTTCCTAGGCTGGGCCGAGTACGCCCAAAACTCCCTTCGACAAGGATCCACTGGTCTCACTCCCTTCCAGTGCGTACTCGGTTACCAGCCTCCCCTGTTCCCATGGTCTGGGGAACCTTCTGACGTACCCTCTGTCGATCACTGGTTCCGGGAGAGCGAGGGAGTCTGGGCCTCTGCTCACCACCATCTTCAGCAGGCAGTGCGCAGGCAAAAGATCTCCGCCGATGCTCGTCGCTCGACTCCACCTGATTACCATCCAGGACAAAAGGTTTGGCTCTCCACACGGGACGTCAGGCTGCGCCTGCCTTGCCGCAAGCTTAGTCCCAGATTCGTTGGCCCCTTTACCATTCTGGAACAGGTCAATCCGGTAACCTTCAAACTGCAACTACCTGCACAATACAAGATCCACCCCACATTCCATGTCTCACTCCTCAAACCATATTTTCCTTCTGTCTACCCAGAGCCTGGTCCGGTCGAGGAACCCCCTCTCCCTCTCATCATTGACGACGGTGCCATCTATAAAGTCCAGGAGATTTTGGATTCCCGGCGTCGTGGTGGACAACTAGAATATCTAGTCGACTGGGAGGGGTACGGCCCCGAGGAACGCGCATGGGTTCCCAGGGATGATATACTTGACCCGGCTCTGTTAGGTGAATTTCACTCCAACCATCCTGATCGCCCTGCTCCTCGAGGACGAGGTAGACCACCACGACGCCGGGGTCGGCCCTCAAGAGCGGGCCGTGGAGAGGGGGGTACTGTCAGAGAACGGCCAGGCTCTCCTCCCAACCAATTGCCACGATCCACTTCACCAGAGTTCTAATCACCCGCACCTGCACCTCATCAGCTAACAATCACCACACTCTTAAAAGCACTCTCCTCAATCACAACAGTGTCCAATCTTGTTGTAAACCACAAGGACCGACGCTCTCAAGACTCACAGCTGAGTATACTACCTGACGATACTTACCTGTTGAAACTTACCTCTTGTTCTGCTCCTCTTCATCTTCCTCATCCTCAGATCCTGACGCCAGACGACGGACACTGTTGTGGTTGCAGATCACTGGACACGCATCACGGTACACTGAGCACTCCCTTGTACGCTGGAGGTTCCCGCTACCCACATACCTATCAAGAAAACATAGACTGAGTTAATCCCTGCTCCCGGGTCTCCTGTATCCCATTGACATTAACTCTCCTATCAAGAAGACGAACCCCGCAGTTCTTCGGATTCGAGTCTTCCCTAATAAACACTTTTGTTATTCTACTAACCTGCTGTGTCTGACCAGTTCATTACATGCAGTAATAAGCAGGTGCAGGTTAGATTGGTGGTGTGGCGTTCAGAAGTGTTACAGCCTCGGGGAAGAAGCTCTTCCTGAGCCTACTAGTGCGAGAGCGTAGGCACCTGTAACGCCTGCCGGATGGAAGGAGGGTGAAAAGTCCATGGTTGGGGTGAGAGGCATCCTTGATGATGTTTCTTGCCCTGCCCAGACAGCGCTTATGATAAATGTTCTCAATGGAAGTTAACTGGGTGCCGGTGATCCGTTGAGCAGTTTTCACCACCCGCTGGAGTGCTTTGCGGTCAGATGCGGAGCAATTGCTGTACCATACTGAGATGCAGTTCGTGAGTATGCTTTCAGTGGTACAGCGGTAGAATTCCACAAGGATCCTGGGATTCAGGTGAACTTTCTTAAGGCTCCTTAAGAAGTAAAGGCGCTGCTGTGCCTTTTTGACCAGAGTGGAGGTGTTATGGGACCAGGTGAGGTCATCAGAGATGTGGATGCCAAGGAACTTGAAACTCGACACACGCTCCACTACAGCTCCGTTGATGTAGATGGGTGTGTGTGCATGACTCCTAGTCCGCCTGAAGTCCACAATGATCTCCTTTGTCTTCTGGGTGTTTAGTTGTAGATTATTGGTGGCACACCACACAGCCAGGTGCTGCACCTCATCCCTGTAGGCTGACTCATCGTCATCCTTGATCAGGCCTACCACCGTGGTGTCATCTGCAAATTTGATGATGGTGTTGGAGCCATAAACAGGAACACAGTCATGGGTGAAGAGGGAGTACAAGAGAGGGCTCAGTACGCAGCCCTGTGGCACGCCGGTGTTCAGGGTGATGATGGAGGAGGAGAGGTTATCTAACTTAACGGACTGAGGTCTGTTAGTCAGAAAATCTAGAATCCAATTGCAGATGGGTGTGCTGATTCCAAGCTGGCTGAGCTTGGAGATCAGCTTGGAGGGGATTACAGTATTGAATGCAGAACTGAAATCTATGAACAGCATTCTCACATGTGTGTTTTGACTGTCCAGGTGGGTGAGGGCAGAGTGAAGCGCTGTTGAGATGGCGTCCTCTGTTGACCTATTGTGGCGATAGGCAAATTGGAATGGGTCCAGTGTAGCAGGGAGACAGGATTTTAGGTGGGATGCAACCAGTTTCTCAAAACACTTGGCAATGATGGAGGTGAGTGCAACAGGACGGAAGTCATTAGGGACCGAGGCAGTGGAGTGTTTCGGTACTGTTACGATGGTGGAGGTTTTGAAGATAGTGGGGACAGTTGTTTGGGCAGTTCTTATAGACACTGACGTGTCTTGAAAAATGTTTTTCCACACTGAATGTTTTTTTTATTTCATATACAAATACATGAAATAAGTCCTGGAGCAATCCAGAAAAGTAATGGGTTGAAAGCCACGTGTCTCATGAGTTTATATTTCAAATTTGAATTGATACCATGAAAAATGAGATTCCAGCAATATTTTTTCTGAAAATATTTATAGTCCCCCCAGCCCCTCTGTTTGAGGAAAAATAACCACCGGAATTGCAGTATTGCAGAATTATACCAACTATTTTAGTCATTATACATATTCATGGCATGGTCATACAGTCAGTAATCGCACGCTGATGTGCTTCCATACAGATGATAATCATACAGATGGGCTATAATATAACTTTAATCAACACGTATCCTGTCCAACTAGAGGACCAAACACACTGGATCATTGCTACACTCAGTTCAAGAATGCCTACAAAGCCCACTCACTACCGGCTTTTGGCAAATCGGACCATGCCGCCATTTTCCTAACACCGGAATACACACAAAGGCTCATTCAGGAACCTCCGGTGCAGAGAGTAGTGACGCGCTGGTCCTCCCACTCAGAGACTATGCTGCAGGTGGCTCTTGATGACGTCGACTGGGACATGTTCCGGGCGAGTTCATCTGACGTCAAAGAGTTGTGCGCTTAGCTGAGTGCATCTCAGGGTCTACTCTTCCCTCTCTGCAGGACATCTACCTCAAACGCTGCAAAAATAGAGCTGTCAAAATAATCAAGGACTCAAATCACCCTGGTAACCGTCTATTCACTTTGCTTCCATCTGGTAAGCGCTTCCGTAGCCTGATGGCAAAAACTGAGAGACTTAGGAGGAGCTTCTTCCCCCAGGCCATCAGGCTCCTAAACTCTTACTCTGTGTCATAACATCAAATGACTCCATGTAAATATCACCATATCAATATCTATTCATAATTTTTCTCTACCTCATATTGCTGCTATTTAAATACACTGGACAACTTTTTGCACATTCCTCTTATTACTATTTAAGTCAACAACATACTGACCTGCACATTTATATTTATATTTATATTTTTTATCTTATTATCTTATTCTCTTATTTTTTCTACTTTTCTTTTTCTTAATATCTGTATACTTTATAATTGCACTGTCCTTGGAGCGGACCTGACCTACATTTCACTGCTGGTTTTACCCTGTATAATTGTGTATGTGACAAATAAAAATCTTGAATCTATAATCAATAATAGCTGATCATTGAATCACAATGATAGCCGTCATAGAGTCGGTAATAAACACGCTGATGTCCGTCCATACATATGATAATCATGCAGATACGGCCACATTCCCCACACACACATATAAAAAATGTAGAAGAAAAAAAAAAAGTTTTTTATGTAAAAAGCAGATCGCTAAGTTACGCCCCGCTCAGATGACAGCTGCGTCACAGCGTGCGTCATGCTTTCAGGAGAGAGCGCCAAATTCAAATAAACTATATTCCGCTTTTCTAGGACTTTTTTTTCTGTGGACGGTCTCATTCTGTTTGTGAAACTGTATGCTACAACACCGTGTTGTTTTTTACCACCAAGACGCTGTTTTTGAGCGTAATTTATTCCATAACGGACGCGAACAATAACTCTCCCGATGAAATGAAATGTAAACAAAGGAATATTCATCCTTATTACAACGTCATTGTTTCGCTGGACTAAAAGTGCTCGCTGGGATGTTGTTCTGTGGACCCTTACCTCTCTAACTAAACCGGGATTTCAGCAGAGGACACGTTTGTGACTCGTTATTACAATGAATCTGGTACGTACTGCTTTTTTATTCTGCATGTTTTGATGTGTACTGCTTACACAAATGTAGCAAATACATTCCTTATAAGCTTTCCATCGGAAAACAGCGATCTGTCGTCAATGCTTGAGGCTTAGACCTTCAGAATGATATATAGTTTGTCAAGATTAATGATATTCTTTCACGTTAAATTCATTCATAAACATTAAACTAGTGGGGGAAAAAATGCTTCAGTGCGCCGTCGCTCTGGCAAACGTTAACAGGTTAAAATACATAAAAGAAAAGGTGGTCATACTAAATATTTTTACATTTTAAATGATTGCAAACAACTTGCTGACAAATGGGTAAAACCTGGGGCCCGTTCTTCGTACCTCGCTTAATACATCTGAGATGATTTGAAAGATGCCAGATCTTCTAATCGTGATAACTCAGTCCCTCCAGGATTTTGCAAGACTTTTTTTCTGATTTTTGCAGCCTAAAATGACTGATTTTGCTGCGGCTTTTCTCATAATTTGCGATATTTGCTGCATTTATTATTGTTTTGCAGTGAAAATATATGGACAACATTCTTCTAACATTGTTATAACTTTTCTGACTTCGAGAACCATCGTAGATCTTTAGCAGACGTCTTACAGATTTACTTGTGCTGTCTGGGTAGTTGAGATGCAGATAAAATTAACTTTTATTACTGTCATTCATAATGGCTAAATATAATTTGATAAATATTATAGGGAGTGGAAATGTCTAATAAGCCTAGGGCCCTGCATCTCGGCCCCCGACTTTTTTATGCCTCTAGCCGGGCTTCGGGCCAATTTTTACATCATAGTTCAGACCCGGGCCGGGCCTCGGGCCTGTTTTGGGTTTCTCCTTATTTTTATATTTTAGACATCCATCGATTAGTGATGAAAAAAATGGAAAACAAATGGAAAAAAATGCCGCGCTGGTGGAAACAACACGAGACCGTGCTGCCGTGACTGAGAGCAGCTCGATGGTGTTTAGTGTCCCACAGCAGCAGCGTGCGCAAGTGACTTCAGCGCAGCTGAATAGTTCTGCGTTGAAATGCACGCAAACATAACCATGAATGTGTCTGCGGGAAATAGTAAGGAGATATTTTAATTATTTACTAATAAACTAATGTTTTCTGAGTCTGTGTCGCAAGGATGAAGTTGCTGATCCTGACTCGCCGTCTCCTCATTAGACGCGCCTTTAGAGAGAAATGCATCTTTATTGATTATGATTAAGATTATAATAAGAGTTTTTGTTTTCGATTTTCTTATTTAGTTAAGTAATAATTTAAAGCTTTCTATAGATATATTTATCATGTCTGTGAGGCATGTATTCGCTCAGCTTCGGTTCATTTTTGTGAAGCGCTCCTGTTCAAGATGGCAGAAAGCACATCATGTTTGTTTTCTTTGTTTTATAAAAGAACTACCTTTTGTTGGTATTGTGAGTGCACACAAATACAAGTTGACCCTTTACATTTCCGAATGATGTATTACTCTTACCTTTATCAAAAAAAAAAAAAAAAAAACTACCGTGTTGTCACAGAATGGCCCGTCTTCCCCGTCACTCATCACTGTCACCTGTTTATCTCCAATCATCACCCGCACCTGCACCTCATCAATCTCCAATCACCACACTCATAAAAGCACTTCCCTCAGCTCACTACTTCGTCCGATCTTGAAGTGACGTTACAGCACTACACTGCCTGTCAGGATTGCTACATGGACCGTCTCTGCTTCCCTAAAAGCTGAGTATAGATACCTGTGAATACTTACCTGTCCTTACTTACCTTCTGCCTTGTCCTCTTCCAGTCATCCTCCTCGTCTGTCCCCGGTGGCTTGGTTGAATCCTCGTGTGTCTCTGCCGCTCTGACGCTGCCAATCTCTATGATCTGTCAAGACAGAGAGACTTATTGTGACTGACATTCCTCTTACTTTAACCTCACGGATTGATACTCACCAAGTCCGAAGAATCTTCACGATTGCTGATTGCTGTTCACCTTGTAAATAAACACCTTGTGATTTCACTTACCTTCTGTGTCCGACCCGATCCGTTACAGAAGATCGGACCTTAACCGAAAATGAGGAGGCGGCTGGTTTTGGTTCCCCGCAACGGAGGGTCGTTGCCGATCCACCTGTTTCCACCACCCACGGCGAAGTATGTTCCGTCAGCGGCGATGAGGAATCCGCCGCACCCGGCGATGAACGTTGCGCCGTTGGGGATGGGGATGATTCCGCCGCCCACAACGGAGAAAATTCCGCCATCCCCGGCGAAGTATGTTCCGTCAGCGGCGATGAGGAATCCGCCGCAACCGGCGATGAACGTTGCGCCGTTGGAGATGGCGATGATTCCACTGCCCACTCACACTCAGGCTCCTCCAACGCAGAACGAGGGGCTAATGGATGAGGCTCTTCCCCCGGAGTTCTCGGCTCCCGTTCTTTCTCCAATGTCTTCTTCTCATCAGTGCCTGCTCCTCGCAAGCGCCCTCCAGTGCCAGCTCCTCGCCAGTGCCTTCCATTGCCTGCTCCTCGTCTGCGCCCACCAATTCCTGCACCTCGCAAGTGCTCCCCTGAGTTCCCGCTGGTCCCGTCCAGCCCACCTGAGTTCCCGCTGGTCCCGTCCAGCCCACCTGAGTTCCCGCTGGAGACCCCTTATGGGGAACATTCCCAAAGAAATTTTGGGGGGGGCGCTATATACTTGTAATCCTAGTAGCCATAGTGGCCTTGCTAGGGACATTTGTCAGGGCCACTATGGCTCATTTCTCATGGCCTCATGAATCCCTTTGGGCTTCCCGAAAAATATGGCCATGGCTGCCCAAGCTCCCTGATCTGCCATGGCTGCCCAAGCCTCCTGTCCCGCCATGGCTCCCGAGTGTCCTGATCCGCCACGGCTGCCCAAGCCTCCTGGTCCGCCATGGCATCCCAAGCCTCCTGATCCGCCATGGCTCCCCGAGTCTCCTGATCCGCCATGGCCCCCCGAGTCTCCTGATCCGCCATGGCCCCCCGAGTCTCCTGATCCGCCATGGCCCCCCGAGTCTCCTGATCCGCCATGGCCCCCCGAGTCTCCTGATCCGCCATGGCCTCCCAAGGCTCCTGATCCACCACGGCCTCCCGAGTCTCCGGATCCGCCATGGTCTCCCGAGCCTCCAGTCCTGCCCTGGCCTCCTAAGGCTCCTGATCCGCCTTCCCTGTCCTGTCCAGGTTCTGCTCCAGCCTCCAGGGCGCCCACCCCCCCTCCCTGGTATTATTGTTGTTACGTCGCGGGAAAAATCCAAGTGTTTGCGCTGGTGTCCTGCAGAGCGCGCTTTAGCTTCCACTCTCCGCACAAACTTAGATATAGGCTAGTGCACATTATTATTATAGCGCAGGTTTAATGTTTAAACATTGTTATATATTTTAGCTGTTTTAGTATATCTATAGATTTTATTTTAGGCAAGTCGTGATGATATGAAAAGGCTAAATTTATCAAACATAGGCTATGATCAGCTCATGCCACTGGCCGCTTGGTCGTTACTTTAAAAAAACAAAAACTTATAGGCTATTTAACGAACAAAAATGCTCCAAACGTTTTTCTAAATTAGCTTGATAAAAAAACTAAACGAAATTGATTGATTGATTGATCTTTTATTTGACATGGACATACAATGACATAGGACAAACCATATGTATTAGTATGAGTGTTATAGCACACATGCTAATTGTCAACACCTGTCCACGGGAGGCTTTTAACAACAAAAAAATACAATATCAAATATACAATACAAGAAAAAGAAAGAAGAAGAGAAAAAAAAAAAAAAACATCAGAATCAAAGACTATTAATAGTAGGCAATTCATGTGAGCACTGTTGCTTTACTTTTAGCCATTGTTTAAGTCCTCTTTTAAAAACATTTCCGTTGGTCTCTAGTTTTAAATCAGTGGGTAAAGCATTCCAGAGATTTGGCCCCTTTACTGAGAAAGCAGACTGACCAAACGAGGTCTTACACTTCGGGACTAGACAGTCACCTCTAACAGTGGCTCGTGTGTTCGCCCGATAAGTGCTTTGACGCCTACTTACTAGTTTAGAAAATGATGGTGAGACATGATTATTTAAACATTTATAAACCATTGTAATGTAATTAAAATCAATAAAACTTTCAAAGCCCAAAAGCTTATGCTTTCTCAGAACATCACAATGATGCCATCTCATGGGTTTCTTGTCCATAATTTTTATTACCTGTTTGTAAATTGAGAAAATTGGTTTTAATTTAGATGGAGATGCTTGTGACCATGATGTAATACAGTATGATAGATGTGAGAATATCATTGAATGCATATATAGTTTAGCAGTGTGACAAGACTGTCACGTTCCCTCTCGGGAAACAAGGAGCGAGGAGACGTAGGAGTTCCAATAAGCACATTTATTATCAACCAGCCGACAAACAGGGATCATGGGGAGAGACGAACACATCTGACGTGATGACCGGACACAGGGGCTAGGAAACACAGGGCTATTAAACACTAGGAAAACAAGGAACAGGTGTGGACTAATCAAACACAGGGCTAGGGACTAATTAAACTAATGAGGAAAGGAACGAGGATGGCCAAATAGGGACACGAGAGGAGGGGAAACACAAGACAAGGACTGACATGTAACATATCGCCCCCCTCCCGGAAGGTGCGTCCCGCACCGTAACATACACCTCACGGGCGGGGGGGGGCGGGCGCTCTGGAGGCTGGAGCAGGGCCCGGACAGGGAGGAGACCAGGGAAGCCTCCAGGGCGGATCAGGGGCCTTGGGAGGCCATGGCAGGACTGGAGATTCGGGAGGCCATGGCGGATCTGGAGCCTTGGGAGGCCATGGCAGGACTGGAGATTCGGGAGGCCATGGCGGATCTGGAGCCTTGGGAGGCCATGGCGGATCTGGAGCCTTGGGAGGCCATGGCAGGACTGGAGCCTTGGGAGGCCATGGCAGGACTGGAGATTCGGGAGGCCATGACGGATCTGGAGCCTTGGGAGGCCATGGCAGGACTGGAGATTCGGGAGGCCATGGCGGATCTGGAGCCTTGGGAGGCCATGGCAGGACTGGAGATTCGGGAGGCCTTGGTGGATCGGGGTCCTTTGTGGCCTTGGCCTTTGGCCTGGCCACACAGACTGGGACTATATGGCCCCCCCCCAAAATTTCTTTGGGAAAGTTCCCCTCTGGGGCCCACATTGGAGGAGAGGGCTCTTGGGGGCGCTCGGGAGGAGCGGGCACTAGAGGGCGCTCTGGAGGAGCGGGCACTAGAGGGCGCTCTGGAGGAGCGGGCACTAGAGGGCGCTCTGGAGGAGCGGGCACTAGAGGGCGCTCTGGAGGAGCGGGCACTGGGGGGCGCTCTGGAGGAGCGGGCACTGGGGGGCGCTCTGGAGGAGCGGGCACTGGGGGGCGCACGGGAGGCGCGGAGCTGGACGGAACCAGCGGAGACGAAGGAGAGCTGGACGGGACCAGCGTAGATGCAGGAGGGCGCTCTTGCAGCGCGGACTCCTGAGGGCGCTCTTGCAGCGCAGACACTTGAGGGCGCACGGGAGGCGCGAAGCTGGATAGAACCAGCGGAGACGAAGGAGCGCTGGACGGGACCAGCGGAGACGCAGGAGGGCGCTCTTGCGGCGCGGACCCTTGAGGGCGCTCTTGCGGCGCGGACCCTTGAGGGCGCTCTTGCGGCGCGGACCCTTGAGGGCGCTCTTGCGGCGCGGACCCTTGAGGGCGCTCTTGCGGCGCGGACATTAGAGGGCGCACGGGAGGCGCTGGGCTGGACGGGACCAGCGGGAACTCAGGTGGGCTGGACGGGACCAGCGGGAACTCAGGTGGGCTGGACGGGACCAGCGGGAACTCAGGTGGGCTGGACGGGACCAGCGGGAACTCAGGTGGGCTGGACGGGACCAGCGGGAACTCCGGTGGGCTGGACGGGACCAGCGGGAACTCAGGTGGGCTGGACGGGACCAGCGGGAACTCAGGAGGGCTGGACGGGACCAGCGGGAACTCAGGAGGGCTGGACGGAACCAGCGGGAACTCAGGAGGGCTGGACGGAACCAGCGGGAACTCAGGAGGGCTGGACGGAACCAGCGGGAACTCAGGAGGGCTGGACGGAACCAGCGGGAACTCAGGAGGGCTGGACGGAACCAGCGGGAACTCAGGAGGGCACGTGCGTGGAGCCGGCACTGGAGGGCACGTGCGTGGAGCCGGCACTGGAGGGCACGTGCGTGGAGCCGGCACTGGAGGGCACGTGCGTGGGGCCGGCACTGGAGGGCACGTGCGTGGGGCCGGCACTGGAGGGCACGTGCGTGGAGCCGGCACTGGAGGGCACGTGCGTGGGGCCGGCACTGGAGGGCACGTGCGTGGGGCCGGCACTGGAGGGCACGTGCGTGGGGCCGGCACTGGAGGGCACGTGCGTGGAGCCGGCGCGGGGGGGGCGCTCGGGAAGCGCGTGTTCGCGGGGGCGCTCTGGAAGCGCGAGTTCGCGGGGGCGCTCTGGAAGCGCGAGTTCGCGGGGGCGCTCTGGAAGCGCGAGTTCGCGGGGGCGCTCTGGAAGCGCGAGTTCGCGGGGGCGCTCTGGAAGCGCGAGTTCGCGGGGGCGCTCTGGAAGCGCGAGCGGCGGCGGGCTCGGGGGAGCCGCTGACGACGGCGGGCTAGCTTCGACTCGGGCCCGGAAGTCTCCCAGACACCGGTATATCCCCAGCCTCCAGGTCAATCCCGTGGTGTCTGGGAGGTTCATGGGGCGGTGGTGACAGGCCCCGAGCCGGAAGAGCTGGAGGATGACCGCGTCGTGCAGCTCCGCCTTCCCGGCCAGCTCGCAGAACTCCTCCGTGTACTCCACGAAGGGGAGATCGCGGAGTATCAGGGCGCGGAGGCGGGCGGCGAACTCCATCGCCATGGAGGGAGCGGGAAAAAAGGAGCAAACAAAAAAACTTTCAAAAAACGGAAAACAAAATGGGGGAAAAGGAGC
The DNA here is from genome assembly GCF_936440315.1 of Barbus barbus. Classification (NCBI taxonomy): domain Eukaryota; kingdom Metazoa; phylum Chordata; class Actinopteri; order Cypriniformes; family Cyprinidae; genus Barbus; species Barbus barbus. The sequence goes on along the minus strand of NC_136736.1, from coordinate 18,395,564 downwards.
GCCGCTTACTTTGTAGGTCCGGTCATCTGTCACGTTCCCTCTCGGGAAACAAGGAGCGAGGAGACGTAGGAGTTCCAATAAGCACATTTATTATCAACCAGCCGACAAACAGGGATCATGGGGAGAGACGAACACATCTGACGTGATGACCGGACACAGGGGCTAGGAAACACAGGGCTATTAAACACTAGGAAAACAAGGAACAGGTGTGGACTAATCAAACACAGGGCTAGGGACTAATTAAACTAATGAGGAAAGGAACGAGGATGGCCAAATAGGGACACGAGAGGAGGGGAAACACAAGACAAGGACTGACATGTAACAAAGACAAATCCCTTCTAATAAAACGGAAGCAATTTATAGTTGGTTTGACCTTCTTACAGATATACTTAACGTAATTATCAAAATTAAAATTTTTGTCCAGAATAATTCCAAGATACTTGACTTCATTTACTACTTCTATTACCTCATTTTTTATCTGTACCTCAAATATATTACTTATAGGCCTATTTCGTATAGAGAAACACATGGAAACGTTTTTTTTAACATTAAGGGATAAATGAGATAACTCCAGCCATGTCGAGATATTCTGTAATGCCTTTGTCAGGTGCCCACCTGCCAGACTTGGTGTTTTAGCAGAGACATAAACCACTGTGTCGTCCGCATACATCTGACAATTTACCCCCGGACAGCATTTTGGTAGGTCATTTATATACATTGTAAACAGCAATGGGCCAAGTACAGACCCTTGCGGTACTCCCATGTTGTTAGCATGTAAATGTGACTTAACCCCATTAACCCTAACACATTGCTGTCTCCCACCCAAATAAGACCTAAACCACTGTAAGGCTTCAGAGGATATTTTAAATTGATTTAATTTATGTAGTAAGATACTATGATTTACAGTGTCAAATGCTTTTTTAGGTCCAGAAACACTGCCCCGACAACATTTCCTTTATCCAGTGTTTCTTTAATTTTGTCAAGCAGATAACAGTTAGCTGTTTCTGTTGAATATTTGTCTCTAAATCCAAACTGCAATGGATAAAGCAGCTGGTTAGACTCTAAATGTTCCGATAGTTGCTCTGCCACAATTTTCTCCAGAATTTTAGAAACTACCGGAAGGATAGCAATAGGCCTATAATTACCTGCTACTTCCTTATCGCCTGATTTATAGACTGGTACAATTATTGCTGTTTTCCAGCTCTCTGGGAAAATTTTTGTTTGTATAGATAAATTTACTAAATAAGTAATTGGCTCTAAGAGACAGCTTTCATATCTCTTAATTAATGCAGCATGCATGTTGTAAATGTCTTTAGACCTGGAGTTACTCATATTTACAATCACCTTTTTGACTTTATCACAAGATACCTCTTTAATACAGAATAAGCCTATATGGACATTGTCAGCTTTTTCAAGAGATGGCTCGATACACTTAAAATTACTTGCTAAGTCTTGTACAGATTAGATAAAAAAAAGTATTAAAAGTATTTGCAATAGCCTCGTCACCATGAATCAAATCATGACAAACTTTAAGACCACTTATTTGTGAGTGTTTTTTTCTACTTGAATTGGATAGTCTATTTATATGTTGCCACAATTTAGAACTATTTCCACTAGCTTCTTCTATTAGTTTAGAAAAATAATTAGTCTTGGCCTTTCGCAACTCTGCTACTACTTTATTCCTCAAGCCTGTTTAAATAAGGTGGTCAGTAATAGTTTTTGTTAACAGAGACTTTTTAAGAGCAATATCTCTCTTTTTAGTGATCTGAAGGATGTCACTATTAAACCATGGTAAAGAGTATTTCTTAGGTAATTTTTTCCAAGTTTTTGTATGATTACTTATTAGATCATGTAACACAGAATTAAAATTGCTTATACTATTATTCAAGTCTGTTTCTTGAAATACCTTTTCCCAATTAACTTCCTTTAAATCATGTTCAAAATTTATTTCTCTAGATTTGGGAATTCCTGTTGTTATAATTGGATTTTCTGATTTAATATGGTGAATTAAACGTTTTTTGGTTAACTTTCTCACTATCAGTGTCATGTTATGATCTGAAAGGCCAGTAATGAGATTATATATTTTTGTTACTCTCTCTGGCCTGTTGGTGAAAATCAGGTCTATAAGAGTTTCACTCTTTCTAGTAATTCGAGTGGGTCTATCAATCAGCTGTTTGAATTTAAATTTATCCATGGATGCCTTTAGTTGTAATTTACCACTTTTAACAATCCAGTTAATATTAAAATCCCCAAATATCATACATTCACAGCGATTGTCAACAAGAACAAGAAAATTTCTCAAATCGTTATAAAATTTCACATCATAACATGGAGGATTATAAAGCACAACTATATTAAATTTCATGTTTGAAGAAAGAATTACATTTAATCCCAAACACTCCATGTTTACTTTCAAATCAAGTTCCAAAATTTTAAAATGCTCCCTAATATAAATTAAAACACCCCCTCCCCTTCCTTTGACCCTATCTCACCTATAACAAGTATATTCTGGTATATTAATCAGATCAGTAGGAAAATTTCGATTTAACCAAGTCTCAGATATACACAAGAAATCCAAATTAGAATCAATAAGTAAATGATGTATCTGGTCTATTTACTTTACTTTACTTTACTTTATTTTCGGCAATATGTTTCTTATATTTATATGTCCTCCCAATTTTTTTCAATTTTGTTTTGTTTCAAAGTTCCAGATGATTTTAGCATGATTAACAGTTTGAAAAAGTCTTGACTTACTCTGTTTCAGCATTGCATGATTTGTTCCACATGTTTTGACCCTCACGGGACTCGGTCTTTGTTGACTTTTCTCCACCGTCATTGACGGGCCGTCACGAAATCGATCGTTTGTAGCTGGTGTACGTAGATCAGTGTGAGGTTCATAACTCACCCCAATGTCCGTGATAGTAGTCCCAGACTGATCAAACGCTGCCGCCGCTCCTGCCCCTCCCGTCAGACACTCCGAGCCCGGAGTTTGTAACTTTAGCCACTGCTTGAGTCCATCCTGCTCCTCCAGAGCACCTGTTGATTCACTACCACCCGGCTCCGCATCTCCATCAGAGACGGCCGGACCCGCCCGTCCACTCAACAATGCATCCCCCGGCGAACCACGTCCACGAGAACCCCTTCCGACCAACCGACACCCAGGGGCGGCGCATGCAGCCCCACCGGAAGAAACACTCTCCAGCATCGGAGCCAGGGTGAGTAACGAAGATGTTTTAGATGTTATAACGGACTGGAGTGTCACTGCAGGTGATGCTGACTGCGTCTGAATGATATCATGCACTGTTGAGGTAGGCTCTGAGTGAGAAAGTGGTCCAGGATTAGGGATGGGCGATATGGCCTATAAAATGTATCACGATAATTTCAGGTATTTATTGCGATAACGATACAAATGACGATTTTATATATATATATATATATATATATATATATATATATATATATATATATATATATATATATATATACATTTATACATATATATATATATATATATATATATATTTATACATAATCTATATATATATATATATATATATATATATATAAGTTTTAAAGATTAAGTTTATTTCATATAGTATTATTAATGCAATTAACTTGAAACTTTCTGTACACAGCCAACTTATGGCCATGCTAATTATGATCAACAGCTCATCTCCATTAATTGCTCTTATCAACCATAATAATGCGTTACGCACGCTTCATATTAAATCATATGCATAGGCTACTGGCACACGTTTACCACGTTGCTGATGACTGAAAGCCTGTGTATGGCTATACTGCTGTGATCTGTTTCAGGCTTTCCATATCATAACATTTTAGAAATTAATCGCCAAAACTATTTTAAATGTCATATAATGTTCATTGTTAATATTATTATCTTATCTAAACTTTTTATGTGTTTCAAACAAACTTATGTCGCCATCTGCGTTGCATTCATGCAGAGAGCAAGATTTTGCCTGTTCACGCGCATGCTGTGTGAGACGCTCAAGAGATGTGGGCTACATCATTCTTATTTGTCTACATTTTTTTTTCTTCATTACATTTGATTTTATTTTGTATCATTGCATGCTAAAAATAATTCACTATGTTATGCAGATGCAAACTTTTTTTCCTGATAATGAAACAACTTAAAATAATAATAATTAAAAAAAGAAAACTTAAAATTGGGGCTCGTCACATACATGAGAAATATTTCTCAGGGCTCTACGCTTACTTTCCTTTTTAGGAGCGCTTGTGCTTCTAATTTAAAATATTTAGGAGCACGGTCAAAAATTTAGCAGCACCTTCAAATCAATAATCAACAATTCTGATCAAAAATGAACCTTCCCATTACGAGGTGATATTTGACTCCTTAAAGTGATTTACAGGGAATTTTGTTTTTACCTTTGTAATGGCATTTTTCTAACTTTATTAAAAGTATGGCATCTTTTATGTCAAATTCAAATTGGACGTGTTTCCACTCTTTGTAACCACCATTTTTCTGTACACTTTGCATATTACGGTAGTTTGCTCCTCATCTGATTTTCTGTAACCAAACCAGTTGCAAATTGTGGAGTAACGTTAGCTCCTCGCGTAACAACAAGCTCCTCCTCATGGAGCGTTCCCACCAGACGCGAATGAAGCGTTAAGCGCGAGTGATTTACATGTTAAGTCAATGCAAAGACGCGAATAGACATCCTGCCGCGCAATTCGCGCGAATGACGCAGCGCGAATTGAGCATTTAGAGCGAAATTCTATACATATGCTCTCTGTGGCAGTCATACATGTGCGCCTGGCAGAAGCCCCGCCCATGACGCGAATTTGCGTCTGTTGTGCAGTGAATTTCACACGCGAATGAAGCGAGTAAACCCAAAATGTTCACGCGTCCAACTACGCGCGAATAGCGCGATTTATTCGCGCAAGTCGCGTCCGGTGTGAACGCACTGCCTCACGTCCGCCTTCCGCCATGCTTGTTTTCACTCCGCACGTGAACAGTGAATCGGGCGCGCACAAAACTACGTCATCAACTAGACTTATCGTTATTATCGTGAGGAGACAAATTTTTATCGTGAGGAGAATTTTCAACGGTATATCGCAAACGATAAGATATCGCCCATCCCTATCCAGGATTCAAATGAACATCTCCCGATAGTAGCATCAGTAGCAGCAATATTTTGGCTGAAGACAAGCTATTTGTACGCCGCCTTGTGATTTTGAACGCTGGCTTAAAAACCAGGGCTCTGCCATTATTCAAAATCCGTGTAAAGGCTGCGACATAACCAAATCCAAAGAAATATAGTTGTGGTTTTTCTGATAAAATGCCCAGTGGATCAATAATAAAAGGATGATTAAAATGAGTCTTTGGTGAATTGCCCGTGAATAAAACAGGCAGCAAAACTAAAATGCCACAGATGATCAAATACATGCCGGCATTGCTTTGCTCGTGTTTGCCTTTACTATTACAGCTCTGTTTCACACTACCTTGCTGCGAATTGTTTAAAGGCCAAACAATTACCTTAAAAAGTAGGCTGAAAAAATATCTGATGGCAATTTTAAAAGATTTATAAAATCCTAGCACATGAGTGGAGCCTTCCAAACCTTCCAAATATAATAATTTTGAGTGTGAGTGTGTCACAGATCGGCCAGGCTCCCCCATCAGACAATCACAACGATCTGTATCACCTGAATACTAATCACGAGCACCTGCACCTCATCACCACAGTCATCAAACCACCTATTTAAGCAGACTCCACATTCACTCCAGCGTCCGATCTCGTACCGACTACGTGGACCCTACTCTGGCAAGACTCTAGCTGAGTATACTCAAGAATTCTACTTACCTGTTATCCTTACCTCCTATCAGAGGTGGGTAGAGTACCCAAAAACTGTACTCAAGTAAAAGTAAAAGTACTTCTAGAAATATTTACTCAAGTAAAAGTAATCGTCTGAATAGTTACTTGAGTAAGAGTAAAAAAGTATCGGATAAAAAAACTACTCAAGTAGTTAGTTACTAGTTACTTTGGATCATATAGGTACTGAATATAGTCTATTTTTATTTAGATATATAGATTACATTTATGTAATGTGTATGTGTATACACACACACACACACTGCCGTTCAAAAAAAAAATATATATATATATATATATTTTAATGTAATTTATTTCAGTGATGCAAATCAGAATTTTCATCAGCCTCTACCCCAGTCTTCAGAGTCACATAATCCTTCAGAAATCATGTTGATTTATTATCAGTGCTGCTCTTTTTAGCTTTCTATTCATCAAAGAATACTGAACAAAATATCACAGGTTCCAAAAAATATTAAGCAGCAAAACTGTTTCCAACACTGGTAATAAATCGATATATTATAATGATTTCTGAAGGATCATATGACTCCGAAAACTGGAGTAACAGCTGATGAAAATTCAGATTTGCATCACTGAATTAAATGATATTTTAAAGTAAATTAATTATGTATTATCCTATAACCTCTGACACTGAAACCTCTGAAAACGCCTCACATTACTGCTCTGAACATAACGAAACAAATGCATATTGACGGATCTGTTCTGCAAAATGTAAACAAATGTAGCCTATATTTTTGCAAGCTAAATATTGTAAAAATATGAATATTAATTGTGTCTAGAACAGGCCGCGCGCCGCTGCGCAGAGCTAACGCGGGTTCCGCGAGTGTTCATTTCATACTCTGTGACAGCTTATTTAATGTATAAATTATACATTGTATTTAATGTAAGGTACATGTACAACAAACTGGTAATGTCAAAGTGGTATCGTGGCCTATACCTGTGGAACAGTAGACAGCACACGTGGTGTTCATCTAATAACAGATCTTCATATAGCTCTAGCAAACAAGCCTTTGCAGATTTGCTTTCAACTGACTGTAGATCCAAAGCCACGTCTTCAGCGCTCTTGATGTTCTTAAACTCTCTGTTATCTGAGTGAGAACCGCTTCAGAGACTCAGCGCGTGCGGCAGGGAACTGAACGAATCATTCAAACTGATTCGCGAACCGATTCACTGGTTTGCCAACTGGTTTGATTAAGCCTTTAAACAGAATCGACTCAAAAGAATGAGTCATTCGCGAATGGGCATCGTTCATTGCCCAGAGAAAAGTAGACGGCGCGTTTGGAATAAACTGAAGCATTTTTAAGTTGTATTGCATTAAGATACAGTAACGAGAGGAGAGTCTCCCACAGTAACGAAGTAAAAGTACCGTTTTTTCTCTAAAAATATACTTGAGTAAGAGTAAAAGTACCCATTTTAAAATATACTCTAAAAGTATTAGTTACCCAAAAAATGTACTCAAGTAAATGTAACGAAGTAAATGTAACTCGTTACTACCCACCTCTGCCTCCTATTTCTGCTCCTTGTGTTCTCCTCCTCCTTCAGATCGTCCTTCTCTGTGGTCAGTGTGCTCCAGAAGATCTCCTTGTCTGCGTCTATCCCCGTATCTGTGAATTGAGGAAATAATATCAGTGATCATCATTACCATCCTTTGAATCTTCCATATACCAAGAAACTCACCCGCTATCACTCCTGCACTGCACTCCCGATCCAACCTGTTCAATAAACCGTTATATGATTTTACTTACCTCAGTCTCCCGTCTGCATATATTACAGAGTGAGGGGTGAGTGAGAGAGAGAGAGAGAGAGAGAGAGAGAGAGGGTAACACTTCATCATAACTGCACGCTATGAATCATTAGGTAAGCAATAGTAATAAGCATTAGCATAATAGTTAGTTTATCCTTTATAAAGCATTGTCCCAACATTAATAGTCATTAGTAAGTTGTTTATAAATAGACCTATAAATGCCTTGTTCTTTATTTATAAGGCATATCTATTGCAAAGGAGATTTAAAGGCTCAGTTATCTCCCTAACAGAAAAAATAAACAACACAGAGGGATACAAAACAGAAATATGTTTTCAAGATGCAAAAAATGAAACTGTACACTTGAAATTTTTATTTTATTTTGTACAATGAAATTGCAGAGGTTTATTTTTAATTTATCAAGTGTACAGTTGTACAGTTTTATTTTTTGCATCTTGAAAAAATATTTATGTGATCTGTATCCCTCTGTGTTGTGTTTGTTTAACTTTTCTGTTTGGAAGATAAATGAGCCTTTATATCTGCTTTGTAAATGCTTTATAAGGTATAAATAATCCTCACTTTAGATGAGCTCACACAAATAGATGGCTGGCAACTGCTAAATATTTTATATTTAATCATGAATTACATCAGGAATGTGTTAATAAAGCATTTATTAACACACTGAGCAATTATTATCATTTGTCTGAATAATAAGACTGGTAACAATTTAGAATAGGGAACACTTATTCACTATTAACTATGACTTTTCCCTCAATAAATTCCTAATTTGCTGCTTATTAATAGTTAGTAAGGTAGTTGTTACTTTTAGGTATTGGGTAGGATTACGGATGTAGAATATGGTCATGTAGAAAAAGGCATTAATATGTGCTTAATTTCTACTAATAAATGGCTAATATTCTAGTAATATGCATGCTAATAAGCAACTAGTTAAGAGACCCTATAGTGTTACCATAAGATTTATAAACGTACATTTAAAACGTTTACTAATCATTTACTTAGACTTTCTAAATTATCTTATTAACCACTGATAACTCCTAAATAACTGGTTTGTAAATAACGTAATAATTTAGAAATGTTAAATTGATCATTAATAAAGTATGAAAATACAATTATTAAGCATTATATATATATATATATATATATCTATATATATGCATGCTCAAGAACAAAACATTTATAGCTGTATTTATAAAATGCTTACTAATGCCTATTAATGCTGGAACAATGCTTTATAAAGGATGGATTGGCTATTTACTAACACTTAAGTAATGATTCATAGTGTGCAGTTATTATAAAGTGTTACCATGTTAGTTAATCAAAATGTTCATGTTAATTCACAGTGCATTAATGTTAACAGATAAAACTTTGAATTTTAATAATGTCTAAGTTTTGAATATTAACTAACATTAATAAATTCTATATACAGTTGAATGCGAAAGTTTGGCAACCACTTGCAGAATCTGTGAAAATGTGAATAATTTTATCAAAATAAGAGAGATCATACAAAATGCATGTTATTTTTTATTTAGTACTGTCCTGAGTAAAATATTTTCCATAAATATGTTTACATATAGTCCACAAGACAAAAAAAATTGCTGAAATTATTCAAATAACCCCATTCAAAAGGGTGGGTGACTGTGTGAGTTGAGTGTGGGTTGAGGGGGTGGGTGATGGAAAGAGAGAGAGAGAGAGAGGCTCTGTTTAAACTTTTGATGCTTTAATAGTGGTTTAAAAGTAACAGTAAAACAGTTTAGCTGACAGATGCAGACTAAGCTGCAATGCAGGCAAAAATATTTCACGAATGCTTAGATCAATAAAATTGTTAAAAAATGCTTATAAATCATTAAAGGTTTTGATAACACTGTATAATAAGGTATCATTTGTTAACATTAGGGAATGCATTAACTAACATGAACTAACAAAGAAAAATATATATATGTTTTAAAGCATTTATTAATCTTTTTAATGTTAGAAAAATAGTCATGTTCAAAAGATACAACTTTAAATTTTAATAATACATTAATACATTTTGGACTTAATGTTATTTGTAAATTAACCAATGTTAAAAAACTATATTATTTAACTGTTGTTAGTTAACATCAACAATAATTATATACCATTTATTAATGTTAATTAATATTAAGTATGAACAATATATTTTTTAATTTATTTGTGTTAGTAAAAATTATTCATGTTAGTTTATGGAAAACGAAATAGTTAAAAATTGCTTAAATCATTAAAAGCTTTGGTAACTATAATAATGTCTCATTTGTTAACATTAGTAAATGCATCATCTGCCGAAACTCCAGGCTGAAGTGCGAGAACCCCTGCCACTCCAGCCAGACAGTTCACCTAGACAGACTGTCAGGTCACCGAGGTCACGGGGAAATCTCACAGCCAGCCATGAGGACATGTCCTGAAGCCTCACACGCTTCAAAGCATTCACCGAGCACACACCAGACCTGCCTTTGCAAGCAAGTGCACAAGTTTCCTCAACCACACACCTTCAAGGGAAGGGAGGGAACCTGGCCCCACTCTGAGCCACACCCCCTTTTTCTAAGAGACATCATCCACCTGCCGACAACTGCCAGTGCCAAAGCTGCTCTTCACAAGAGGCAATGATGCAGAGCTAATGTCAACCATGTGGACTCACTCAATACCACATTACATCATCAAACTCAAATGGCGTCTGCACTCTACACCATGCCTGATTTACTCTCATCCCGAGGAGTTTCACCTGACAGCTGGATTCACCAACTACCGCCTTAGTCCTGTTCTACACCAACAACATGTCCAGAACTAAAGGGGGGTTGCCCACTTCAGCAGAACACTGCTCCCACCGGAGCACTAACTAGTCAGATGACAAAAGAGTCCTGCTCTGCACTTCACGAACCATCCAGCGATTTTTCCAGTTGCAATGGAACATGGAAAGTGATCACAGAGATGTGCTGCAAACCTGTAAGGGCCCTCAACAGCCAAAGCATCAATACAGGGGACCAACACACCCAAAGCCACATGGTCAGTGGCCTTTTAACCCTTTGGGGTCGCTGTATCGCCGGCGATACGAACTCGGTTTTTTTACGATAAGTGCAAAAGACACTAAAAATGCTCTGTTGATTTTGGTCACACAAATAAGTGTTATACATCAATCGAAACTGTTAAGTGTCTACTTTTTTTTCAGTACACTCACGATTACAACAAAACTTTGTGGTTTTGGGGAAAAAAGAAAACAAACAGGATGCGCTCTGTCTTCTCCTTCTCCGCGATATGTTTATAGTAACGCGTCACTAAAATGAAGTGTAACTCAGCAAATACTCAACACAGAAACATGAGTTATATCTATAGAAAGCCTAAAGTGTCTGCTTTCAACTGAAGTAAGTGTTGCCGAAAACAAATGTTCTGTGATAAAGTAATCCGTATGAAACCGACACGATGTTCAGTCTGTCCAGTCTAACTCATTATTTCTAATGTGATCCCGCCCCCTCGTGTTCACATGTAAATAACCACGTGACGCGCGCGCGCTTGGAGACGCCCAACAACAAACAAACAGTCACGAGACTCCTTCATCTCTGCTGCTGATAGTTTCTGGAAGAAGACGCGCTGAGTAAAGGCTGGATTTACCTCAGAATGAGAGGAGAGTTACAGAGTCCAGAATACATCGATCGATCTGATAAGTAAGTAAATGCTTCTTTTTTGCATTAGTTAGCTGTTATTGTGACAAACCTGAACGCGTTTAGTTGGGTTTTCCCCAAACGACAACATGATGAATGCTACGCATCTAAGAATGTTTAATGTTCACAAATATATTTAATATCGTCCTAAACAATAACAATTAGTTTCTCAGATATAAAATATCCTTTTTTAATGGTACAAAGTACATCCTTTTGTAGTTCACAGCATACGTGAGTCTATGGCTGCAGAATCATAACAGCTTCTATAAAATCATGCATACTAGACTATATGACTGCAAAATCATAGTTGTTTTTCCCAAACTGTAATTCCAGACTACAGTGTTTGAATATGATGGACAATTCATTGTATTTAAATTTCTTACGGCACGATGATGTTTTCATGCCCTATATAAAACAATAATATGAGAGTATATTGAGTGTGCACTTGGATGGGTTAAACGCAGAGCACCAATTTCGAGTATGGGTCACCATACTTGACAATACGTCACGACGACGACGACGACGACGACGATATTGTAACATGATGAATGCTACAATTCTAAGTATGTTTACAACATGTTTATTATTAATAGTCTTCTCTGTTAAAAAAATTGATTTAAATAAAGTGCTAAACAATAATAAATAGTTTCTCAGATATAAAATATTTTTTATAGTACAAAGTACATCCTTTTGTAGTTCACAGCATACATGAGTCTATGGCTGCAGAATCATAACAGCTTCTATAAAATCATACATACTAGACTATATGACTACAAAATCAAAGTGTTTTTTTTTGGGGGGGGGGTTGTTTTCATGCTCTATATAAAACAATAAAAGTAATATGAGAGTACATTGTAATGTTGAATGCTACGAGTCTAAGTATGTTTACAACATGTTTATTATTTAGCCTACTCTGTTCAAAAATAGATTTTAATAACGTACTAAACAATAATAATTAGTTTCTCAGATATAAAATGTCTTTTTTTTGTGTACGATAGTACAAAGCATGCATGAGTCTATGCTCACAAATGTTTTTTTTTTTGGTTGTTTGTATTTTATTGAATCAGGTACCTGAACCACAGATGAATCCTGATGACTTTCTTCAAGATGTTTTCCTCTGAGATCGCTGTACCAACATCAGATGGTCAACTACACTGATATTCTATGGTAAAACAAGATCCTTGACTACTGATTATGTTTTTTTCTTTTTGAATCCATGGAAATAAGTAAATGTTGTTGAACAGAATCTGTTGCAGGAATGACTCAAAGTCTGTTCACATCTCTGTGGTTAGATCAGTGTGCACAATAATGTGTCTTTGACCTTCATTATGTATGCTTTGATTATACTGTGTTGTAAATAAAATACAAATAATTTAAAAAACCCATTTTTTCAGTCTCCTCACACTCTCTGTCTTACCTGCCTCAGTCACAGTCACACTGATGGCCCATTAGCAGCTTTAGGGGAGGGCCCTTTGTCTCTCAGGTGAGAATCACTTAATATTCAAGGCTATTACCACTCCCTCGCATATACGCTTTCTATCACAAAACATGTCTTTAAAAATTTAAATCAATATATTGTTTTCTGTGAATGAGTAAGCTGAATGATTTTCACATAATTGTGAAGTAAATATTCGAGCCTAGAAGACTGATTACACAAAAGTCTTATTAAGGACGATTTAGTGTGGCTTTTATGCCTTATTTCAGCTACATTTTTTTCCCCAAAACGTACTGACCACGCATAATATTTTTTTTATAACAAATGCAAACATGTACATCCACCTTGGTCACATATTATTGTAGCATAGTTTGTGCTGAATACAAAAAAAATACATGTTAGTCAATAGTATATTATAAGTAGCTGAAATAAGCACAAATATCAGGGCATGTCAACACATCTCAAGGGCCCCAAAATTACCTCAGACCCCAGAGGGTTAAGGATGCAATGTTGAGGTACGGTGTGCCCAGAGCGGGTGTGTTGTGGGGTTAATAGCAAACCCCTCCCACAGCAACACTTCAAGCTGGACTCCCAGTCATCACAGTACAAGTGACAGCCATCCTGATCACCCTTTAAATCACATCGGCTCACAAAACTACATCAGAGAACTCCTCAGTTACACCGACTCAAATTATGCCAAGCTCAGCTTCACACGCCATCTCCTTGGCTAGGAAAAAGATGAGTTTGCGACAATGAACAAGAAGCCAGTCAAGCACCAACACCTGTCCCAGGCATGCAACAACATCACAAGTGCATTGCATGGTGAGCTATGGTCTTAACCTAGACCAACCCACCCACCCATGACATGGCAGCAGTAACCAACAGGAGACCAACTTTTACTTCCATAGTACCCACCTCACAGCCCTGGCATTAAACTAATAACTATCCATAGATGGCATTTCCTAAATGCACACCTCTGACTGATCAATGACACTTATTTTTTGCCACCTCCCTGACCCCTCCTACCACCCTATCACATTGGCTAAACTGGCTGCTGCTCCAGCCCTCAAACTGCTGCATGACATCAAACCATGCTGCGTGTGCTAAACAACATTCTATAATATGTCCCCGATGACCACACTGCGCCAAAGCTTGTGGTGCCACAGTGACAAAGGGGGTCAGGTTAATGTATGCCCACAACACACCATGTGCTGGACACCACAGTACCACAGACACTTATGAGACACTAAAACAAGTGGCATACAGGGCTGGCATACTGCAAGATGTGGCAGAATATGTCAGGTTGCTGTCAATTCCGAACAGCAAATTGGAACCACAAAGCCCACTACAACACACTTCACTTTGGGTTTGCAATCACTGAAATGACACTTGGCTGTTTCACCACATAGGGGCCTATAACACCATACAGATCTGTGTCAGCCCTCACTTTCCAGTCTGCCAGCATGTCACAGACTGCAAACCCCATTGCCCAAGGAGGAGATGTGAACAACTGGCTAAGAGACATTACAGATAGTCTCACCCACAAGACCACTGAACTTGTAATATTCTGAGTAATAGTCACGATTCAGAAGAGACTCCTGACACATGACTCAAGCCAGAATCACCACCACAGGGAGCTAAACAAAGCCATCAGTTCCCTAAGCTACGCCTTCACAGCCCAGCTGACACTAAGCGATGAGCACAGCACCCATCGTCAGAAGGAGCTGACACATGCCTAAAGCTGTGGAAAGTCCAGGATGATTTCCGGCATCAGACCACTGAGGTCCTGAGAGAGCTATTGCACATCTCACACTGCACAGACAAGCTCTAAGTGAAAACCCAGGATAAACTCAAGGTACTAGACGGAGTGAAGCAGGAAACAAAGAAAAAATTGAACAGCTCCAAGAACATTTACATTTATGCATTTAGCAGACGCTTTTATCCAAAGTGACTTACATTTTGCATTCAAGTTACAGTTTTTAAAAAAAAATTTATCAGCTCTTGCTTTGCCTGGGAATCGAACCCATGACCTTTGGCGTTGCTAGCGCCATGCTCTACTATTTGAGCTACAGGAAAGCTGTAAGAAGCCCTTGCAGTTGCTAAACGTGACCGACAAGAACTAAAGGCTTCCCATAAAGACATGAGAAGACATCTACAGTCTGCACAATAGCTACTAGAGAAAGCCAAAACTGACTTTAAAACAAAGACTCTAAAATAAATGCTCTGGAAGACCACCTGAAAAGGAATTGGAGCCAAGAAAAATAGAGTCCCCCATCCAAGAATTGCTTCACAATGGAAGAAGTGACTGGCCGCAAACCAAAGCATCGCCAGCCTTCACCACAGAACACTTCCCTTCTAACAAAAGAAGAAAGCCGTCCATGCAGATCCCGCACATGAGACTACTCTTAAAGACCTTGACAAACTGACTAAAATATCACCCAGTTTGACCGAACGCGACAGAAGGCCAAGATGTCCAGAATTGGAAGCTCACGCGACTGACAGAAACAGGTTACACCTCCTCAGACCCACATCCAGTCCTGGAGTCAATGTGGCGCAAAGGTCCATGAACAGGTGTACGGCTGCACTTCCTCGGACCTTCAAACGGAACCACCGGAGAAGAGGCACCCAGGCAGCGACAATGCTGAACCTGACCAAGGTTAACACATGAAAATTAGAAACCACCTGCCATCCGTTCTGTCTGATCCACCTGCCATCTGACCTTCATGATCCACTGTTGTCTGAAGATGTCTCCAGGTGAACATCTTCAGCCAAAAGGGGGGGATTCTGTAACATCTGCTTATGATCCTTGATGGTCATTGGGATTTCATGTCCTAAGAGACCCTTTTAGCCTTTTGACATTTGCATATAATTCACAGCCTGGCCCCACATTCTACCTTTATATGGGTGCTAAATTGCCAGTGGTTGCCCCCCCCCCCCCCACTGTCAAAAAGATGCTAAAAAGAATTGACTATCTGTTCTCTCCATCGGACTTCAAACACATTCCAGAGAACTAAATGACCCTCGGTACTAGGGCTGGCTGACCAGTGGACTACCCCCCCACGATTACAAGATACGTAACACACACATAGAGACATTGTCTTTATTTAGACCATAATTAATCAGTTACAAATGTATCTGGTATATGCATGTGTTGTTTGTATGTTTCCTTATTATATTAGCCTAGGTACCACTCGTTATTTGTATTAGTAAGCTGTAAACACTCATTTTCAAGTGTATGAATGGATCTCCGGTTTAATATATGTTAGATGTCTCTTTCTTGATATCAAAATGATCTGCTCTTTATTTCTCAAACAATGTATACTATGTGAACATGAAATACATCATACGATTTTTACTGTGCTGCGGGAAGAATTACACCGATTGAGCAGAACAGTCATAAAACATGCAAATGAGGTGTCAAGTGAGACAAAGAAACACTTTCCAGCTGAAACTATGTATACCTTGTTATTGGTCAAACTAACGAAAAATGGGTGTTACAGGATCCAGATAAAACTTCTCCCACACCCAAAAGGCAAGTTCTTCTCTTTACCTTCGATGCCCTAGCACATCACCGTGGAAACCTTGCGACTCCCCTTTCGGGGGAGTCTGAGCTTCTGGCAGTTTTGAGCTCAGTAACTTTGGCGATTTAACTTCGGACCAATCAACCCGTGGCTGGAATGACAAAGCTTTCACTCCTAAAGGAATTCATCAGGAATCGACGCATTATACATGCAGCAGGACACTTTTGGCCATCGGATGTATTAGTAAGGAAATAATTTTCCTTGGAGTCAATAGACGATTAAAACTGTCCGTACTGCGGACGAACAAATCATTTTATTGTACTATTAATGCTACAGTTAATTCCTGAAGATGAATATATAATTGATAACAACCCGTTACGATTATGCTCATCTCACTTTGAGCTAATTTGCTGCATTTGTCTCGCCAGCTGCATTTTTCAGCGTCGTCTGCCCTCTCTGAGAGGGACAGTACGTTTTTGTTTTTTTGTGGTTTTGTAGTTGTAGTTTCTGTTTGTGAATGACAAATTTGTGAATGACAGTGCTCTAATCAAGTATCAATTGCAACACAGTTCAGAACCACCAATAAACTCTAGCAAAATGCAGTCCTTCACTGTAAAACCCGATAAGTTCAGAGTACTCAAAACTTTTGTGGAAACTGATTACCTAAGATTTTTTAAGTAAACATACTTAAAAATTACAATTACACTAAAACTATACATATTTGAGTTCAAAATACTAAAAAGAAGCACACACAGAACTGTTGACATTATAATTAAAGGGTTTTTATTTACTATTAAATTCTTTGTCTATTTTGTACAACTGTTTATATAAATCTCTGTAAAAAATTAGAAACTGTTAAAACATTGATTATAATTTTTTACACCCATGGCCATTATTTTGCAACATGGCAAATCAAAATAAATAAAATAAATAAAGCTCCTCCAAAAAGAAATGTTAAAAAATTATAAATTATAGGAAATAAAAACAATAAATTAAGTCAAAACACAAACAATAATACATACCTGATTGCATTAAATATGCAACAGAGATAGATTGTACAAAACGTAAATGTAAACATTTAAATGCTTTAAACTACATGTTCCATTGTGTAAAGTGCAACTGAGGTAGATCTAACAACTTACCAAATGTTTAAACTACATGTTAAACAATATACACTTGTAAACAACCTTAAAATAAACTAAATCTGATAACAAAAATCAAGTTTCTGTTGTAAGAGTGCAACTGGTACAGAAAACAACCTACCAAATGTAAAAATGCTGTAAACTACATGTTTAGCTTATAAAACAAATTGAGATAAACAAAGGAAGTGACAATATTAAAGTAACAACCTACCAAATGTTTAAACTACATGTTTAACAATATACACTTGTAAAACACCTTAGAATAAAAAAATACAATCTGATTGCAAAAAGTTTTTGTTGTAGAAGTGCAACTGAGGTGGATTTGGTGCAGAAGACAACATACCAAATGTAAAAATGCTTTAAACTACATTTTCTACAACATACGCTTACAAAACTACTTAGCAGGAACTAACAAACCCAGAGTGCAATCAAGATAGATTTGGTGGCCAGGACACAACCTACCCAATGAAAACATCCAAGCATTTAAAACAGCACTTGTAGACAAGATGGAATTTGCCTACAAAGTAAGTAATAGTTCATTTTTTAGATTGAGTAAGCAGGCTTTCAGAGGTTTACATCATCAAGCCCCATCAGCATTTTCTGGATGAATGTGAAGGTGTGAATCAATTTTCTTGGGTAATCCAAATGCAATGCATACATTAACCCAAAGAGTAACACAAAGGCCTCAGGAAACGTGGGGATGTCGCTCAGCACAAACTCATCTTCCACCACAACAGCGGTCCTTGCCGGATTGAAACAGACAGGACCAGTGTTCTCAGTGACTTCCATCACAAGGGCAAGAGGGGTACCAGTGATGTCTGGCTCATCCGACTCCTCCACCTGGAATTCACAAAGAGGGTCCAACTGTAAACATGTCTAGTAATGAATTACATCATCAGGTATATCATAAGAATTTTTTGGTTAACTATCACTTTAATATAGTATCATACTTAACCAGGCAGGCCTTTTCAGTTTACACAGAATTGGCCCAAATTTAAAAACTAGACAAGAACATACATAGAGAATTTGCAAAAGTAGAGTGAAATAAAGTTGAATATATATTAAGGCAATTTGTTAATGAAGACTAAAAAACCCTGGTAAGCACAAAAACTGATCCTGTTTGGTGAGTGCACTGAATGCTTACATTCCATGTCTTAAAAAACTGTGGGTCATCTTCACATAAGTATACTGCTAGGGCACGAAGAGCTACAGTGCGCTTTATGTTGATATCATGCACATCCTTGAAAGACAAGCAAAAATAACAATGAACAAGCAAGCAAAGTTATTCTGGGTTCGATACTAGAGTTGTACAGTCTTTGTCTTTAACTCACCTCACGATCATAAATCCTGAGGATGTCACGCAGCACCTCCGAGACCTTGCCAGTATGTGATGCTTTTTGCCTGTACAAGGCAAATAGTTGTGGCGTATGCCTGTCCAATTCGGCATAGAACTGGTTTCGAAGATTGGTGTTTGTGATGCGATGAAACTCTGCGCAAACCTACGAAATCATTAATACACAAAATGTATAAATGACATCAAAACAGCCTTAGAGAAACATACAATGCAATCATCTGGATAGAAGTTAAGCATTATTCTCCAAAAAAGTTTTTGCTATCTTTCAAAGATTAAGTAGTGGCCAATTCACACATATTCAACAAATGCTAATAAGCAGCAACAAACCCCAATAGTTCAAAAGTCTCATTGACAAACTAGTTTGTTAGTGTTTGCTGGAGCCATCTGCAACAGCAGAAGATTGAATCTCTTCTCGTGTAGCTTTGCAGAACCTACAAACATATCCAGCTCTGAAAGACTGCACAAAGCCTGCTAAGGAATGGGCTGCTAAATTATCAGCCACAACAACTGAAACAGTACCCCGAACTGACTGACCAAGGGACTCGATAAAAACCCCATCATGTTCAAGGCAGCCAAGGTCTTGCAACAAAGGAGAAAGTGCTCTTTGATAGCCACAGCTGTGAAGATCTGGTACCTTACATAGGACTGCGAGCTGAATCACATGCAGTGCAGATCGATATTTAGATGGCAGATCACCAAACATCCAATAGACTGAACAGAGTTTGTGGATCTTACGTGAAGTCCCAAGTGGATTAGCGATTTCTAGATGATCTATGTATAAAATCAATGGCAGTGACAGTTCTGAAGATGACAACAAAGTATTCTCCTGGAAATACTTGCCATCTTTATGGCTCATATAATGACCTTCTTGTGATGCCTTGGTTTCCTTTATTCGGTCAAGGATGTCAGTATGTTTGAATATTTCCTGGATCATCTGAAGTATTGGGACATAAACGACTGTGCGCCCAGACTCCAACACGTACTGCACTGGCTTTACCACAGGAAATGTTTTTTCGAAATATGTTTTTCTTCGTTTATTTGAAGACAAGTCCTCACCTTCAGCTGTGGCACTGACAAAAATGTTTGTGTCATTAACAGCATTTACCAAATCATTCAAGACAGCTTCAGCAGGAGATACATGATGCTGTTGTAGTATCTCTTTTATAGTATCTTTGATAAGAGGTTGCGATAAGGAAAATATCTCTAACAGATGATCAACTATTTCCTGACATGCCATGTCAGAAACATGGAGAACAGTTTGGATCTTCAGAAACAGGGAAGACAAATTATGGTGTAACTGGGCCCTTAACTCTCCGATGTTGACATTTTCAGCCTCAGGAACAGAATTTGAAGTGTCCGCAATCCAACAAGGAACTGGATCATCTGCATTAAGGTCTGCAGTGCTTGTGACTGGGGAACTGTCATTTTCCATTGATACAATATGATCACAAAAGTCTAAACTTCCCGAATGCTTCCTACTTTTGTGAGCATTAAATGATGAATATACATTGGTGTGGTAGGTACAGTTCTTAAACGGGCATGTCACATTTTCATGGTTCTTTAAGTGGCTCCTTAAATGGCAGAACATGTTCGATTCTGAGAAGGGCTCTTTGAGGCCACACAAGGGACAGGTAAAAAATGAACATCCTGTTTTTGATCCTTCACTATCAAGAGTTCTCTGTGTGTCTTTGTGAATCCGTGACAAATGAATTTTCAGTGCATTAAATGACTGAAATGTGCAAATGCAAGAGTCATAGAGGCATGGCAAAGGGCTAAATCGTGAGTAATGACTGTGCTTTAAACGGTAGTGCCGAAATAACTGTGCCCAGGTGTCTGAGGAGACAGCACACAACTTGCACTTCCACTCCATTGATTTTTTTATCCCTACAATTGGAGTGAATACTTTTTTAAAACCAAGAAATTTAGCCTTAACTTTACATTGTGTTATGTAACTTACCACTGGAATTGAATCAGATCTTCACAATAACAGGGACTATACATCTATACAGGAAAACAAAAAATAGCAGCATTTTAGTTTTCATGATTATAATAGATTAGATCTGGCAAATGCTACAAAGTCGACCAATGAGGCCAAAGCATGTTGCAGACTTTCAGTCATTGTTTTGTACAATTTGTACATTGCTTTGTAAACTCTGAACACGTTATTCTACTTCACTCACTTGCTAACTTGATCTGTACAAAATTAGATAAATATTCAATGCAGGTTTATGTGTGAAGCTGCTAAAAATATCTGAAGTAAACGAAAAAAGGATACTTACCAAGTTCACAGACTCTGCATCCACTTTAGCCTACAAGGCAAAAAATATGTAACTGTTAATACGAGCTTGCCGGTGTCTCTACCATACCTAGTTTTCACAACTCTTATTATTAACTATTTTTCCAATATATAACTTTGCGTCATTAGCTTTAACGTAATGGATAAAAGTTACAGCTAGCCGCAAGCACATTAACAGCTGAAGGCAAGCATAAATAAGCATTTTCCAGAACAGATCGCTTAACAAAAACAGAATAAAAAATTATGACTTCCCAGACAGCAAGCAGCGTTGGCCCAGATCCGGCTCACATTTGGCCCGCATGGATTTCACTCAGGCCAGATATAGACCGGATCTGGGCCAAAACTATGTTGCTGACTTGGTTCCGCTGACTAACTGGTTACAATATTAACGTACATAATAAATTAAATATGGCAATGGGGTTAATGGTTAAAAAATGTGCGCGAAGCAGAGCACTGCAGAAACGCTTGTCGAGCTTTCTACGTTAACGTTACCGGTAAAAAAGACAACAAAGCCAAACATGAAACATGTTTAAAAGATATACTTGTAGTTATTATGATAAAATAAAAAGCAGATTAAAAAACATTTACTTACAAATCTCCCCACGTGCGTCCACACTCACACGAGTGTCCGCCATCTTGGTTATGTTTTCTTGTAGCGTCAGTCAGAACGATGGGGTACGTCCTGACGTAGATGACGTCATTGAACGTCACTCCGTATACTTAAAAAATATCACTTCAGTAACAATGTATACTCAAAAATGATGAGCAACGCAAAATTAAAATTAAGTAATTTGTTCAAAAAATGCTATAGTTTTAAGTTCAATAAACTATGTAATTGATTATAATTATGGTGTTCTCATTTTTTATAAGTTAGTAGTACTGTTCGGGTTTACAGTGTTTCAGACAAAAGCATAGAACTTTGTTCAGATTATGCATAACAAGGGATTAAGTTTATTCCATCTTTTCCTTAAATTAATCTATCAGATGTCTTCAGAAAACCTAGAATATAGAGCACAAAATGCTAATGAGGCCTTTACAGCAGTTTCTTGGCCTTTTTGGAGTTTTTCAGTAACAGCTGTAATGCACAGTATCGGATTTGGATCTATATGACCAAATGTTAAATCTCTCTGAATGCTGAGCTTAAAAATGTTTGTTTGTTCGTTCTGAAGGATTTGAGGATCCTCTAATGCAACCTGTGTGTTTTGCTTCAAGAGAGCAACCATACATTTGTGTTTGATATTCATTCATCTATTCTTCATTCATTTATTCATTTATAATCATTATTTAATCATTTTTATTATTCCATTTAATCATATAATCACGTAGAATAATCATTATAGCTATTTATATACCCATTTCATTGATTCGTTTATTGATTAGTCATTTATATTATATTATTGTTTTTTATAAAAAAAATTCCATTGTTTAGTCTTATGACTATGTGTTTCAAGGGCTGATTGTCTTCATGAATAAGAGATATGACAAAATGTTTATGGGAACTCAAGGTTTATGGGATGTTGTTTTGAAGCAGGTTTGGTATAACAGTACATGTTGAATTTGTGCTGGTCATACGAAGTCTGAGCATTGAGACATATGCAATTAAGACTATTCAATAAACTCTGCTCCTTTTTATCACCACTTTGTCTCCTGCTTCTGCTCTTTACTGGCTTTTTCCTCCTCAGTCAATTTCTTGGCTGATAGAAGACTGTTGATAAAGTTTTAAGTATTTTGGGTAACAAACAAGACCTCCTGTTAACAGGTTTGGGTATTAGACTACTTTACTGACGAGTTGTTCTGGTACCAGTCAAAACAGATATTTTCTGACGGGATCTGGCGTCCGGGGCTGGATCTTAATTGTCTGGCATAGAGACAGTTAGTTAGTTAGTTAGTCAGTCCGTTCGTGTCCGTACGTCATCAAACAAACAACAGTAGGTTATAGTGTAGAGCATTACA
This sequence comes from Barbus barbus, assembly GCF_936440315.1. Classification (NCBI taxonomy): domain Eukaryota; kingdom Metazoa; phylum Chordata; class Actinopteri; order Cypriniformes; family Cyprinidae; genus Barbus; species Barbus barbus. The sequence goes on along the minus strand of NC_136736.1, from coordinate 18,372,562 downwards.
CTAGCAACACCAAGGTCATGTTCGATTACCAGGAATAGCAGAAACGGATAAAATGTTTACCTTGAATGCAATTTAAGTGGCTTTGAATAATACTGTATGCGATACTTTTTTAAGGATTATTTGATTAATAAAAAAGTTAAAAGAACAGCATTTATTTAAAATAGAAATCTTTTGTAACAATACTCTAATAAAAAGTAATATATTTAAAAAACACTTATTTCATACGAAGTATAGTTCAAATCTATTAACATATTTACTGATATATCGCTTAAGACTTATTCAAATCATCAATACTTAAAAACTTATTATTAAACTTCATTTGGAGTACTACTTGTGCACAGTGCACATTTCATAATATTAAGGCTAAAATTTGTTTTAATTGTTTTAAGATTGAATGATCTTTGAATAATACAGTTGGGCAAAAAAGTATTTAGTCAGCCACCAATTGTGCAAGTTCTCCCACTTAAAAAGATGAGAGAGGCCTGTAATTTTCATCATAGGTACACTTCAACTATGAGAGACAGAATGGGGGGAAAGAATCCAGGAAATCACATTGTAGGATTTTTTATGAATTAATTGTTATATTCCTCTGTAAAATAATATTTGGTCACCTACAAACAAGCAAGATTTCTGGCTCTCACAGACCTGTAACTTCTTCTTTAAGAGGCTCCTCTGTCCTCCACTCGTTACCTGTATTAATGGCACCTGTTTGAACTCGTTATCAGTATAAAAGACACCTGTCCACAACCTCAAACAGTCACACTCCAAACTCCACTATGGCCAAGACCAAAGAGCTGTCGAAGGACACCAGAAACAAAATTGTAGACCTGCACCAGGCTGGGAAGACTGAATCTGCAATAGGCAAGCAGCTTGGTGTGAAGAAATCAACTGTGGGAGCAATTAGAAAATGGAAGACATACAAGACCACTTTGTTACGAACGCAGCCAGACAACAAGGGTAAGTAAAAACACTGTGACTTTTATTTATAGGTGCCGGACTTTTATTTATAGGTGTTTTAAGTATAGGTGTACTATACTAGGTGTATAGTATTTATCGTGGAAAGAGGTGAGTGGCTTCCAAGTGGACTGTTTGGATGTGTCCGATAGTTGTTCTGACTTCGGCTTCCTGCTTTACAGGTTCGAGGTTCAGGGCAGAGGATGAGGACCGGAGTCCGAGGGCGCCGTTCTCAGAGGAGGCAGGTCTGGAGATAGAGGAGACAACGAGGCGGAGAACAGGAGGTAAGTCTAAGAGGTAAATGTATATAGGGTATACTCATCGATCCGTGGGATGCGGGAGTAGAGTCCACGTTGTACAAACGAGATCGGACACTGGCGTGAAGGTGGTGAGTGGTTTTATAGTGCTCTTGATGCGGGTGGTGACGAGGTGCAGGTGCGTGTGATTAGTAATCAGGTGAGGTTGATCGAGGGAGCTGACTGGCGGGAGAGCCTGGCCGTGCTGTTACAGTACCCCCCTCTCCACGGCCTGCTCCTGAGGGCCGACCCCGGCGTCGTGGTGGTCTGCCCCGACCCCGTGGGGCTGGAAGTTCCGGATGACTAGCGTGGAAGTCCTCTAAGAGCATCGGGTCAAGAACATCCTCTCTGGGGACCCAGGAGCGTTCCTCGGGGCCATACCCCTCCCAGTCGACGAGGTACTCCAATTTACCACCATGGCGTCGGGAATGTACGATCTCCCGGACCCTGTAGACGGCACCTTCGTCAATGATGAGCGGGAGAGGGGGTTCCTCGACCGGACCAGGCTCTGGGGAAACAGAAGGGAGATATGGTTTAAGTAGTGACACGTGAAAGGTGGGATGAATTCGGTATTGTGGGGGTAGTTGGAGTTTGTAGGTGACAGGATTGATCTGCTCGAGGATGGTAAAGGGGGCAACGAATCTGGGACTTAGCTTACGGCTGGGCAGGCACAGACGAATGTCCCGGGTGGACAGCCACACCTTCTGTCCGGGCAGGTAGGTGGGAGCGACAGAACGACGGACATCGGCAGAGATCTTTTGTCTGCGCACTGCCTGCTGTAATTGATGGTGGGCAGCGTCCCAGACTCTCTCGCTCTCCCGGAACCAGTAATCCACTGCGGGGACTTCGGAAGGTACTCCCGACCAAGGGAAGCGCGGGGGCTGGTAGCCGAGTACGCATTGAAAGGGCGTGAGTCCAGTAGCGGCTTGGCGCAGGGAATTCTGCGCGTACTCGGCCCAGCCCAGGAACTGGTTCCAGGAGTTCTGGCGGCTATGGCAGAAGGTTCGCAGGAAACGGCTGATGTCTTGAATCTTGCGTTCTGTTTGTCCGTTGGATTGAGGGTGGTAGCCGGAGGTTAGGCTTACGGTCACACCTAGGAGGGAGAGGAAAGCCTTCCAAACCCGTGAGATGAACTGGGGTCCTCTATCAGATACTATGTCCTCCGGGATGCCATAGTACCTGAAGATGTGGTTGAAGAGTAATTCGGCTGTTTGTAATGCTGTAGGTAGACCGGTGAGGGGGATTAGGCGGCAGAATTTGGAGAAACGGTCTACTATGACAAGGATGCAGGTGAATTTGTCGGAAGCAGGCAGGTCAGTGATGAAGTCCACCCCTAGATGTGACCAAGGACGATTGGGTATGGGTAATGGGAGGAGTTTACCAGCCGGGAGATGACGGGAGCTTTTTGAAACGGCACAATCTGGACAACCCTGAACGAACCTTCGCACGTCCCTGGCCATGTTGGGCCACCAGAAGCGTTCGTGTAGCAGCGAGAGAGTCGCGTTGGCCCCTGGGTGGCCAGTACCGAGGGATGTATGAGTGGAGAATATGAGCGGAGTCCGTTGGGTTCTGGGTACGTATTGCCGATCTGGGGGACAGCCCGGCGGATTGGCTGGGGGATTATCAGAGGCAATGGATGGAGAGGACCATTGGATGGGACTTGCGATAACCTTCGTGGATAAAATACCCTCTGGTTCTTCCAAACCTTCCTCTGGGGCATGGACCCGAGACAGGGCATCAGCCTTCAGGTTGCGCGGTCCAGGGCGATAGGAGATCTGGAAGTCAAAACGGGTGAAGAATAAAGCCCATCTGGCCTGGCGTGGGTTAAGACGTTTAGCGTCCCGTAGGTACTGGAGGTTCTTATGATCGGTAAGAACCACGAAGGGATGGGCTGCCCCCTCCAACCAATGCCTCCATTCCTCTACTGCGAGCTTGATGGCCAGAAGTTCTCGATTGCCGATGTCATAGTTCCTTTCCGCCGGGCTGAGTTTACGGGAATAGAAGGCGCATGGATGGAGTTTGGGAGGCGTCCCCTGCTGCTGAGATAGCACTGCTCCTACGCCAGTGGTAGAGGCGTCAACTTCCACGACAAAAGGCAAATCTGGGTCTGGGTGGACTAGAAGAGGTGCGGTGGTGAAAGCTTGTTTCAGTTGGTGGAAGGCAGTGGAGGCTTGGTCGTTCCACTTCAAGGTTTTAGAGCCGCCCTTTAATAGATCTGTGAGTGGACTGGAGATTGTGCTGTAGTGGGCGATGAATCGGCGATAAAAATTGGCGAACCCAAGGAAGCGTTGAAGCTCCTTGATGGTGCTGGGCTGTGGCCAAGAGGCGATCGCCTCCACCTTCCTCCTGTCCATGCGGACACCACCACTGTCGATGACATATCCGAGAAAGTGAACGCTGTGTTGATGGAATGTACATTTTTCTGCCTTGAGGAAGAGATGGTATTTCCGAAGTTGTTGGAGGACCTCCGCAACGTGCTGGCGATGTTCGGCCAGGCACCTCATTCATGAAACCTTGAAAGACTGAGGGGGCGTTGACTAGCCCATAGGGCATAACCCTATATTCATAATGGCCTGTGGGCGTGATGAAGGCAGTCTTCCATTCGTCTCCCTTTCAGATTCGAATGAGATTATAGGCGCTGCGGAGGTCCAGTTTAGTGAATATGGTGGCGCCGCGTAGTTGTTCTAAGGCTGCAGGGACAAGAGGAAGGGGATATCTATATTTGACAGTGATGTCATTGAGCTTACGATAATCGATGCAAGGACGGAGGCCACCGTCCTTCTTGGCCACGAAGAAAAAGCTGGAAGCAGCAGGGGAGGTGGATGGTGTGATATATCCTTGATTGAGTGCTTCCTCAATGTACTCCTCCATGGCCTTCTGTTCAGGGAGAGAGAGAGGATAAATCCTACCCCTTGGCACTGACTCACCCGGGAGCAGATCAATGGCACAGTCCCATGGTCGGTGTGGTGGTAATTGAGAGGCCCTCCTGGGGCAGAAAACGTCGCTGAGGTGGTGATACTCAGAGGGGATATCGATTGACTGTAGGGCGGCAGGGCTCTCGATAGTGGTGGCACACAGTGGAAGGGAGTATTGGGCTTTAGGCACGGGCTGTGGTAATTGTGGGAAGCAGCGCGGGAAGCAGCAGTTACCCCATTTTATAACCTCGCCGGTGCTCCAAGACAGGTTTGGGTTATGCTGCACGAGCCAGGGGAGACCCAGAATGATGTCAACACCAGATTCTTCCAATATCAAAAGGTGAATTTCCTCTTGGTGGAGCAAGCCTATGCGTAATTGCAGGGGACCCACACAGCGATTGATATGGCGGCGTGAGAGGGATTTACCTGTTATGGATTGGATTTGAAAAGTGGTTTCTGTGGCGGTGGTCTGGAGCCGGAGTTGTTTGCAAAGGTACCCCACGATGAAGTTCCCCGCTGAGCCGGAGTCGATGAGGATGGTAACTGGCAGAGAACGGATACCAATGATCAGTTGAGCTTTAGTGGTGAAGGGTTTCATTTTAGGAAAAGTGGGTCTCAGCCCGCTTACCGTCAGACGGGTAGGACGGATGGGACAGTCTTGGATCAGATGCGCTCTGTCTCCGCAATACAGGCATAAGCCCCGCTGCAAACGGACTGAACACCTCACGAAAGTGGGTAATAAATTGGGCGTATGAGTGAGTCGCGGGACCTGCTTGGGTCATAATGGTTTCTGCCCACTTCAATGCGGGACCCGTGAGGGAGGTGATTACAAATGTGATCTTTGCCTGCATCTTTGTGAACATCTGGGGGTGTAGATCAATGGTGAGCGAACACTGCATAATGAAACCGTTGCACTCCCCTGGTTCGCCAGAGTAGGGCGCTGGTCGGGCCATGGGACTGGCGAAAAGCACAGGTGAAGAAGAACTGACGGTAGTTGGGTTAGGCGGAGCCGGTGGTGGTGTGGAAGGCATCGAACGGGCTAGGAGCCTCTTCAAGGTGTCCACTAGTTCCTGGAAAGGATCCGGTGTGCTCATGGTGCTTACAGTCTTGTGGTCCGATCTTCTGTTACGAACGCAGCCAGACAACAAGGGTAAGTAAAAACACTGTGACTTTTATTTATAGGTGCGGGTGCTGGAGATCGTGGAAAGAGGTGAGTGGCTTCCAAGTGGACTGTTTGGATGTGTCCGATAGTTGTTCTGACTTCGGCTTCCTGCTTTACAGGTTCGAGGTTCAGGGCAGAGGATGAGGACCGGAGTCCGAGGGCGCCGTTCTCAGAGGAGGCAGGTCTGGAGATAGAGGAGACAACGAGGCGGAGAACAGGAGGTAAGTCTAAGAGGTAAATGTATATAGGGTATACTCATCGATCCGTGGGATGCGGGAGTAGAGTCCACGTTGTACAAACGAGATCGGACACTGGCGTGAAGGTGGTGAGTGGTTTTATAGTGCTCTTGATGCGGGTGGTGACGAGGTGCAGGTGCGTGTGATTAGTAATCAGGTGAGGTTGATCGAGGGAGCTGACTGGCGGGAGAGCCTGGCCGTGCTGTTACACACTTAAGCTATTCATAATTTTTCTCCATGTAAATATCATATATCAATAAGCTATTCATAATTTTTCTCTACCTCATATTGCTGCTATTCAAACACCCTGTACAACTTTTTGCACATAATTTTTGCACATTCCTCTTATTACTATTTAAGTCAACCACATACTGACCTGCACATTTATATTTTTTATCTTATCTTATTTTATTCTTTTATTTTATTTTATGTTTTGTACTTCTCCTTCTTAATATTTGTATTCTATATAATTGCACTGTCCTTGGAGCGGACCTGACCTACATTTCACTGCTGGTTATACCCTGTATAATTGTGTATGTGACAAATAAAAACTCTTGAATCTTGAATCTTGATAATCTCCTTCGATCTGGGGCTCCACGCAAGATCTCACCCCGTGGGTTCAAAATGATCACAAGAACAGTGAGCAAAAATCCCAGAACCACACGGGGGGACATAGTGAATGACCTGCAGAGAGCTGGGACCAAAGTAACAAAGGCTACCATCAGTAACACACTACACACAGTGCCAGACGTGTCACCCTGCTTAAGCCAGTACATGTCCGGGCCCGTCTGAAGCTTGCTAGAGAGCATTTGGATGATCCAGAAGAGGATTGGGAGAATGTCATATGGTCAGATGAAACCAAAATATAACTTTTTGGTAAAAACTCAACTCATCGTGTTTGGAGGAGAAAGAATGCTGAGTTGCATCCAAAGAACACCATACCTACTGTGAAGCATGGGGGTGGAAACATCATGCTTTGGGGCTGTTTTTCTGCAAAGGGACCAGGACGACTGATCCGTGTAAAGGAAAGAATGAATGGGGCCATGTATCGTGAGATTTTGAGTGAAAACCTCCTTCCATCAGCAAGGGCATTGAAGATGAAACGTGGCTGGGTCTTTCAGCATGACAATGGTCCCAAACACACCGCCCGGGCAATGAAGGAGTGGCTTCGTAAGAAGCATTTCAAGGTCCTGGAGTGGCCTAGCCAGTCTACAGATGTCAACCCCATAGAAAATCTTTGGAGGGAGTTGAAAGTCCGTGTTGCCCAGCGACAGCCCCAAAACATCACTGCTCTTGAGGAGATCTGCATGGAGGAATGGACCAAAATACCAGCAACAGTGTGTGAAAACCTTGTGAAGACTTACAGAAAACGTTTGACCTCTGTCATTGCCAACAAAGGGTATATAACAAAGTATTGAGATGAACTTTTGTTATTGACCAAATACTTATTTTCCACCATAATTTGCAAATAAATTCTTTAAAAATCAGACAGTGTGATTTCCTGGATTCTTTCCCCCCATTCTGTCTCTCATAGTTGAAGTGTACCTATGATGAAAATTACAGGCCTCTCTCATCTTTTTAAGTGGGAGAACTTGCACAATTGGTGGCTGACTAAATACTTTTTTGCCCAACTGTATCTGCAATATATTTAAAGTGTACCTAAAGTATACTTGCAAAAATTCCACTTTAACACAATCAAATATACTTCAGTATATGTTTAGTTGGACTTCAGCACTACTTTCACACAATTAAAGTGCATTAAGTGTGTGGCGACGCCCTGGTGAGGAGTACCAAGAAAATTGTGTCTTGCCTACAGTCAAACATGGTGGTGGTAGGATCATGGTCTGGGGCTGCATGAGTGCTGCTGGTACTGGGGAGCTGAGGTTCATTGAGGGAAACATGGATTCCAACATGTATTGAGACATTCTGAAGCAGAACATAATGCCCTCCCTTCAGAAACTGGGCCGAACGGTGAATTCCATGCCCAAGAGGATCAAGGCAGTACTAGATAACAATGGTGCCCCTACAAAATATTGACACTTTGGACACAGTTTTGGCATGTTCACTTAGGGTGTACTCATTTTTGTTGCCAGTTATTTGGACAATAATGCTATATGTTGAATTATTTTTAGAGAACAGTATATTTGTACTTCTATACAAGTTGAACATTGCCTACTCTAAAATGTATCCAAGTTTCATTTGTGTAGTATAGTCCCTTGAGAAGATATACTAAAATTGTTGCTGAAATGTGAGGGGTGTACTCGCTTTTGTGAGATACTGTATATTGCTGCACACAATACACATATAGAAACTGGACAACTGATAAAAATTTTGGATTATTACCTCTACCATGGTTACACATGTGATGTTGCAGCGATATGTTGTCATAAATATGTTGCATTTGGATGATCCAGAAGAGGATTGGGAGAATGTCATATGGTCAGATGAAACCAAAATATAACTTTTTGGTAAAAACTCAACTCATCGTGTTTGAAGGAGAAAGAATGCTGAGTTGCATCCAAAGAACACCATACCTACTGTGAAGCATGGGGGTGGAAACATCATGCTTTGGGGCTGTTTTTCTGCAAAGGGACCAGGACGACTGATCCGTGTAAAGGAAAGAATGAATGGGGCCATGTATCGTGAGATTTTGAGTGAAAACCTCCTTCCATCAGCAAGGGCATTGAAGATGAAACGTGGCTGGGTCTTTCAGCATGACAATGGTCCCAAACACACCGCCCGGGCAACGAAGGAGTGGCTTCGTAAGAAGCATTTCAAGGTCCTGGAGTGGCCTAGCCAGTCTACAGATGTCAACCCCATAGAAAATCTTTGGAGGGAGTTGAAAGTCCGTGTTGCCCAGCGACAGCCCCAAAACATCACTGCTCTTGAGGAGATCTGCATGGAGGAATGGACCAAAATACCAGCAACAGTGTGTGAAAACTTTGTGAAGACTTACAGAAAACGTTTGACCTCTGTCATTGCCAACAAAGGGTATATAACAAAGTATTGAGATGAACTTTTGTTATTGACCAAATACTTATTTTCCACCATAATTTGCAAATAAATTCTTTAAAAATCAGACAGTGTGATTTCCTGGATTCTTTCCCCCCATTCTGTCTCTCATAGTTGAAGTGTACCTATGATGAAAATTACAGGCCTCTCTCATCTTTTTAAGTGGGAGAACTTGCACAATTGGTGGCTGACTAAATACTTTTTTGCCCAACTGTATCTGCAATATATTTAAAGTGTACCTAAAGTATACTTGCAAAAATTCCACTTTAACACAATCAAATATACTTCAGTATATGTTTAGTTGGACTTCAGCACTACTTTCACACAATTAAAGTGCATTAAGTATAACAGTTGTTCCAATTTGACAGACTTTAAGTATACTAAAAGTACAATTGCAGGGTGTTTTTATTAAGCACATAAATATGTAAATATATATATATATATTAACATGAAATAAATGCATTTCAAATACTTTTTGGTATATTTATTTTTCACTAGGGTGGTATACACTACTGTTCAAAAGTTTGGGATCAGTACATTCTTTTTTTTAAATAAATTAGTACTTTTATTTAGCAAGGATGTGAAATTGATTAAAAAAAGTGTTAGTAAAGACTTGTATTATTAGATAAGATTGCTATTTTGAATAAATGCTATTCTTTAAACTTCTAGTATAAGATGATTGCACAGTACTGTATATCATGGCCATTGTATCATAAATGTGTAATAAATACTGTTATAATAATAAAATATTTATTTCTAAAGCTATGTTTTGTTGTGTTTGTGTGTGTGTATGGTTGTGTTACAACTAGGCAAAGCTGCACTTGATAGATTAGTACAGCCACAGCTGTAATAAAAATAAATTTATGATAAAATAGTTTGCCCATTAACCATCTAAACACTGTTGCTTTTTGTTGTCTGTAGGATAAAGAAGTGTAAGAATTACTATGAGGTACTGGGTATCAGAAAAGATGCCAACGATGAGGAACTGAAAAAGGCCTACAGAAAACTGGCTTTGAAATTCCACCCTGACAAAAATCGTGCACCAGGAGCAACTGAGGCTTTTAAAAGTAAATCTGTCTCTGAATCACCATATCCAATACATTTTAAAAAGTTGATGTACATAAAATATAAAACAATGAATGCTGTGTTTGTTCTTCTACAGAGATTGGAAATGCTTATGCAGTGCTCAGTAACCCAGACAAGAAGAGGAAGTATGATGTAAGTGGAGGAGAGGATCCCAACAGCCCAAGTAACAATGCTCATGGAGGATTTGATTTCCACAGAGACTTTGAGTCTGATATTACACCTGAAGATCTCTTTAACATGTTCTTTGGAGGAGGCTTCCCCTCATGTAAGCCATTTTGTATAGATCAAATATACACATATAAAGCGCTTTTTTCCACATAGACAAATCTTCACAAAATTCACTTTATAAATTCTGGTTGGTACGCTGTAAAAAGTGGTAAGTTGACTTAACTTAAAAAAATTGAGGAAACCTTTGCCTTAAATTTTTTAAAGTAAATAATAATAATAAAAAAAAAATTAAGTGAACTTGACAATTCACTTAACGTATTTTTTTAATTATCATTTACCTAATAGTTTTAAGGCAACGGGTTTCCTCAATTTTTTTAAGTCAACTTATCACTTTTTGGATTAAGTTAAGTCAACTTATCACTTTTTACAGTGTAGGGGGGATTGTATAGGGTTTTAAGAGGGCTGGGTGTTATACAGTATCTCACAAAAGTGAGTACACCCCTCACATTTTGGCAACCATTTTAGTATATCTTCTCAAGGGACAATACTATAGAAATGAAACTTGGGTATATTTTAGAGTAGTCAATGTGCAACTTGCCTAGCAATGAAGATTTACTGTCCTCTGAAAGTAGCTCAACATAGAGCCAGTATTGTCAAAAAAGCTGGCAACAAATGTGAGTACACCCTAAGTGTTAACAGCTATACGTCGTTTAACTATGCAAAGCCACATGTCCTATTCATCATGTTCATGTTTTTGTCTGCTTTACAGGACCATGCAAATTTGTGTATCGTGTATTAGAGCAGTTAAAATTTGGTGCTTTGAGAACAATTCTCTCATACTGACCACTGGATGTTCAACATGGCACCTCATGGCAAAGAACTCTCTGAGGATTTGAGAATTAGAATTGTTGCTCTCCAGAAAGATGGCCTAGGCTATAAGAAGTTCGGTAACAGCCTGGAACTGAGTTACAGTACAATGGCCAGGGTCATACAGAGGTTTTCCAAGACGGGTTTCACTCGGAACAGGCCTCGCAAGGGTGGATCAAAGAAGTTAGGTCCTCGTGCTGTGCTTCAGGTGCAGAAGCTGGCTTCAAAAAACAGATGCATGAGTGCTGCCAGCATTGCTTTAGAGGTTGCAGAAGCAGAAGGTCAGCTTGTCAGTGCTCAGACCATACGCCACACACTGCAACAAGTCGGCTTGCATGGCCATCATTCCAGAAGGAAGCCTGTTCTGAAGCTGGCTCACAAGAAAGCCTGCAAACTATTTGCTGAAGGCAACCTCTCTAAGAGCATGAATTACTGGAATCATGTCCTGTGGTCTGATGAAACTAAGATAAACTTGGCTCAGATGGTGTCCAGCATGTGTGGCGACGCCCTGGTGAGGAGTACCAAGAAAATTGTGTCTTGCCTACAGTCAAACATGGTGGTGGTAGGATCATGGTCTGGGGCTGCATGAGTGCTGCTGGTACTGGGGAGCTGAGGTTCATTGAGGGAAACATGGATTCCAACATGTATTGAGACATTCTGAAGCAGAACATAATGCCCTCCCTTCAGAAACTGGGCCGAACGGTGAATTCCATGCCCAAGAGGATCAAGGCAGTACTAGATAACAATGGTGCCCCTACAAAATATTGACACTTTGGACACAGTTTTGGCATGTTCACTTAGGGTGTACTCATTTTTGTTGCCAGTTATTTGGACAATAATGCTATATGTTGAATTATTTTTAGAGAACAGTATATTTGTACTTCTATACAAGTTGAACATTGCCTACTCTAAAATGTATCCAAGTTTCATTTGTGTAGTATAGTCCCTTGAGAAGATATACTAAAATTGTTGCTGAAATGTGAGGGGTGTACTCGCTTTTGTGAGATACTGTATATTGCTGCACACAATACACATATAGAAACTGGACAACTGATAAAAATTTTGGATTATTACCTCTACCATGGTTACACATGTGATGTTGCAGCGATATGTTGTCATAAAGGCTTATTTAAAAAAATTTTAAGCCTTGCCAGTTTAACAATATTAAACTGGAAGAGGTAGACTGAACTGGGCCATCAGACCATCAGAGCAGAGCAGGCTCTCAGAAAGGAGGGGTTTAGAGACACCGGATCCTTAAACCATTACAGACAATGTGAGAAAATTGGTGATGCTGCAATGTACACTGCCTCTCAAAAGTTTGGGATCAATAAGATTTTTTATGTTTTTAAGGGAGTCTCTTCTGCTCATCAAGGCTGTATTTATCAAAAATACAGAAAAAAACTGTAATATTGTGAAATCTTATTGCAATTTCTAATATTGGTTTCCTATTTTAATATACTTTAAAATAGAATTTATTTCTGTGACGCAGCGCAGAATTTTCAGCATCATTACTCCAGTCTTCAGTGTCACATGATCCTTCAGAAGTCATTGTAATATTCTGATTTATTATGAGTGTTGAAACTGTTGTGCTGCTTCATATTGTTTTTTGGAACATGTGATACTTTTTTTCTTTGATTCTTTGATGAATACAAAGTTAAAAAGAGCAGAATTTGTTAAAAATAGAAATCTTTTCTAACAATATAAGTCTTTACTATGACTTTTATTAATTTAAAGGGGTCCTATTTAGGGATGTGCGAAAACAAAACAAAGCTCGTTTTACTTACTCGGACCATGCGCATTTGTTCAGTGAATTTAACATGTTAATGTGGTCTGGCGAAAGATGGGACTAGAGGCGATTTTGCACTTGAAAAAAAAAAAAAAACGCGCTCAGCAGGAACTGAAGTCACAGGCACGCAAAGAGATAACTACAAGCAAGCAGACCGTTTCGAAAAGAGCCTGAAAATCCCGCACCACTACCGAAGTGGGTCTTCGTTTAGAGCAGTGCTTCCCAAACCAGGGGGGTCGTCAGGTGATACACAGCAGCCAACTGTGTATCACCTGACGAATAAATATGTTTTATTTATTTTTTCCTTTTTATTCAAAACATTCCCAAACGCATTAACTATATCATGAAATATCTTGATTCTCACCTTTATAGATTGTTAATCTATAGTGGGTGATGGTCTAATAATGTAATCTATTAACTAGGCTATGCATAAAAATTTATGGGTGTCATGCCATAACATATTTTTAAAATAATGTTATGGCATATTTTCCGTTGGCGGGATTTATTTTAATGATATTCTAATGGGCCGCTTTGTGATATCACAAACACCGGAAAACAACGCTGTAGCCCAAACAAGTCGTTCGTTGTTGTTCTTGAAAAGGGATTTTTTTTTTTTAACTAAATATCTCCCTTTGGAGTGGACTTTGAGATTTGTAACTTTATAGATCTTTTTATGCCCAAACATACACACTACACACTGACTAAAATTCAAAAAGTGAAAAAGCTTAATAGGACCCCTTTAAAATAACAGTTTTCTATCTTAATATACTTAATATACTACAAGTGTTTGTGTGGAGTATGGAAGCTAAATATTAGTGCGCTCACTGCATGACTTAACTTGGAGGTGTAGGTGAAATCATTTGCATTCAACTTAAAATACTCATAAATTAAAATAACTTAAAATACTTAAATGTTTTTGGTCATACAGATAATAGTAACAAATCTTACAAGAGTAACACATTTTTCATTCATTGTATATTCATTTGTGTGCACTCACAATAACAACAAAATGTTGTGCTTTTGTAAAATAATGAAAGCAAACAGGGTGCGCTCTCTGCCGTCTAGGTCTTTGTGAATGTGAAACTCCATGCTTGCCTCACAGACATGAAAATTATGTCTACAGAAAGTGAAATGTATACTTTTAAATGAACCAAATTCAAATGGAAAACAAATATGTTTAGATTATGTAATCCCTATGAAATGTACATGTCCACTGTGGAGATGATGAGTCAGTGTCGTCAACTTTGTCGCAGTTGCCAAAAATATGGAAAACTGCCAGACATCTCTAGCAGGACAGAAAGGGAGACCTTCTGCACCCTCAACCACCTAAGAGAGGACTTATCATTGGACTAAGGGTTGACCCTCACCATCACAAAAAAGTGTAGGAAATGACTGCCATAAAAATTCCTTCAGATCTCTGGATGTAACAGCAGTGGCTGAAATAAAGAAAGGCCACAAAGATTTGAATTTATTAAGGGCAAGCCCCTTGAGATGCTACATCTCATTTTCAAGATATATCCAAATCCATTGATACATAGGTTTGGAGACATATAAAAGATGTAAACTACAACGTATTCATGTCACCCTCAGATAAAGTACAGTTGACGTTGATGGCCATTGACTGTTACTATAACAGTTGCAATATGCAATACTATATGCAATATATGCAGATGATTTATCAGCAGCAACAGAAACAACCCGTTCTGAGTCTCCGGTACATCCAGAGAGACAGTAACAGATACAGTGTTCTGAGTTTCTGGCCTGATGAGGAAAGGGATTTCAAGAAAGCTAAGGTTCAACTCAGCTCTTGAGTAAACCTTCTATATCGCACTTGGCTGCCCTTCAGTTGCAAAGGACCCAGCAGTGACGGAAAGCAGCGCAGCCCAGTCCACATAGGACCTCTGCCTTGGCAGACACTGCCTGAAACACATGGCTCCTTAACGACGCAGCCAGGCTGTAAAGAACCCTTTGAAGACCCATCTGACCCAGCTGCCTGGTCCGTGCTCTAAGGACCCATTCGGCACAACAGAAGTTCAGCATCGTCCAGGTTCGTGCATCAGTGGCTACCGGAACGCAACTCTGTGCCCTCCCCACTGCACGCCTTTTATTTCGGCCTGCCTAAGGCACACCTGTGCAATTATCATGCTGTCTAATCAGCATCTTGATATGCCACACCTGTGAGGTGGATGGATTATCTCGGCAAAGGAGAAGTGCTCACTAACACAGATTTTGACAGATTTGTGAACAATATTTGAGAGAAATAGGCCTTTTGTGTACATAGAAAAAGTCTTAGATCTTTGAGTTCAGCTCATGAAAAATTGGGGCAAAAACAAAAGTGTTGCGTTTATAATTTTGTTCAGTGTAGTTTAATGTTACACCTTCTTATTTACAATAAAACAAAGCAAAGAACAAGTGTCTTATCATTTATTATACTACATAGCATTATACATCAGTAGTTGTTGACTCCTTTTTGTAGTTTTAAATAATGATTTATTGATTTGATATTTATTTGCCGCCATCACGGCTATGCTTCTCCGTGCCGCTTCTTCTTCGGCTTTTGCTGTGGTGCTGCGGGTTACACAAGCAACATGCCCGTGGACACTGCAGCTAGCGGTCCACATGTGTACTGCACGTCGACGTTATATTATAATATACATTATATTAAAGTATAAATGAAAATCGGCGCACAGCTTACGGCGTAGAGGCTACGGCGTAGGTCAGACGCAGAAGTATAAATTGGGCTTTATGCCTGTTTCACACCGCAAGCATGAGTGGCGCAGAAGCGGTGTGTATGCAGAGCCCATTGTGCTTTCATACTGTTGCAGCTGAACTGCGGCTTGTACTGCAATACGGACGAGTAGTCATTTCTGTCATATTTTCCAGCGTTCTCCTCCGAACACTGTGTGCCATGTGCCCTGTGTTTATGTATAATGTTGTTTTTTGTATTAAGGTGCGTCTATTGTATTGTTTGTTTAGTAATTATCGATGTGAATTGATTTGAGACACGCTGTGAGATCCAAGACAAATTTTGGAAAGAATTCCAACAAT
Source organism: Barbus barbus (assembly GCF_936440315.1). NCBI lineage: Eukaryota > Metazoa > Chordata > Actinopteri > Cypriniformes > Cyprinidae > Barbus > Barbus barbus. The sequence continues at coordinate 18,357,032 of NC_136736.1, read as the reverse complement.
AAAGTGTAATCGGATTTAATAATTGAATTGAAAAAGTAATATTAAAGCTAACAAATACCTAGTTTTATTCATTTAACAGACCTTTGAAGTTTAGACAAAAATTTGTGGAAGTGATGTTTTTGTGCTTTTTATTTTTTCATATGGTGATTGTGAAACATGAAACACATCACTTACATGATTTTATGGTGAAATTTGTTATTTTTAATGTTAATCGGATCAATTTTGATCAAGAACAATGCACTGTTACTTTAATTCAGCGTAAGCGTCGCAGCAAAAATAGACTCGGCGCCGAAACGATCGTGAATGCTGCTCACGCGACGCTCCTGCTTGACGCTCACGCGCTGCTCCCGGTGTGAATGCACGCATTTGTTAATCTGTACAGCAAAGAAAATATGCGCTGCTCACGCTTGCGGTGTGAAACGGGTGTTAAACTGAAAAAATTAATCGCCTGCGTTAACGCGCTAATTTTGATAGCGCTTATATACAGGTCCTTCTCAAAAAAATTTGCATATTGTGATAAAGTTCATTATTTTCTGTAATGTACTGATGAACATTAGACTTTCATATATTTTAGATTCATTACAACACAACTGAAGTAGTTCAAGCCTTTTATTGTTTTAATATTGATGATTTTGGCATACAGCTCATGAAAACCCAAAATTCCTATCTCAAAAAATTTGCATATTTCATCCGACCAATAAAAGAAATGTGTTTTTAATACAAAAAAAGTCAACCTTCAAATAATAATTATGTTCAGTTATGCACTCAATACTTGGTCGGGAATCCTTTTGCAGAAATGACTGCTTCAATGCGGCGTGGCATGGAGGCAATCAGCCTGTGGCACTGCTGAGGTGTTATGGAGGCCCAGGATGCTTCGATAGCGGCCTTAAGCTCACCCAGAGTGTTGGGTCTTGCGTCTCTCAACTTTCTCTTCACAATATCCCACAGATTCTCTATGGGGTTCAGGTCAGGAGAGTTGGCAGGCCAATTGAGCACAGTAATACCATGGTCAGTAAACCATTTACCAGTGGTTTTGGCACTGTGAGCAGGTGCCAGGTCGTGATGAAAAATGAAATCTTCATCTCCATAAAGCTTTTCAGCAGATGGAAGCATGAAGTGCTCCAAAATCTCCTGATAGCTAGCTGCATTGACCCTGCCCTTGATAAAACACAGTGGACCAACACCAGCATCACTGACTGTGGGTACTTGACACTGGACTTCAGGCATTTTGGCATTTCCCTCTCCCCAGTCTTCCTCCAGACTCTGGCACCTTGATTTCCGAATGACATGCAAAATTTGCTTTCATCCGAAAAAAGTACTTTAGACCACTGAGCAACAGTCCAGTGCTGCTTCTCTGTAGCCCATTTCCTGCACACGCCTGTACACGGTGACTCTGGATGTTTCTACTCCAGACTCAGTCCACTGCTTCCGCAGGTCCCCCAAGGTCTGGAATCGGTCCTTCTCCACAATCTTCCTCAGGGTCCGGTCACCTCTTCTCGTTGTGCTGCGTTTTCTGCCACACTTTTTCCTTCCCACAGACTTCCCACTGAGGTGCCTTGATACAGCACTCTGGGAACAGCCTATTCGTTCAGAAATTTCTTTCTGTGTCTTACCCTCTTGCTTGAGGGTGTCAATGATGGCCTTCTGGACAGCAGTCAGGTCGGCAGTCTTACCCATGATTGCGGTTTTGAGTAATGAAACAGGCTACGAGTTTTTAAAAGCCTCAGGAATCTTTTGCAGGTGTTTAGAGTTAATTAGTTGATTCAGATGATTAGGTTAATAGCTCGTTTAGAGAACCTTTTCATGATATGCTAATTTTTTGAGATAGGAATTTTGGGTTTTCATGAGCTGTATGCCAAAATCATCAATATTAAAACAATAAAAGGCTTGAACTACTTCAGTTGTGTTGTAATGAATCTAAAATATATGAAAGTCTAATGTTTATCAGTACATTACAGAAAATAATGAACTTTATCACAATATGCTAATTTTTTGAGAAGGACCTGTATATATGGGTGTGTGAGAGAGGAGGGGCCTCGGCATTTAAACAGCGGCGGTGATGAGGCATTCTGATCAGGTGCGCATCATCACACGCTGCCAGCCCTGGCTGTTTCAGCGCCCCTCCTCTCTCACACACCCACTCCCATCAGTATATATATATATATATATATATATATATATATATATATTATATGTGTGTGTGTGTGTATATATAAATATATATATATATATATGTATGTATATACACTCACCGGCCACTTTATTTGGTAAACCTGTTCAATTGCTTGGTAACACAAATTGCTAATCAGCCAATCATATGGCAGCAACTCAATGCATTTAGGCATCTAGATGTGGTGAAGACGACTTGCTGAAGTTCAAACCAAGATTCAAGATTTTTATTCATCACATACACAATTATACAGAGTATAACCAGCAGTGAAATGTAAGCCAGGTCCGCTCCAAGGACAGTGCAATTATATAGTATACAAATATTAAGAAAAAGAAAAGTAGAAAAAATAAAAGAATAAAATAAAATAAGAGATAAAAAAATATAAATATAAATGTGCAGGTCAGTATGTTGTTGACATAAATAATAATATAACAGGAATGTGCAAAAAAAAGTTGTACAGGGTATTTAAATAGCAGCAATATGAGGTAGAGAAAAATTATGAATAGCTTATTGATATAGTGATATTTACATGGAGTCAGGTGATGTTATGACACAGAGTTAGAGTTTAGGAGCCTGATGGCCTGGGGGAAGAAGCTCCTCCTAAGTCTCTCGGTTTTTGCCATCAGGCTACGGAAGCGTTTACCAGATGGAAGCAAAGTGAATAGTCGGTTACCAGGATGATTTGAGTCCTTGATGATTTTGACAGCTCTATTTTTGCAGCGTTTGAGGTATGTCCTGCAGAGAGGGGAGAGCAGACCCTGAGATGCGCTCAGCTAAGCACACAGCTCTCTCCGAGCATCAGAATGGGGAAGAAAGGAGATTTAAGTAACTTTGAATGTGGAATGGTTGTTAGTGCTAGACAGGCTGGTCTGAGTATTTCAAAAATGGCTGATCTACTGGGATTTTCATGTCAGAGGTCAGAGGAGAATGGGCAGACTGTTTAGAGATGATAGAAAGGCAACAGTGACTCAAATAATCACTCGTTACAACCAAGGTATGCAGAATACCATCTCTGAACGCACAACACGGCAGCCAACAAATCTGCAGCAACTGCGTGATGCTATCATGTCAATATGGACCAAAATCTCTGAGGAATGTTTCCAACACCTTGTTGAATCTATGCCACGAAGAATTAAAGCAGTTCTGAAGGCAAAAGGGGGTCCAACCCGGTACTAGCAAGGTGTACCTAATAAAGTGGCCAGTGAGTGTATGTATGTATGTGTGTATGTACTGTATATATATATATATACAGTGGGGCAAATAAGTATTTGATACACTGACGATTTTTCAAGTTTTCCCACTTACAAAGAATGGAGAGATCTGTCATTTTCATCATAGGTACATCTCAACTGTGAGATTTTTGAATAATTCATTTCCATTTTATTGCATGAAATAAGTATTTGATACAATAGACAAATAGAACTTAATATTTGGTACAGAAACAAATTGCAATTACAGAGGTCAGACGTTTCCTGTAGTTCTTGACCAGGTTTGCACACACTGCAGCAGGGATTTTGGCCCACTCCTCCATACAGGTCTTCTCCAGATCTTTCAGGTTTTGGGGCTGTCGCTGGGCAACACGGAGTTTCAGCTCCCTCCATAGATTTTCTATTAGGTTCAGGTCTGGAGACTGGCTAGACCACTTCAGAACCTTGAAATGCTTCTTACGGAGCCACTCCTTAGTTGCCCTTGCTGTGTGTTTGGGGTCATTGTCATGCTGGAAGACCCAGCCATGACCCATCTTCAATGCTCTTACTGAGGGAAGGAGGTTGTTGCCTAAAATCTTGCGATACATGGCCCCATCCATCCTCCCCTCAATACGGTGCAGTCGTCCTGTCCCCTTTGCAGAAAAGCACCCCCAAAGCATGATGTTTCCACCCCCATGCTTCACGGTTGGGGTGGTGTTCTTGGGATTGTACTCATCCTTCTTCTTCCTCCAAACACGGCGAGTAGAGTTTAAACCAAAAAGTTATATTTTGGTCTCATCTGACCACATGACCTTCTCCCATGCCTCCTCTGGATCATCCAGATGGTCTTTGGCAAACTTCAGACGGGCCTGGACATGTGCTGGCTTGAGCAGGTGGACCTGTTAGTGTGTTACTAATGGTAACCGTTGAGACTGTGGTCCCAGCTCTCTTCAGGTCATTGACCAGGCTGATCCCTCACCTTTCTCAGGATCATTGATACTCCACGAGGCGAGATCTTGCATGGAGCCCCAGTCCGAGGGAGATTGACAGTCATCTTGAATTTATTCCATTTTCTAATAATTGCACCAACAGTTGTTGCCTTCTCACCAAGCTGTTTGCCTATTGTCCTGTAGCCCGTCCCAGCCTTGTGCAGGTCTACAATTTTGTCCCTAGTGTCCTTAGACAGCTCTTTGGTCTTGCCCATAGTGGAGAAGTTGGAGTCTGATTGATTGAGTGTGTGAACAGGTGTCTTTTATACAGGTAACGAGTTCAAACAGGTGCAATTAATACAGGTAATGAGTGGAGGATAGGAGGACTTAAAGACAAACTAGCAGGTCTGTAAGAGCCAGAATTTTTGCTGGTTGGTAGGTGATCAAATACTTATTTCATGCAATAAAATGGAAGTTAATTATTTTAAAATCATACCATGTGATTTTCTGATTTTTTTTTTTAGATTCTGTCTCACAGTTGAGGTGTACCTACGGTGAAATTTACAGATCTCTCCATTCTTTGTAAGTGGGAAAACTTGAAATATAGGCAGTGTATCAAATACTTGTTTTCCCCACTGTATATATATATATATATATATATGTATATACAGTGGGGAAAACTGTATATATATATATTTAGATGCACCTGTATATATATATATATATATATATATATATATATATATATATATATATATATAGGTGCATCTAAAAAATTATTAGAATATGGTGAAATATGTTTTTTTTGTAACTTATTTCAAAAAGTGAAACTTTCATATATTTCGTAAACGATTCATTACATGTAAAGTAAAACATTTCAGAAGTTTTTTTTTTTGTTGTTTGTTTTAATTTTGGGTGGCTGTTTACAGAGTGCTGAATCAAAGCATATTAAATGCAAAGTTGACTGGAAGGAAGAAATTGGGTAGGAAAAGGTGCACAAGCAACAGGGATGACTTGAGACTTGTCATTTTGTCATTTTCGCAAACTTGAGAATACTGTCAAGCAAAGCCGATTGAAACACTTAGGAGAGCTTCACAAGGAGTGGACTGAAGCTGGAGTCAGTGCATCAAGAGTCACCATGCTCAGACGTCTTCAGGAAAAGGGCAACCAAGCCACTTCTGAAACAGAAACAACGTCAGAAGCATCTTACCTGGGCTAAGGAGAAAAAGAACTGGATTGTTCCTCAGTGGTCCAAAGTCCTCTTTTCAGATAAAAGTAAATTTTGCATTTCATTTGGAAATCAAGGTCTGGAGTCTGGAGGAAGACTAGAGAGGCACAGAATCCAAGCTGCGTGAAGTCCAGTGTGTAGTTTCCGAAGTCAGTGATGATTTGGGGTGCTGTGACGTCTGCTGGATTTGGTCCAATGTGTTTTATCAAGTCCAAAGTCAATGCAGCTGTCTACCAGGAGATTTTGGATCACTTTATGCTTCCATCTGCTGACAAGCTTTACGGAGATGCTGATTTCCTTTTCCAGCAGGATTCTGGCACCTGCCCACAGTACCAAAACTACTTCCAAGTGATTTGCTGACCATGATATTACTGTGCTTGACTGGCCAACCAACATGCCTGACCTGAACCCCATATGGAATCTATGGGATATTTTCAAGAGAAAGATTAGAAACAGTCAATCCAATAATACAGATGAGCTGAAGGCTCAATAGTGCCTCAGCAGTGCTACAGGTTGATCGCACACCTAACTGATGCTGTAATTTGTGCTAAAGGAGCCCCGACCAAGTATTGAGTGCATAAATTAACATACTTTAAAGGTAGGGTAAGCGATTTCTGGAAGCCAATGTTGATATTTGAAATCACCAAAACAAACATGCCCCTACCCCAAAAGGTTCTTGCCCCTATTTTGATAGCTCCACCCCACACATACACATACACCCCACTATAGAAGTCATTATAATCAGTGATACTGTCTACACTGGATGCTGCGGGGCGCGACAAATCCCGACAGAAAACTGCTGCCGCATTCTATTTATGACGTGCTGACACAACTTTCAAATTATTTTCAACGGTCAATTTATTGCGTCCAGTGTAGGCAGACTTTAGCTGTTGCGGCTCGGCACGTCCGGTGTAGACACAATGTTACTCACCTATTGAGAAGAAACAAAGCAACCTCGGTGTCCGATCGGAGGCCGTCTGCTCTTTGAGTTCTCTCCAGCACTGGAAAGCTGATCCAATATTTACACGGGTCCTACTTCTTGCCTTATCATTCCGCAGATGTTTTCCTCTTTTGTTTTTTTTTATCCGCCATCTCTATCTTTCTGATGCTTGGCTCGGCTGTTCACTGAACGCTCTCTCCTCTGCATCATGATGATTGAACGCTCCTTACTGATGATTGGCTACAAGTTTGTTTTGGTACTCAGCCTTTCTGTTTTGCAAATCCTTTTTTTGATTGATCTTAGGAAATATATTTTGAGATACTGGATTTTTTACTTTCATGAGCTGTAAGCTCTAATCATCAAAATTAGAACAAAAAAACATTTGTAATATTTTACTTTTCATGTAAATATCATATCTAGAATATATGAAAGTTTCACTTTTTGAAATAAGTTACAAAAAATGAACTTTTTCATGATATTCTAATTTTTTTTTGATGCACCTGTATATATAGTCATGGTCAGAAATATCGGCACCCTTGATAAATATGATCAAAGAAGGCTGTGAAAATTAATCTGCATTGTTAATCCTTTTGATATTTTATTTAAAAAAATCACAAAAATCTTGCTTTTCATTGGATAATAAGAATTTAAAATGGGGGGAAATATCATTATGAAATAAATGTTTTTCTCAAATACAAGTTGGACACAATTATTGGTACCCCTAAAAATTCTTATGATTAAAATATCTCTGAAGTATATTCCCATTCATATTCACAATTTTGAGAACTCCAGGGTGATTATGAACATGAATTTATTCAGCCATGGCTTCCTGTTTCACAGAAATATAAATAGGAGGGAAAACAAAGCCCAAATTCCCATTCATATTCACAATTTTGAGAACTCCAGGGTGATTATGAACATGAATTTATTCAGCCATGGCTTCCTGTTTCACAGAAATATAAATAGGAGGGCAAACAAAGCCCAAATTCCCTTAATCATCCATCACAATGATAAAAACCATAGAATATATTTCTGATGTGCAGTAAAAGATAATTGACCTTCACAAATTAGTGAAGTGGCTTTAAGAAAAGAGCTAGAGCAGTGAAAATTCCCATTTCCACCATCAGGGCAATAATTAAGAATTTCCAATCAACATTATATGTTACGAAACTGCCTGGAAGAGGATGTGTGTCTATATCGTCCTAATGCATGGTGAGAAGGAGAGTTTGAGTGGCTAAAGACTCTCCAAGGACCACAGCTGGAGAATTTCAGAAAATAGTTGAGTCTCAGGGTCAGAAAACCTTGTCAAACAGCACCTACATCACCATATGTTGTTTGGGAGGGTTTCAATAAAAATTCTCCTAGCTCATCCAAATACAAACTCCAGCATATTCAGTTATCAGACACGACTGGAACTTCAAATGGGACTGGCTTCTATGGTCAGATGAAACTAAAAAAATAGCTTTTTAGCAGCAAACACTCAAGATGGGTTTGGTGAACACAGGGATAAAAAGTACCCCATGTGTACAATGAAATATACTGCTGTATTTGTGATGTTGTAGGCCTATATTTCTGCTGGAGGTCCTCCTGGACATCTTGTTTAGACACATGGCATCATGGATTCTATCAAATACCAACAGATAAAAAATCAATAAGTGACTGACTCTGATTGTTGGAAATCTTATAATGGCCATGTTTGGATCTTCCAACCGTACAATAGTCCAAACACAAACCTCAAAAACAACACAAAAATGGGTCACTGAGCACAAAACCAAGCTTCTGCTATGGCCATTCCAGTCTTCTGACCTGAACCTTATAGAAAATGAGTGGGGTGAACTGAAGAGAAGAAGCACCAAAGTGGAGCTGGGAATCTAAAGGGTCTGGAGTGATTCTGGATGAAGGAATGGTCTCTGATCTCTTGTCAGGTGTTCTCTAACCTCATCAGGCATTATAGGAGAAAATTTTGAGTTGTTAAACTGGCAAATGGAGGTTTTAAAAAGTATTGAATAAAAGGGTGCCGTTAATTGTGGCCAATGTGTATTAGAGAAGAACATTTATTTCATAATGATATTGCCCCCCATTTTACATTTATATCCAATGAAGGGTTACATTTTTGTGAATTTTTTAATATATATATATATATATATATATATATATATATATATATATATATATATATATATATAATATTATTTTTATTTTTATTTTTTATTTCATTTTTGAAGAAAAGTAAAGCAATAACAGCATTCGAATGGTACAACGCTTCAAATGGTATAATGTCCAATGCACTCTCAGTCCATTGTGTCTGTGTTTGTGGTTTTTCAGAAATCCATTGCAGTAGTATGCAGCGCCTGGCAGTAAATAATAAAATTTTGACCAACTGAATCTTAGAAGAGCCCTAGGTGTTGTATGAAAGAATCCCCAAAATACAGACCAATTGGTCAAGGTCCAAATAGATTCCCAATATGCTATCAATCTCTTGAAGAACATCTGAACAGAATTTCTATATATGAAAACATAACTTTATTTTAATATTAATTGAATTGGACCCAGGATGATTCTGAAAGAAAGCTACTGTTCCTGTAGTAACGTATCGGTTACATACGTAACCCTCGTTCCCTGATGGAGAGAACAGAGACATTATGTAGTAACGACATTAGGGGTTAACTCAGGAGCCCCAATCATTTCTGATTTTAAGAGAAAACTCCAATGAAATTTGGCTAGTGGATTTTGCATGCTGAGCCACTCCCTGTGCATATGTGAAGTGAAGTGACATTCAGCCAAGTATGGTGACCCATACTCGGAATTCGTGCTCTGCATTTAACCCATCCAACGTGCGCACACACACAGCAGTGAACACACACACACCGTGAACATACACCCAGAGCAGTGGGCAGCCATTTTATGCTGCAGAGCCCGGGGAGCAGTTGGGGGTTCGGTGCCTTGCTGAAGGGCACCTCAATCGTGGTATTGAGGGTGGAGAGAGCGCTGGACATTCACTCCCCCCACCTACAATTCCTGCCGGCAGGAGACTCGAACCCGCAACCTTCGGATTACAAGTCCGACTCTCTAACCATTAGGCCACGACTTCCCAGGCAACTATGAAGAGGTATGAAGAGGTGACATGTGCATCCACTCATTCAGGTTTTACGCTGAGGAGGCGAGAACATGTCCCTTGCAACCTGCGATGGTTCGAGGTTGTGGCATGGGGACATAACGTCTCCGTCCCCTACATCACGGAACAAGAGTTATGTATGTAACCAAGATGTTCCCTATCTGTCGGTCACTACGAGTTATGCTGTGACAACATTAGGGGTCCATGGAAAGCGCCACAACCTGAACACGTCACAACCCTGTGGCGCTACAAATCTTGACAAGCAGCCGTGTGTCAGACAAATGCTACATAAGGGTTGTAACCTTCCCAATGCCCCAACGCAAATTCGTTGACCTTGTCACCTGCAGGGACCAAAAAGGAGAGTACATCGCTGCTGGGGATAGCCATGCTGCTGTTCCTACCACAGAAAATATTTTCTCAAGAGAAGGGATTTCAACCTTCATGAAAGGTGCTTCAAGTCTTTCCGGTTTGTTGTTTACAGCTTGGCGATAACGATGAGGAAGCGAGCCTTCCAAGGGAAGGATGCTACGGAAGCCAAACCTTACCCGTAGGGAGGTATCATGTGGAGACATATGGAATGGTACTCTGAGGCAGATCCTACCTGCAATCAGGAAGGAACGACTGCCAGCAGAGGCTGACGGAATGGTCAGTCAAAGGGAAGACACGGGTTCACCAAGAGGGAAACCTTACCGTGGAAGAATACACATATGGGATCGCACAAAGGGAGTCAAGCCATATGGACACCTAGCCCAGTACAGGGACACTGGGCCTGGAATCAGAATGCTCTGCCCAGTCTGACTGCCAGGGTAGCTGGAGGATACTCAACCAGGGTTCGCCGTCTGGGGAACTCTACTGGAGGAGGAAAAAGGCGATCACATCCCCAGGTGAGGGGGAATGGCACAGCAAGCGTGACACCGACTGGTCCTTCTTGCTAATTACCTATTATCCAACACATGGGAAGAAACCGGCTCGACGCGGAGAAGGTAGAATGTCGCAAAAGTGTTCAGTGTCGCCCAGCCCGCAGCTCTACAGATGTCTGCCAGAGAGGCGCCGTGTGCCAGCACATAAGGAGGAGACGACACTCCATGTGGAATGAGCCCTTACCCCCAGGGGGCACGGTTTGCCTTGGGAAATGGTACGTCAACGTGACGGCATCCACTATCCAGGTCCAAACACAAGGCACTCTACACTCACCCAAAAATGCTTGGAGGTCCCCGACCCTCTTGATGGAAGTGAAGCGCGGTCAGGAGCTCTGTCTTAGCAGACAGGAATTTAAGCTTGACTGAACTCAAAAATTAGGTATGACGCAACACAATCAACCACAAATAGCAGCATAATGGGTTTGATTTGATTCGTGCAATATCTGATTTTGAACCTTAAAAAAGGTTCCTGTTTTGTTTCAGGTGTAATTTCCACATGGAATTATTTTGTGTGGTGGAAAGCTAATGTTTACCCCAAACTAATACTAGAAACTAGGAAATTTCCAGTAGTGGAAAAGGACAAAAACTCTGATAAACATGGAAAAGATGTCTCTTATCAATTGTAATGTTAATGTGTCACATCTGGTTAGGTGTGTGGGGAACTGAATATGTGATTTTGTGTTTCTTCAGCGAACACACATGAATTCACTAATGGCAGAACATACAGTCACCATATGGATGAAACCAGAAGAGAGAGAGCGGAGGAGAGGGGAGATGTATGAACATGTATATTTTTTCTCGCTCGATCTTCATGAAAACATGGTCCTCAAATTTTGTTTGAGCAGTATTGCCAAAAGTGCTGATATTTTTTGTATTGGTATGAGTGTCTTGTGTTGGCAGAAATGTATTTGTTTATTTCTGAATACAGCGTGGTGCAAAGATTCTTGTGTTGTCAAGAATCACAAAGAGAGTGTTGTCTCTTTACTAGTGAGAAAATGGGAAGTCCTGAGAAAGCTTTTGGTCTGTGTATTGCTTGGTGACATGCGAACCTAATAAATCTTAAGCTATTATTTGCAATAATTTTGTTGCTGTAAAATAAAAATATGAACTGGCCAATTTATGTCATTTTGTTGGCACTATTCCAGTCAGAATGGAAGTTATTTTATAGTAATTACTTATTTATAGAACTATTGCATAAAAACAATATCACAGTCGAATACTGAATTGGCACAGCTGTGAAGACTTGCAGCACAAGGCCATTCCAATATTCAGTATTGCTTGTGTGTGTAATTGTGAGATATAAACACGTTATATAGTGCTTTTTTCCCAAATATCAGAACAATTGTGAATGTGATATCACGAATGTGATACAGCTCAATAGAAAAGTTAATATTAACAAAGTACATTTTAGACACAATTTTGCCAATTTGTCTGTTTTTGCTTTGCCAAACGAAAATAGCTCCAGACAACACCACTGCAGAATTAACACGGTTGTGTTTTGTTCCTGAATGTACCATATTTGTCCATTGTACCATCCATAATTAGTCCCTTGTTTTGTTCAGAATAATATTTTGAACAAATCTGTTAAAAAAAATATGGTCACACTTTATATTAGGTGGCCTTAACTACCATGTACATACATCATAAAATAAGTACAATGTACTTATTGTGGTCATATTGTATTGTAAAATGCTTTTGCTGCTATTGAGGTGGGATACGGGTAAGTTTAGGGACAGGTTCGGTGGTATAGGTAGGTTTAAAGGTGGGTTGAGGTATAAGAGATAGGTCAACAGTGTAATTATAAATTCATTTCAATGTAAGTACATAGTAGTTTAGGCCACCTAATATAAAGTGGGACCAAAAATATTTAATGGCTTACTTAATGGCAATCACTTATCTACAGAAAGAGCAACAGAAACATCCCCACTACTGGAACACACAAATATAGTTTGTGTGCTACAAACGGTAAAAAAGTCCCAATGCTGTTGGACTAGTACTGTAAATCAGCACTCTTGGAACGCTACTTAACCAATCAGATTTGAGGACTGTGGCTAACTCTAATTACAGACTAGGTGCTTTTCACACATAAGATAGTAAACCCTGGGTCATTCTACACCCCAGGTAAAAGGAATCATGTGTTATCATGCTTCACATTTCACACTGCTCATAAAATACTTTGGGTTAACTGAGTATTTATAAGCTGACATTTCACTGTACATTTCTAAACCCTGGGTTAACATTTTTATATATGCATATGTGTGGTGTCAGAATCACTGATTGGATAAACGTAGCACTCAACCTTTTTGCATAATGGCTCTAGCATTGCACATCATTAAATGATATATTTCAGACTGTACTATCACATATTTTTCTGAATGGACTTTTGACATATTTCAAATGTTTCACGCTGTAGATGTTTGGCACCTCAATGCAGTGATAGCACAGAAAACTAACTGCTCCAGAGCAGGGTTTCAAAAGCCTTGGTGAAAAGCGGAGCTAACCCCACTTCTAAATTACAAGTTTAAAAAAAGTACTTTTACTTAAGGTTAAAAGCAGGGTTTAGAATGACAGTAAAGTGCAGTGTGAAAAACCCTTTTGTTAACCCCAGGGGCCTGTACCATGATGGTAGTTGAACAAATTCAGAGTTACAGGATTAGTTTCAAGTTGACAAAACCAAACCACTCCAATCGGGCTTTGTTAGTATCATGATACTAATCATCAACTTTATTTGTTAACTCAGGCTTTGATCCTGAGTTTATGGATCATGTGCACAAGAATGTGTGACATCAGAGGCAAACAGCCAATCATATGCCTTGCAACACAGAGCAAGTATGATCCACTTCTCATGAGAGACCCAGCGAGATTCAAAACTAAAGGTTAAAGGTTTTGCTAAAGGTTAAGAGATTGAAGAATATGACAAATTGAAATGCATTTACACTGAAAAAAAGTACTTGTTCATGAAAAAGGACAAATACAAGAAATTATCTTGCTATATCAGTGCAGTCACAAGTGAAACTTGTTAAGTTAGTTTATATAGTTGAAAATATATAGCGATAGAGAATCGACCATGCAAGGTCACGTAGTCATTTTTAAAGTGTCTATTGATTATACAAAATTAAAGTGATTATTGATTCTACAGCTTATTTATATTACATATGATCTGTATATATTAATATTCATTTAAAATAAATGATTTATATTTATAACTGTTAAACAAAAATTGCTTGATTGTAATGGATTAATAAAAATATAAATCATATAATAATTATACAAATCATATAAAATAACATTAAATAGTTTTTTGTTTTGTTTTTTTAGTACTAGTGACCTTTAATTTGCAGCAAGATAAACTGGGTGAGTGACTTTTTTGCATCAGACACGTGTCACTTTGCTCACATCTCATTGGTCCAATTTCAGTTTGAGATCTCTAACCCACAACATAACCTGCAGGTTTGCCATGGAGTGTAAGTTACTATGGAAAAGAACGCAGCTAAAAGCCAAGCCACTTTAATGGTATCTAAAACCCAGGATTGGTGCAAACTAAACTGAAACTTACCTGGCTAGCCAGCTAATCCAGCTTCATAGTACAGGCCCCAGATCATTCTAAAACTTGGGTTAACAGAAATCATGGGTTGTCTTCTACTATGTTTGATGCTGTTCAATATTCCTGAATGAAATTAAGTGTAAAGCTAAAAAAAGAGTATCTTCAATTCAACTGACACATTTTCCACCACCACCATTTGAGAGTTCTTCTTTAGTGTTGAAACTACTGTTTATACAACATACAAGGTTTTTGTGACTAGTGACACAAATGAGGCACCCACTCTTCAGTATCTATTGTTAAGCATCTAGCTGCATTGTTTTACACTGCAAATGTTTTGTCAGCTGGGTTTCATAACCCTTGTTAAAGGTTTTGCCAAAAAACATTCTAAATTACAAGTATGCAACTTTCCTCAACCCAGGGTTAAAAGCAATCAAAAAGTTAAAAGTTTAGAACAGCAATCACTTGCGCTTATGCAGTGTGAAAATCTCTACTTAGAATAATTTCATTTTTCTTACTGAAAGCTATGTGTCATGCTAGGCTTTGTTTGAGTTGTTTCAATAAAGGGCTGGGTATCAATACACATTTCCCAATTCAATTTAATTCCATTTCAAAAGTGTTGTATATATTTCAGTGTCCAATTTGATTACATATGAAGAAATTCCCTTTCTGCTTACACGGTAAATATCACAGGGCAGTGTTAAAGACTAATTCAAACCAGTAACTCTTTTTAGTATTCATTAAGCAACGTACAAGCGTAATTTGTTCAAGAAATAGTACTACACGGTTGCATTGCATGCTTAGTTTTTTGTACAAAATTAACAGCAGGGTCTACGCACAAGTGAGTTATCCTGTAAGCAGGGTGAAGTGATATCTGCAGGACATAAAAGTGTTGTAGAAAAATATTTTCATGCAGCCACTGATACTAGCCATAAAGTTGATTTGAAGATTCAGCATCAGGATTGTTTAAATAAAGATCACAATTAATCTGAAAGTCTGTATTTTTACCCAGTCCTATTTTAATGTTTCATTATGTTATTCATGTTTTAAAGTAACACACAAATGTGACCCTGGACTACAAAATCAGTCATAAGTAGCATGGGTATATTTGTAGCAATAGCCATCAATACATTTTATGAGTCAAAATTATAGGATTTTTTTAATGCCAAAACTCATTAGGATATTAAGTAAAGATCATGTTCCATGAAGATATTTTGTAAGTTTCCTACCGTAAATTTATCAATTATAATAGTAATATATGCATTGGACAATTGGACAACTTTAAAAGGCGATTTTCTCAATGTTTTGATTTATTTATTTTTTTTGCATCCTCAGATTCCAGATTTTCAAATAGTTGTATCTATTTCAAATAGTTGTATCTAAGTATTATCCTATCCTAACAAACCATGCATCAATGGAAAGCTTATTTATTCAGTATAAATCTCAGTTTTAAAAATTTTACCCTTATGACTGTTTTTTTAGTTCAGGGTGACATATAATGACTGATGCTGGTGTCTATTCTTCAGGGTGGGTTCTCCATGTTTATTCAGCTGGTGCCGATTGTTGTGCTGATCTTGGTCTCAATCCTCAGCCAGCTGCTGGTGTCCACACCACCTTATAGCCTGTACTCCAGACCGTATGTGAAAATACCTTATAATTCATGCCTCACACTTACGTACAGTCTACACTTTAGATCATGTGTAATAATGCCATGTTATATGCTTGCATGAATGTTTATAACAATAACTTATAATGTAAGTCAGTAATGTTTATGGCCTCCACTTGCCTGTATGCACTCCTGACAATGTATAGAAATGCTCCTGATGAGATGGCAGCTGGTGTCCTGGGGATCTCCTGCCAGACCTGAATCAGGGCATAACTGAGATCTTGGACAGTCTGTGGTGCTACTTGGTGGCTTCAGATACTCTGATACATAATGTCCCAAGAGTTCTCAGTTGGATCCAGGTTTGGGGAACGTGAGGGCCAGTCAATGGCATCAATGCCTTCATCATCCGGAAACTGTCTACACACTCTGGCCACATGAGGCTGGGCATTGTCATGTACAAGGAGGAACCCAGGGCCCGCTGCACCAGCATAAGGTCTGATAGTGGCTCTGAAGACTTTATACCAGTGCCTAACAGCAGTAAGGGTGCTGTTGGCTAGCATGTGGAGGTCTGTGTGACCCTCCAAGGACATCAGTAGCCCACTGCTGAACGGGTCATACTAAATGATGTTGCAGGCAGCTAAATGTTCCCCATGGCATCTCCAGAGAGTTTTACATCTGTCACATGCTCAGTGTGAACCTGCTCTCATTTGTGAAAAGAATGGGGCACCAATGGTGGACCTGCCAATTCAGGTCTTTTCTGGCAATGCTAATTGAGCTGCACAGTCCTGGGCTGTGAGCACAGGTCCCACTAGAGCAGGGGGGCTTTTTAATGGGGACATTTCAGGGGGTTCGTGAGTTGAATGAAAAGCTATTATTTAAATATAATTAAATCATACATTTAAATAAATAAATAATTGTAAAATAAAAAATAAATAAAAATCTAGGTTGAAATGTGTATTTAAGAAGTACTTATAAATGCAGCACTGCTTTGTTTACAAAGGTTACAGAGGAAACAGCTTTATTTCTGCTGTTCCATAAGCACTACCTATCCAGTTCATTTTAACAATATATAACAAAAACTGTGATCATTTTGGTCACTTTAATCGCAATATGAAATTTAGCCAAGGCTATAGCATCCATTATCCAGTGAGATCTCTGTGAGGTCTCTGCTTCATAACCAGCAGCCCTTTACAGCGACCTCCAAAGCACACATAGAGCTGAGTGTCTGAACAGGCCAGAGCGCTCAACATACACTCTAAGGGCCCGTACTGGGCAGAGTGGATTGGGACCCTGCTCACTGTCTTCAATGGGGAGTGCTAGAAGGGTAATAGCTTGAGCTCTGAAAGTGGAGAGCACTTTCGGGCACGTTTTAATGATTTGCAGCAATGGCTGCCAAATAGTCTTTGAGCGTGGAATGGGTGCAACCCTTATCCAAAAGCTCTTGTAGAAAGTTTAGCACATGGGGCATGTCACAAGAGGATGAGTCCAGGCTCCATGCTGTACACCAGTCAGTGAAGACTAACTATTAAATGACATAAAGGCATTTTGTAGACATGTGGCTAGCCTCTACAATGGTATATTTGTCACACTCACAGGGAGCTGCGAAGGCTCCTGTTGAGGGGCCAAACATGAAGGCTCCACAGCTCTGGCTGAGGATGCCAAATCATGCCCTTTGCTTGCGAGAGGAGGTCCTGTCTCAACGGTGTTGGCCAAGGAGCTGCCGATAGCAGCTGAATCAACTCTGGGAACCACATCAGGTTCCTCCAGAGTGGGGCCACCAGAAGGACTGAGCATCCAACTTCCCTGATCCGTAGGTTTGAGTATCGTTTGAATTTGATCGATTCCAATTCCGATTCAGATTCTGCTTATTGATTCCAATTCTTATCGATTCCTAGTTTAGATTCCAATAAGATAAAAGTCCAATAAAAAAATTAAGTCAAACATTTAGATGTCAAACATCTTTATTCTGTCTTTTTACAAAGTGTTCTGTTGCAGCTGAATAACATGAGCAAGCATACTACAGAACACTTAGGCCCTTTACACTTAGGAACTTTTGCCTATGGTTTTACCAAAAAAAAAAAAAACAGCACAACAAAAACAACTAGACTAATATTAATTTTAAACATTAAATTGTTAAAGACAAGTAAACAATCAGTAATAAAATTGGAACAAACAAATCAATTAGAAATAGCATAAATAAATACAACTGAACACATTTCAGGTACAGAAATTGAAATCAAAAGTTTAAAAACAATTGTTTTCTTTTCATAAATAAAATATAGATTAATCCTCATTAAAGTTAGGAAAGCTATTCAGTCAAGATCAGTGATTGATTGATCCCCTAAGGATTTCTTTTTTCTTCTGACTATCCGGGGCTTTTTGGGGACTTTAACGTGCTCAAAAACACTTGAAAATTGGCACACAAGTTAGAATCTGCTGTCATTAGGATGCCGTAGAGGCTGGGACCTGGGCGTGGTACAGGGGCTCTATGGCACCCCCAGGAACACAGTCAGAAAACTTGATGTATATCTCACACATACTTGCACGTATTCATATGAAACTCGGTACACATATAGATCTCATTGAGCCGAACAACTTTCTTACTGCATGTCATAGGCTCTGCCCAACAGGAAGTTGGCTATTCAGGGCTGTGTAAAAAGTGCATGCTCTGGAATTTGATATACTCCTCCTATCATTTCCAACCGATGGGCACCAATCTCGGTCAGCATGACCTCAAGACATTAGGGATGCTAAATTGCGAAGGGATTTTTGATATCTCAAACGGTTTGGCTGTGGCGAGGCAACAAATGTATGGCGAGAAATGAGAAACAGGATGTGTCTAATAACTGTTGCACATATTGTCTGATTTTGATGAAACTTCAGTAGTTTGTTTGCTGTATGAGGCCGATCACATACATCTGACTATTGTGACTATAAAGTTATAGCGCCACCAACTGGCAGCAGGAAGTGTGTCATTTTCACACACACACCGTGAACACACACCCAGAGCAGCGGGCAGCCATTAATGCTGCGGCGCCCGGGGAGCAGTTGGGGGTTCGGTGCCTTGCTCAAGGGCTCCTCAGTCGTGGTATTGAGGGTGGAGAGAGCACTGGACATTCACTCCCCCCACCTACAATCCCTGCTGGCCCGAGACTCGAACCCGCAACCTTTGGATTACGAGTCCGACTCTCTAACCATTAGGCCACGACTTCCCCCAATGCACTTATTGTATGTACACAATAAGTGCATTTTATCAAATGATTGATTTCAATGTAAGTACATAGTCGTTAAGGCCACCTAATATATAGTGGGACCGTTTTCCCTAAAGTCACCAAACTCAGTACACACATTGTTCTCATCAAGCCGGACAACTTTTTAATATACAGTAATTAGCTACGACCAACAAGAAGTTGGCTTATCTGATTTAATTGTGGATTTTTGGAAAATATGACTATGAATTAATGCATACTAGTCCTCTGAAAATCATGGAATTCACACCAAACTCAACATGATTGCAAAACATTGAGGAACTTAAATTGTGAATGGATTTTAGACATCTTGAACAGTGTTGCCATGGCGATTTATTAAAATAAAAAAGGAAACAGTAATTGTCTTATATTTTTAAAGTGCATTATCCAATCTCTTCAAAACTTTTAGTATATAAAGAACCATTCATTCTGAGGAATCTATATATATATGTGTGTGTGTGTGTGTGTGTGTGTGTGTGTGTGTGTGTGTGTGTGTGTCTTTAGTGTGGGGGTGGGTGGGCGGGTGAGAGGGAGAAAGAGAGAGAGGGTCTATTTAAACTCTTTATGGTTTAAAGGTCTATTCATTTATATCTATGTGATTTTGTCTGAATACAGCTTAAGAAATCTCTTAGGCCTTATCCTTTTCTGTCAGTTTTAGGGACAAAAAAGTCATAGAACAAATTAAATTGTAGGGCACTGACAGCATAATTCTATATAATTAGGTTAATAATTGTTTATTACAACATAAAAAGAATTAAAGATACATACAAGTGGACTTTTTGTGCTGCAAATAATAATTTGACACTCATTTGATACTGACCTATGACATCCTGTGACATGACATTCATCTGAATTTACGTCATCTCATAGATGTGACTGACTTATATCTTTAAAGTGCATTATCCAAACTCTTCAAAACTTTTTACATATGGATAACAAGTCATTCTTAGGAAAACATACTTAGTTTCATAATTTAAAATGCTCAGGGGAGTTACAGACATTAACATTATACATTATACAGACATTATACATTAACTATACATTTTAATTAATAATGTAATAGTGAATATAGAACATAATATTAACTGAGATTCATAAATGCTATATAAATATTGTTCACGTTAAAGGTGGGGTATGTAATTTTTCTAAAACGCTTTAGAAAACTGAGTCGGGGCCAAGTACCAAAACAAACATGTAGCCAATCAGCAGTAAGGGGCATGTCTACTCATGATATGGAGGAGAGAGCGTTCAGTGAACAGTCGGGCCGAGCGACAGAACGATAGAGATGGTGAATAAAAAACAAAAGAGGAAAACGTCTGCGGAACGATAAGGCAAGAAGTAGGACCCGTGTAAATATCGAATCAGCTTTCCAGGGCTGGAGAGAACTCCAGGAGTGGAAGGCCTGCAATCGGACCCCAAGGTTGCTTTGTTTCTTCCCGATAGGTGAGTAACACCGTGTCTACACAACACCGCAACAAAGCGACCGTTGAAAATCATTTGAAATTTGTGTCAGCATGTCATAAATAGAACACGGCAGCAGGTTTCTGTCTGAGATTTGTCGCGCTGCACAGCATCCATTGTAGACAGCATCACTGATTATAATGACTTCTATAGTATTTTGTCGCGTCGCTCGCGTCCGGTGTAGACATGCGGTGTAACATTGGTTTTGCTTTGTTATACAGAACTAATTGTTGCCTGTGTTGCGTAGGCTACGTATGTGTGGGGCGGAGCTATCAAAATAGGGGCGAGACCCTTTTGGGGTAGGGACGTGTCTGTTTTGGTCATTTTAAATATCAACATTGGCTTCCAGAAATCGCTTACCCCACCCATAAGTAACATCGTTATTTAATGTTAACAACTAAAACCATATTGTAAAGTGTTACAAAAGTTTGATATATTATTCTCTTTGTGTGTGTGTGTGTGTGTGTGTGTGTGTGTGTGTGAGAGAGAGAGAGTGAGGGAGAGAGAGTCTATTTTACAATTTCGGTTTAAAGTCTCTTCATTTATATCTGTGATTTTGTCTGTATTACTAAGGTATAATGCAAGAAAAATTATTTCACAAATGCTTATAGATCCTTAAAATCGTTTAAAAAATGCTTATAGATAATTAAAGCTTATGGTAACACAAGGTCACATTTGTTAACATAAGTTAAAGCATTAACTAACATGAGCTAACAATGAACAATATATTTAAAAAAAAAAAATGTTTTATCTGTGAGTGTGTTTCTCAGTCTTAAAGTTATGGAGTAACCTTTCATTGCTGTATCCCTTAAAACCAGAGTGACAGAGGGTTAATGTAAATGCATTTGCCTGCTGTGCACAGTTTTCCTGATGCCACCAGGGTGGCTTTTGCACTGATGGCTTGGTCCCGCCGTCGTTGCTTGCAGCTATATTTTTCTTTTGTTCTTTGATTAACTTCAGTGACAGGCAGCACATTTATTCGGCTGCTGTCTCTTTAACAACGAACGCATGCGGATCTATAAATACTGCCACACATGCTTTTCTTTCTCATCTATTTACGTTCACTTAAGACAAAAAACGGCTGTGTTTATGATGATATACTGACATAATTTTGTGCATACTGGTCGGCAAATGTGAAAGAGAAGTCCGTTCCGGCTAGGAACAACCTTTTCTGCAGGTAAATAATTTAAAATCGCATTCAAACGTGAACTCAGGAATCGTTAAGTGGAATCAAAATGCATGTGTCTTATCGAATACCCGGTTCTTGTAAATTTGGAACCGGTTCTTGATACCCAACCCTACTGATCCGTTGGTGATTGATGTAGGCTACCACTGTCATGTTGTCAGAGTGGACCAGGACAGGGTGCCCCTTTAATGCTGGCAGGAAGGTTTTTAGGGCCAGAAATAACGCTATCGTCTCGAGGCAGCTGATGTGTAAGCATTTCTCCCGGTTTTACCAGGAGCCGACCGCTGGTCTGCCCTAGTACAGAGCTGAGTAGAGGTGTGCAGCAACCGCCTCTCTTGAGGGGGTAGCTTGCCATACCTTCTTACTTCAGCAGCGTCAACAGAGATGAGGATGTCAGAATTATAAAAGTGAACATGTAGGAGTGTGTCACGCCTGTGTAAGTACATCATGAACTTCTGGGAGAAAATGGCACCGGTCTCTAGCAGGAGATTCATTGATGACAGCCCAGCAGGCATCATTCGTCTAAACGGCAGTGGGCAGGCTCTTAAATCCACCTGAAAAGATCATACCGCTCATTAGACGAGGGGCGCTGATCCTTACATGTGAACACACCAGCAGATCAAAGTGCTGTGCGCATTCTCCTCTGATCCATCTAAAACTATCAAACCGCTTATTGCAGACGAGGGGCACTAATCCTCATGTGTAAATCACACTGGTGGATCAAAGTGCTGCAGGGAGAGTGAAGCATACGAGACCTGTGCCGGCATGAGATCACTCAAGCCCGATTGCTCGGCGCACACTTCACTGTTTCATCCTCCGAGGCAGCTGGGAGGGGAGAAACATGAGAGCAGGAGGGGCTGTGCCCGGCCCAGGTGAGTGGCGCACACGAATCTGAAGCTGTCAGCAATACAGAATCATTGGTGACAGCATTCTACTCTGATCCGCCTAGAAGGATCAAACCACTCGATGTAAACGAGGACCGCTGAACTATTTGGAGGCATACACTCAAGTAATTATGAATATGAGCTAGCAAATCTTTAAGTATCCACTAGGGGGCAATCTGATTAGTCCCACAGCTAATCAAGTGACCATTAGAGCAGAGTTGGTGTGATCGAGTGAAATTAGACAAACCGGGGGTGGGGGGGTGCATATCCTAAAAGGTTGAAAACCCCTGCTCTAGAGGATGTCGGGCCCCTATGCCACCCTCATGGAGTCTGTTTCTGACAGTTTGGTCAGAAACATGCACACCAGTAGTTTGCCTGGAGGTCATTTTGGAGGGCTCTGGCAGTGCTCCTCCTGATCCTCCTCGCAGTCTAGCTGCTGGTTTGTTGCCCTTCTACAGCCGTCTCCCAGTATCTCTATGCTCTTGAAACAGTGATGGGAGACAATACAAACCACCTTGCATGGGCACATATTGGAACCCCCTTTGGGGGCTTGTCTGGCTGTTGTGTTTCCAGTGCACCTGTTGTCACTTTCATTTGCACTAAAGCAGGTGAAACTGATACACTATCACTTATGCTTCCTAACTGAATGATATCCCTGGTGTTTAACTGACTTTGTCTTATACTGTGCCTTTTAAGTGTTCCTTTCTTCTTCATCATCTTCTTATTGTTATTATTATTATTATTTAAGCTTGAGCCACAAATAATAATATAAAAAAATTAATTCTTACTAATAAAATAGGGTTCTTATAATAGGGAGCTTTTAAATGCTGTGCTTAAAAACTGTGTAATAGATGTTATCTTTGCTCCTTCACATCCAGGTCCACAGGACAGACTGTGAAAAGACAAACAGAGAACCTGCATGTGGACTACTTTGTCACCAGAGATTTCAAATCAGAATACAAGGGCTCAGCTTTGCTAAAAATTGAGAAGAGTGTAGAAGAGGATTATGTTTCTAATGTGCGAAACAACTGCTGGAAGGAAAGACAGACAAGTATGTACCATTATGTAATTTAATCTTTATCTTCACCATCTTAGTGTTCTATTATTGTTCTATTAGGGGTTTATTTACATACATTAACAGGATATGCTTGAGTATGCTCTAAGGTCCTAATAAAAAATGAGTTTAAAACCATGTTTCATATAAACATATAAATCCAAATAAGCTTTACAGATCTTTATTGGAATGGGTTTAAAGAATATTATATATATATATATATATATATATATATATATATATATATATATATATATATATATATATATATATATATATATATATATATATATGTACAGTATACACTAACCGGCCACTTCATTAGGTACAACCTGTTCAATTGCTTGGTAGCACAAATTGCTAATCAGCCAATCACATGGCAGCAACTATGCATTTAGGCATCAGAATGGGGAAGAAAGGGGATTTAAGTGACTTTGAACGTGGAATGGTTGTTGGTGCCAGACGGGCTGGTCGGAGTATTTCAAAAACTGCTGATCTACTGGGATTTTCACGCACAACCATCTCTAGGGTTTACAGGGAATGGTTCGAAAAAGAGAAAATATCCAATGAGCGGCAGTTGTGTGGACGAAAATGCCTTGTTGATGTCAGAGGTCAGAGGAGAATGGGCAGACTGGTTAGAGATGATAGAAAGGCAACAGTAACTCAAATAACCACTCGTTGCAACCAAGGTATGCAGAATACTATCTCTGAATGCACAACACATCAAACCCTGAAGCAGATGGGCTACAGCAGCAGACAACCACACCGGGTGCCGCTCCTGTCAGCTAAGAACAGAAAACGGAGACTACAATTCGCACAGGCTCACCAAAATTGGACAATAGAAGATTGGAAAAACATTGCCTGATCTGATGAGTTTCAACTTCTGCTGCGACATTCAGATGGTAGGGTCAGAATTTGGAGTAAAGAACATGAAAGCATGGATCCATCCTGCCTTGTCTCAACGGTTCAGGCTGCTGGTGGTGGTGTAATGGTGTGGGGGATATTTTCTTGGCACATTTTGGGCCCCTTAGTACCAATTGAGCATTGTTTAAACGCCACAGCCTACCTGAGTATTATTGCTGACCATGTCCATCCCTTTATGACTACAGTGTACCCATCTTCTGATGCTACTTCCATTAGGATAATGCACCATGTCACAAAGCTCAAATCATCTCAGACTGGTTTCTTGAACATGATAATGAGTTCACTTTACTCAAATGGCCTCCACAGTCACCAGATCTCAATCCTATAGAGCACCTTTGGGATGTGGTGGAACGGGAGATTCGCATTATGGATGTGCAGCCGACAAATCTGCAGCAACTGCGTGATGCTATCATGTCAATATGGACCAAAATCTCTGAGGAATGTTTCCAACACCTTGTTGAATCTATGCCACAAAGAATTAAGGCAGTTCTGAAGGCAAAAGAACCAGGTACCCAGTACTAGCAAGGTGTACCTAATAAAGTGGCCGTTGAGTGTATATACAGTGCCCTCCAAAAGTATTGGAACAGTAAGGCCAATTCATTTATTTTTGCTGTAGACTTTAAACATTTGGGTTTGACATCAAAAGATGAATATGAGATGAGAGATTAACATTTCATCTTTTATTCACAGGCATTTTCATCTGGGTCTGATACACAACCTGGAAGATAGCACCTTTTGTTTGAACCCACCCATTTTTCGTGTTACCAAAAGTATTGGAACATGTAACTGACAGGTGTGTTTTGTTGCCCTGGTGTGTCCTATTAATTGATTATTCAAACAGTAAATAGCACTGAATGTCTGCGCTCAGTTTCAGATCTGTGCAGACTGCATTTATAGTTAGTTAGACGTGTAACCAACATGAAAACCAGAGAGCTGTCTATGGGTGAAAACAAGGTTTTATGGACTGATTTTATGGACCAAAGTGATGCAAACGTTTGGAGAAAGAAAGGATCTGCTCATGATCCCAAACATGCAAGCTCATCTGAAACACAGTGTACACAGGTGTACATTATAGTACACATTACACAAGTAATGTAATGGCTTGGGCTTTCATCGCTTCTTCTGGGACAGGCTCATTAATCTTCATTAATGATGTAACACATGATGGAAGCAGCTAAATTAACTCTACAGAAAAGTCTACAGAAATATTTTGTCTGACAATTTACAGAAAGATGCAACCAAACTGATTGGGAGATCCTTCATCATGCAGCAAGATAATGACCCAAAACAACAAAGGAGTTCATCAGGGGCAAGAAGTGGAAGGTTTTAGACTGGCCAAGTCAATCTCCAAACGTAAACCCTGTAGAGTGTGCATTTTACCTGCTAAAGAAAAGACTGAAGGGAGTAACCCCCCCCCCACAAAAACTGAAAGAGTCTGCGGTGAAAGCCTGTAAAAGCATCACAAAAGAAGAATGCAAAAGTTTGGTGATGTCAGTGGGTCACAGGCTTGATGCAGTTATTGAAAGCAAAGGATTTGCAACTAAATATTAAGTCGTTTTCACTTCAATATATGTTAATTCTATCTGTTCCGATACTGTTCCAATCTCTCATCTCATATTCATCTTTTGATGTCAAACCCAAATGTTCTCAGTCTACAGCAAAAATAAAGGAATTGGCCTTACTGTTCCAATACTTTTGGAGGGCACTGTATATATATATATCAATATATATAATAATATTATATATATATATATATACACTCACCTAAAGGATTATTAGGAACACCTGTTCAATTTCTCATTAATGCAATTATCTAATCAACCAATCACATGGCAGTTGCTTCAATGCATTTAGGGGTGTGGTCCTGGTCAAGACAATCTCCTGAACTCCAAACTGAATGTCAGAATGGGAAAGAAAGGTGATTTAAGCAATTTTGACCGTGACATGGTTGTTGGTGCCAGACGGGCCGGTCTGAGTATTTCACAATCTGCTCAGTTACTGGGATTTTCACGCACAACCATTTCTAGGGTTTACAAAGAATGGTGTGAAAAGGGAAAAACATCCAGTATGCGGCAGTCCTGTGGGCGAAAATGCCTTGTTGATGCTAGAGGTCAGAGGAGAATGGGCCGACTGATTCAAGCTGATAGAAGAGCAACTTTGACTGAAATAACCACTCGTTACAACCGAGGTATGCAGCAAAGCATTTGTGAAGCCACAACACGCACAACCTTGAGGCGGATGGGCTACAACAGCAGAAGACCCCACCGGGTACCACTCATCTCCACTACAAATAGGAAAAAGAGGCTACAATTTGCACGAGCTCACCAAAATTGGACGGTTGAAGACTGGAAAAATGTTGCCTGGTCTGATGAGTCTCGATTTCTGTTGAGATATTCAGATGGTAGAGTCAGAATTTGGCGTAAACAGAATGAGAACATGGATCCATCATGCCTTGTTACCACTGTGCAGGCTGGTGGTGGTGGTGTAATGGTGTGGGGGATGTTTTCTTGGCACACTTTAGGCCCCTTAGTGCCAATTGGGCATCGTTTAAATGCCATGGCCTACCTGAGCATTGTTTCTGACCATGTCCATCCCTTTATGACCACCATGTACCCATCCTCTGATGGCTACTTCCAGCAGGATAATGCACAAAGCTCGAATCATTTCAAATTGGTTTCTTGAACATGACAATGAGTTCACTGTACTAAAATGGCCCCCACAGTCACCAGATCTCAACCCAATAGAGCATCTTTGGGATGTGGTGGAACGGGAGCTTCGTGCCCTGGATGTGCATCCCACAAATCTCCATCAACTGCAAGATGCTATCCTATCAATATGGGCCAACATTTCTAAAGAATGCTTTCAGCACCTTGTTGAATCAATGCCACGTAGAATTAAGGCAGTTCTGAAGGCGAAAGGGGGTCAAACACAGTATTAGTATGGTGTGGCGATTAAGAAAAAAAGGAGCTTTACGCCACATCATTGTTTTGTTTACTTTTATTTTTTACTTTCACTTTGCGTGTTGGGGTGGAGCATTTCAATTAACGGCAGAAGGAAGGAGCATATAAAAATGGTTCGTACCTGAGAAAGTGGGCGTCATCAGTAAGGTTTGCATTTATGAGAGCGATTGGATCATCGAAGGAAATGGAAAGACGGTGCTTGTCGAACTGTTGCTTCCTGTGAGCGATGTCTGGTGCGTCGTGGAGTTTCATTCAACTTTTTAAGGGTGCACTTCAAGATCATCTGTTTTTAATGAAGCTGTTCAGAGGACAAGTGATGGCCGCTTAATCCACCTATCCTGGTGCCTGATGACAACACTCTTTAGTTTCCCTTCATGATTGCAAACTTGGTCAGTACCTGTGCGCCGCCATTACACACACTCATTCATTCAAGCACGCACTTGCAAAACATTCAAAACATTCACACACGCACTTTTTGATATGCTTATGGTATTACTGTGGTTGTTTATTGATTATTGTGCCTTTTTGTTAGTTGATGTTATTAACTTTGAAGTAATTAACCATATTTATTCTTTTTTTTCTTTTTCTATGGAAAATTTATGAATGGTCATGGACACGAATCTGCCTATCGGAAACGTGACATAGGTGACGCGATTTCTACAGGGATTTTTCCTTTTCTTTTCAACCTTGACCTTCATTGCTGAACATTTGTTTTTTCTGTGTTTTTGATTTTTGGTCATTGTAAAATAAAACTTCTTTTGTTAATAGTTTTTCTGACATCTATTTTTTTTATATATATATTGTAACAGGTGGTTTTTTGCTATCCTGGGTAAAATAACATTCTTGTCAGGAAATTCCTGGCTGGCGCCCGAACAGACAAATATATTATTTCTTTAAAATACTTTTGTGCTTAGTATGGCCACCACCGTTACAATGGTGTTCCTAATAATCCTTTAGGTGAGTGTATATATAATATTATAATACATATTGATATTTTATATATATATATATATATATATATAATATATATTGATTTAAAATATATATATATATATATATATATATATATACACACACACAGGTGCATCTCAATAAATTTGAATGTCGTGAAAAAGTTAATTTTTTCTTGTGAGTTATTTCAAAAAGTGAAACTTTCATATATTTTAGATTCATTGCATGTAAAGTAAAACATTTCAAAAGTTTTTTTTGTTTTAATTTTGATGATTAGAGCTTACAGCTGATGAAAGTCAAAAATCAGTATCTCAAAATATTAGAATATTTACATTTGGGTTTCAATTAATGACCATCCCTACAGTATAAATTCCGGGTATCTCTTGTTCTTTGAAACCACAATAATGGAGAAGACTGCTGACTTGGCAATGATCCAGAAGACGAACATTGACACCCTCCACAAAGAGGGTAAGTCACAGAGGGTCATTACTGAAAGCTGTGGCTGTTTACAGAGTGCTGTATTAAAGCATATTAAATGCAAAGTTGACTGGAAGGAAGAATTTGGGTAGGAAAAGGTGCACAAGCAACAGGAATGACTGCAAGCTGACTGCTGACAAGCTTTATGGAGATGCTGATTTCACTTTCCAGCAGGACTTGGCACCTGCCCACACTGCCAAAGGTACCAATGACCATGGTGTTACTGTGCTTGATTGGCCAGCAAACTCGCCTGACCTGAACCCCCATAGAGAATCTATGGGGTACTGTCAAGAGGAAGATGAGAGACACCAGACCCAACCATGCAGATGACCTGAAGGCCTCTATCAAAGCAACCTGGGCTTCCATACCACCTCAGCAGTGCCACAAACTGATCAACTCCATGTCACGCCCCATTGATGCAGTAATTAAAGCAAAAGGAGCCCCTACCAAGTATTGAGTACATATACAGTAAATTAACATACTTTCCAGAAGGCCAACAATACACTAAAAATGTTTTTTTAAATGGTCTTATGAAGTATTGTAATTTTTTGAGATTTGGTGGATTTTTGTTAAATGTGCGCCTAAATCATCACAATTAAAAGAACCAAAGACTGAAATTAATGAACTTTTCCACGACATTCTAATTTATTGAGATGCACCTGTATATATATATATAATATATATATATATATAATTATTGCACATGCACCTATGGAGCAGTCCTTAAGACACTAAGGGTGATGATACATGGGGCAACGTTTTGAGCAATTTTGCCAGGCAACTTATTTTGAGCAATGTTGCTTGGGCACATTCCCATTGAGAATTGGTAACAAATTTCTATCTGGATATTTTAGATCGGTCATGGGCCCTGTGTCTCACCTGGTTGCTCATTGACAGCAACATTTCCCAAAGTTGCCCAGCAACATTGTTCAAAAAGTTGACCAGTGTATCATCAGCCAAACAGTTTACAGGCAGTAAGCAATAAAGGTCACATTTGTGATGCGACCTAGGAGAACCCTACACATGGTGAAATTTTATCTTTTTTAGATTTTGATATTATATGAAAGCTGTGCTTCAAGCCCTTTCCATAAGTGTTTTTATTTTGTCCATAACTTGACCATAACGAAAGATATGGCCATCTGAATGGCTGATAGCTATGATTTTCAGGAAAGGAATTTTGAGAAAAACGGGTTTAAAGTGAGACGGGTTTCACTTTCACTTCATGGGTTTAACGAGAGCTGTCTGTAAGTAGCGCTATACAGACTATACAAACAGACTAACGTTACCCTGAAGAGGACAGTTTTCCGTTGTTTATCATAGCCATAGTCTCTGAACTTTTTATCACCCCTTGTTTGTTTAGATAGCACGAATAGTGTACCTCAGAAAAGCGAGCGCAGCGCAACTGTTCGCACAACTGTGTATGACTGTCATCGGACTCCTCTTTAGTAAATTCATCATCCGATTGATCCTTCATCTCTGGATGTGAAATAGTCCATTATAACATTGTTTTAGGATTGTGCAGACTGAGATGAGCAAGATCGTTTAATTGAGCAGCTACTTTAGACTGTGTTGTTTTCTTGCGCTCCACCATCTCACAATATTAAAATTAATAAATAAATAAACTTTGCGTGCCGTAGTTTACACAGGACTGGCGGGAAATGTGCATTGATACACCTTTATTATATATGTTACGTGGTTTATTTTGATAGGATGGGTTAACTGTTTTTGTGGTGCTAAAAGAAAGCAGCACATTCATAAGAGAAAGACAGTCTTTTCTGCTTGCTGCTATAAATCGCTATTTTTCTGCACTAAACAAGTGAATTTTGCCAAGATATTTTCAGAGATGATAGACAAGATGTTATAGAATAATAATTTAATGAAAACCTAATTTTGACAAAAAAAAAATGACATTCAACCTATTTTTTTTAATTCCCTGAAAACGTCCCAGCACGACATCTGACGGGTTTTCCCAGATCGCATCACATTTATAATAACTTGGGACAATAAAGAAACCTTACTTACTCTAAAAAACACAAGAAGAAAGATGCCCAGGGTCCCTGATCACCTGTGTGAACATGCCATATTCCTCCTGCTGGGAGGCATGAGGATTGCAGATGTGGCCAGAGCAATAGACAGTGCTACAGGAAGACAAAAAAGACAGCTGATCATCCTTGCAGTGTCAAACCACTTGTAACCATGTGTCTCAGATATGTTTGATAAATTGTGTCTCGGTGGAATAGGGGGGTAACATTTCACCACAAGAACTGGCTAATCTATTTTACACATGCTTGTACACATGCAGTTGAAAGTGAGGGGCACCTTTATAGTTTATATGGGAAACTATGTTTTAAAAGAGTAAATTGTACATAAAGTACACTTATGTACATGGAAAAGTAATATTTTGTACATCATGTCATCCCCTTCAGAAACAGACCTACTGTATGCTGCTAAGGTCTACCGAGATGAAAGACTACAGCGAAAGGCTGAGCTCATGACCATGGAGAACTGCAAAGAGCTGGATAGATTAAACGATCTGTTTCGTGGAGGATAAACCTTAAACTAAAACTAATGGACATTTATGAAAATAAGATACCATACGTATAAATGTAAATATTTATTGTTTGTTGTTTTTTGTAACACTCTTATAGAAATACAACATTTAACTAAAGAGAGAATTCATTAAAAACCCCTTATCTTCCACTGGAATATACTTTGCTTCATAGTCTAGAAAATCAACTGAGAAAAAGATTATTTTTCCTTGTTTAATGTTTTTCTCTTTTATGCCTAAATTGACAGTGAGAAATGGGCTTAGATGTTTTACACTTGAATCACAACTTTCTTTCTTTCTTTCTGACTTATTGAACCCAAACTTTGCTTCTATTGATGCCATGTCTTTTTTGCTCTCTTTAAGTGCTACTAACTTAAGGAGACCACTATTTTGAATGTTAATGAAACTTAAATGGTACAAATAAAATAAAAGCTTTTAAACCAGACTGGTCTCGTTGTTTATACGTAGGTATTAATATGTAACATTTACAAGCACAAAATGTAAATTTTTGTATGTTTTTATTGATGCTGAAATTTACAATTTAGATGTATTTCAACGTTTAAAATGTACAAATTGCTATGTATTTTTAGCTAAAAAACATTAAATATTTACGCATCTTTTATGTCATCAAGATATTTGTATCAATGCATTTTTATCATTTTATCAATAAGCAATTTACATTTTTAAACCCCTTAACCTACCCCCAAACCTAAACCTACCCATTTTATAGCAAATATGCATTTTTATCATTTTATCAATGAGCGATTTACATTTTTTGACCCCTTAACTTACCCCCAAATCTAAACCCACCTATTTTACATATAAAAGGATATAAATGAATGAATGATGCATTTATATAGCGCTTTTATTGTGTATTGCCATACACCCAAAGCGCTTTACAATCATGTGGGGGTCTCTCCTCAACCACCACCAGTGTGCAGCATCCACTTGGATGATGCGACAGCAGCCACAGTACAACGGCGACAGTGCGCTCACCACACACCAGTTACAGGTGGCGAGGAGAGAGTGATAGAGCCAATCAAGTGGATGGGGATTACTAGGAGGCCATGATTGATAAGGGCCAGTGGAGGGAATTTGGCCAGGACACCGGGGTTACACCCCTACTCTTTACGAGAAGTGCCATGGGATTTTTAGTAAACACAGAGAGTCAGGACCTCGGTTTAACGTCTCATCTGAAAGACGGTGCTTTTTACAGTATAGTGTCCCCGTCACTATACTGGGGTGTTAGGACCCACACAGACCATAGGGTGAGCACCCCCTGCTGGCCTCATTAACACCTCATCCAACAGCAACCTAGTTTTCCCAGGAGGTCTCCCATCCAGGTACTGACCAGGCTCAACCCTGCTTAGCTTCAGTGGGCAACCAGTCTTGGGCTGCAGGGTGATATGGCTGTGATAAACTTAAAACTTAATTGGTTGAAATATGTTGGAAAATAACCATTTTAGTAACAATATAGCATCAAAAATATTTTTATAGTTGCTAATCCCACTCTTACCTCTAAACCTAACCATAACTATTTCTGTACAGTATAAGGAAAACATGACAGGCAGATAAGTGCAATCAAAATAATTTATTTATTGCAAAAATGTCAAAAGCAGTACCAAAAGTAATCCAAATGATGATGCATTGCAGTCCTCTCTGGCGGAATGCAGTATGTTTGTGTGAGGTGCAGAGCAAAATTTAAGTTGTTAATCGCAGTGGTGTATTGAAACAAAGTAATAATACTTTGTTACAGTACTTAAGTATTTTTTGGGAGTATCTGTACTTTACTTGAGTTTTAAGTAAAAACGTTTGTCAGAAAGGCCCAGCAGAGGTTGCACTTTCTTCGCCAGCTGAGGAAGTTCAACCTGCCACAGGAGCTGCTGAAACAGTTCTACTCCGCCATCATTGAATCCATCCTCTGCACTTCAATAACTGTCTGGTTCAGCTCAGCTACCAAATCTGACCTCAGAAGACTATGGAGGGTAGTCCGTTCTGCTGAGCGAATCATTGGTACAACCCTCCCCCCACTCTCCAAGAGCTGTATTTATCCAGAGTGAGCAAAAGGGCTGGTAAAATCACTCTGGACCCCTCACATCCAGCACACTCCCTCTTTGAAGTGTTACCGTCTGGTCGACGCTACAGAGCTCTGGGCACCAGAATGACCAGACACAGAATCAGTTTCTTCCCTCAGGCAATCCATCTCATGAACACTCAACAATAAACGTCGAACAAACAACTATAATACATTATCCATTCGCCACACTCACTTATTTTTATTTACTCATTTCTAATTTGCACATACTTGACCTGTACATGCATCGTTGTCTATATTATATATTGTGTTTTTGCTGCTTTGTACATTGCCTATTTGGATATTTGTATATTATTCTTATTATCATCTGTGTCCTGTCCTGTTGCTGTCTTTCTGTTGCACTGTGGAGCTTCTGTCACTACAACAAATTTCTTGTATATGTAAACCTACTTGGCCAATAAAGCTCATTCTGATTCTGAAGTAACTTTTACTTTTACTCCACTACATTTCATAATTAAAATGTATACTTTTACTCTGATACATTTCCCCGAAGCATATTCGTTAATTACTACAAAATAGTCAAAAAGAACACGGACTGCAGGAAAGCAGGTTTGACGAACCAGTGGTCTGGCACTTGCAAGTTAGACTCCTAAAAACACCTTTGCTCATGTGCAAACAAGTGCGCGCACAACCGTGGATGATTCATTTTCCCCTCAAGTCGAGTCTGGGGTGCGCGACATACAGTATATATTCTGCGATAATATGGTAAGTGTTGTTGTAATAGGGTGACCATACGTAACATTTGCCAGGATTTTTATATTGCCTAAAATATCTATAGTATTTGGCTTTGCTTGTGCAGACTGATCGGTGTATGACATCGGTTCCTTATGTTTTCGAAACGCTCTCGAGGTACTTTCAATCAAAGCAATATAGAAATCCTGGCCATGACGCGTCCGGGAATAAAGCAGATATAAGCATGATAACACATTAAATAATCATTTTATACAAGTTCAATAAAGCAATGTGACTTACATTTTAGAGATAATATTGCTGATTTTTGATAAATTTTGCCAACGAAAATAGCTCCAACCAAAGATCACAGCACTGTTTTGCATCTCTGAGCAATGGACGGCGTTTACTCATTGAATGAATCAGCTTTTTGAACGAATCGGTTGATAAAAATGATTCAGTATTCACTCATTAACACAGTCAAATGCTTTGTTTCTGAATGAATCAGCCATTTGAATGAATCAGTTGAATCTCAATGACTCACTCATTAACAGTCA
This sequence comes from Barbus barbus, assembly GCF_936440315.1. Lineage (NCBI taxonomy): Eukaryota > Metazoa > Chordata > Actinopteri > Cypriniformes > Cyprinidae > Barbus > Barbus barbus. Next base: position 18,322,382 of record NC_136736.1, on the reverse strand, counting down.
CTTGCTGTCACCTACTGGCGGTTTTCATTTCACATTTCGACTATTTTGTTTTCATGTCTAAATACTTCAAATCTCAGTATTCAGCGTTTTATGTTAAAAACAAAACATTAGGTCTTTTTATGCATCTGTAACTGCACTTTAAAGGGGGGGGGGGGCAAGTATGGTGACCCATACTCAGAAATTGTTCTCTGCATTTAACCCATCCAAGTGTACACACAGAACATACACCCGGAGCATAAATTAATCTATGTCCCCTCTGAGCTACACTAAACTGTGTAAATGCTATTTCAGATGCAGATTTCAGAAATTATTTCTTACATTGGAATGAAAGACACTAAGTACCAGGTGAAGTGCTTCTTATTCATACCCAAAAATACAAAATGGAAGAAAGAGCTCAAACTGAACACATTCTTGCTACTCAAGCTGTGTATGAACATTTTTATAAATATTTATTTGCTTCTTTTCCAAAAAATGTTACTTTTACTTGCAATGCTTAAGTATGTTTAAGGTTTAAAAGATACTTTTCGTACTTAAGTACAATAAATATCACATACTTTAAGACTTTTACTGAAGTAATATTCTAAACGGGGACTTCAACTTCTACCAAAGTCATTTTCTGGTAAGGTATCTGTACTTTTACTTGAGTATGGCTTTCAGGTACTTTATACATCACTGGTTAATCGCTGAAAATATTATCCAGATTATTATCCCGATCCACTCCATGAATGTGCTCATTTCTCATTCAAACACACCTCACAAGAAACACAACATGTTGTAATCTGTGACGAAGCAGGCGAGAGCCAATTAGCGTTCAATTGTCTTTCTTGAAGCGCCAACATTTGAATTTGTAACAAGCGCGTTAGCACGGGTTTTGATTGTGCTTTTTTGGAAACGCGGCATTTATGTCATGTCTATTACATGCAGCGCTGGGATTTGCGCAGTTTATTGCGTGTGATTTAAATGGATTGCTGTGAAAATTGCATGTGCCGCTGAGGTTGTTTAATGAGAGAAAATGAATGAATGAATGAATGATGCATTTATATAGCGCCTTATTGTGTATTGCTGTACACCCAAAGCGCTTTACAATCATGTGGGGGGTCTCTCCTCAACCACCACCAGTGTGCAGCATCCACTTGGATGATGCGACAGCAGCCACAGCACAACGGCGCCAGTGCGCTCACCACACACCAGCTACAGGTGGAGAGGAGAGAGTGAAAGAGCCAATCAAGTGGATGGGGATTATTAGGATGAAGACGAGGCTGATGCGGTTGTGGAGAGTACAAGGGAGCGTAAGCTTACAGCAAAGGCGTGGCAGTTAAAAGCTGAATCGTTACAAAGGGACCGCAAATCCAAAGTGAATAAAATAAAAAAATGTGATTGGTTGAAATATCTGATGCAAAATGATGGAAATGCTTTTAAGGTTCATTCTTTATTTGAGACTTTTGAGAGATGATGCCACTTTTCATTGAAGATGTGGGAAAATGGCTGCTTGATCTGGAATTCTTTAAGAAAACTGGCTGCTCCAAACATAGCAGCAGTGTCCGAACAAATGAACGGATGTCTTGTGCCACCTCAGTCTGCTATAAATGCAACACAATTAAAAAATCATGCCTGCTTTAAATAATCAATTGCCTGCTGCTACAGCCTCTGATTGGTCAAATCCACAAAGGACTCTGACTCATAGTGAGGAGTGTAATGCATTGCCTTGTGATCACTTCATGGATGACATCAACCCAACTGATAGTATTTCAAACACATTCAGTAAAAAATCTGGTAAAAGGAGCTCTTCTTCAGGTTCTCGAACTAGTAGATCATCTACATCATCTGCTCGTCTCCAAGTTGAAGCTGAAATGGCAGCTTTGCTAGCCTGTCGGCAAATGCTGCAACAAAAGCATGCGGTGGAAGCAGAAGAGGAGCATTTAAGAAAGAAAAAATAACAAATTGACCTTCAAACTAAAATAGCAGTGTCGATGGCTAAAGTTAACGTGTACAGGGCTGTATCAAGTGTGCATCTGGAAATAAGAAAATCAAGAAAGAAAGGTGATGAAATAAGTTCCTCCAATGTGATGGCAATAGCATCAGTTCAAGATAACGCATCTGTTGAGTCTCTGTCTGTTAATAATTTGACAAGAGAGATAAGAAATACTCAGCCTCACTCTGTGCAACAATCAAGTTCCATAACACCATTGCAGCTAAGTGCATCAATCAATGGGCAGCAATTCTGTCATAATAGTGGTGATGTACCTGCTCTGAGGCAATTATTATCGGATGGTGAACAAGGGAAATATATAGCATCTTGTTCATTCATTATACTCTGCAGTTCCAGACTCTAGCGGCCTCGTGCGGATGGAACGAGACAGCGCTACTCACTGCTTACCATTCAAGGCTTGGATCCACAGATCAGAGCCCAGATGGCGATCTATGATGACACTGTTGGTCTGGAGAGCTTTATGCAGAAGGCCGTTAAGATCTCCCAACGTCTCACGGCTTGTCAGCCGGACATAACCGCTCATTCTCCGTCCTCACCAGCTGCCTGTCCTCCGGTACCAGAACCGGGAGTTCCTCCACCGGTTTGTCATCGCGTACACAGACGATATCCTGATCTACTCCAGGAACCTGGCCGAACATCGCCATCACGTGACGCAGGTCCTACACCAACTCCACCTCTACCTGAAGCTCGAGAAGTGTGAGTTCCACTGCCCCACGGTCCAGTTCCTCGGCTACATCCTCAGTGCGGATGGGATCCATATGGACCAGGGGAAGCCATCCGGGACTGGCCCCAGCCTCAGTCAGTAAAGGAACTGCAACGATTCCTCGGCTTCGCAAATTTCTACTGGAGATTCATTCTGAACTTCAGTCTCCACTTAGCCCCCCTCACTTCCATGCTCCATCAGAAACCCAAGTCTCTGTCCTGGAACTCCGAAACTCGAGCCGCCTACAAGAAGCTCCAGGAGGCCTTCTGCACTGCTCCCATCCTCTCACATCCCAAATCCCATTCATAGTGGATCCCATTCATGCCTCGACGACAGGCGTGGGAGCAGTGCTGTCTCAATCCCACGGAGAGCCTCCAGGAAGCTTTCCCCAGCGGAGCGAAACTACGATATTGGAAATCGGGAGCTGCTTGCCATTAAACTGGCACTGGAGGAATGGAGACACTGGCTGGAGGGAGCTCAACACCCCTTTAAGTCATCATTGACCACAAAAACCAGGAATATCTCCGAAGTGCTAAGAGGTTAAACCCCCGGCAGGCTCGCTGGGCCCTCTTCTTCACCTGGTTCCAGTTTTCCATAACGTATCGACCCGGAGATAAGAATGTCAAGGCAGATTCCCTCTCACATATCCATGCCCCCGATGAACTCTCCACACCTGAACCCATACTCCCTCCAGCCGTCCTTGTGAGCCCCATCCGGTGGGCCCTGGATGAACAGATCCGCATCTCCTCCATCACCGAACCCACTCGCTGGGAGGCCCAGAGAGCAAAACCTACATGCCCTCCTTCTTGAGGACTTCCCTTCTGCGCTCCCTGCATGCTTCCCCGGGCTCTGGACACCCAGGCAGCCAGCGTACTCTCTCGCTCCTCCAAGCTCGGTACTGTTGGCCCAGTATAGGCGTGGATGCTCAGTCTACGCCATCTCCAAGACTCCACATCACTTAACCCCCAGAAAATTAGTTCTATTACCCACTCCACGTCGCCCATGGTCCCACGTCGGAGTCGACTTCATCACAGATCTCCCCAAGTCAGAAGGTTATACCTGCATACTCGTTGCAGTTGACAGATTCTCCAAAGCCTGCAAGTTAACACCCTTCCGGGGTTTACTCACAGCCCTCGAAACAGCAGAGGCCGCTTCCATAATCTCTTCCACACCTTCAGCATCCTGGAAGATGTTGTCTCCGACCGTGGGCCACAGTTTGTCTCCCGTGTCTGGAAGGCATTCTTCAAACTCCTCGATGTCACCGTCTCTCCTCAGGGGGTATCATCCCCAGACTAACGGCCAGACCGAGCGGAAGATTCAGGAGATTGGGAGATATCTCCGGGCCTACTGTCTTGACCACCAGCACAGCTGGAAGCGCTTCCTCCTGTGGGCCGAGTATGCACAAAATTCCCTCAAGCAAACCACCACCGGCCTCACCCCTTTCCAGTACATACTCGGCTACCAACCCCCTCTGTTTCCCTGGACAGAAGAGCCCTCCGACATTCCAGCTGTCAATCACTGGTTCCGAGCGAGCGAGAGAGATTGGGACTCAGCTCATGTCCAACTACAGCAGGCAGTGCGGAGACACAAGACCTATGCAGATGCCCGTCGGTCTGCCACCCCCGTCTATTGTCCTGGAGATAAGATCTGGCTCTCCACCCAGGATCTGCATCTCCGCCTGCCCTGCCGGAAGCTGAGTCCCTGCTATATTGGTCCCTTTACCATCGAGAGACAGATAAATGAGGTCACCTTCCATCTCCAACTCCCTGCACGGTATCGTATCCATCCAGCATTCCATGTCTCACTCCTCAAGCCTGTCTCTCCCTCTGTCACAGAACCCAACGAGCCTGCAGTACCTCCTCCTCCCGACATCATCGAGGAGCCCCTAGTCTACAGGGTGCAGGACATCTTGGACTCTCGGCGACGGGGTGGTCGCCTGGAATATCTTATTGACTGGGAGGGATACGGGCCAGAGGAAAGATCCTGGGTGGCCCGGGACGATGTGCTGGATCCCTCAGGCTGTGGCCAACCCCGTCGCCATAATAGGCCGTCAGGAACCACCTCTGGAGGAGCAGGTACTGTCAGAGAGTTACCAGAGTCACCGCAGTCTCCACCAACGACACTCACCAGATCCCAATCCCCTGATTTCTGATCACCGCCACCTGTCAGCATTAATCAGCAGCACTATATCCCTGCACTCCTCCCGTTCACTCACTGTCTGGTCTCAAACTTTCCATGTTAACTAACCTGACCCACTTACCTTTTGTCTACTTACCAGTTGCTCCAGTGTTCCTATCCCCGTTCTCCACTGCTCCAGTTCTCCACCGTCTTCATGCTCCACTGTTACCTCCGGATCCCCTGGAAAAGGAAAAAGGACATTCACACTCAGATAAGCCCCTAGAGACATTCCCATTCCCCGCCTGCTTACCTGGACATTCTGCTCATCTCATTCCCCTCTGCTACTACTCAATAAACTTGTTGATTGTATTGCACTTACCTCTGTGTCCGGTATCTATCTGCTGACAATTACGTCTACATAATTACAAACTGTAATTACAGGCTGTTCCATATCTTAGTTACATGGTAAGTACATTTTATTTCATGTAACTACAACGGCTACAACTAAGTACTTAATTAGATAATTACTCTGTATTATGGACACCTTAAAATAAAGTGTTACCGAAATAAAAAAATACTAATAACATTTGACTAAATTGGCCTATTGTAATGAAAGTGATCTTGACATGACCCAAGGAATATATTGAGAACCTCAATACCAATTATGCCAAAATTGACCGAACTTTTGATTAATGTTGAAAACATAATTTTTTGAACTCCTCGTAGATCGTTGGTCCGATTTTCACCAAATTTAACTCGGATGATCTTCAGACTATGCTGGCAAAAAGTTTGATTTCTTTAATAATTATTAATTAATATATATACAGTGGGTATAGAAGTATTCAGACCCCCTTAAATTTTTCACTTTTTGTTATATTGCAGCCATTTGCTAAAATCATTTAAGTTCATTTTTTTCCTCATTAATGTACACACAGCACCCCATATTGACAGAAAAACACAGAATTGTTGACATTTTTGCAGATTTATTAAAAAAGAAAAACTGAAATATCACATGGTCATAAGTATTCAGACCCTTTGCTGTGACACTCATATATTTAACTCAGGTCCTTTCCATTTCTTCAGATCATCCTTGAGATGGTTCTACACCTTCATTTGAGTCCAGTTGTGTTTGATTATACTGACTGGTATTAGGAAAGCCACACACCTGTCTATATAAGACCTTACAGCTCACAGTGCATGTCAGAGCAAATGAGAATCATGAGGTCAAAGGAACTGCCTGAAGAGCTCAGAGACAGAATTGTGGCAAGGCACAGATCTGGCCAAGGTTACAAAAAAAATTCTGCTGCACTTAAGGTTCCTAAGAGCACAGTGGCCTCCATAATCCTTAAATGGATGACGTTTGGGACGACAACTCCACCAGTCGGGGCTTTATGGCAGAGTGGTCCGACGGAAGCCTCTCCTCAGTGCAAGACACATGAAAGCCCGCATGGAGTTTGCTAAAAAACACCTGAAGATTCTCTGGTTTGATGAGACCAAGATAGAACTTTTTGGCCTTAATTCTAAGCGGTATGTGTGGAGAAAACCAGGCACTGCTCATCACCTGTCCAATACAGTCCCAACAGTGAAGCATGGTGGTGGCAGCATCATGCTGTGGGGGTGTTTTTCAGCTGCAGCGACAGGATGACTGGTTGCAATCGAGGGAAAGATGAATGCGGCCAAGTACAGGGATATCCTGGACGAAAACCTTCTCCAGAGTGCTCAGGACCTCAGACTGGGCCTGAAGGTTTACCTTCCAACAAGACAATGACCCTAAGCACACAGCTAATATAACGAAGGAGTGGCTTCACAACAACTCTGTGACTGTTCTTGAATGGCCCAGCCAGAGCCCTGACTTAAACCCAATTGAGCATCTCTGGAGAGACCTAAAAATGGCTGTCCACCAACGTTTACCATCCAACCTGACAGAACTGGAGAGGATCTGCAAAGAGGAATGGCAGAAGATCCCCAAATCCAGGTGTGAAAAACTTGTTGCATCTTTCCCAAAAAGACTCATGGCTGTATTAGATCAAAAGGGTGCTTCTACTAAATACTGAGCAAAGGGTCTGAATACTTAGGACCATGTGATATTTCAGTTTTTCTTTTTTAATAAATCTGCAAAAAATGTCAACAATTCTGTGTTTTTCTGTCAATATGGGGTGCTGGGTGTACATTAATGAGGGAAAAAAATGAACTTAATTGATTTTAGCAAATGGCTGCAATATAACAAAGAGTGAAAAATTGAAGGGGTCTGAATACTTTCCGTACCCACTGTATATTTTTATATTTGTAATAATCATAATATTGTTTACAGAAATAAATCATTATTTTTTTGAGAGATGGTATTTAAATAACTACTTTGTTAATCAGTTCATAGATGACAATGGTCAACTATATTCCTTTTCAGAATTTTCCAGATAATTTGATTTTGGGACTTCGTTAAAAGTATATAACACTGTATTTAATGCCATTCCTAGTGGTATAAAATCTCTTTTGAAAGGAGAGCAAACCTTTAATCCTATTTCTATATACACACGTGGTCAGAATTTTTGATACCCTTGGTAAATATGAAAGAAGGCTGTGAAAAATAAACCTGCATTATTAATCCATTTGATGCTTTATTTTATTTTTTTAAATCACAAAAAAACTAACCTTTCATTGAACTAAAATAATTGAAAATCTCATTATGAAATAAATGTTTTTCCCAAATACACATTGGACACAATTATTGGTACCCCTAAAGATTCTAATGAGTAAAATATCTGCAAAGTATATTCCCATTCATATTTACAATTTTGAGCACACCAGGGTGATTATGAACATTAAATTATCCAGCCATGGCTTCCTCTTTCACAGGAATATAAATAGGAGAGAAAACAAAGGCCAAATTCCCTTATCCATCACAATGAGAAAAACAAAAGAATATATTTCTGATGTGCAGCAAAAGATAATTGAGCTTCACAAATTAGAAAGTGACTTTAAGAAAAAAGGCTAGAGCAGTGAAAATTCCCATTTCCACCACTAGTGCAATAATTAAGAATTTCCAATCAACAGAAAATGTTACAAATTTGCCTGGAAGAGGAAGTGTCTCAATATTGTCCTAATACACGCTGAAGAGGAGAGTTTGAGTGGCTAAAGACTCTCCAAGGATCACAGCTGGAGAATTGCTGAAAATAGTTGAGTCTCGGAGTCAGAAAACCTTAAAAAAAAAAAAAAAAAATTCAAACTGCACCTACACCACATGTTGTTTGGGAGGGTTTCAACAACAACATAAAAAAATATAAAGAAAAGAAAATGCTCTCATCCAAACACAATCCTCAGCATATTCAGTTGTCAGACACGACTGGAACTTCAAATGGGACTGGCTTCTATGGTCAGATGTAACTGAAAAATTAGCTTTTTAGCAGCAAACACTCAACATGGGTTTGGTGAACACAGAGATAAAAAGTACCCCATGTGTACAATGAAATCTACTGCTGTATTTTTAATGTTGTGGGCCCTTATTTCTTCTGGAGGTGCTGGACATCTTGTTTAGATAGAATCAAAGATGCCATGTATCAAATACCGACAGATAAATAAAATCTAAAAGTGACTGACTGTAAGAAATCTTATAATGGGCCATGTTTGGATCTTCCAACCAGATAGTAATCCAAAAACAAACCTTAAAAACAACACAAAAATGGGTCACTGGGCACAAAAACGCCTGCTATGGCCATTCCAGTCCTCTGACCTGAACCCTATAGAAAATGAGTGGGGTGAACTGAAGAGGAGAAGCACCAACATGGAGCTGGGAATCTAGGATTTGGAGTGATTCTGGATGAAGGAATGGTCTCTGATCTCTTGTCAGGTTTTCTCTAACCTCATCAGGTATTATAGGAGAAAACTCAGAGCTGTTATTTTGGCAAATAGAAGTTTCAAAAAGTATTTAATAAAAGGGTACCCTGGGGGGATCACGTGACCCTTCGACGGCGATGCAGGCTTGAATCTTTCGCTCTGCTCACTTTGTCATATTTTGCATGATCCTGTCAGAAAAAATTTAACCACTCTGCATTGGACCTTTCATGAGTGCTAAGGCAGACAAAGGGGATCGGAAAAGAGAGATTGAGCAATCGCCAATGAAGAAAAAATTCAGAGATTCTGCCATCTCCAGAGAAGACCTCGACGATGCTATTGCTAGCCGCATCGAACTAGCATTTAAGGAGCAGCAAAACACGTTGAATTCGGTTGTGAATTTGGCAGTAAGAGAGGCGATGGACTCTGTGCTGATTCCAGCATTACGCGAACTGCGTGAAGACATACAAGCGACCAACAAGTCTGTTAAAGAGCTAAGAGAGGAGTTTGAGACCATAACTACCGCGGCGAAGCAGACACGTGACCGCGTAGATTCTGTTCAAGCAGCTGCACGTGAGGATAGGAGGACAGTCACGGGCTTAAGAAATCAGCTGGAGCGACTCACCGAGAAGATGACGGATATGGAGGACAGGTGCAGGAGGAACAACGTACGACTGGTGGGGCTGCCAGAGGGTGCTGAGGGATCCGACGCGGCAGGTTTCCTCAGAGTTAATATTTCTAAGTGGATTCCTTCCTTGAAGGGCCGTGACATTGAGATCGACCGGGCACATCGCGTGTATGACGGAGGGAGGGGCTCCGATCGGCCGCGCACCCTCATCTTCCGTGTACTGAGATGGCATGACAGATCAGATATCCTGAAGGGTGCTCGAAAGGCTTATCCGGTGAAATGCGCACAGAACAATGTCACACTGCTATTTTTTCCCGACTTTAGTCCAGCTACAGTGATCAGGAGAAAGGCATTTGGTCCGGTTTTGAAGAAGATGACAGTGCTTGGTCTCCAGCCCTTCCTCATCTATCCGGCCATAATCAAACTTGGAGGGGACTAATGGAGAGTTGGTTTAAGTTTAATTTTAATTATATATTTTTTTGGCAGTACGAGCTTTTTGGGAGACATGTCCTGCGTTGGAGTGGATCGGTCACGAACCATCACTATTTTTTGTTGCTCAGTCAGACCTATGTTCTCGGTAATGTGCGGTCTGAGTTGTTCCGTGTTTAAGGTTGTCGGTTGTTCATGTTTTTATGTGGTTTTTACTTTTTACAACAGACATTTATACTTTTATTTATTTTACCTTATTTTTAAAGGGATTTTTCATCTAGGAGGTTTGGTATCTAAAATACACGTCAACGTTTACACGCTATATATTCAATGCATACTCTAAATATTTTATCACTAAATGTGAATGGGTTAAATTCTGCTGTTAAACGAACTCGTGTGTTAGAATATTTACATCGTAAATCTATTTCCTGTGCCCTAATTCAAGAGACACATTTAAAGCAATCCGACGTGGCACGTTTCCAGAATAAGTATTACAAATTAGCAGCTTTTTCCTGCGCTCAAAATAAAACTAAGGGGGTGCTTATTCTTGTTAACCGGAAGTTAAATTTAACAATTGAACACCTTGGTAGTGATGAGAAGGGTAGATTTGTTTTTATCCGATGCAAAATATATAATAATAGGTTAGCCTTGGTCTCTATTTATGGTCCGAATGAGACAGACAGTGCATTCCTTTCACAGATCTCCAAAACTCTGCTTGAGCAGATTGATTGCCCTCTAGTGGTGGGTGGGGATTTTAATGCTGTCATAAATCCTGCTTTAGATAAATCTCAATCTGATACAACAGCCAATCCATCCTCTAAATTACTGAATAAATTTATCACTGAGCTTAACATAATCGATCTTTGGAGAATTCAGAATACTAAATCTAAGGATTTCACTTTTTTCTCTAATAGACACAAGACTTTCTCTAGGATAGACTACATATTTCTCAGCCCATCTTTAATTTCGTCTGATTCCTCCATCTCTATATTACCAATTTTATTATCTGATCATTCTGCTGTGCTATGCAGTGTTCCTCTTTCCGATGTTAAAGCCAAGTCCCCTAGATGGCGCTTTAACATATCATTATTAAGTAATCAGACTTTCATTACTTCTTTAAAAGAATATATTAAGGAGTTTCTGGAAATTAATATGCCCTCTGGTGTGGATCCTCAAAAACTGTGGGAGACGACTAAGTGCGCTATACGAGGTTTCTGTATATCTTTCTCTTCTACTCTTGCCAAAGCGAAAACCCGCCAGTTTACACAATTAGAAAATAAAATCCAATCATTACAAAACCTACAAAAACAAAATTTTACTGAGCAACAGGCTACACAGTTGTCCTCTTTAAAAGAAGAATACGATTTGCTTTCACAATCAAAGGCGGAATTTATTTTACATAGGACTAGGCAAAAATATTATTTTGAATCGGAGAGACTAGTCATTTATTGGCTCTTAGGTTGAGAGAATGCGAGTCTAAGGCATATATTAGCACAATAAAATCATCGGAGGATCAGGTCACCACAAACCCTGTGGCAATTAATGAAATATTTAAAGGTTTCTACACAAATCTATATAAAGCCGAAACAGATTTTGATGAATCAATCTGTAAGCAGTATTTAGATAAATTGGAACTGCCTCGGATCTCACAGATGGATAAAGAATCTTTGGAGGCCCCATTAAGTTTGGAGGAACTCCATGTCTCTTTAAAAAGCCTTCAGAAGGGCAAATCGCCAGGCCTAGATGGTCTCCCCCCAGAATTATACTTAGAAATTTGGGATTTGGTAGGGACACTTATGCTTAATTCATTTAATTTTGCAATTGAACATGGGGTATTTCATAGAGATCAAAAAACATCACTGATTTCATTACTTCTTAAAAAAGGGAAAGATCCATTAGATTGTTCCAACTACAGACCGATTTCGCTTATCTCATGTGATCTAAAAATTTATGCTAAAGTTTTTGCTTCTCGTATGGAGAAGGTAATTCATAGTCTGATCAAGGAGGACCAAACTGGTTTCATCAAGGGGCGTAATGCATCTGATAATATGCGTCGACTCCTTCATATTCTTGACTTTGCAGACTCCCACCCAACCCCTTGTGCAGTCTTTTCACTTGATGCAGAAAAAGCCTTTGACAGGCTAGAGTGGAATTATATGTGGGCAGTTTTGCAATGTTTCGGCTTCGGTGAACACTTCATTTCTATGATTAAGACATTATACCACTCACCTGCAGCATCAGTCATAACTGGTAATGTTATTTCCCCCCCATTCCCTTTACAGCGGGGAACGAGGCAGGGCTGTCCACTTTCCCCCTTATTGTTTTGTCTATCTCTTGAACCCTTAGCACAAGCCATCAGGAAGTCTGAAGTATCGATTAAGATTCATGATCATAATCATAGTATTTCGTTATATGCTGATGATATTATTCTATATTTAGACCACTTTGATGTTTCAGTCCCTAATATAATTAAGGAATTTGATAATTTTAGTAGCTTATCAGGATATAAAATAAATTGGAGCAAATCTGCTTTAATGCCAATTAACAATATTAAAGTTAATTCTTCTATTCCCTCATTCATCCCTATTAAGGACTCTTTCACCTATCTGGGTGTTACCATATATAAAAACATTCATAAAATTGCCAGGGACAATTTTAATAATATTTTAGTTAAGGTCAAGAATGACATTCAAAGATGGAAGAATCTTAATGTTTCCCTCCAAGGAAGAATCTCCACTGTTAAGATGAATTTGCTACCTCGATTTAATTTTTTTATCTCTATGCTACCGCTTTCTCCCCCTCCAGGTTACTTTAAGGAGATCAACTCCATAATTACGAAATTTATCTGGAATGATAAATGCCCCAGAATTAAACTTACCACATTACAACATCCTAATAGCGCAGGAGGACTGGCTGTACCAGATTTTGAACTGTATTATTGGTCGTTCCAGCTTAAGGCTCTTCATACTTGGGTTGATCCTCAATCTACAGTTTCTTGGAGAGTGATTGAAGCTGACAAGGTTAAACCAAATAGACATATTTTATTTACTGGCACAGGGAAAAAAGGGGATAATTATAAATTTGGTCCGGTTGTGGCCAATTCTATTAAAATCTGGAAAACGGTTGAACGTCGGATTGGAGGACCCTTCAAATTTTGTAATAGTACACCTTTATGGCACAATTTTAATTTTGTATGCGGAAATCGCCCATTTGTCCAACCCTCTTGGTCTTCTTTAGGTGTAAACACGTGCGGTGATATATATGATAACCAGGGCCTATGTTCATTTCAGACGTTAAGAACTAAATTTTGTCTACCAGCATCTGCATATTTTGTCTTTCTTCAATTACGTTCCGCTCTCAAAGCGTATGGCGTTCCTTGGTCTTCTCCCGTTTCCTCTCATCCTATGCGGGACTGGATTGCACCATCTGCTGGTCGGCCATCTGCTTCCTTAATATATAATAAGATTCTTGATTGCATTATAAAACCTCTCTCTATTAAAACTATTTGGAATAGGGAATTATCTGACCTTAATTTATCTGTCGACTGGGAGAGGGTGTGGTCTAATCTCAGTTTAACATCTAAAAATCTGGCGCATCGTCTTATTCACTTCAAAGTCATTCATAGAGCATACATAACTCCTTACAAAAGATTCAAAATGAAACTACAATCAAATTTCAACTGCCATATATGTAATACTACATCATCAGGTACTTTTCTGTATATGTTTTGGGAATGTCCTATCACTAGCAGTCTATGGACGCATGTAAACCTGGTTTTATCATCCTTACTGCAAATTGATTGGTCAGTTAACCCAAGTTTGTGTCTTCTTAATGATGATTCTGGTCTTTGTATAAGTTCGATGCAAAAGAGAATGTTGTTTGCTGGCTTTACAGCTGCGAAGAAGACAATAATACAGAACTGGTTTACACCGCATATGTGTGGGAAAACATATTGGATCCGTAGCCTCCTGCAAATAGTGTCTTGTGAATGTACAACAGCACGAATCAATGGAGCCAAGCCTTCTACCATTGCTTGGCAGTGCTTTCTCTTTGAAATACGTGACTGTATGGAGGAGTGACTTCTGTGGGTTTCTTTTTTCTGTCCTTCCTTTTCTCCCTCCTTTTGACTGGACTTTGAGATGTTGAGTATATGTCTGTTGTTTTATATTATTATTTTATTTTATTTTTTATATATATTGTTTTTTTATGTTGTGTTATGTATGAAAAATAAAAATAAAAAATGTTGATAACAATAAAAGGGTACCCTTAATTGTGTCCAATGTGTATTAGAGAAAAACATTTATTTCATAATGATATTTCCCCCCATTTTAAATTCTTATTATCCAATGAAAGGTTATATTTTTGTGAATTTTTTAAATAAAAGATCAAAAGGATTAACAATGCAGATTTATTTTCACAGCCTTCTTTGATCATATTTATTATGGGTACCAACCATTCTGACCACATGTGTATAACAATTCTATCTCAGTAGAAGGGATTTTAATTGTTGAGGACAAATTCAATATCTGTTTTGTTCAAAATCATATCAACAGAAAATCTATTCCAGAATCGTCATTTAAATTTTTTTCTAGCTTAGAAAGTCATGTACATTGTTCGGTTCTGGTTGTAGAGCCCATGCAGCAGGTCAACTGGGTGACTGTGAGGTGTCATAGTCGCGGGACAAATCACAGCTCTTCCATTCTGATCAAAACATCAAACAGGTTCTCCCCACTCAGTGACTGAAAAACCTGATGAAATTGCTCTAGTTATTGGTGATTCTATTGTACGGAACGTAAAAATAGAGACACAAGCCAATGTTTACTGGGAGCCAGAGAGCCTGACATCTTGGCAAATTTAAGGGTGTACATACACTAGGCACGGTTGCCTTGAACCGAGCCTGAGCGCGATTGTCCCCTCTCCCCCACTGGCCTGCACTCACACTTGCACAAAACTTTTCCGGCCGGAGCACGCTTAAGTCATATACGAGATAATGGAGAAAACCACTTTCGCTAATATTCTGCGTGATAAATTTAAAATTTATGCCATGCAGCGATTTTCACTTTGAATATCGTGAAAAAGGTTTTCAAATATTTTGTCACTCATTTCAGAAAGTGAAACCCATATATTATATAGATTCAATACACATAGAGTGAAATATTTCAAGCCTTTATTTCGTGAAATTTTGATGATTATGGCTTACAGATAATGAAAACCCACAATTCAGTGTTTTAGAAAATTAGAATATTACATAAGATAAATAAAAAAATAGTATATTTTAAACAGAAATGTCAGGCTTCTGAAAAGTATGTTAATTTCTATGCACTCAATATGCAGGCATTACTATCCTTTTGCATGAATTACTGCATCAATGCGGCATGGCATGGAGGCAATCAGCCTGTGGCACTGCTCAGGTGTAATGGAAGCCCAGGTTGCTTTGATAGCGGCCTTCGGGTCATCTGCATTGTTGAGTCTGGTGTCTCTCATCTTCCTCTTGACAATACCCCATAGATTCTCTATGGGGTTCAGGTCAGGGGAGTTTGCTGGCCAATCAAGCACAGTAACACCATGGTCATTGAACCAGCTTTTGGTACCTTTGGCAGTGTGGGCAGGTGCCAAGTCATGCTGGAAAATGAAATCAGCATCTCCATAATGCTTGCCAGCAGAAGGAAGCATGAAGTGCTCTAAAATTTCCTGGTAGATGGCTGCGTTGACTGTGAACTTCAGAAAACACAGTGGACCAACACCGGCAGATGACATGGCAGCCCAAATCATCACTGACTGGAAACTTCACACTGGACTTCAAGCAACATGGATTCTGTGCCTCTCCACTCTTCCTCCAGACTCTGGGACCTTGATTTCCAAATGAAATGCAAAATTTACTTTCATCTGAAAAGAGGACTTTTGTCTCTGGTTCAGAAGTGGCTTGGTAGCCCTTTTCCTGAAGACGTCTGAGCGTGGTGACTCTTGATGCACTGACTCCAGCTTCAGTTCACTCCTTGTGAAGCTCTCCCAAGTGTTTGAATCAGCTTTGCTTCACAGCATTCTCAAACTTGCGGTCATCCCTGTTGCTTGTGCACCTTTTCCTACCCAAATTCTTCCTTCCAGTCAACTTTGAATTTAATATGCTTTGATACAGCACTCTGTAAACAGCCACACCTTTCATTAATGACCCTCTGTGACTTACCCTCTTTTACCCCTTTTCCACCAAGGCAGTTCCAGTGCTGGTTCGGACCAGAGCCTAGTTTCAAACCGGTTCTTTGTTTTTCGACACCCAAAGCACCAGCTCCGAACCAGGAAAAGCGGTTCGTAAGTAGCACCAAAACATTGCTGGGCTAGAAGGAAGAACTGCTTGCGTCAAGGGCTGGGGGCGGGGTTACCGTGACCAACAAGATGAACAGAAACTTTGGACCGCCATATTTGAAATAGCAGCTAAACGCGAACATGTTTGATTCGCCGTGTTTGGATGCCGATGTAGGTTCTCAAAGCCATGAACATCAATAGCAACGCAACGTCCGCCATTGTTGATAGTTTGTTTAGGCTTGTTCAGGATGGATCGGCGCTGCGTGTTTGTGTGCCGATCGATCGATCGTCTGTGTGGCGCTGATGCACCTCGAACAAGCCTGTTGTGCCGCGCTAGTGAACCGAAACATGAAACATATTGTGACGTAAGACCTGGCTCTGTATTGGCTCTCTAGCCTGTGGAAAAGCAACCGGTTCTTAAACGGCTCGCCAGTCGAACCAACTAAGAATAGCCAGTGGTAGGCTATAGCACTGGCTCTGAACTAGCACCTGGTTCCAGCTGGTGGAAAGGGTGCTATTTGTGGAGGGCATCAATGTTCGTCTTCTGGATCATTGCCAAGTCAGCAGTCTTCCCCATTATTGTGGTGTCAAAGAACAAGAGATACCCTAAATTTATACTGTAGGGATGGTCATTAATTGAAACTCAAATGTAAATATTTTGTATTTAAAAATCAGTATTTTGAGATACTGATTTTTGACTTTCATCAGCTGTAAGATCTAATCATCAAAATTAAAACCAAAAAACTTTTGAAATGTTTTATTTTACATGTACTGAATCTAAAATATATGAAAGTTTCAGTTTTTGAAATGTTACAAGAAAAAATTAACTTTTTCACGAAATTCAAATTTTTTGAGATGCACATTATGCCCAAAAAACACCCATTACTCATTAAGAGAATAGGGACAACACTTTTAGACCATGTGCTGGGCACGCAGACCGTTTTTCCCGTCGTTAAACTAGCAAAAGTGGAAGACCTGTATTAAGGAGGCAGCTGACGTTAATGAAAGAATTTGCAGCTTTACTCGCAACCTACAATTCCTGTTCATCAATAAGGTGAGAACCAGACCCGTTATAAACCTAAACATACTTGATTTAACCCTCTATAGGACTAATTGTGAATTTACAGCTTAAAAAATAATTGACTTTATATTTTAGGAGATCTAAAATTAGTTTTCTTCATCTGACCTTTGACCTTTTTTTTAGGAATCTGTCATTTATAACTGATGTTGTCCCATTAGGGTAAATTATTTTTGGCAAATTGTCTGAAACGTCACACACAATCAAATGGTTTTTCACTATTTGAAAAGAAGTGAAAAGGTATTACTGTTTTAAAAAATATAAAAAATCTTTATGAACATAATTTTTTTTTCTTGTGCTGCTATATTTGATTTGGAACTCGTGCGTGAAAATGTCTAAAACTTGACACAAATTCGGATGCAATTTCACTGTCTGAAAACTAATGTCTTAGTGTTTCAAAAGCATTAAAACAACTTTAACATTGTGTTTCATCTTGGAATTTCAAATTAATTATCGTAGCACAAGTGAAAGTCAACAAGACTCTTCTTTTCCAGTGTCCCACACATACATAGATACTAACTTGTGCAGTCATCATTAGAGCCTCGCTGCCTGTCAGTATAGTAATGACAATAGACATTGACATCTTTCCTGGCCTCTGGTTGTTGTATGGATCTTTCAAACTGGCATACAATAATGTACCCAAATGTCTGACTTCCACAACAACCTATTTTTCATCACTGCCCTCACACTCATTGCTTCTATTCTCCTTGGTCCTCAACAACTTCTTTTATTACTACAACCTGATTTTATGATGCACTCATATCACTATTATCAATACTTTCTGAAATAAATACAGATTTGTCTCACCAGCTTCCAAAAATCTTCCAAAAATTAACCTAAAACACATGCATAAAGGCTATTATACTGCCCGCCAATGCTGGTCAATAGTGCCAGCTACAGCAAATATGCATTTTAGGACTTTGTCAGTTATTCATGACGCTGAGATTTGTTGGTCTCTGAGTTGTTTTTATAAAAGTGCATTAAAAATGACAAACTTTAGAAACATTTTTATGTACAATTAGATTTTTTATAACTAGAATTTATATGTATTTTCTAGTCTAAAATGAGCTCAGTATGAAGCCTTGAGAGCATGTGACCTAACATGTACTAATAGGTGCGTTCGACTTGAAGCACGGCTACAGACGGTGGTCAACGAGAGTAGCCGCTTGCAGTCAGGGGCGGAGTTGAAAACGGAGTCGTCAAGTCGGACACTTCGGGGCTCTCGTAGTTTGCTGCATCTACCTCAGTCATGGCAGATCACGTGGCGCTTGCTTGCTTTATTGCAGACTAACTGGAAGCTATAGAAATGCAATTGTATGAAATTGAGCACAATGAGCAACGAAAGTGAGTAAAGGTTCAATGTAATAAATATTTTTTTTAATAAACCTTTAAAACCCTGTAAGACCCACTGTTGCAGAATTACAACAATTTTGGTTATCCCCAAAAAACCTCTAATTTTTATTTTTTTTTCTGGCTCAACCACATTAACATGATCATTAGGTCCTATTGTTTGTTCTCACAATGCGATTGGATTCAACATTTGTATATAAGGCCCGCCCTCAGGTCAAGAAGTCACACAATCTCCAATTTTTCGATCGCGCAACATCCCTTCGATTTACTGGACTGGATTCATCTGATTCAAGTAAGTAAAATGCTTTGAATATTTTTTTTTGTGTTTATTACAGTGTCTAGAACATGAACATATGTAATTGTTGTGGAAAATATGCCCTATATTTTATTTAGAGCATGTTTTATAATTGTTGCAATATTACAACGTTGGGCAGGAGTGGTAGTCAAAACAGTCCTGTTTTTGAGAGGAACGTCTTGAGAGGAACTTCAATCAAAATGTTCACATATAACTTTAAACTACACATGATTTACACATTCTAGCCTTTAGCCTTATATTGGATTACATGTTTACTAATGATTATAATATAATATATATAATATAATATATAATGATATATAATGAACACTCTCAGTATTTTCTTCTTATCACAGAATGCAGGACTTTCTAACAAAGAAATTCTGTTTGTGCATGTCTGCCCTTTGTCTTAGTCTCTATTGAAGAGAAAATGTTCCTATCAATCCATAGTCAAAGCAGTTGTGGGGGATGCTCCTGGTGCATTTGTGGCATTGTTCTGGAACAGGTGTCAATGTTCATGAATGTAAAGTGTGGTTGTAAGCTGGAGGCTACATGCATTTCTATTAGGATGATAATCACAGTCTACAATAGGTCAGCCATACAGTGAAATGTGTGAATAGGCTACTTCAGTGCAATGTGTAAACACTTGATGATGAACTCTTATAATGAAATCAGTCTCCCCACCACCCCATCTTTCCTGCTGGTAATCTAGAATCTAGTAAGCATGTGTGCTATTTGTATATACATTTGTTTCAATTTTATTTTTTCCATTTCAGAATGCCACCAGCAAGGAAAGATCCTCGGTACAGTGTGCAGGATGTAATTGCCATCGTCCAAAACGGAGAAAGTGATGTGGACATGGATTTCGACGACACTGATGCAAGATGCTCGCTGGACCAGAACCTGTGCAGGAGATTCAACGCTGGGACAAAGCCACCAAAACCTACATTGACGTCGAAAGGCCTTACATTGTGGGTACCTACAACAAATTCATGGGAGGTGTGGATTTGTTGGACTCATTTACAGCAAAATACAAGTATGCCCTGAAATCCCGGCGATGGTACATGTACATCTTCTGGCACACCATCACCCTCGCTGTCGTCAACGCCTGGCTCCTCTACAGGCGGCACTGCCAAGCTCTCAGGATGCCAAAGAAGGAGATACTGAACATGAGAAAGTTCCAGGCACAGCTAGCATCCTCTCTCATCCTGGTAATTATCTATTTCTGCTATTTGCCTTGTTTGTGATATATTAGACTAGTATCTTCATGTGCGTTTGAGATGTATATGAATTTATATATTTATTCTTTTTTTTCTAATCAGGTGGACACAACACTCAAAACTCCAAAGAGAGGACGACCATCTTCAGGCAATGGAAGCCCAGTCGCAGCAGGGAGCCCTTTGAATGCTGGAAAGAGACCATCCTTAGGTGATGGGAGTCCAAACGGTCCCTCTTCCAAAAAATCATGTGCACACCCCCCTCTGGATGTGCGCACGGACCTCACTGGACATTTTCCACTGAAGACAAAGAGAGGACGCTGCAGAAATTGCAGTAAAGGGTATACTAATACCCAGTGCAGCAAGTGTGATGTCCGCCTCTGTTTTTCAGAGGACAAGAACTGCTTCTGGGACTATCACTGTAAATAATGTAAATAAATGTCAAAGTTCTTGTTGTTGGAATAAATGACTCTTCATAACAACATGACTGAGATTATTATTCATGTTATATACTGGTTTGGGAAAAGCAAAAGCCTGCAAATGAATCCTTAGTTCTGTATTGTTGCTCAGACAGTGAGTGAAAATACAGGATATTCTGCTCCCATTAAGCCTAATGTTGCAATATTACAACATTTCTGTAAAAACTTACTAAAACATAAAATTTTTGAAAACACTCAATTTTCAGCCCCAAAGGCCTCCTACAACAACATCTGAATGGTTGAAAAATTTTGTTTGTGTGTTTTTCTATATTTGGGTTTTACAGGGTTTTAAGATTTTGAAAGGGTGTCATCACGACAGAAACAAGTTTTAAGTAAATAAACAGAACATATTGAAAATTTGACTTGTGCAGTATGATTCATTATGTGTGTTTTTGCTACTGCAACTTAATAAAAACAATCTATGAAGATAATAATTGTATGTACTAAATGTGGTTTTCATTACAGATAAAAGAATTAGGATGTTACATATTTGTTTACTTATTTTACTATTTCTCCAGTTAGGTAAGCACATTTTAGTAAGACAAAACACCATGAACATTCATACGTGAACACCATGAACAGGCCTACGGATAAGCCCAATTTATTTGCCTTTCTATTATGATTTATACCAGCTTATGAAAGTGATCTGAATGTTGTATCAAGTTGACATCCAGCCAGAGTTGTTGGCAGCAATCACATGCAAGTGAAGATGGATGAACCCAGCAACTAGACAATTAGTATCAATCAGAATCCATGATGACCACATTATATTAAAAGTCTGTAAGATTGACATTTGATTTATTCCATAAAAAAATGATTATCTAAATAGGTTATGCAGCTTAATACTGTAAAGGGTCTGTATGAAAAAGGTCCAAAATAAACCTATGCACAAAACCTATATAAACGAATTAACAAAAAAGTGATTGCAGTAAAAATAATTGTAATCTTTTAATAAACATGACTTACGAGATGAAGATGACATGAAAAGTTAATTTAATTAAGTCCGTATATGAGCATTAGTGGGACTGAAGTTGTCAGAATAAACCCGAAATACACGTCGTTGTTGTCATGTGGTGAATTTGGCCAATCGTGAAACAGCTGTGTCGTCATCAGCGCTCCCGCAGTCGCTCTGGAGAAATTGCGCCGGCTGAGTCAGCCGGCTGCTCTCGAAACGCTATCGCGGTACTTTGATGCCACACGTGACAGTGACGTGTGGTCGGCGCCGGTTCAAGTCGGACTAAATTTCTAACCGGCATGCACTGCTTCAAGTCAGCCGCCGATCGGTCTGCTAAGTGCTGCATGAAGTCGAACGCACCTATCGTCTCCTTTACTACATAGTTACCAAAAATGTGAAGCACATGGCTAATAAATTAAAATTTTACTGGTTGAAGGGGATGTCATTTGACATTACTAAAATAATTTTGTTGGTTGAACATTAATATTGTATTTTAAATGCGATTTTCTTAGCGTCATTTATAAATTAGATTAGAGCAGTGGTTTTCAAACCTGTCCTGCAAGCACCCCTGCCCTGTACATTTTGTGTTTCTCCCTTGTCAGACACACCCAATTCAGGTCTTGCAGTCTCTACTAACGAGCTGATGAGTTGAATCAGGTGTGTCTGATAAGGGAGCAGGGCCGTCGCTAGTGGGGTGAAAGGTGGGGACAATTCTAGGGGCCCCCACCGCCCAGGGGGCCCCACAAAATCCAGGAATTATACCATATAGGCCCATGTTCTGTGAATAATTCTAATATTTTATTAGTTGTATAACTGAGATATTATGAAAACCACAAAAAAGCATGCAATTTGGTTAAAGAAATGTTCTAATATCTGCTCCTCTACCTTCCCGAAAAATGGTTTAGTCTGATACGAAGTATTCTCAGAAGTCCCCCCCAGATCGTGAACAAGACAACCAATCAGAGTAGAGACGTCAGATGAAGTTAGCGATGTACATGCTGACTGACAATGTCGGGGAAAAGAAAATATAAATCAGGCTACCAGAAACGGAATGAAAAGAAGGAGAGAGAGGCCAGGAGAACTGCTGTATCCCAGTCTATCAAGACCTTCTTTCAAACAGGTTAATATGTTGTCATGTAAACTATCGACCACCGCTGCCGCCATCACATCATTTTATTTAGGCTACTGGCGCGTATCGGCCGGCGGCTACTGGCGCGTATCGGCCGGCGGCCGCATAGCGTGGTCAAAATCCCAGTCTTTTTTTTTTAACACAACTGTAAATAGAGTTGGTTTGTGTAACAAACAGAAAAAAACTGTCACGAGTCACGACGCATTATGACAAGCATTACAGACCTGCCGGCTGTGTTACGGTCAAGAAAACATCAATGCAACACAATGCTCTTGAAAGAAGAAATGTAGCTATTAGCTTTATTCAATTGCCTAATATATTATGCAGCACCATGTATTATGTAAATTAAGACAATGAGTTTTAGATTGCATTATTATCTGTTTCTGAATTTACGTACTTTTGATTTACGAATTATAAGAGGCTGGTGGGAAAAAACATTATATTGCCTTTAAAAAAAAGGTTTTTATTATTATTTAATAATTCCTTTGTCTTTTGGTAGTTTTTTATTCATTTGTCTTAAATAAGTGCATGACGTCTTTAAATAGTGTTTGATAAGTTATGGCTTAATGGCATTAAATGAATAAATAATTTAAATAAATTATAGGATGAAATAAATTAGAGAAAATATTTATAAAATAATTTATTTAATTAACTTTAAAATAAAAGGTTTACAACAACATTGCCATCTTTAAAGTGATGTGATATTAATTTTTTTATAATGTTCTGCAGCATCAGATGTGGCATCGTCTGACTCACAGGCATTTTCCAAAGATGACTTGGAGGGTCAGTGCAGACGATACTCATTGGGTATATTGACTTGTCAGGGAATCACTTTATTATTTCTAGTAACGTGTATTTTAACTGAAATTAACTGCAAAGTATTGGTTTATTTTTGATACTCTTTGAGTCATGGTATTTGTTGTCTACAGAGTCAGGTCCCTCAACTGAACAAATGCATGAAAATAGGCCAACATCAGTTAGTGAAGGTCAAAATGAAGAAGCTGAAAGTAGCAGCAGTCAAGACACAGTCACAGACAGCCCACACTCAGCAAGTGCAGGGCGAGATGTAGGCGAGAATGAAGATTTTTTGACAACTGATCCAGGATTATGGCCAGAGAGGTTGACAGATCATGAACGTGAGTTGATTGTTAGAAAGCTAGCCACTGCATGTCAGATAGACCTGATAATTGTTATGCCCAAGGATTCAGAAGGAAAGAAATTTCCAGAGTATCTCCAGTTTAGTAAGTCAGCAAATGGGAGAGAAAAACAGAAGAGAGACTGGTTGACATACAGTCCAAGCATGGATGCATTATATTGTGTGCCATGCATGCTGTTTTCACATGATGACCTTAGAAAGGCATCAACTAGTGCGCTAAATACTAAAGAAGGGTACAAGACAGCAGATTTAAAATGGCGGCGAATGTACGACAAATTCCCTGACCATGAAGCAAGTAAGGCACACAAAGCATGCTACCTCAAGTGGAAAAATCTGAAATATTCTTTGATGGAAGAAAAAGGAATAGATAGCAGCTTACAAAAACAAATACAGCTGGAAGTTGAAAAAAACAAAGCAATTCTTGAAAGAATATTAGATGTCACACTTTTTTTGGCATCAAGAAACTTAGCATTCAGAGGGATCACAGAAAATGTAGGTGACGTTCACAATGGAAACTTCCTTGGCACATTAGAGCTGTTGGCTCGTTATGATCCTCTGCTCAGTGAACATTTGAAAAAAGTGTCAGAGAAGAAGAAAGGTTCAAGAATGGCACATTACCTTAGCCCGGAATCACAAAATGAGTTCATTGAACTCTGTGGAGAAAAGGTCTTGAAAGAAATATTGAAGGAAAGGGAGAATGCTATTTATTATTCTGTGATTTGTGATGCAACTCCTGACATATCTCATGTGGAACAGAATGTGATTCTGTTAAGATATATAGCAAAGAAGGAGAATAATCAGTGGGATATAATTGAACGTTTTTTACAGTTCAAAGCTTTCAATGGAAAGACGGGACGGGAAATATCAGAAATTATATTGAAGACTTTGGAGGAGCATGGCATTTCTATTTCAGATTGCCGGGGACAAGGATTTGACAATGGGGCAAATATGTCCGGCAAAGTGAAAGGGGTTCAGGCTGAAATAAAGAAAATAAACCCTCTTGCCACATATTCACCCTGTGCTTCATACTCCCTGAATCTTGTTGGTGTACAAGCAGCAGAGTCATGTCCTGATGTGTCAACATTTTTTGGCTGTTTGAATCGCTTATACAGTCTCTTTAGTGCAAGTCCAGAGCGGTGGGCAATCCTTAAAAGTAAGACTGGCTGCTCCCTTCAACGTTTGTCAGAGACCAGGTGGAGTGCACGCATAGCTGCAGTTAAACCTGTTGCAAACCACTTGCCATCAATCATAGAAGCTCTGGACACCATCCTTGCAAAGTGCAGTTTAACCAATGAAGCCAGGTCAGAGGCCAGTGGTCTAAAACAGTACTTCATGTCCTTCAAAGCCATAGTTCTTCTCACTGTATGGAAGAAAATCTTGCAGTCCATTGAAGACAGAAACCTAATTCTGCAATCAGGGAAAATTTCAATGGAAGTTGAAATAAGCAACATACAGGCACTGAAAGAAGAGATGGAGGTTTTGCGTAACTCATGGGATAATCTTTTTGCAGAAGCCTCCCTCATTGCAGAAGCTATGGATGTGCCCAGGGGGTTTCCAGTCAGCCACAAGAGAAGGAGAAAGCGGTTTGCAGATGAAAGTCAGAGTTCAGAGGACACTAATCAGCAAGAGACAGAGGAAAATCGATTTCGAAACAATGTTTTCTTTGTGGCATTGGATAATATAATCTCTGCATTGGATACCCGCTTTCAAACCACTGCAGAGATATTTGAAGAGTTTGCTGCAATCTTGAAGTTAAAAGATTTAGAAGAAGATCAGATTCACCCAGCTTGCCACTCATTAGTGAGCAAATATACACAGGATCTCACAGCAGGCTTTGAAAATGAAGTGAGGCATCTTAAGTCTGTGTATAATGCCACATTTGTAGACTATCAGTCCCCTCTCGACCTGCTGAATTCAATTTACAGGATGCAGCTCCAGAGTATTTTTGGAGAAGTGTGTGTTGCAGTGCGCATCTTCTGCTCTTTACCCGTCTCTGTTTCTGGTGCAGAAAGGGCTTTCAGCAAGTTGAAGCTTGTCAAAAACTATCTCAGGTCTACCCAAACTCAGGAGAGGTTTAATAGCCTTGCCTGACTTTCAATTGAAAGTCAGCTAAGCAGACAGCTGGACTTCAAAGACATCATAAGTGACTTTGCCAACAAAAAAGTCAGACAATGGGATTTCGGTTCATCCTAGGTGAAGTGACGTGAATGTCATCAAAGTTTAAAGATCAAGCAAACCAATATAGATCTACAATAGCATTTATGTAATAAGAATGATTTGCATAATTTTCATAGTTATTTCAGTGTTCATTACTGATCAAAATTATTTTTTGTTGCTTTACTGTTGCTATTTATTTGCTATAATATTTGTTTTATATTTGTGTATTTTTCTTGTGCTGATGCTCAGTAAAAAACCTTTATATGAATTAATTTGTTAACTGTTTTGTTATTTTGTAAGAAACACCTATTAGGATACATGTGGGCCTCCATGCCTCCATTTTTTCAGGGGGCCCCCGATCCTCTAGCTACGGCCCTGTAAGGGAGACATACAAAATGTGCAGGGCAGGGTGCTTGCGGGACAGGTTTGAAAACCACTGCCATAGAGGGTTAATTAAATTAGTTGAAAAGTATACTGTGTAGAATATGTTTGCGGTTGTAATGATGACTGTAGCGCACACAAAATAGTAACTGTTCCGTGCACCGGCGCGGTTAGTGCTTACACTACATGCGTACCGCACCCGTTCCCAAGTGAATCACGCTCTGGCCCACCTCTTCCAACCGGGCCAGGGCCGGCTAAACAAACCGCGTCCGGGCAAGGCATGGAGCGATCACACTAGTCAAACGAACCGGACTTTGGGGGTCAAACGTGCTCGGGCACGGTTCAAAACGCCTTGTGGGAGTACACCCTAAAAGTGCTGGCTAATGCTAAACGTAAATTCAGAAAGATTGTTATTCACGCCGGCACTAATGTTTGACTTCGCCAGTCTGAGATCACTAAAAATAACATTAAAGAGGTGTCTAAGCTTGTGAGTTTGATGTCAGACACCATAATATCCTCTGGTCCCCTCCCTGCTTACTGTGGCGATGAGAAACATAGCAGACTGTCGTCACTCAATGGCTGGATGTCTAAATGGTGCCTGCAGCATAACATAGGTTTTACAGACAATTGGATGAGTTTTTGGGGCAGACCTGACCTGTTAAAAAGAGATGGTCTTCATCCCTCCTGGGGTGGTGCTGCTCTTCTCTCTAGAAATATGGCACATAGTCTTAGAGTTTGTACTTGGCTAACTGGGGCCCAGGTCAGGAAGCAGACAGACTGGCTATACCGACCGTATGCTAGCTGCCTCACATCACAGAAGTCAGTTAATTCTCAGCACATACTGTAGAGACTCTTTCATCTAGATATCATACTATAGAGCAGGGTTCCTCAAATCTTTCCCTGGAGGTCTAATCTGCCGCAGAGTTTAGCTCCAACCCTCAAACTCACCTACCTGTGATTTTCTAATGATCTTGAAGACTCTGATTAGCATGCTCAGGTGTGTTTGATTAAGGTTTGAGCTAAACTCTGCAGGAGTGGGTCAGATTTGAGGATGCCTGCTATAGAGACCGAGGACCCATTTTAATGATCTAAGTGCATGGTCTAAAGCGCATGGCACAGGTGCACTTAGGGTGTGTCCGAATCCACTTTTGCTAGTTTAACGACGGGAAAAACGGTCTGCGTGCCCAGCACATGGTCTAAAAGTGTTGTCCCTATTCTCTTAATGAGTAATGGGTGTTTTTTGGGCATAACGTGCAATATGCCAATCAGAGTCTCATATTCCATTCCATTTTAGAGCCAGTTGCACTTGTGCCATGGGGGATTCGCTATTTACACGGCGTAATTTGCAAGCGCAGAGACTGAATGCTTCTCCAGAGAGGAAACGGAGCTGCTCGTGTGCGAGCAAATAGGTAGCCTAATTGTGATACATTCAATTACTATCCATTATGACTATCCCTCCCTTAGTCACAGCGAAGTCTGAGGTTCCTTTTACAGATGTTTAATGCACTAATGGACATGGACATCAATGCCAACACCGTAGAACTAAATAAATAGGACGGACATTGTTGAATATAACAAACATCAGTCACACATTCAATTACACGGAAAACACGCATACGACTTTAAACTCGTAAATGAACAAAAATACATCCACATACCACTTTTGCCTGCTTGTAAGCTAAGAGAGGGGTTATATCTTTAAGTTTCTTGGACGGATGACTTGTAATCGTACAGAGAAATAACTTAAACCTTTCAAAGATAACATCCTTCCATCTCTTCAGGCAGACGACAAAACAGGAAGTGATATACAAAGGCAAGCTGGGAATAAAATAAAACACAACCAAAAACTCTTTTTCAATCTTGCAATCTCACTCAAGTAAACAATAATTCAGTACAGAAGTCACAACAAACATTATAAAATAACCAAAATATATAGTTACACAAATTAAACTAATGATACCGAGAAGCGAGTGTCTAAGTACACAATCGCCATCTAGTGGAAACAGACATAAACTCAGAAAGCTTTGTGATAGCAAATACAATTACATGTAGGCATTTTTCTATTTATGTGGCCTATACAATAATAATCTTAAATTTTTAATATTTAGCATGTTTGTGTGCTGCTGTAAGTCCCTGTGTGTGTAATGCTGCATTCACGTCATGTGCTATTGGAATTATCGTAAATACGAGTTTCCTAGTCGGAAATTTACCATATAAGGCCTCTTCTAAGGCCGATCATGTCCAATTTCCGAGTAGGAAGCTCGCATTTACAATAATTCCAATAGCACGTGAATGCAGCATAATAAGCAGAGTGTACTTGCGTTGTGGACCCGCCTATAGGCGCATATTACTAAAATGCTCTTTAAATAACAAAACAAATACTGCACTATTGACTTAAGGCCAGGTTTTAGTTGCTCAATAGTGCAGTCTATTTCATTTGCCTTAAAATAGCAATGAACATACCTCGTTTTCAGACCAGCACGCCGCAAATGCATTTGCTATTTAAACAACGTGGCGCAGGATGTGAAAATGATAACTGCATTGGGCTGAAACTAGCAAAAACAAATGCGCCTAGCGCCGCATTGCACTGGGTATATGATAGGGCCTTGAGTCTGCTCCCTGAACTAGCAAATACAAAAAACATCCAAAACAATTTAATGGTAACAATTTAATTGATGTTCAACAAATAAAAAAAAAAAACATGTAATACAGATGAACAAATGATAAGGCTTTGCTTAATTAATATTAGACCCCTTTCTACGAAAGCACTTTTTGTAAATTATATAATCACTGATCATAAACTAGATGTGCTCTGTTTGACAGAAACCTGGCTAAAACCAGATGATTACATTACTTTAAACAAGTCGAGGTTTTTATATCAGTTTACATCAATATCTTCAGTATTTCTTAGAAGTCAGGTTTCAAGCATAATTAGTTTGAAGTAATGGTGTTTCATATAATGTTATCCAGAGAAACAAGTGAACAATGATAAATCCCTTGTGACGTTTGTACTGGCTACTGTATACAGGCCACCAGAAAAAGAATTTGCTGACTTTCTATCCGAGTTAGTGCTGGCTGCAGATAAAGTCCTTATTGCTGGTGATTTTAATATCCATGTTGATAATGAAAAAGATGCATTAGGATCAGCATTTATAGACATTCTGAACTCTATTGGGGTTAGACAACACGTGTCAGGACCTACTCATTGTCAAAATCATACTATACATTTAATTGTTACATGTCTGTGTTTTAGTTTCTGTTGTTGACCTAGTTTTGCCTATCTTGTTAAGTTCATCATCGCCACCTGTTGTTTATTAATTATCCCATTAGCCCCTTAGGTTTATAAGTCCTGAGTTTTCCCCATTTCAGTTGCCAGTTATTGTTTGATGTTACACGTTTCTAGTTCTTGTTATTAAAGCCTATCGTTTTTGATATTCCTGCCTACCCTGTCTTTGTCTGCCTGCCTGGAGTAAACGTAACAGAATAACTGGCCAATACTGTTTTGAGCGGCGTTTTTCCCCTTTTTTGTTTTGTTCATTTTTTTTCATGGACCATCCCACTGTACAACTTCTCTGCCTGGAGCAGGGAGATCGCCCGCTGGAAGCTCACACCCAGGATTACATTCAGCTCGCGTGCCTCACTCACTATCCGGACCGCTCGCTCTGTGTTTTTCAAAGGTCAAAGGCATGCGTTCCAGCGGGCGGACCTAAAGAGGATTTCGCCGCCTTTGTGGAGTGGGTGCTGGTACACAACGATTCTGTGTTCACCATCGGCCCTGTGGAGGATGATTTCGCCACCAGCCCCACTCCACAACTGCCAGAGACCAGCCCACCACCAGCGAAAGATGCGATGGAGGTGTCGCACGAGCCCACCGCAGACTGAGGAGTTCAGCGCACCGCGATGGAGGAACTTGGACCGAGGACAAGGTCGGAAGTTACCATCGTTTGTGTCTTGAATTCCCACCCAGCCTCCTTCTCCCACCTCCTCACTCAACCAGTCCTTCAGCCCCACCATCGCTGATGTCCTTCAGCCCCTCTGCACCTCCTGCTGCTCATCTGGATATGCCGAGTGTCTTCGGACCATCAGCTCAACCCTACACAGAGGATCCCCTGTCTCCGCCTCAGACCTCTGCGCCCCCTGCTCCACCTCGGTCCGTTGACACTTCGGCTCCACCTTGGCTCCTCCCTCCCTCGGCTCCACCGGAAACCATCGGCCATACGGCTTCTTCGGGCTCCCTCGTCCATCCAGCTCCGCCTTGGTCAGTTGTCGACCTGCCTGCACCTACGGCTTCGGCTGGCTCCTCCTTCCCTCTGACTCCGCCTTTGTCCTCGGTCCCACCGGCTCAGCCTCCGACCTCTGGATTTCCGGTTCCTCCTCGGACGCTCGTCACCGCGGCTCCTCCTCGGTCTCCAGGACCATCGGCCGAGCGTGGACTCATCGGCTCTTCGGCTCCATCTGGGTCTCTTTCTGCGAGGGCTGCATCTCCGTCGGTAGTCCCCAGGGTGTCCACGACTCTCAAGGCGTCATTCCACCCTGGCTCCTCCCGCCTCGTCCTGGTTGGTCTCTGGCTCTACACTTGGCTCCTCCTGCTCCTGGCCTCCCCTTGGCTCCTTCCACCTTCCACTCCCCCATGGACTTTTATTTTGTTATGGTTTTTGTCTGCCCTCTCTCCTGCTCCACTCCCTCCTCCAGAGCCCCCACCCTCCCTCCTCAGTTTGAACTTTTTTGGCGTGAGGACACGCCTTCCCAGGAGGGGTGAATATCTGTTACATGTCTGTTTTTTAGTTTCTGTTGTTGACTTAGTTTTGCCTGTCTTAAGTTCATCGCCACCTGTTGTTTATTAATTATCCCACTAGCCCCTAGGTTTATAAGTCCTGAGTTTTCCCCATTTCAGTTGCCAGTTATTGTTTGTTACACGTTTCTAGTTCTTGTTATTGGATTGGATTCAATTTATTGTCATTGCACATGTAGGTACAAGGCAACGAAATGCAATAGAGAAGAAGAAATACAGCATAACATGAGGAAAGAGAGGAGAAAAAAAAGTGTCCTCGCACTGCGTTCTTGGAAGAGAACGCAGCGCGAGAACAGACAAAAAACCTCAGCATAAAGCACAGTCAACACAGGAACATAACTTGCATAGTAATCCTAGTTCAGACGAAACAGCCATCCGGCCAGCCGCCATTACAGCGCAAACCCACGGACCCGTTAACGCCTGACAGGATGAAGCGACGAAGGCGTGGGATGGGGTTAGGGAGGTGTATGAGTGTGTGTATGTGTAAGTTCGTGTGAGTTCGTATGCCTTGAAATCCGTTTCGCCAGCACTCCAAACCAGTCGACTCAGTTCGCAGGTTGTGATGCGACATAGCAATTGCCATGGAAACGTCCTTGGACAGAGCACAAGCGCCCGACAATAACAAGGTGTTTTTGGGAGGAGGGAATGGAAGAAAGAGCGTCTCCCTGCAGTATTCACCGGAGAGTTGATACCAGAGCGGCCTTGCCAAGCCGTTCTGTTGTGGGAAGCCGGAAAGAGATAAGATTGTTTTGTCTTAGTGCGAACAGCTGTCTTCCAGTTTCACAGCTAATTCTCATTGTCCATTCTGATCTCCATGTCCGTCGATTTTTCTATCCAAAGCCGAGAGCTTAGCCGTGATTGAATCCATATTGCGGTTAATCGCCTCAGTCTCCGAGGCGACCGCTCTGCCTACAGCCTCAATCATGACGGGCAGCCGTGAGAGGTTTTGGACAGCCAGTCCCGTCTCCTTAATTTTCTGATAATTTAGGGCAACGCCTAATCCAAATAGCAGAAACCCAGTTATCATTGTTCCGAATAAGAAGATGTCTTCAATGTCCTCCACGGAGAGAGCCGCCAGACACACGATCCGCCATCTCTCCCATGCGTCCATCGTGTAGCCAGCAGCAAACGTCCCAGCGGGACATTCCGGTTCTCCAGATCCCGCTTTCCTAGTCGAGAAGATGGTGTCAATTGCATTTAGAGACCAGTTGATCAGATCCATAATTTCGGTTTTGCAAATAGTGCAGCGAGAGTCTCTTAAGAGGACAGGACAATACAAGAGAGCAAGCAGGGAAGTTCAGGAGGGAGGGAGGGAAGAAAAATGCGACCGCCTTCGAACAGAGCCAAACGAGAAATTATTAAAGCCTATCGTTTTTGATATTCCTGTCTGCCTGCCTGGAGTAAACGTAACCTAATACTGTCACATGGAATTGATGTTAATGGCGTTGAAATTCTGCAGCGGAGTGATAATCTCTGCTCATTCTCTAGTCTCGTGTGTGTGTACTACATGTAGCTAAAGCTGCAAATTCAACTCCTTACATTTACATTTATTCATTTAGCTGACGCTTTTATCCAAAGCGACTTACAATTGCTATATGTCAGAGGTCGCACGCCTCTGGAGCAACTAGGGGTTAAGTGTCTTGCTCAGGGACACATTGGTGTCTCACAGTGGATTCGAACCCGGGTCTCTCACACCAAAGGCATGTGTCTTATCCACTGCGCCATCCTTGTTACAAATATGGTAGAACCGTCACTTCTACCACAAAACTCTGCTTCGTAAATAATATTCCTGACTTATCCCAATTCCTCAGCATATCCAATAGCCTAGAACAACTTGATTATGTACCAGAAACTATGGGCTCTCTCTTTTCTAGCACTTTAGATACGGTTGCTCCTTTACGCTAAAGGAAGATTAAGGAAAACAGTCTGACACCATAATATAATGAGCACAGTCGCGCCCTAAAGAGAGCAGCCTGGAAAATGGAGCGCAGTTGGAGGAAAACAAAACTAGAGGTATTTCGTGTTGCATGGCAGGAAAGTACTTTATCTTACAGAAAAGCCTTAAAAAGTGCTAGATCTGATTTTTTTTTTATCTCTTTTGGAAGAAAATCAATACAACCCCAAGTACCTATTCAATACAGTGGCTAAACTAAACACAAATATAACATCAGCAGGTGTAGGCATTTCCCAACAGCACAGTAGTAATGATTTTGTGAACTACTTTACTTCCAAGATCGATACTATTAGAGATAGAATTGTAACTATGCAGCCGTCAGCCACAGTATCACATCAGATAGTGCACTATAGATCCCCTGAGGAACAATTCCATTCATTTTCTTCTATAGGAAAGAAAGACTTGTTAAATCATCTAAACCAACAACATGTATGTTAGACCCTATTCCATCTAAGCTACTAAAAGAGGTGCTTCCAGAAGTCATAGATCCTCTTCTGAATAGTATTAATTTGTCATTGTCATTAGGATATGTCCCCAAAACCTTCAAATTGGCTGTAATTAAACCTCTCATTAAAAAAACACAACTTAACCCCAAAGATCTAGTTAATTACAGACCGATCTCGAATCTCCCTTTTCTGTCAAAGATACTAGAAAAGGTAGTACCATCACAACTATGTTCCTTCTTAGAGAAGTGGTATCTGTGAGGATTTCCAGTCAGGATTTAGACCGTATCATAGTACTGAGACTGCTCTCATTAGAGTTGCAAATGATCTGCTCTTATCATCTGATCGTGGTTGTATCTGTCACAAGTTCACCAGCCTAGTCACCATCCCAATCGCCAGACAGTCACCAGCTCAGTCACCTTACCATATTAAGGACTCCAATTCTCAGCATTCCACCTGCTTCACACCTGCACCTGATCCCCAATCAACACACCTGCCACCATGCACCTCATCACCTACCATATAAAAGCAGTCGACCTTCACTCCTTTATTATTTGGTCTCGTTGTTGGTACCCTACATGTTATGGGATACACATCCCTCACTCCTCACCAGCTCTACTCACCTGAATCATCGTGTCCTGACCTACCTACCTGTGAATCCTCCATCGGTCCGCTCTGAGAACCCTCAACCTGGAAAGGATAATGAAGAGTTATTATGAGATAAGTCCAGTGATCTTACCTAAAGACTTTGTTTACCTGAGTTTTGCCTGATGTCTACTAAGCCTATTTCAGCTGAAGTTGCCTGTGGATAAGAGACTGTTTACTCCCCTCGTTCAGTCGTTAAGTTATGATGTTATGTTGATTTCTGAACTTACCTGTTCACCTGTACAGATCCCAGCTTCAATAAACTTGCTGAACTCACTTCCTTGTGTTCTGTACCCTGGCAGTATCTCTCTATTAGTGCTACTGGATCTTGGTGCCACATTTGACATTATCGACCACAACATTCTTTTGAATAGACTAGAAAAATATGTTGACATTAGAGGAAGTGCATTGGCACGGTACAAATCGTACTTATCTGACCGCCATCGATTCGTGGCAGTGAATGAAGAAGTATCATACCAATCACGAGTGCAGTATGGAGTACCTCAAGGCTCCGTATTAGGACTGTTACTTTTCATGTTATACATGTTACCCTTGGGAGATATTATTCGGAAACATGGTGTTAGCTTTCACTGTTATGCTGATGATCCTCTATTGGAGATTTTGTGATTCAGTGGGAAGAGAAACAGAAATTTATAAAGTATGGGGTATAAGGAAAATGAATGGAATTAGGAGAGCGTTTATATATCCAACATAAAGATGGCACAGCTGTTACACAGGAGAAAGTGGAAATGCTTATGAAAACATTTATCAAAATCCATAGTTCGGAAAATATCAGTGACGAAAGGATGAGAGGAAACGGCATATAGAGAATTAATTATGGAAGATGAAGAGGTGGATGATATTTAATTTTCCGTTAATAATAGGAGAATTAAATGGTGCATTAAGAAGTACTAGGTTATCAGCACTGGGTAAAGATCAGGTATGTTATATAATGTTAAAAACTTAAGAGAATAATCAAAGTATTTGAGTTCTATAATGTGTGGGAAAATGGACAACTACCTAGTTGCGGGAAAGAAGCTCTAGTAGTTCCAATATGTAAAGCTGGGAAGGAAGGTACAAGCACCCATTGATTACACACCCATTTCTCTTACATCGCACTTGGTAATGGAAAAAATTATAAATCAGAGATGAACACTTTTTTTTATTTTTTATTTTTATTTATTTTTTTTTATTTTTTTATGGAAACTAAAGGGAATATTTGTAATAGGGTGACCACAGGGGCCATTTTTATGGGACTCGTCCTTGTCAGGATTTCTATATTGCCTGAAATATCCAGGTTTTGGCTGTTTGCACTTTGCAGATCGATCGTTGCATTCACGAGAGCTGTAAGAGAGCAGAGCAGACGGCTCCTTGTGCATTCGAATCACTCTCGCGGTACTTTGGTGTCATACAATAGGCTTGTTTGAGATGTGCCTCACCTTGCTTGAAATGTAGGGAGAGTAGGCGGCTGCAGTGAGGGGAGGAGTGAAATAAGCGTTCAAGACGGACCGTTCTGACCTCTCGAAGTGGAACAGATCAAAGGCGGACATTGCGTTATTCTCACTCATGTGCTACGCTGCTGATAAACATTATATAAATTTCAGTTCTGTTGCTTTATATAAAAATAAATATGAACGAGACACCCAACGTGCTTGCTGTCATGATATGTAATAGTTCATCTTGATTATGATGCAGTTCATTAGGAAGCCACAGGGTGGCGCAGTTCATTAAAGTAACAAGTTGTTGACAGAAAACCTATAGGTGGTCTGTCTTGTATGCTCTATATTAAACACATTAAACATGGTGTCAGAAGTAAATTAGTAAGACGAACAACAGTGTTGCAAACATGGAAAGACTTAAGCCACCCGCTGGACTTGATTTACAGCACGGGAACCTGTCGGAAAATTGGAGAAGATTTCAACAAAGATTTGAGCTATTGTATATCAAATAGCTATCGGAGGAGCTGACAAGTCAGCTATCCTCATTATTTCTTCATGTTGCCGGTGAAGAGGCAGTGGAAGTGTACAATACCTTCACTTTTGAAAAAGTTAAGCAAAATCTGACTAAAATTATGGAGAAATGTTAAAACTACTGTAACCCCAAGAAGAACATGCCTTGTACCTATGAAAGGTACAAGTTTTTCACATGTGTACAAGGGGACATGTCATTTAGCCAATATCTCACTGAATTAAAGCTAAGGTGTGATGTGTGGTCAAGTATGGTGACCCATACTCGGAATTTGTGCTCTGCATTTAACCCATCCAAGTGCACACACAGAGTAGTGAACATACACCCGGAGCAGTGGGCAGCCAATGCTGCGGCGCCCGGGGAGCAGTTGGGGGTTCGGTGCCTTGCTCAAGGGTCTCACCACAGTCGTGGTATTGAGGGTGGAGAGAGTGTTGGTTATTCACTTCCCCCACCTACAATCCCTGCCGTATCTGAGACTCGAACCCACAACCTTCTTAACAATATTTATTAATGAGAGAAATATTGTTAAGAGAGGTTGACATTACTCTCGAAAAAGCAACCCAGCTTTGCGTTGCGGCTGAAACGATTAAAGCACAGATTTAAAAAATGCATGAGGAGGATCACAATGGACAAGCATCTGCACGTGAAAACAAGCAAGCAGTCAGATACCGTAAAACATAAACAGACACGGAAAAAAGACCAATAAAATAAAACGAAAGTGAGTGAAAAAGACAAAACAAGCACGTTTGATTGCAAACGATGTGGAACTGAAAATACATTGCGTACATGCCCTGCGTATGGCAAACAATGTAAAAATTGCAAGAAAATGAACCACTTTGCCAGGATGTGCAGATCGCGGAAAGTACACGCAGTAGATGATGAAGACACGGATCAGCAAGCAAGTCTTTTCATTGGAGCCGTGCACGCAAACACACAGCCACAAGCAGAGGAATGGACTATCGAAATAAAACTGGAGCGCAAACCTGTCAAATTCAAACTTGATACTGCCGCGCAGGACAATGTAATTTCTTACAGTTTACTACAGAGAACAGGCAAAAAGAATATACTTAAACCAACTAATGTAAAACTGTCAACATACACTGGAGACAAAATACCTGTGAAAGGAAAGTGTAATTGGACCGTGAAATACAAGAAGAAAAGTTATTTCCTGGAATTCACTGTTGTAAAATCAGATGCCAAACCAATACTAGGAATTAAAGCATGTGAACAAATGGGGCTCATCAAGAGAGTGATGACACTGAATAAAAGTGATGAAATAGATATTTTAAAAGAGTATGCTGATATGTTTGAGGGCATAGGCTGCCTTGAAGGGGAACACACCATTCGAATTGATGCCCAAAGTGCACCCAAAGATCCCTGTCACTCTAAGGGAAAAATTAAGAACAGAACTGAACAGGATGGAAAAAATGAAAGTGATAGCAAAAATCGAAAAGCCTACACAGTGGGTAAACCCAATCGTGATTGTGGAAAAATCTAATGGAAAATTAAGAATCTGCTTAGATACACGTGATCTTAATTCAGTAATGAAGGAACACTACCAGCTACCAACCTTTGAGGAAATAACCTGCAGACTGTCAAAAGCCAAATACTTTACAGTGCTGGACGCAAGTTCAGGTTTTTGGCAACTCAAACTAGATGAAGCCATCTCTCGCCTCTGTATGGCCAACACTCCTTGATTATGATGCAGTTCATGTGGAAGCCACAGAGTGGCGCAGTTCATTAAAGAAACAAGTTGTTGACAGAAAACCTAGAGGTCTGTCTTGTATGCTCTATATTAAACACGTTAAAACACTTAATATTTAATTCCATATAAAAGGCGTATTTATCATCATTTTAGATTTTTATAGAAATATGACAATCACTTATCTCTCAGAGATCGCACTGTCATAGTGTTTGGAAATACTCATGCATCATTTAAATACATAATCACATGAAATTAAGTAAAACATTTTAGAAGAGAACGCGTCATCACGGTTGACTGAACCAATGAGCATTAAGCTGTGTCGTCAGTCGTTTCCATCATGCTTTTGATCAGCGCAGTCGGTCTATGAGGTGTGATTTGTGCATTTGCTTTGCAAACTAAGCAATCAACGTATGGGGGGTGCATCGTGCCATGGATTACCAACCAAAGTAGGCAGTCGTGTAGTTTTTATGTGTGAGAAGGAGTACGTCGCAACACAGACGCGTGACACCAACGCCGGAGAAGGAATACGTCGCAACACAGATGCGTGACACCAACGCCGGAGAAGGAGTACTTTGCCACCACAATAAATTAGTATTTTACCCTCATGTGTTTTTTTCCCAAGTTTTCTTACTTTCTTTATCAATCATTAACTTTTTTTATTTTACTTTCCTGTGTTCTGATGACATTGACTATATCCTTGATACTAATTGTGTATTGCATACAAAGTTGTATGTCATTGATGTCATCTCTGTACTTTTTAAAAACATAATAATTAAAAAAAGATTTAATTTGCATTCTCTTGGAGATTAATGACAAATTATACACCATTTTATGTTATGTTCACAACTATTTACAACAAC
Source organism: Barbus barbus (assembly GCF_936440315.1). Classification (NCBI taxonomy): domain Eukaryota; kingdom Metazoa; phylum Chordata; class Actinopteri; order Cypriniformes; family Cyprinidae; genus Barbus; species Barbus barbus. The sequence goes on along the minus strand of NC_136736.1, from coordinate 18,283,822 downwards.
TTCAAATATAAACACAATTAATAATTATAATCTATAAACAAAATATTCTGGGATATGTCATTCTGAGTTTTTATAAAATAAGAGTTTACAAAAAGTATAAATAGTAAAAAGTTGATGGTAGAAAGGATTTTTATTATTATTATTATTAAATTTGTTACAACAAAGGAATACTAACATGGTAACTTCTGACCAAAAAGAGGAGCAGTTATAATAGATGTATGAATTTCTGATGCTCAGGAGGAGAACAGCAAATTCTGAACCAGGGGCTGTCAGCTATGGTCTTCAATGTCCACTTTCCTGCAGAGTTTAGCTCCAACCCTAACCAGTTGAGAACTCCTGGTTTAGAATTTGCTGTTCTCCTCCTGAACTATTATAATTGTATTTTTGGCATTATAACCACTGCTCTAAATCAGTGATTTTCAATCCTGGTCCTGGGGACCCACCGCTCTTCACATTTTGCAAGTCTCCCTTATTTAACACACCTGATTCAGATCATCAGCTCATTAGGAGAGAGATCCATGAACTACACTAAGGCCCCATCCACACGAAGACGGGTTTCTCTGTATATGCATACATTTTTTACCGTATAGGCGTTTCGTCCACACGAAACCGGCGTTTTCGAAGAGTGAAACCGATCATTTTTGAAACCGGGTCCCAGGGTGGATAAATTTGAAAACGCCGGTTTCATGTTTTCGTGTGGACGGCGAATCCGTATATTTTCTGAAACGATGACGTCATCAGCCCACGTCTCGCCCCTAATCAGACACCGCTACGTCACATAACAGCGACAACAACAACAACAATGTCAGACTACGGCCGTTTCTCAATATGCATACTTGTCTGTACTTGTGTTCTTGTGGACTTGTGAAACGTCATCAGTCGCTGCCCAAGTACTGTTCCAATTCAAAGTTCACATCTAGCCAAGTCCAGTTCAAATCCCCGGATGTGTTCTTGATCCGCCCCTTTTACCGAGGATGCATCGAGAGGTGACTTGTGCGGACTTGATACGGGCCATAACCCAGAATTCAGTTCGTCCTCCCGTCTTCGAGAGTTCGTTCTTCTGAGTCGAACTTGGCAAGTCCAAACTTGAAAGGACGGAAGTCCAGACTCTGCGAACTTGGTATTGAGAAACGGCCTACGTGCCTGTGTTCGTGCTGCAGAACCTACTGAGCTCATTAGTTTTATTAAAGCAAAATCTTCTGCTTTGTGTGTTAGTTTATATTCAGCACGCAAGGTTTACGCACATTGTCCAAGTCTTCTTCTCTGTTTTTTTGTGTATCTCTGTGGCAGAATTACAGCGCCACATATTGGTCTGGCATGTGTACTACATCGTTTTCAGCCGGTTTCAGTGATTCCGTGTGGACGCAGATATTTCCTGAGACGACTCCGTGTTTACGGAATTTGAGGCAAAAAAAAAAGATCGGATACGGAGAAACCCGTCTTCGTGTGGACGTAGCCTAAGTGTGTCAGATAAGAGAGACATACAAAATGTGCAGAGCAGTGGGTCCCCAGGACCAGGATTGAAAGCCACTGCTCTAAATCATCAGCAATTTCAACTGCAACCTGAAGGCTTGGATTTTAACCTTGTCCACTAGATGGAGCTATAATATAAGGACTCGTTTTAGTCTAATATTATTAATTTGTTTTCTATCCCTTTGAATGGAAATAAATGCATTGATTTATGTAACTTGTGTATTGACAGTGTAGTTTTATATAGTCCATTTACATGTAAGTTTGTGAAAGTGCTGAAAGGTGTATGTCAGATAAGGGAGCGATACAAAATGTGCAGACTCCAAAACATGAAATGGAACCCCTGCTGCACTACAGCAGTGGGTGAAAGAAATAACCAAAAAGATCATAATTTGTATAGACAAGGGGTCTCCGGCCCTGCTCCTGGAGAGCTACTTCAGACTTCAGCTCCAAAACTGCTCCAACACACCTGTCTGTAATTATCATGCAACCCTGAACACCTTGATAACTGCCTCAACACCTAATTCAAGTATTAATAGTTAATTATCTATTTCATGTTTTGTTTGGCTCAGAACTGTCTAGAAATTGTATTAATGACTGTTTTATTAAAAGCAAATCGTTTTGTTTTACTGTAATGCAATCTCTTGAGTTAGTAAGGATATATTCATTGGCAGGTGAATGTGAAAAGGTAGCCAAAGGAAAGTTTTTTATATATATAGACATGAAAGTAAATTGGTAAGACTGAGATGAAGTTAATAAAACAATGTGAAAAGTAGATGGCAGAAACAATGGGAGGAAGAAAAAAATGGTTTTATAACATGCAAAGAAATGCTGGTAAATTAAAATTCTTACCACCATCAAAAGTAAAAACTCAGAATGACATATCCCAGAATATTTTGTTTATAGATTATAATGATTAATTGTGTTTATATTTGAAGTTGTTGTAAATAGTTGTGAACATAACATAAAATTGCAACTTTGATGGTGTATAATTTGTCATTAATCTCCAAGAGAATTCAAATGAAGTCTTTTTTTAATTATTATGTTTTTAAAAAGTACAGAGATGACATCAATGACATGCAATACACAATTAGTATCAAGGATATAGTCAATGTCATCAGAACACAGGAAAGTAAAATAAAAAAGTTAATGATTGATAAAGAAAGTAAGAAAACTTGGGAAAAAAACACATGAGGGTAAGACATGTTGCGACGTACTCCTCACACGTAAAAACTACACGACTGCCTACTTTGGTTGGTAATCCATGGCACGAAGCACCCCCCATAGCCGTGCTTCAAGTCGAACGCACCTATTGAATGCACGCGTGTCGCCTGATCCACAAATGCTCATTTTAATCGCGTATGCGCAAATTATGATACTTTAATACAAACTATAACATTTGTATTCAGAAACATCTCTATTTGAAAAAAAATTCTGCACAGTAATGCAATTCTTAACTCTGCAGACACCAGTTGTAAGAAATTTTTCAAATCGTGTACACGTTAATGAATTGCACTGGGCCTTGTTAGTTGGTAGTTGTATGTGTGTGCGTCGTGAAATGATGTAAACTGCGAAAATGAAGTCTCAAATTCCAAATGAACTGAACAAGATTGACTCGAACAAGACGTCGATAAATGCACGCGTGTCACCTGATCCACAAATGCACTGATTCCTTTTTGCACACAACATTTTTTATTCGTAAACATGTCTGTATTTGTATAAATCGCTGCACAATCATTTAATACCGAATTCCACAGACTCAAATTGAAAGGCATTTGTTTGTGGTTAGTACACGCATCAAATTAATGCAGTACATGGATAATTGTGAGTGCATCTGTTAATCATTTTGAGTCTAATATCATCCCATAGTACTCTATAGTTACAAATAGGCAACGCTGTAAATTCTGTTTAAATACGCGGTACAATAAAGCTCATTCTGATTCTGATTCTGATTCTGATTGCGGGATGTAATTTAAAGCATCACCAAAATATTAAAACTATAAAACTTAGCAGAGCCTGTCTGACACTTATGTATACTCTGCAGAGGAATGTGACAAGGGGGTCCTTTAGAGTGACAGCTGCCCCTGATATTCCCTGATTTTATTACATTTTAATGAATGTCTGACGGTGTTGACAAAAAGTGGGGACACAACTTTGAAACCTTATGAAACATGCATGTGTCACTGAAAAACAACCATGCTTTAATATGAGATATTATTAAGTGTTACTTTTTCATCATTAAAAAACAAACAAACATTTTTGTCCATTTTATAGCATGAATGATTGAACCCTTCTCTGTGGACACACTTTAGATGTAGTGAGAAGTCTCATAGATTCACATAATAATGATAAATAATAAACACATAATAATTAAATTGAAGGGGATAATTGTGTTAAATACATTCTATTATTAATCCCCATAACATTTACAATAAAAAAAATTATTTGTATTATTTTTTAAATCTAATAGCAGTTACAATTGCTGGACATGTTTTGTCCCATGTCTTAAGAATGCCTGGTGTACATGTCTTTTTATTTTTATTTATTACTAGTATTTTATTACTATTATTATTTTCCCTAAACAAGTAAACAAATAAATAAATAAATCTGTTTTCACCACTAATTCTTGTAAGCAGTGTATTTTGTCAGGTATTTTCCCATAGGTCTTCATTCCGGAAGTAGAGCGGGGTTGACAGGCCCACATGTTTACTTCCTTTAGCGTCTCTCTCTTTCCTTTCAGAACTTTCTAGAGCTTAAGAGAGAAAGTACGAAGAGCGGACCCATGGCAACCAGCGGGTGGGTAATTTAAATCCATTTTAATACAGTGCGTTCATATATATGTAGGTATATATGTATATCATTGATATTTCATTGCAGGCGTTTCTCTGACAATTTCATAGACAAGGATCCACAGAGAGCTCTTGAGGTAGGTGTTTAGTTTTGTTTTCTCCCCCCCCCCCCACCCCCCTATTATCGAAGTTTACACATAAAAAACGTCTTAACCGGACGTGTTTAGAATTCAAACGTGATCTCTAGCGGTGGGCAGCTTTAAGGGCCCGTCCACACGGAGACGTGTTTAGCTGAATACGTAAAAATGTTGTATTGTATCGGTAATTTAGAGCCAATCCGTATATTTTGTAAAACGATGATATCATCACCCCACGTCTCGACCCTAGTCAGACTCGGCTAACGTTACATCACGTAACAACAACAACATGAACAAACAATGAACGACTGTATTTTTAGTAACTAGCATTACAGTGCAATAAAAATGTTGTTTCATGTTAGTCGTCTTGTTGTGTTGGGTTTGTATACAATGCGCATGCTCCAATTCTTCTCCGTTTTTTGAGCATCTGTTCTTGCTGCGTCCCAATTCGCATTCTATCCGTCCTAAATAGTATGCGAAAATAGAATTAGCATGTCCCAAATCATAGCCTGCCCCCCAATGTGCATACTATCCATCCTAAATTCTATGTGATATTAGTAATTTTCAATACTATTTAGAGCAGATTGGGTGGATAGTATGTTGAAAAGAGAATGCCAAAGATTCCTGGATGGTCTACTATAGTGCTTCTCAAAGTGTGGTACGCGTACCACTAGTGCAGTGCTTCCCAAACCTGTCCTGGAGGCCCCACTGCCCTGCACATTTTGTATGTCTCCCTTATCAGAAACACCCAATTCATGTCTTGCGGCCTCTACTAACGAGCTGATGAGTTGAATTAGGTGTGTTAGATTAGGGAGACATACAAAATGCGCAGGGCTAGGGGTCCTCCAGGACAGGTTTGGGAAGCACTGCACTAGTGGTATGTGAGCTTCCTCTAGTGGTACGCAGAGGAATCTCTGAATTAAGGGCAAATTCCAAACGGAAGTGAGCATCCCTATGCCCTACTCCCTTCTCCTTTCGAAGGGCAAAGCCCTTGAAGTGTGTTCTTTGAAGGGTGTAGGGCATTACTGTCTCGTATAAGCATTTGGAACTCCCTTGGCAAGGGAATGACTGACCAAACGTTACCTTGACAACGCTGCATGTTAGGGCTGTGCGATTTGGGGAAATATCTAATTGCGATTTTTGTTTTTTTTTTTGTTTTTTTTTAAACATATTGCGATTTCAAGCCAAGCTTCAGCTCAATATTGTCAGTAATGTGCAGCACAGCATGAGTATCGTTACCCTGCTGAAAAAACAATAGAAACATCACAGAAATTCTTATAGTTTCCATAAAAACCATGACAAAATTCCTTTTTGTTTTCGGCATTATTCCAATAATAATGTTGTTCTATTGGTTGCCAACTGCTAGATTACAGCCCACCAATAGAATGCATCAAAAACCAGTAGACACCTTTATAGTTTACATTAAAACCAATACAATTCCCATTATAACCCTTAAATCCATTACATTTTCTATTGTGTTTTGGGAGGTGTTCTCTGGCATTTAAATAGTTTATTAATCATTTACTTACTTTCTAAATGATCGTATGAACCACTGACAACTCCTAAAAAAACTGGTTTCAAATAAAATTCAAATTCAAATAAATGGTTTGTAAATGACATAATTTAGAAATGTTAAATTGATCATTAATAAAGTATGAAAATACAATTATTAAACATTATATATATGCTCAAGAACAAAACATTTATAGCTGTATTTATAACATGCTTACTATTTTTTTATTTATTTTTTTATTAATTTTTTTTAAGTCATTTAGCAGACGCTTTTATCCAAAGCGACTTACAAATTAGGACATAAGAAGCAATCAAAACCAACAAAAGAGCAACAACGTGCAAGTGCTATTACAAGTCTTGGTTAGCCTAACGCAGTACAGATTATTATTATTATTATTTTTTTTTAACATTATTTTATTTTTTAACATTAAGATTAATAAATGCTGTAGAAGTATTGTTCATTCTTATGTAAGTATTGTTCATGTCATTCATGTTTACTAATGTTTTAAACTAACGTTAATGTTAGCTAATGAACCTTATTGTAAAGTGTTACCACGTTTTTAATATTTATAAGCAAAACTTACTATAATATATTGCTAGCCCGTTCCTCTCTTTAAAAAGTAAACTCGTTCTGCGAGTTAGTGTAGAACAGCAGCCCATGGCTAATATTGCTACTTTAGTAACATTAGTTAAGTTGATGAAATCTCACCAGTTGTTACGACGGCAATCACAGGAAAAGACTCCAATACTCCTCCGATGCAGACGACATGACCACAACACCACAAACTTGAAAATAAAATACAAAAGATGTACTTTACAGTGGTATTTCTTAATTCCGTTTTCCTCAGTATTTCATGTTAGCTCACGGTTTTATTTTACGTCTCTAACGGAATAGGGACAGTCTCTAAAATTACATACAACATTGGTATATACGTTTTTAACTTAAATGGCATTTGAAGAGAATTACACTTCCGATAAAGAGGCAGTGTACAAAAGATATTATGCTTCGCTGTGTTCGTTAACTTCGGCTAACTGACATTATTAATTTACCAGTTGATGTTATCATCGATACTATGACATTCACAAGAAGAGGCTCCAAAATACACTTGCAGACGAAATCTAGACTAGAAACTTCAAAAGAAGAAAAACAAACAAAAGAAGTACTTGAAAATACTGTTTAAAATCTCCACTGAAACAGTGGTGTTGCCTACGCACTTTAACGTAACGTTAACGTCAGTAACGTTATTTCACGTTAGTTCGTTGTTAAGGTTAAGTAAAGATTCGCCAGATTATCTGTCTTGCGTTGGGGGACGTCGTGGCGTAATGGTTAGAGAGTCGGACTCGTAACCTAAAGGTTGTGAGTTCGAGTCTCCTCAGGTCCGGCAGGAATTGTAGGTGGGGGGTGTGAATGTACAGCGCTCTCTCCACCCTCAATACCACGCAAGGCACCGGACCCTCTAAATGGCTAAATAAATGGCTGCCCCCTGCTCTGGGTGTGTGTGCACTTTGGATGGGTTAATTGCAGAGCACAAATTCCGAGTATGGTTAACCACGTCACGTCACTTTCACTTAAAGGGCAGCAGAACCTACAAACGCGTTTCTCGGTAGGGCTGGGTATCGAGTTCGATACTTTTTAGGCACCGACCAAATTGCCTCGATACCACAGAGTATCGAAAAACGTCTTGTCGTTCGGTACCAAATTTCGATACCTAAGGGGTAAATCTCATTAACGTCAGTGAGCCAATAAGCCTGCAGCACTAGATGTGTTTGACGAAGTGCTGATTGATCAGTGTTTGGCATCTGCGAGAGCGATTCGAAAGCGTACGGAGCAGTCTGCTCTCTATATCACACAGTTTCACTTACTTGACATAGACTGAAGCTCGTGTGACATTTCAGCATCTGCCGTCTCACTAAATGAGGACACAAACACATGAACAATAGCTCCAGAACTGCTCTGAGAGTCACTTCATGAGCATTTTTCCGTTTGATTTGAGTAAAACTTGTGTCATATCATATACACACAGAACTGTAAAGGTATTCCCGGAAACCCGTCAAAATAAAAGTTCGGTTTAACTTGGAAGAAACTGCGGCAGAAATAAATTAATATTGTTCAGCAGAGTGTACATACTGCTACTATTAAAATTATTAAAACTCTTATTTTTTTAATTAATGATCACACAACATTTCGTCCATGTTTTAATTTTAATAGTAAAATTTTGTTTGCCAAAATAAAGTTTTAAACCAGATACAGAACACAGAATTTCTGAGGAAAAAGAAAACATTTCATAAGGCTGTTTTAAGAATAAATTTGAATAAACGAAGTAGTTTTTATGCATTCAAATAATTAGACATACTACAACATAAAATTTAATAACAATAAAACATATTGTGAAAGAAAATAAAATATTGTAGGATATCATAGACTGAATCAGACCATTTTTAAGATGCATTGGAACATTGAAACCTGAGGAGCTGGAATGCAGAGAGGCCTTAAGGAACAGGACGTCATAAATCTAGTTTGGGGCAAGCAACTCCCAACTAGCAAGCCTTTTTCACCAAACAACTTACAACACTGAGGAAAAAAGAAACACTTATTGATAATTCCAATTCAAGAAGGAGACTGTCAAATTGGTTGCAAGTAATCAAGACTGATGTTCACACGTAAACCTGTGATAGAAAATCATTAGCTACAGACTCTTTCGGGCGTGTCTCCACACATAAAAGACCTTCCAAACCAACATTCCTTCTCTAAAGAACATGCCTCGTTCTCCATAGAACCACATAAAGACTTTCATTTTCAATTTTAATGAAACTAATAATTTCTATGCATAACTGCATATTGTGTATGTAACCCATTTGAATATCCTTGTTTTAATAACTCAATATGTCTTGCTTTTAATAAGTATTGAATGGCTCGAGCCTTAAAGAGACCTATTGCATGTTTAGTATCTATGAGTTTGAGAATTCACGCTTGAAATGTTTCTTCCTGTCAATTCTTTGTCAAATGCATCATAGTCTTATTATGAAATCATGTTCAATAAGGTATACTTGGCCATAGCTTGTAAAATTCGGACCATGTGACTGATAACAAGCTGATTTATGATTTGAAGAACACACCCTAGCTAAGCAAGGACAGTGTCTAATTGGTCAAGGCGTCCAGATAGGACGGTCCAGAAGCTGAGTTTAAAACCTCAGGACATCCTCCATTCTTTCTCTTCTCTCTGTTACATCACTCTTGCCTTTTACTCTCTGACTCTCTCGTCCCTCTCACCGCGTGCTGCTCTTTGAGCATGCTCTGGCCCACGTGCCATAATGAGAAGGAAAACAACTTAGTCGCGTTACATCATTTTATTTTATTATTTTACTTTAGTTTATTTTCTTTCCGTGGAGTTTCGTGTTCTAATGTAAGTTTGCTAAAGTCCAGCTCCGACCCGCTTCAAACTTCAACCAGAAAGAACTCTGCATCCTCAGCCAACGCCCAAGAGACATCACTTCAAAGACTACTGAACCTCCAGCCAATCAGACACTTCGGGGAACCCCCTGTCTGCAAGGACGACACAAAGGAAACCCCGTAACACAGGCAAGCAAGCAATGCCTCCAAATACTGAATTGGTGACTTTAATGTAAATTTTAGCCTCATTGAGAAACTCAAAGCGAGGGTTAAATAAGTGATTGATGGTTGTTCAGGTCTATGCAATATTACATATTGCTGTGAACTTGGGATTTCACATTTCCATTCTCTTAAACTCATCCTTTCCTCACTCTCTCTCTTTCTGCAACGTGTGAATGTGTGAATGCTTGTGTTCATGTGTTAGATTAGTTTATGTCTTAGGTTTATATAAATAAAATCTGATTTATATTTTAAAAGAGAAGTATCTTGTGTTTTCTGCTCACAAGTTAATGCCTTAATCTGTCGATTTCGTTACTGTGCTATTTAATAGTGTTTTCACTATATTTGGGATTGTAATATCCAGTGCAGAGTTTGTTATACGGCTCGTTCAGTGAATCGCCGTAACACTGATTCTGTTCAAATCCCTATAAAATCATAAATGATTCCCTTTGAGCTAAATTAAACTATTTGTTTAAATTACGTATTAATATTATAAAATGTAAACCCCTACATTTTTATTGGTGGAGAATGCGGGCAGATTAATCTAAATTGTGAGCATAAACCAAGTATTTAATATTTTTCTATTGCCGCGGATGAGAGACGAGACTTGTGTGTGTGCGCGTGCGCGTGAGTGACGTCAGCTGCGCGCGCCCCGCTTGAATGAATGAGAGACGCGTCTGAGCAGAGACTAGTGTGTGTGTGTGTGCGTCAGCTGCGCGCGCCCCTCTTGAACAACACAGAGAAGGCTGTAACTGAGCAAAAGAGCTTCTCAAACTGCAGTAAGTGAACTTAAAGTTAACATCTGAGATCGTACAATAAGGTCGAAATTGAGCGTGTTCCTCTCTTTCTGTAATGCCTTTTATTTATAGTTGAAGTGATGTCCTGCGGGTTCCAGGTCAGTCAGTAGCTATTCTCCTGAATCTCAGTCTGTTAGCAGAACGAAGCTAAACTGCAGTGATTAAACGGGAAATAAATCAGTGTATAAAGAATAGTTTTGAGCGTGTTCCTCAATCCTATTTATCAGAGCCATTATTATTCATAGTTTGATTAGCAGTGCGTGTTCCATTGTTAAATCATCTATGACTCCCTCAGTTAAACATTAGACAATAACGCTTGTCTGTTTGTGTAACTGTTCACTAAGTGAAGTTAATCTCGCTCAACACCGCGTGTGTCCGGGAGATTTTAATGGGAGTTTTAAAAGCTTTATCAAGTAAAGTTTAACTTTGAACCAACAGCGAAGAAAACCTGTTGTGTTTATGCGTTATATTCTGATACAGCACTGTTTCCCTGCAGTACCAAGCTGCTATTTTAATAAAGTTTAACTCTGAACGAACTGAGAGTTTAAGCGCCACATCGCAGAACAGCTAAAAGCGGTGTTGTTTATTTGTACAGTGTGGAAATGCGCTGACATTTCATGTAACATGCTTAACTGTACTGGCAATGCAACGTTTGTTTTGGTTTCCACAGTTACGATCGTGACACGGAAGTCTTAACCTACTTCCGGAGCAACTTTGTACTGCGCACGCGCAGCACATTGATGCTGATGTAAACAAACTCTAAAGCTAACGAAACAGTTGTTTACCTGGTACAAGTTTATGCTAAAGATTAGCCTCAAAGGTTAGCAGTTAGCATTAACCTCCGGTGGTTTAATACAGTGTGTATGTTTGGAAAGCTAAAGTGGTTTAACCCTTTAAACACCTCTCAACTAATAGACTTGTTGGTCTTCCTCTTTCTTATTTCTCTAAATTCTCACTTCTTACCACTTATTTGCATTTTACTAGAAAGGGAAATACTAGTTCACAATTATTAATTGTGCCAAATTCAAAATTTAATTAAAACATTAAATTTATTTGGAATCATTCAAATTTCCCTCAGATCATTTCATATGATCAATACTTCTATTATTCTCTTCTGGGCCTAATCATTTTAGATACAAATAAGTCTTGAACTTGGAAAGTTTAAGTAAACTTATTCTATCTAATCGATTTATTACCCATATTAATAGATTCTATTCAGACTTATACTCACTCATTACTTTATTGCGTTTTATTCCCTCATTCTTCCTGTTTTGGTTATAGACTTAGCCACTATTTTCTATTTTTATTTACTGATTTTCTCCTTTATTTAATTTCAATTTTACTTTGTCTCACCTGAGCATTAATAGGAGACATTGTTATCCGTCACTACGAGTTCAAATAAATTTAAGAGACAAATCTCTTTCACCAAAATTTATTTTTGTTAAGTTGTGTAGCAACTGAAAACAACGCTCTACTCGTAGTCGGCATAACTGCTTGCTAGTGGACTAGCATTTACTGTCTCTTTCTCTTCTCTCCTGTTCTCTCCTGCTTTCTTTCATCTTCACTTTTCACATTTGTGGGGACCTGTAAGAACCATCAATCAATTCTAAGTGAATGAGATACACAAGCTTGTCAAAAGGACTAATCATCTTTACGAATTTGATTGTAATCGTTCTTCCTAACCTCCCTACATTAAAAACGCAATCAAAATTTTAACATCTCATGCAACGCTGAGATCAATTTTAATAGAGACGTTTTGAGCAACCGTTGCCTTTGCAGCCTCCCTGGTGAGCGGTCCAACTGTAAGGTGTACGTTGTCAATCCTGTCAGACTAAAAAGAGATATCAGAATTATTATTATATTCATCTGTCGAGAACAGAGATTTAATAATATTGTTTGCCTCTTGATAACATTTAATTGAAAAAAATTAAATAAATAATTTCTCATTTGAAAAAAAAGGGAATTGTTTATTTTAATTGAATTTGCTTTTCACCTGTTTCTCTCTTTCCCCTCTTCCTCATTAGAGTGACGAAGTCTTCACATCTTTAGTCTACCACCTAGACACTGCGACCAACACAGTCGTCACCACCACACTACATTAGTGGTTCAAAATCACTGACACAACACTTAGTTGCCTCACCTACACATAGGCTTTTACTCCACACAGATCTGTGTCAGTCTCTCTTCTCCCTAGCGTGCCAACATGCCGCAGACTGCAAACCCCTTTGCACAAGGGGAAGATGGGAACACTTGGCTGAGAGCCACGACAGACAGCCTCACCCCCAAGACCCTTGAACTGTTATTATTTTTAATAATAATCTTAAGCCTGAGAAGATTCCTGACACAAGATTCAAGCCAGAACAACAACCACGAGGAGCTAGTCAAAATCTCCAGCTCTCTAAGCTATGCCTTCACAACCCAGCTGAAACTGAGCGACAAGCACGTCACCCACCTTCAAGAGGAGCTGACACGTGTTCTACGCCGCATAGACAAGCTGGAAGTGGAAGTTCAAGATCAACACAAAGCACCCAACGAGAGGGAGCAGGAATCAACGGAACAAGTTAAGGAGCTCCAAGCAGCCCTGACAGCAGCTCAGCTCGACCAACAACATGCAAAGGCTGCCCAGAAAGACCTGGTAAACAGACTCCAGTATGCTGAACAGCTCCTAGAGAAAGCCAAGCATGACATCAGCGACAAGAATGCTGAAATCAGTGCCTTGAAAGACCACCTTGAAAGGTACAGTTCTAAAATAGACACTCTGACCCAACAAATAGACGATACCAACGATCAGCTCTACATGGTCAGAAAAGAACTTAAACATGCTAATGAGCAGAAACAAGAGCCAAGGCGAGAGAAGCAGCTCTCAGCCTCACCTCTGCTGAGCAGAGCAGAGTCCCACATCCAAGAACTGGTATACAGCGAAAGAAGCGAAGAGCCACAACCCAAAACCTCACCTGCCTTCGCCACAGAACTCTTTCCTGTCAACGAAAGTAAACCTCCCATCCAAGCAGACCTCGGAGCTGCACATGGGATGACCATCAAAGACCTCGACAAGCTGTCTAAAAACATCAGCAAGTTCAACCCGAACTCCACAGAGGGCCACACCATTCAGGCCCATCTTCAAGATATCGACTTCTATCTGGAAATGAGACCTCATGTGACTGACAGAGACAGGTTGTACCTCCTTAGAGCCACGTCCAGTTCCGAGGTACGAAACTTTCTAGATCGACAGCCCAGTCGAACGAAGTCAGACTACCAGCTACTTCGTGAAGTCCTGATTAAAGAATTTACAGACTCTGAATCTGAACATGGACTGTTAACTGCCTTAGAAACCAAACAAGGTCGACAAGAGGCTCCACAAGCTTACTACAACCGACTCCGACAAGCCTACTTCGGTGCACACAACGAACCTGACCTTGAAGAGGATGTGAACTTCAAAAGCCTCTTCCTAAGAAATCTGCACCCCGGAGTCAGCCACCATCTAGGCGTCATGGCCTGTCCACACTCCATGACCACCCAACAGTTGCGTGACCTAACACAGAAGGCCTACAACAAGCAGAAGATGGCCTCAAAGAAAGGTAACACAACCTCCACACTCTTGAACTCTGTCAACAAAGACTCAAGCTTTGCACTGGACGACACCCAGTTGCATCACGACACCAGAGTCCTCCCTCAAGAGCACAGAGAACGTGACCCCCATGTCCACGACAGCTATCAGCCCAACCGCTGGAAAAATCCATGGGACCAGCCACGCTTCTCAAGAAACCACAACAACTGGAAACCTAACCAGACATCCAAAGGTAATCGCCTGACTCATCCAAGAGCGACTCGTGTGGGTAAGCAACAACGAAACCCACCTCAGCACCACTCAGACATGCACAGCGCTGAGTATGCACAAGAGCAAGACAGCTTACCATCAGAAGACATGGAACAAGTCATGAAACAACTGAAAGAGTTCCTTCAAGATAAGCTGAACACGGATGACTACAAAATTGAGTCATGCTCGCTGTGACCAGCGACAGAACGGAAGGCCGGTGATCACATGGTACAACACCATATCAGAGATGACAAGCACCTGTTCAACAACCACCCAGAATGAACAAGTCTCTCACGGCCAACCAATGATGAAAACTGAGGTACCAGAGAACATCACCTCAGTCACCCATCACTCACTAGCAAACTGCTAAATGAACTAAAACTTCAAGAACCACATTCACGTCTGTGCAACAGCAACCACCAAAGCACAGAAGGTCAGAAAGTCTGCCACATCCAGAAGGCAGCACAAGAGGAATGCAACATAGGAGACGAAGTTTGCACCCCAGCTTCACACAGCCATGCCAAACTACCTCTGACTGTCTGCTTAAGAACTTCCTGCCTTGCTGGACTGACCCCCATTAGATCATGGACACGCCCTCATCCACGCCAAGGATGCAGAGGGCCAGTCTTCACTGACATACCAGAAAAGGGGGAAGACAACACAGACTGAAACAGATCTGACCACACCTACACTACACCACTAACACACATAACATTACCTATACCCAGAGGTAACCACATCTACTGATAACACATTCCACAAACATATTCTTCTCACAAGTAAGAATATACAAATTGGAGCATGACAATGTTACATACACCACCGTGAAGAAACATGCAGCTATCCTCACAATAGGTAGAACACCTGACACTAAGTTAAGGTACATTACTCCCTAGCTGCACATGACATCCTAGCTCAACAGAAGTTGCAAACCACGCTAGGAAAACCCACAGCAGCTTTGTTTTTGTTTTGTTCTTCTTTCACCTATACTTTTCCTTCCCCTCTTTCTTTAGTAGGTGAAACACCTAGACACCCTGCAAGGGTCAAAGGTCTGATATTAGGATTGACTCGTCACACCTAATATCCGCAAGCCACTCTAAACTGAATGGAAGCCAGAGAGCTCCATGCACGATAGGTCAATTCATTTTACCACAAATGATGCCACCAGAAACTAAAGGTGAACATTCATAAGTTAAGACAACTTAGAAGGAACAAACAAATTTAAATCACAAAACTTGATCGAAGGATCAAAGTATTCAACCGAATTAGAACAACAATTTCCAAATTGAATTGTTCAATTTACTAAACCATACTGACTAATTGAATATAACCGTCTGTACCTCAAATAACCTGAGGACCTGCACCAATACAGTAACTGTTATGGAGGTGTTGTCTTGTTGTTTGCTGTGTTCTTGTCTGCTTCTTCTGCCTTTGTGTTTCCAGCGCTCGACGACGTCTTCAACTAAACACCTCGCCGATCGAAAGGGGGAGATGTAGGATATCATAGACTGAATCAGACCATTTTTAAGATGCATTGGAACATTGAAACCTGAGGAGCTGGAATGCAGAGAGGCCTTAAGGAACAGGACGTCATAAATCTAGTTTGGGGCAAGCAACTCCCAACTAGCAAGCCTTTTTCACCAAACAACTTACAACACTGAGGAAAAAAGAAACACTTATTGATAATTCCAATTCAAGAAGGAGACTGTCAAATTGGTTGCAAGTAATCAAGACTGATGTTCACACGTAAACCTGTGATAGAAAATCATTAGCTACAGACTCTTTCGGGCGTGTCTCCACACATAAAAGACCTTCCAAACCAACATTCCTTCTCTAAAGAACATGCCTCGTTCTCCATAGAACCACATAAAGACTTTCATTTTCAATTTTAATGAAACTAATAATTTCTATGCATAACTGCATATTGTGTATGTAACCCATTTGAATATCCTTGTTTTAATAACTCAATATGTCTTGCTTTTAATAAGTATTGAATGGCTCGAGCCTTAAAGAGACCTATTGCATGTTTAGTATCTATGAGTTTGAGAATTCACGCTTGAAATGTTTCTTCCTGTCAATTCTTTGTCAAATGCATCATAGTCTTATTATGAAATCATGTTCAATAAGGTATACTTGGCCATAGCTTGTAAAATTCGGACCATGTGACTGATAACAAGCTGATTTATGATTTGAAGAACACACCCTAGCTAAGCAAGGACAGTGTCTAATTGGTCAAGGCGTCCAGATAGGACGGTCCAGAAGCTGAGTTTAAAACCTCAGGACATCCTCCATTCTTTCTCTTCTCTCTGTTACATCACTCTTGCCTTTTACTCTCTGACTCTCTCGTCCCTCTCACCGCGTGCTGCTCTTTGAGCATGCTCTGGCCCACGTGCCATAATGAGAAGGAAAACAACTTAGTCGCGTTACATCATTTTATTTTATTATTTTACTTTAGTTTATTTTCTTTCCGTGGAGTTTCGTGTTCTAATGTAAGTTTGCTAAAGTCCAGCTCCGACCCGCTTCAAACTTCAACCAGAAAGAACTCTGCATCCTCAGCCAACGCCCAAGAGACATCACTTCAAAGACTACTGAACCTCCAGCCAATCAGACACTTCGGGGAACCCCCTGTCTGCAAGGACGACACAAAGGAAACCCCGTAACACAGGCAAGCAAGCAATGCCTCCAAATACTGAATTGGTGACTTTAATGTAAATTTTAGCCTCATTGAGAAACTCAAAGCGAGGGTTAAATAAGTGATTGATGGTTGTTCAGGTCTATGCAATATTACATATTGCTGTGAACTTGGGATTTCACATTTCCATTCTCTTAAACTCATCCTTTCCTCACTCTCTCTCTTTCTGCAACGTGTGAATGTGTGAATGCTTGTGTTCATGTGTTAGATTAGTTTATGTCTTAGGTTTATATAAATAAAATCTGATTTATATTTTAAAAGAGAAGTATCTTGTGTTTTCTGCTCACAAGTTAATGCCTTAATCTGTCGATTTCGTTACTGTGCTATTTAATAGTGTTTTCACTATATTTGGGATTGTAATATCCAGTGCAGAGTTTGTTATACGGCTCGTTCAGTGAATCGCCGTAACACTGATTCTGTTCAAATCCCTATAAAATCATAAATGATTCCCTTTGAGCTAAATTAAACTATTTGTTTAAATTACGTATTAATATTATAATGTAATTAACCTTACAATATCCACTTATGAAAGTGGATAAAGATTTTACATTTCTTGAAGTCTTTAACAACCTAGAATAAATTAATAGAAATTATGATTCTGTCTGAGCTATGCGTTTTAAAACGAGCACGCACTAGTGTAAACTTTGTGTTAGCTATATTTTGTTCCTTTGAGCAGTGGCTCAGGAGATGAGTCTTTGAGTCTGTATACATGTCAACAACCTGAAAAAAATAAAACCAAAATTTTGAGATAATGTAATCTTGTTAAAAGTGTTTTCATAAAATTGGTATCGAAAAAAGTATCGTTCAGGAACCTGTATCAAACTCAAGGTATCGGTATCGAACATTTTTGAACGATACCCAGCCCTATTTCTCGGTTTAACTAAGGTTTATTTTGACTAATATAGGTGACCTTAATTTACTCACCAGTCGATGTTAATCCAGCCGTCAGTCAGAAAAAAAGGCCCCAACTCCCGACATGAAAAACGATATGATGAATAATGTTAGTTTGCTGTTGACAAGTTAAAACATCTTAAAATATCTCAGTTTTGCATAAAACAGAAATAATATACTAATCTTTTTGTCCAGTTAACAGTGCAACATTTCTCTTGTCTTTTTACGGCTGCTTCTACCAAATGGTAAATAAAAGAAATCTCCCTTGCCATTGGTCAGTTTTTGCGGGAAAGTTCACTACTGTAATTTTACAGTTTACTGTAAATTGATTTACAGTAGTGAAGAATACAGTAGTGACCATATATTTTCCCATAATCCTTTGCAGTTTTATAGTAAAAAAAAGTATATACATTTTACAGTATCAGTAAATGTATTTTACTGTTCAAATTTCGGTTAGTGTTGTAAGCACCGTGCGCATTTTACTTTCACTGTTAAATTAGCAATTCGGCATCAATTGCTTGAATTCAATTCAAGCTACATCAAAATATAACATGTAACTTTTTATTAACAAAATGAATAAAAATACACCATGCTATATGCATAATATAAAATAACAAATTACTTAAAAATTTTAAATAGGTAAACAAAACTGAAAATCAGTAAAGACAGAGGAACAAATAATTATAAAACGTAGAATGTTTATTAGCAAAACGATTAAGAAAGTTTGGAGGCACGGACTGCATACACCTTGATGTAAAATAATGGGGGAAAAATCACAGTTAAAATAAAAATCAGCAAATACGTGGAACCAAACAAATGAGAAATGAATGTTAAAAAAACCTTCCAATATCACAGATAAATGGCAGGTCAACAGGCTTTTTCAAAATCCAAAATATTTTTTTAAAACAGGCGCTTTTACATTTCGTTTGAAACTCTTCTGCCATCGTCTTGTCTGTCCCACCTCACTCTTATTGTCAGTCAGCTCGACTCACTCTTCACGTGATAAATGAAATCTGATCTGTGATGCGAGACTGTCGTTCATTCGGTGTGCTGCATTGAGCAGCCGCGTTCAGTTTTAATTGTAGTGTCTGTTCTCTAACTGAACTAAATGATTTTTATTACTAAATTAAAATGACTGCGGAACGGTGCCGCGGTGGGCAAGTGACGTAACCGGTGTTGTGGCTTAACACCGGTATCACCAATACAATAAGTATCAGCTGTATACAAAGTGACCAACATTTACTTTTCAGCCACTAACATGGGTAATATTCAACAATCTGAAAATAGAGCCTCATTGAGGTCCCCATATGACTGAACGATGTAGGGCCTTGAAAATGAAGATTCCAAAAGAAAAGTTTATTAAGAACTAGAATCTAAAATCATATTGCAATATCTTTTAATATCTCTTGATTTATAGGCATGCAAACTTTGGAAAAATAATATTTATGGCACTCAGACAGGTATGTTCAGTGCAGTTGTTTTGACAGAACTGAACGAGATACATCTGTAGTTTCAACATTGTTTTCTTCAGACATTCATCTTTAAAAGAAAAAATTATAATTTTTTTGCAAATTGAGCCACATTTGGTTTTTGACCACTGAAAATATGTACATTTTAATAATTTACTCCTGAAGCCATATTTAAATTCCAATATCTCTAGAACCAAACCATATAGGGCCTTAAAAATAAAGATGCCAGAAGCAAAGTTTAAGACCCAATATCTAAAAGGGCATTACGATATCTTTAATACTTTTTGAATTACAGGCATGCAAACTTTTAGAGAAAAAACTTGATGCTGTTTCCCTGTTTTTGAATGGTCACCATTTGCACATAATGCAATTAAGATTGCTAAAGTGAACAGATTTTACTAACATATCTAGCAATAACATTATGATGCTTCCATCTTTCTAAAGTAATTTTTTACCCCCTTGTAATTTGGCTGTGAATTTCAGGTGAAAATTGTCATTTTGACCCCCCTCTACAAAAGAGTGGATTACTCAGTAAATTTAATATTTTGGCTTTCATCACTATAGATGTCTGTATGTCTTCAGAATTTTTTTTAGCAAAATCTAAAATTTGAGCCGGGAACCTCTGGTTGAGTTGGCCCAATTGTCCTTTTGCATTATTGACACAATATTTTCCTATGTGATACTGTAAAAACAAATGTTAATCACTTTGTGTACAGCTGATACTTATTAGGTAACAACATGCTATACGTGTGTGTCTGTGTGTGTGTGTGTGTGTGTACAGTGCCCTTCAAAAGTATTGGAACAGTAAAGACAAAATTGCTCTGTTGGCTGTGGAGTCAAGACATTTACAAATATGATTAAAAGATGAATATGAGACAAAACTACAGAATGTCACATTTTATTAAGTGATTCAACACACAGATGTTTTACCAGCTAAGAAGTTCAGCACTTTTACAGTTTCATCCCCCTATCTGATGTGAGCATAAGTACAGTTGCCTCACAGGTCTTTCTAAGTGATCAGCTGTGTCCTGTTGCATTAATTCTTCAGATATTTAAAGCAGGGAATGTGTCATCAGTTATATCCATTACTTCTGTATTCTGAATCTTGCATTCGATGATGACACACACAAACCAGGATGAAGACGAGGGAGCTGACTTTGAGAGAAAAGCAAGTGATTTGGATGCTAAAAGAAAAGAGGAAGTCAATTAGCGCTATAGCAAAAACGAAGGGCATGGAGAAATCAAGAGTTTGGAAACCACCAGCAACCAACAACTACCTGATCGGCTGAGAAAACAACAGTAGTTGATGACAGTCAAATCATAAAAGCTGTAAAAATGAATCCTAAAAGACGTGTCTGTAAAATCACCAACAACTTCCAGAAAGCTGGGGCGATGCTCTGACAATCTACTGTCCTCAGGAGATTTTGACACAGAATTACAGATGCTAAACAGCAAGATGCAAACCTCTGACCACCAAATATAGAAAGGCAAGATTAGAGTTTGAAAAAAAGCACAAAGGTGAGCCAGAAGAGTTTGGAACTGTGTTTATGGACTGATGAGACAAAGATGTGGAGAAAAAAAGGGAACTGCAAATACTCCCAAGCATACAGCCTCATCTGTTAAGCATGGTGGAGGTGTTGTCGTGGCATGGGCATGCATGGCTGTCTCTGGAACAGGGTCTCTCAACTTTACTGATGACTTAATGTATGATGACAGTAGCAGAATGAATTTGGAAGGGTACAAAACCATCTTGCCTACCAATATTCAAGAAAATGCCACCAGATTCATTGGGAAGTGCTTCATATTGCATCAGGGCAATGATCCAAAACACCCTGCCTGTTCAGTCAAGGAATTTATAAGGGCAAAGAAATGGAAAGTCTTAGATTGCCCAAGTCTATCTCCAGATTTAAATCCGATTGAACATGAATTTCACTAGCTGAAGAGGAGAGTAAAGGTAGAAACTCCCCAAAACAAGCAACAATTGAAATTGGCTGCATTAAAGGCTGGGAAAAGTATTTCAAAGGATGAGACCAAGAGTCTGGTGATGTTTACGGGTCACAGACTCACTGCTGTGATTTTGCGCAAGGGATCTGCAACTAAATAATAGCTTTTAATCTTTTATATCTGCCTTATGTTTAACTGTCCCAATACTTATGCTCACATCAATGAGTAGGATGAACTCTAAAAGTGCTGAACTTCTTAGCTGGTAAAACATCTGTGTGTTGAATCACTTAATAAAATGTGGCATTCTGTAGTTTTGTCTCATATTCATCTTTTAATCATATTTGTAAATGTCTTGACTCCACAGCCAACAGAGCAATTTTGTCTTTACTGTTCCAATACTTTTGGAGGGCACTGTATTATATGTAAGCGTGAACTCATGAAATGTGCACGAGACTTCCCGTAATGTATGAGTGCACTCTGAGGATGTGTTTTGAATGATTTTGCTAAATACTTGATAATGTCAAATCGCACATCGTTAAAACAACAATTAGGATCTTATTGCAGACAATATGTATCGCACACCCCTAGTGTGAATGTCCACAAAACTGGAGTGTATATAAGCGGTAGACTATTTTAGAAAGGGGAATTAGAGAGAATCAATAAATGAATGAAAAAGTAACTATAATCTGATTACGAGCACTTTAAAATGTAACTTACTCTAATTACAAGTACTTAATTTTTGGAATCTGATTACGTAATCCAGATTACATGTAATCAGTTACTAACCAGCTCTGTATATATGTACAGTATCTCACAAAAGTGAGTACACCCCTCACATTTTGGCAATCAATTTAGTATCTTTTCAAGGGTCACTACTATGAAATGAAACTTGGATATATTTTAGTCAATGTGCAACTTGTATAGCAGTAAAGATTTACTGTCCTCTGAAAATAACTCAACATACAGCCATTATTGTCAAAAAAGCTGGCAACAAAACTGAGTACACCCTAAGTGATAAGTGAAGTGACATTCAGCCAAGTATGGTGACCCATACTCTGAATTCGTGCTCTGCATTTAACCCATCCAACGTGCACAGACAGCAGTGAACACACACACACCGTGAACATACACCCGGAGCAGTGGGCAGCCATTTTATGCTGCAGCGCCCAGGGAGCAGTTGGGGGTTCGGTGCCTTGCTCAAGGGCACCTCAGTCGTGGTATTGAGGGTGGAGAGAGCGCTGGACATTCACTCCCCCCACCTACAATCCCTGCCGGCCCGAGACTCGAACCCGCAACCTTCGGATTACAAGTCCGACTCTCTAACCATTAGGCCACAACTTCCCCAGCCATACATCGTTTAACCATGCAAAGCCACATGTCCTATTCATCATGTTCATGTTTTGTCTGCTTGACAGGACCATACAAATTTGTGTATCTTGTATTAGAGCAGTTAAAATTTGGTGCTTTGAGAACAATTCTCTCATACTGACCACTGGATGTTCAACATGGCACCTCATGGCAAAGAACTCTCTGAGGATTTGAGAATTAGAATTGTTGCTCTCCACAAAGATGGCCTAGGCTATAAGAAGTTCGGTAACAGCCTGGAACTGAGTTACAGTACAGTGGCCAGGGTCATACAGAGGTTTTCCAAGACTGGTTTCACTCAGAACAGGCCTTGCAAGGGTCGATCAAAGAAGTTGAGTCCTTGTGCTGTGCGTCAGGTGCAGAAGCTGGCTTCAAAAAACAGACGCATGAGTGCTGCCAGCATTGCTTTAGAGGTTGCAGAAGTGGTAGGCCAGCTTGCCAGTGCTCAGACCATACGCCACACACTGCAACAAGTCGGTTTGCATGGCCGTCGTCCCAGAAGGAAGCCTACAAAAAAGCCTGCAAACAGTTTGCTGAAGACAACCTGGCCAAGAGCATGAATTACTGGAACCATGTCCTGTGGTCTGATGAGTCTAACGTAAACTGGTTTGACTCAGATGGTGTCCAGCATGTGTGGCGACGCTCTGGTGAGGAGTACCAAGAAAATTGTGCCTTGCCTACAGTCAAGCATGGTGGTGGTAGTGAAAGTGACGTTACATACGGCCAAGTATGGTGACCCATACTCGGAATTTGTGCTCTGCATTTAACCCATCCAAAGTGAACACACACAGCCGTGAACACACACACACCCGGAGGGCAGCCATTTATACTGCGGCACCCGGGGAGCAGTTGGGGGTTTGGTGCCTTGTTCAAGGGCACCTCAGTCGTGGTATTGAGGGTGGAGAGAGCGCTGTACATTCACTCCCCCCACCTACAATCCCTGGCGGCCCGAGACTCGAACCCGCAACCTTTGGATTACGAGTCCGACTCTCTAACCATTAGGCCATGACTTCCTAGCATCATGGTCTGGGGCTGCATGACTACTGCTGGTACTGTGCGATTCATTGAGGGAAACATGGATTCCAATATGTACTGTGACATTCTGAAGCAGAAGATGATGCCCTCCATTCAGAAACTGTTTTCCAACATAACCACCACAAATACACCACCAAGATGACAACTGCCTTGCTGCTGAAGGTGATGGAGTGGCCAAGTATGTCTCCAGACCTGAACCCTATTGAGCACATGTGGGGCATCCTCAAGCTGAAGGTGGAGAAGCACCATGTGTCTAACATCCAGCAGCTCCGTGATGTCATTATGGAGGAGTGGAACTCTGGTGAATTCCATGCCCAGGAGGATTAAGGCAGTGCTAGATAACAATGGTGCCCCTACAAAATATTGACACTTTGGACACAGTTTTGACGTTCAGTTTGGGTTTACTCATTTTTGTTGCCAGTTATTTGGACAATAATGGTTATATGTTGCGTTATATTTAGAGGACAGTAAATTTGTACTTCTATACAAGCTGTACATTGACTACTCTAAAATATATCTAAGTTTCATTTGTGCAGTATTGTCCCTTGAGAAATTATACTAAAATTTTTGCTGAAATGTGAGGGGTGTACTCACTTTTGTGAGATATTGTATGTATATGTGTGTGTGTGTGTGTGTGTGTATATATCGACTACGCTCCATCTGTTTAGCGCATGCGTGCAACAGCGCTCGTTGCTCTTGCGTGCCTCGCGCACTCCTGACAGTAAAATAGATATGTTTGCATGACTTTCTAACATTTACAGATGAGCAATATACCTGTGATATGTCACTTACGCACTGAGGAAAACACAATGTCTCAAATATATTCGCTGTTTGCCATGGTGGATCGATTTGATCCATGATCGACATTAAGGTCTGCGTAAGAATAAGCGTGCACAAATTGGTGAGATTGTGTGAATTTAATTTGTCGTTTATAGAACCGCTTTAGCCCCGATTGATTTGTTAGGTTATTTGAGGTCAGGTTTTGGACTTTAATCCCCACTTTTTCTTGGGTCTCTGTTAGTGTTGTCACGATACTGGAATTTCTAACTTCGATACGATACCTTGAAAAATATCGATACTCGATACCATTTTCGATACCACGGTGAAAAAAACTGCCACAATATTAAGGGGGTATTTTTTTTTAATTTAAAGATAAATGTAACAAGTCGAGAACATGCAGTATATTTTACATGAACAAAAAAATGTCTTGAGGTACTGCATTTGTTGATTTATTTATTAATCTTTTATTAATCTTAATTAAATGTTAATTGAAACTAACGTTTACTAATACATGTACTAATTAAAATCCAAAGTTCTATTTGTTGATATTCTCATTTGCTTCATAACCAAAATATTTCCAGATATAGGGCCCTATGAAATCAGTTTTATTTTTCCCCAAATTCCGTTTTATTTTTTTCTACATTCAATTTTTTTCCATTTTAATTTTTCTGGATTCCGTTTTTTTCCGTTTTAATTTTTCTGGACTCTTTTTTTTTTTTAATGGTCAAATTAAATGCTATTAATCTAAAAGCATGTCTAATTCATTAAAATCATGAAAATTATACAATTTAACATTAAATTTATTAAAAGTGTAACAAAAATGACACGTTTAGGGCCGTATGAAATGTTTTATTTTTTTCTCACCTTATGTTTTATTGTTACCAAATTCTGTGTTTTAGCATGTCTATTATTTGAATGCATACAAACTATTTTTATTTATTCTTACAGTAGCCTTATGAAATGTGTTTTCCCCCTCAGAAATTCTGTGTTGTGTATTTAAATTTACTGGATATCAGATGAAGGCATAAAACTATTTTAATTAATTTATATTTGAATTAATGAAAATTAAACATTTACATTTTTGGCAAATGAAGGGGATTTACTATTAAAATTAAAATATTTTGTGATTTTTTTTCTTTAAAAAAAATTAACAGTAGTAGTAAGTAGTAGTATTATGTACATTCTACTAAATAATAGTAATATAGCCTATTTCTGGTACACGGTCTTTAATAGGCTGTTAAACCGTATTTATGTCCACATTGAGACGGCAGACGCTGAAATCACCGCGAGCGCCACATTAGTAAACAAAACCGCACGCGCAGCACATTCACACAGAAACGCGCAGAACATGCAGGATTCATATTTAAATCCACTTTTGCAGCTTAATATTTACAGATACTAGTCCATATCGCGATTTGATTTAAGTGTAATGACCTACTTATGATTAATTCATCCAAACTTTGACAAATCCTGTGACATTCCGCGTTAAACTGTAAATTCCGTGTTTATGACTGGATTCTGTGCGCGTTCTCTGCATCGCGGAGATCATAGATCCTACAGATAGTTCTTTAACAACCAGAGCAGTCATCTTTCTATTCACTTCACTTTTGCTATTTAACCAGAACGAAGGAGACGAGTGGGGTCACGTGTGGTGCTTGTCAACGCGCCTTTGGAGAGAAGTGAAAGTGACAGCTCGGCTAGTATCGGTGTATCGATACTTCGGGAAATTAATATTGGTACCGTTCAGATATTTCAGTATCGATATTTATCGAAATATCGATATTTTTGACAAGACTAGTCTCTGTAGTGTTGTTGTGATACGTCATATTTACGTGCAGAGGTGATGAGAAAACACTCTTTAGACGGGTTCGAGAGGAGAAATCAATTTACATATAAAATATTGGTCACAGATTATTGGTCGCTTTCTAAATAACAAAAGTATAGCGCATCCACTAGTAATTTTTTATATATGTGTATATATATATAAAATGTGTGCGAACTGGAAAATGTATTTAGGAGCACAAGTGCGAATACAAAACAGCCTAACTTATACAGTAGCCTATAACAAACGTATTAATTTATTCTGTTTATTTATGGAAAAATTGCGATGCAGCCTCATATGATTACTTTAGTACTTTAAAAAGGCAACGGTTTAATTTAAATGAGCGCAGATGAGAAGAAAAGTGGAGCGAGTTAAAGTGAAGCCGCGCTGAATGACGCACATTCGCCACTAGAGGGCGCTGCCGTTACCCCGGTAACCCAGTAAACAAATCAGCTGCGCTACTTTCCTAAAAATGTGTAAATAATGTTTCACACTCAGTCATTTAGATATTTATATTCGCTTTAGTCTTCACAATAGCATCAAATAATTCTTACTTAATGAGCTATTTATTTTCAAACATTTTTTCTAACCTAAAACATGGCCCATCCACTGATCTATAATAGAGAACAGTGGGCCTATCTATATATCAACGACTGATTCGTTATTATTGTTCAGAAACACAAGTTCCATTAGTTAACATGAAAAAAACAATGACTGCATTTATTAATAATGCTATCTTAATTTCAACTTTTAATAATACATTATAAAATCAAAAGTTTTCTTAATATAATTCAATGGAGCTAACATTAACTAACATAGTTGTATTTTTTATTAATCAACATTAACAAAGAATATTAACTACTGCAACAATTAGCTATTGCACATTTTTAGTTAATGTTAACCTGCTTTAACTAA
Organism: Barbus barbus; assembly: GCF_936440315.1. Classification (NCBI taxonomy): domain Eukaryota; kingdom Metazoa; phylum Chordata; class Actinopteri; order Cypriniformes; family Cyprinidae; genus Barbus; species Barbus barbus. The sequence goes on along the minus strand of NC_136736.1, from coordinate 18,256,777 downwards.
TGTTAACAAATGGGACCTTACTTACCTATTGTCCTTTCGTTCATTTGAACAATCTTTTGCACTCTAATCTTGAAACACTTGTTTACTTTAGATTTTTATGTATTTTTTTATAAAAGTCTTAGTAAATTATCTTTTAATAAAGTTATTTAACCTGTTAGGAGGACAACACTTTTTTTCACTTAGAAATTATATATTGTGATTTAAGAACAAAAACATATGACAAAAGCTTCAATGATTATTGTGAAAATTTTATACCGACACAATTTAATAGGATTATAACTAATTACATAATTAGCCTATTAAATAGTGTCTGAAGTAAAATTATTTAAGAACCTTGTGTACTTTCTGTATTCTGATAAATTAAATAATTGTGCTTGTAAATGTCTCTTTGTATCCCCTTATTAAGCTAAAACACCTAATTTGAAAAATTTGCATTGCGCCCCTAAATGTTTTTAATGCGCGCCTAAATTTTTTGACTTAGGAGCACATGTGCTCCTTGGGGAAAAGGTAAGCGTCAAGCCCTGTGTGTGTGTGTGTGTGTGTGTGTATATATATATTTTTTTTTTTTTTACCGATGCAAATATGTTTGAAGCGATGCATCATGATATAAATGCCAACTTGTAGCCGATGCACACTTTTTAAACCGATGCAGCGCATCGTTAACTTTATTTTATGCCGATACACAGAGCGAATCGGGGAATCTTCTCATCCCTAATATGTGTATGTATATATGTGTGTGTATATATGTATGTACAGTGGGTACGGAAAGTATTCAGACCCCCTTCAATTTTTCACTCTTTGTTATATTGCAGCCATTTGCTAAAATCATTTAAGTTCATTTTTTTTCCTCATTAAAGGTGCCATAGAATGAAAAACTGTCTTTACCCTGGCATATTTAAATAACAGTTCTGTACATGGAAATGACATACAGTGAGCCTCAAACACCATAGTTTCCTCATTCATATGTAAATCTCGTGATTAAAAAAGACCACTGAAAAACAGGCGAATCAGAACATAACACCGACTGTGACGCAACAGTCGGGATCACTACGCCCCCAACATTTGCATAAACCCGCCCTTGTTCTAAGCCGGCCGAACCATCAGAAGCTCTGCAGGTATTGTAAATAAACAAGCGCGGACAACAGCGAAAATAACAAAATAAATTTTATGTTCCAGGCCGTGCAGGGGGTGTGAAGTGCAGGGATGGGTTGGTGTCTGTATTCAGAAAGGCACAGAAAGCAAATAACGCGAGCCACTAAAGGGACATGGTTAGCTCCTTGCTAGCGGTAGCCTGTTACAGTACATACGATTTCACTCTCAGTAAAGAGAGATGAGGATGATGGCGAATGACTTACAGATCCTGAGCACCACTGACAAGCATCTGATCTTGTGAAATGTGTGGTAAGTACTGTTGCTCCATAATGTAAACGTAGTTTGTGTGATCGCGTCTCTTGAAAGTGAAACTATAACGCGATCGATGGATCGTTCAAAAGCAGTTTCAATGCCTCGCATATTAATAACGGCTCCCTGATGCCCGCGTTTTATAATGCAGTATAATTACCCGACGATATAACTGCGAGAGAAAGTATTTAAATATATATTTTCCTCCCTGTGCTTCCTTCTTGCTGATGAGCCGTACTGTGAAACAGCCAATCAGAGCAGAGCTCAACATTGAGCAGCACTGTGAAACAGCCAATCAGAGCAGAGTTCATTATTATTTATGACCCTGCCAAATAAGCCAATAACAGACCGTTTCATTCTAGGGAGAAATCCTAGGGTTGTAAATGGACATGTAAAATCGTTTCTGGAGATTTTTTGCCCTTACCTATGCCACATACCTTCTGTGTAGATATCAGAGAACAATTTAAAATACTGTATCAATGCATTCTATGGCACCTTTAATGTACACACAGCACCCCATATTGACAGAAAAACACAGAATTGTTGACATTTTTGCAAATTTATTAAAAAAGAAAAACTGAAATATCACATGGTCCTAAGTATTCAGACCCTTTGCTGTGACACTCATATTTTTAACTGCTGTCCATTTCTTCGGATCATCCTTGAGATGGTTCTACACCTTCAGTTGAGTCCAGCTGTGTTTGATTTATACTGACTGGACTTGATTAGGAAAGCTACACACCTGTCTATATAAGACCTTACAGCTCACAGTGCATGTCAGAGCAAATGAGAATCATGAGGTCAAAGGAACTGCCTGAAGAGCTCAGAGACAGAATTGTGGCAAGGCACAGATCTGGCCAAGGTTACAAAAAAAAATTCTGCTGCACTTAAGGTTCCCAAGAGCACAGTGGCCTCCATAATCCTTAAATGGAAGACGTTTGGGACGACCAGAACCCTTCTTAGAGCTGGCCGTCCGGCCAAACTGAGCTGTCGGGGGAGAAGAGCCTTGGTGAGAGAGGTAAAGAAGAACCCAAAGATCACTGTGGCTGACCTCCAGAGGTGCAGTCGGGAGATGGGAGAAACTTGTAGAAAGTCAACCATCACTGCAGCCCTCCATCAGTCGGGGCTTTATGGCAGAGTGGCCCAACGGAAGCCTCTCCTCAGTGCAAGACACAAAAAAACACCTGAAGGACCACAAGATGGTAAGAAATCAGATTATCTGGTCTGATGAGACCAAGATAGAACTTTTTGGCCTTAATTCTAAGCGGTATGTGTGGAGAAAACCAGGCACTGCTCATCACCTGTCCAATACAGTCCCAACAGTGAAGCATGGTGGTGGCAGCATCATGCTGTGGGGGTGTTTTTCAGCTGCAGGGACAGGACGACTGGTTGCAATCGAGGGAAAGATGAATGCGGCCAAGTACAGGGATATCCTGGACGAAAACCTTCTCCAGAGTGCTCAGGACCTCAGACTGGGCCGAAGGTTTACCTTCCAACAAGACAATGACCCTAAGCACACAGCTAAAATAACGAAGGAGTGGCTTCACAACAACTCCGTGACTGTTCTTGAATGGCCCAGCCAGAGCCCTGACTTAAACCCAATTGAGCATCTCTGGAGAGACCTAAAAATGGCTGTCCACCAACGTTTACCATCCAACTTGACAGAACTGGAGAGGATCTGCAAGGAGAAATGGCAGAGGATCCCCAAATCCAGGTGTGAAAAACTTGTTGCATCTTTCCCAAAAATACTCATGGCTGTATTAGATCAAAAGGGTGCTTCTTACTAAATACTGAGCAAAGGGTCTGAATACTTAGGCCCATGTGATATTTCAGTTTTTTTTCTTTTTTATAAATCTGCAAAAATGTCAACAATTCTGTGTTTTTCTGTCAATATGGGGTGCTGTGTGTACATTGAGGAAAAAAAATTAACTTGAATGATTTTAGCAAATGGCTGCAATATAACAGAGTGAAAATTGAAGGGGGTCTGAATACTTTCCGTACCCACTGTGTATATGTGTATATACATATATGTGTGTATATATATATATATATATATATATATATATATATATATATATATATATATATACACATACATACATACATACATACATACACACACACACACACACACACACACACACACACACACACACACACACACACACACACAGTGACAGACAGACAGACACGCATACACTTCATTGGATAAGAATTTAAAATGGGGGGAAATATCATTATGAAATGTTTTTCTCTAATACACATTGGCCATAATTAACGGCACCCTTTTATTAAATACTTTTTGAAACCTCCATTTGCTAGTTTAACAGCTCTAAATATTCTCTTATAATGCCTGATGAGGTTAGAGAACACCTGACGAGATCAGAGACCATTCCTTCATCCAGAATCACTCCAGATCCTTTAGATTCCCAGCTCCATGTTGGTGCTTCTTCTCTTCAGTTCACCCCACTCATTTTCTATAGGGTTCAGGTCAGAGGACTGGAATGGCCATAGCAGAAGCTTGGTTTTGTGCTCAGTGACCTATTTTTGTGTTGTTTTTGTGGTTTGTGTTTGGATTATTGTACGGTTGGAAGATCCAAACATGGCCCATTATAAAATTTCTAAGTCAGTCACTTATTTGATAGAATCCATGATGCCATGTGTCTAAAGATGTCCAGGACCTCCAGCAGAAATATAGGCCCACAACATCAAAAATACAGCAGTATATTTCATTGTACAAATGGGGTACTTTTTATCCCTGTGTTCACCAAACCCATATTGAGTGTTTACTGCTATAAAGCTAATTTTTTAGTTTTATCTGACCGTAGAAGCCAGTCCCATTTTTTTTAAGTTCCAGTCGTGTCTGATAACTGAATATGCTGGAGTTTGCTTTTGGATGAGCTAGGAGAATTTTTCTTAAAACCCTCCCAAACAACGTGAAGTTTGACTTTTTTTTTTTTTTTTTTTGTTTTTTTTTTAAGGTTTTCTGACCCCGAGGCTATTTTATGCAATTCTCCAACTGAGGTCCCTGGAGAGTCTTTAGCCACTCAAACTCTCCTTCTCACCGTGCATTAGGATGATATAGACACACATCCTCTTCCAGGCAGTTTCGTAACATTTTATGTTGATTGGAAATTCTTAATTATTGCCCTGATGGTGGAAATGGATGGTGGAATTTTCACTGCTCTAGCTCTTTTCTTAAATCCACTTCACTAATTTGTGAAGCTCCGTTATCTTTTGCTGCACATCAGAAATATATTCTTTGTTTTTTTTCATTGTGATGGATGATTAAGGGAATTTGGGCTTTGTTTTCCATCCTATTTATATTTCTGTGAAACAGGAAGCCATGGCTGGATAATTTCATGTTCGTAATCACCATGGAGTGCTCAAAATTGTGAATATGAATGGGACTATACTTCAGAGATATTTTACTCATAAGAATTTCTAGGGGTACCAATAATTGTGTCCGTGTATTTGAGAAAAACATTTATTTCATTGAGATTTTCTCCCATTTTCAATTCTTATTATCCAATGAAAGGTTAGATTTTTGTTATTTAAAAAATAACAAAAAAAGATCAAAAGGATTAATAATGCAGGTTTATTTTCAGAGCCGCCTTTGATCATATTTACCAAGGGTACCAATAATTCTGACCATTACTGTGTGTGTGTGTGTATACAGGGCTCCAGCTATTTTTACTAGGAGCACTGTAGCCCCTGACTGAAACTTTTTAGGAGCAGAAGCTGAAAATTTAGGGGCACACCTTAAATCAGCCTGCAACGCAATCGATCACACATTTTAACTGTATTACTGACAAATGCTTTGATAATAAATTGACTTACCTCATAGAAATTACAATATGCAGTATTTTAATTTCAGAGGGATATGACAAATGTATTTGATATAGGGGTGTGCGATATGACGACTTTTGATCGTGGACGATAAAAATGTCTCCACGATCTGCTTTTGAAGAAATATCGTAGTATCGTGCTACAGCACACATTGTCAAATACAGTTCTGGCGCCGCCGTCTCTATATACTGTACAACACGACATACAGCAGTAGAGTTACTCTGACAGGACACTGCACTTATTCGCAAAAGTACATTATTTGCACACAAGCCTTGATGGTTAAATGTTTAATTCGCGCGCTGGTCTGACATGCGCTTTTTCTGAGCGCATACACCTGAAGCACGCGCACTAAAAAGCCTGTCTAACAGCGCCTGATTACTCAACTAACTTATCTTTTGCGCTAATACTGTCAAAACACAAGGTTTACATACAGACTCAGTTGGTTATCTCTAAAATGAAATTAAATAGTTAAAAGAGAAACAGATGCGTGCCTGTATATTAGATGCGTGCAGCTCTTAAAGGGACAGCACACTAAACATGCTGTCGACTGTCATTAAAGGGATAGTTCACCCTAAAATTTAATTTCTGTCATTATTTACTCACTCACATGTTGTCCCAAACCTCTATTAATTTCTTGTGCTGAACCCAAAATAAGATATTTTGAAGAATGAGGGTAACCAAACAGTTGCTGGTCTACATTGACTTTGATAGTAGGAAAGAAAAATCCTATGGAAGTTACTGAGGACCAGCAACTGTTTGGTTTTCCACCTTCAAAATAGCATTTATGTTCAGCAGAAGAAAGAAACTCATTCAGGTTTAAAACAACTTTTGAGTAAATGATGGTATAAAAATAAAACATTATGACAGATGACAGAATATAAATTTTTGTGGGAACTATTCATTTAACGTTAACAATATGGAGGACCAAACCTGCATAAATTAAATATGAATAAACGAATAAATATATTAATGAATAAATAGATAAATAAATGTGATAATAGGAAAATGAATAAACGACTTGATAAAATAAATTATTAATTTGTAATAAAATTAATTTTAATTTATTTTCTGCTTTTATACATATAAAAAAAATATTCACTAATTCTTTTTAATGTATTTTTATTATTTATACATTTATTTTGAGATTTATTTATATATTTATGCATTCATTTTTTTAGAATGATTTATTCCCACATGTATTTATTCATTTATTTTTACTTTCTGTGTGTAACATGTAAATAAGGAAGGTGGTCCTTGTGTAGCTTCAGTGCATCATTGGTTGAGGGCTCACGTGTCGCATCGTCAGCCCAGCTAAGCGATAGAGATGAGTTTTCAAAGAAAATAGCGGCAAGTAGTAATTCATTGTCCAATTTGCTACGGGATGTGGCAGATCAGCTGGAGAGTTGTAAGTTATTTTCACCGAACTGATTCGCATTAGTGCCGAAATATTTAAAATATTTTCCAGAAATAAAAACAGGAAGCTGAAGCCTGGAACCATCGACGTCAGACCCTAGGGTGATGACACCCAGTTATTAGACTAGAAACCAACCATCCTCTGGGTGTCTCACTCTGACTATATATATAAATAAGTCTCAAAATAAATGTATAAATAATAAAAATACATTAAAAAAGAATTAGTGAAAAAATAAAAGTAAAAAAAATGTTTATAAATGTATAAAAGCAGAAAATAAATTATGGGGGGAAAGATTTATTTTATTAGAAATTAATCATATTTATTTTATCAAGTCGTTTATTCATTTATTTATTTTCCTATTATCACATTTATTTATTTATTTATTTATTCATTAATATATTTATTTATTTATTTATTCATTCATTCATTCATATTTAATTTATGCAGGTTTGGTCCTCCATATAACAAAATGCAAAGAGAAAAAGCACTCACTATTCTTTACTGAAAAACTTTAATACAGTTGCTTTAGGAATCAGTCTATGTAGTGTTTTATTTTTATATTTGTTCATTCAATGTCATTGAATGCTCCTGCTAAATGCACCAATTGTACCTGAAAATAAAGCACTGTTCGTTTTATTTGTATATTATGTGTATTTGTAATGTGCATCTTTACCCTTTTTGTAATGTGCATTTTTTAATAAGAAAGATAAAATAATGACACAGATTTTTATCTTCGCCCACTTTGGCCTAAATATCTGCCATGTCTTTTTTTGGGGGTTTTTTTTTACCTTGAAAGGCTTTGTCTTTCTAGTTTGGCTGTAATGCTCAGACAACTTGTAAAACCAACATGGCAAAGAATCGTGATTAAAATCGTGAATCGTGAGATTTCAAAAAAAAAATCGTGATATATTTTTTCCATATCACCCACCCCTAATTTGATATGATAAAATTACTATTGCTTTGCATTAATAAGTGCAGTTATTAATAATGTTACAGGTTCATTTCTTGTTTATTTCATGTTTATACACATTTGACAGTAAAGCACTAAGCTTGAGCTTACAAAATTTATTTTATTAACAACAGTCTCTCTCTCCTAGCGTTTTTCCCGTCGTAATGCGGGGTCCGCTTTTCGGCAGATTGCTCTCCATTTCTTCCGATCGAGGGCATCCTCGGGGGCGACATTGTCATGTTTCATGTCTTCCTTTATCCGATCCATCCATCGCTTCTTTGGTCTTCCACGGGGTCGCTATCCTTCCATGTTGAGACTCAGGGCCCTCTTCGCTATTGACTCTTCCCCACTCCTGACTACATGGCCATACCATCGGAGTCGCGCTTCCCTCATCTTCTCCAAAATTGGTGCCTCTCCCATGGTCTTCCTTACGTCTTCATTCGTTACTCGGTCCCATCTGGTCAGCCCTAGCGTCCACCTAAGCATCCGCATCTCCATTACATGAAGGGCCTGTTCGTGCCTGTTGGTCGCAGGCAAACACTCCGCTCCATATAAGGAGACTGGACGGACGACTGTCTAGATCTTTGCCTTGAGATGTTTGTGCATGCTTTTATCGCAGAGGATGCCGGTGACTTGGCGCCATTTCAACCAGGCAGCGTTGACTCGGGACCTGACATCTAGGAGGCTGTCGCTAGGGCTGCAACTAACGATTATTTTAATAATCGATTAATCTGTCGATTTATATTTTCGATTAATCGATGAATCGGATAAAAAAACCAAAAACAAGGCATTCATTTCCAACCCTTCATTCAAAAACAGAACTAAAATATTTAGAAAGTGCACAAACACGTTGCTCCTTGAACATCCCAGAGCTGTTATAATAATAATAATAATAATAATAATAATAATAATAATAAAATTAAAAATGGACTAACACAAAAAACATACACATGTATGCTTTACATCTGCCAAATATATAGACTTTTTAAAAAAAAATAAAGTGCCACCTGAGCTGCCAGAACAACAGGGGCGTGTCTAGAGCATTTTAAATGGGGGGGCCAGTCTGGGGCACTGCCTCAAAAGAGGGTGGCCAGGGGGAGGGGTTGGATACATGATGTTAATAGGCCTATATTATATAGGCTATTAATTGCACAGTGTGAGATTCATTGGTACTCACAGAACTTTGTGAGATCGCGATGAACAAAGAGTGACAGCTTTATTGGTTATGAGCACTCTTTACAAGCTTTCTAGGCAATCCATTTAAAATGTAGAACTTTGTTTTTTGCCCACACACGTTGCAAAGTTTTGGGAATGACATCTGCATATTTATGCAGGATTCGCTCTCTAAGTATCAGCATATTGATAGCAATAGAAGGGACAAAATATGTGAAAATGTGCATTAAGAGAGCAGCCCCACTTATTTCAGAAGCAGCCTTAGTGATTATTTCTGGAACCTGGTTGATTTGCTTCTATAACTATACAAAAACAACAAAATACAAATGCACTACATAAAATAATTTAATAAATGCATATTTACAATTTAAGCACTTAACTAAAATAAGTATTAATAAAATTAATAACTAGAGAAGGCTAACTATATTCAGCTTGCTTCCATTTAGTGAGAAAAGCCTACTCTTCACTTGAATTAGAAAAAAAAAAGCTTTTCTGGTCTTCAGTGATGCGAGGATAACGTTTGAGCATACACACAATATCTGAGTGAGACCCGAGCCAATTCATAAAAGAACAATGTAGATTTAAAAGCACACGTCCAGTTTTGTGCGAGTGAAGGAAATCCACTTGCGAGTGGAGAGATGCGTGCTCGCGCATTACATGATCGCATAACATTATGCGCTCTCGACATCTGTCATTTAGATCACCCTAAAATTAATAAAGAAGAGAAGCGGCCCTAGGTAGCTGACTACACATGCCAAGATACGCCAGATGCAGTTAGAAATTAACTAAAAACAAGCCTATCGCAAGACATCTGGTAGAGGGGGCACCTAACCACGTAGACACGCACCTGCAGAACAATAAATAGTTTATAAAAAATAAAGAACAATACAAATCAGAAAGTTTAACAGGATTTGTTTGAATGTCAGAACTTGTTCTCTACACTACACTCGCAGGCGCACACACTCGCAGATGCACACACTCGCAGACGCACACACACACACACACACACACACACACTTACTTTGTTCAGACACTTTGCATTGCAGTTAACACACTTTTTCTGTTTATTTAGTGTGAAATGCTCCCACACCTTGGATGACTTCGGTCGCACGGATTTCTCTGCCTCCCATGTATCTTTCCTCTACCTCCGCTCGTTTTTTATTTTAGCTCCGCCCTGTCTATGAGGCGCCGAACTCTGCTAGCACCCGTGCGCGAGAGAGACCGAGTGTGTTCACTCCGCTCCGCGCTCAACTAAAGTTTTTTTTTTTTTTTTTAATAATCAAACGTCTCCGCGTCGCGCGACGAATCGATTATGAAATTCGTTGCCAACTCTTTTAGTAATCGATTTTTATCGATTTAATCGACTCGTTGTTGCAGCCCTAGCTGTCGCCATCGGCTGAAAGGGTGGAGCCGAGGTACCTGAATTGGGTGGCCGCCTTCATATCTATACCGTCGATACTGATGTATCACTAGTCTGGCGGGGGGCACTTTCCGTGTACTCCGTCTTACCGATGTTAAGCCGTAGGCCATTCTGGTCCAGGCGGTCTTTCCACCGTTGCGTGTGCTCTTGGAGGTTTTGCCGCTCACTATCAGCAAGGAATATATCGTCCGTGTAGTGTCCAGGGATGTGGTGCCTGCAGATCTACAGTCGCCGCGTCCATACAAGTGATGAAGAGCAGTGGCGAATCCGATTCTTGGTGTACTCCACGTTGATGGCGAACGGTGGTGATATCCCAGCAGGGCAGCGGACAACACTCGTAACGTTTTGATAGAGTATTTGGACTCAGTTAATATAGGCCTCGGGGACAGAGTGGGATCGGAGGGAGGCCCAGATAAGTTTGTGGGGTACACGATCGAAAGCCTTCTCTAGGTACAGGAAGGCTATGTGGATCTCTTCACAGCCTTCATGACTTCGGCGGTAGTGACTAGAGGTACAGGTCCACAGATGGGGTCAGGGCTGTGAATCGGTGGATGTGGGAATTCCTCATTTGAGATGGTGGTGAAATACTCATTCCAACAGGCGAGTATGGCAGGAGGGTCGCGTAATACTAGCCTCTCAGCACTCTTGATGTGCTTCACTTGACCAATGGCTTGGGTCGATTTGTGCCGCGAGTTTGCGATGCGGTAGATCATTTTCTCCCCTTCGGGTGTGCCTAATTGCTTGTACAGATCATGGTAGTACTCCGCTTTCGCCGTAGCCACTACCCGTTTTGCACCCGACTTGAGTGTCCGGTAGTTTTGGCGGTGGGCGTCCAGGCTTGTGCAATGCCATAGCTTATACGCCAGCTCCTTGGCATTAATTGCAGTCTGGACCTCCTCACCCCACCACCAGACTTGCTTATCCATGTATCCCCGCCCTGGCTTTGTTGAGCCGAGAATGTCAGAGGCAGCGGCCTGTATGCGGCAGATGATATCGTCCCAGAACCTGTCGACTGGTTGGTCGAGGTTGATGTTAAGTGATTGAAGGGCCACTTCGAGTTGTTGCTTATGTTCGGGTAGCCTCCACCACTTAAGGTGCTCAGGGCCGGTCACTCTCATTTGGGTTTGCCGATGGAGGTTGAGTTGGAGGTCGAGGACAAGTGGCCGATGTTGGGGGCCGATGGTATCTGATGGAATCACCTTGGAATCGAGTGCCAGCTTCAGGTCACGCCATCGAATCATCCAGTAGTCGATCTGGGTTGTGTGGCTGCCACTGATGTAGGTGGCCAGGTGGCTCTGTCTCTTCCTGAAGAAGGTGTTAACAACGACGAGATCACGGTCTTCGGCGCAATCCAGAATGCAACTTCCCTCGTCAATTTCAAAATATAAAGGAAAAAGTAGCTATAAATGAATGACTAAGCAAATAAGTGCTCATCTGCTGCCATCTACAGGTTATAATGGTGATTTTATGTATTTTTATTTTTCCATAAGTTCACCACAGTATATTTTGGTCATCCCATTAAAAATAACATTCAAATCGGATTATTTTGGAGCTTTAAAGTGCTGGAAACATTTGTGTGAAATGCTTGAAAGTAACTGAAAATTGCTTGAATTTCTCTCTCAAAAGGTTGTACAAACCCTGAAATGAATGATGAATGAAATGAATGTAATAACATTCGACTATTTCTGCCACAGCACCATGGTTACAGTTAGCGTTACTGCTTCTGGTTTTCTACGTCAGCGCCATTTGATCTGTTTATAACAGAGATGTCTGTGCAGAATTTGAATGCATCTCACTATAGCTCGCGGCAATCTTTATTCATTCTGCGGCGAATTAAAAAGCTTCTTTTTAATTCAAACTTTTTCCCCTACCTTTTCAAATCAGATATCACGTCAGAAAGATTCAAGTTTCAAGATTTTTATTTGTCTGACACACAATTATACAGAGTATAACCAGCAGTGAAATGTAGGTCAGGTCCGCTCCAAGGACAGTGCAATTATAAAGTATACAAATATTAAGAAAAAGAAAAGTAGAAAAAATAAAAGAATAAAAAAATATTAATATAAAAATAAATGTGCAGGTCAGTATGTTGTTGACTTCTTAAATAGTAATAAGAGAAATGTGCAAAAAGTTGTACAGGGTATTTAAATAGCAGCAATATGAGGTAGAAAAAAATATGAATAGCTTATTGATATAGTGATATTTACATGGAGTCATGTGATGCTATGACAGAGTTAGTTTACGAGCCTGATGGCCTGGGGGAAGAAGCTCCTTCTAAGCCTCTCAGTCTTTGCCATCAGGCTACAGAAGCGTTTACCAGATGGTAGCAAAGTGAATAGACGGTTACCAGGGTGATTTGAGTCCTTGATGATTTTGACAGCTCTACTTTTGCAGCGTTTCGTCCTGCAGAGAGGGGAGGGCAGACCCGGAGATGCGTTCAGCTAAGCGCACAACTCTCTGTAGTGCTTTGCAGTCCTGATTGGAGCTGTTTCCATGCCACACTGAGATGCACTGCAATGCAAATTTTTCAAATTAGGTGTTTTAGCTTAAGGTTTTAGCTTAACATTTTCCAGTTCGCACACATCTATTTTTAGTCGCAAATGCGAGTGAAATGCTCGCACTGTCGAGCCCTGCTATGGTCCCTGAATAGAACGTTTTCAGGATTGCTGGTAAGACCCTGAATTTCCTCAGCTGTCGCAGATGGTACAGTCTTTGCCTGGCTTTCTTAACCTGTGTTTGGATGCGTGTAGTCCAAGTCAGGTTCTCGGAGAGGTTTACACTGAGGTATTTGAAGCTACTCACCCTCTCCACTGATCATAAGAGGAGTGTAGGTCTGCTGCTGTCTCTTCCTAAAGTCCATGATCAGCTCTTTAGTTTTGCTCGCATTCAGAGAGAGACAGTTGTCCTGGCACCATGATGTGAGTCTCTCTACCTCATCAAAGTATGCGGTCTCATCGTTGTTGGAGATGAGGCCCAGAACCACAGTATCATCAGCGAATTTGATAATAGATGTGGAGCTGTGAGAGGATACGCAGTCATGCGTGTAGAGAGAGTAGAGCAGGGGACTCAGGACACAGCCCTGTGGGGCTCCTATGTTCAGAGTACGGAAGTTCTAAGCGGCCATGCATTATTATAATTTTTCTGTCTTGTTTTGTCGTTATCACGACTTAATTTTCTCGTGATCTCGACATAACGAAAGTTGTTTTGTCGTTATCTCGACATAACGAAAGTTGTTGATCTCAACGTAAAAACCGTTTTCTCACGACGCAATTGTAGCTATCGTGAGAAAATCAGGGTCGCTATATTGTCTTCGACGATAACGATAAAGTTGCAGACCTGACAGCCGCCGCCTCAAGTGTCGAACACTTATGTGGAAGTCGTCAATCACTGACAGACACAGAGCTATTTCAGTTTGAGTGAGTCCCTGATCAAAGTAAAAGCGAATACGATCATCCATGATGCTGCGATGATGCTGCTTCTATAGCATTTTCTCATGCCGAATACACAGAGAAAATTAAGTCGTGATAACGACAAAACAACTTTCATTATGTCGTGATCACGAGAAAACAAGACAGAAAAATTATAATAATGCATGGCCGCTTAGAACTTCTGTATCAGAGTGATGGAGTGACATCCATTTAATAATTTGAATACAAAAATTATAATTTACACTCAATGTTATTGACAGGGCTCCAAACTGCGACTAAAATGGTCGCATTTGCGACCAAAAATATTAATTTGCGAGTGAAGTTTTTGCTGAGGTCGCCACTGGCGACTATATATAATTTGCATGAAAGGACTTTTTTCCCGATTGTTTTGCGCTCACATCTTTTGTTATGTTCACGTATTAAACTTACTTAAGACGATGCGCATCAAAGTTTTACTGGAAAAGAGTTTCAAACAGTCCTCGTCTCTGCCGAGACCTGATAGGGCCTGTTTACACCTGGTCACTTCATGCATTTTCTCTGATCGGATATCTATATGATTTGTTAAAACGTTTCCCCATTTACACTTGGCCACATAAATGTGTCTTCGCAAAACGGATATAAATCCGTTCTTCAATTCCCGCTTCATATGCAAATATAACGGAGTTCACGTCAATGAAAGCAATAGATAATTTTATTAATTATCAGCTAATTTCAATATCAGAGACCGCAACAAGAGAGTGCGCGGCATCAGCACTGGAAAGATAGGCTAGTCTCGCTACTTTTAATGAAGAAGATTGTGTGTTGAGCGTCTGCGACTTACTTTCAGGTTCATTCAGTTTGCGCGTCGCTTGCTGAAGAAATACTCCGCTACTCATCCGCGGTGATGCTTGTTGCATTGCGCTGTCATATCTGACTATAACATGCCATATAGCCTATAAAACGCTCTCACACGTCTATTATTTTAATATTATGGGAGGAGTAAAATTACCATATGTGGTTTCAACAACCAGATGCATTTACACTTGTCCGGTTTCGCCCAGACCACCTCCTGAAGTGGTTCCAGCGATTGGATTTATATCCGTCTCGAATGCGTTTCGGACGGCATTTACACCTGGTCTTTTCAGGATCAGATAGCTATCCGATCAGGAAAAAATGCATGAAGTGACCAGGTGTAAACAGCCCCAAAGTGCAAGTGCAGAAAAGCTGTGTCTATTTCGTGCACAACTTGAACAAACTTCAACAGGTAAAGCTGTCAGCTCTGTGGATACTGGCAATATCGTCAACAATTCTCATTTATAATCATTACTAATATGGCTTCTTCTTATCGCGATCTTAGTCTATATGCTGTGTTCTGTTAATGCATGGACTTCCTGTTATTTGAAGCGCACTTGCCATCCAGTAATCGCAAAAAGCTTTGTGCTGTTTTACTTTTTAATAAACAAAGTATCAGCTTTAAAATGCTACGAAATTCAAATTATGTGGTTTGGGTGCTCTTTAATGCGGACCACAAGCGCACACTTTCGGTAATATAAACACCAGTACCCCGCGTCCACACGGTCCGTGTATGCGTCCGGATCGCGCGAGCGGAGAGTATCGCACTTAATACTCAGGCGCGATCTCTTTAGCACCTCAGTTAAAGCAGCAAGTGAACCCATTATATATTTCGATTTACTACTATAGTATGAAATGAACATGATCAAAAGGTAGGCAATAAGAAAGTACAACTTACTGAAATGTTTTATGTAAAAGCTCATTCAGTGTTTCAAACTGAGGAAATGTATAAAGCTTGTAAACATTGCATTGTAATACATTTACCTCAGAATAACCACTCAGTGTCCATAAACTCATCAGTCAGCTAGAAAAATAACTATAAAAAGGAGCGTTTTGATATATTTATGCGCTGTTGCATATTAATATTTTTACTTATTCTGTTGTACATGATTCAACTCCTCCTATAAAATTGCATTTTACTAATGAAGAAAAACAGACTGAATGTGTGAAAGACGTGACAACATTTATAGGATGCACTGCACTCAGTTGCCAAGTGATGCTTATGGTCCATGATATTGGTACAGATTCTGTGTAACGAACAATTCTTTGTGACTGTATATTTCAAGTTGTAAAAGACATTTAATTCACACTTTAAGTGAACCTTAGTCCCCCGGTCGACCTGATCATCTACAAGATGGATTAAAATGCTGATAAAGCCTAGAAAAGATAAGACATAAACGCATGACAAAATGATGGAAATGTTAAAATAGGGGGGAAAAATAAAATTATAATAATAAAATAAACCACTTTTATTCTGTGGCACTTAAAAAAATAATTTGGCGCCTAAGTTTTTCTTTTATAAGAGCCAATGGCTCCTTACTCGATTTTTTTTGTCTGGAGCCCTGACTGAATTAGGGCTGTTGCGATTCGTCGATTTTTAGTCGACTTTTTGCTCGTGTCGACTAACCGGCAAAATACCAGAAGTGGCGCATTTCACGGACGAGAATCCATAAACATTATTAGACTGTTTTCCAAGGCTGCATGATATATTAAACCCATTTAAAAATCATAATTAAGCATTGTGAATTCACAAACGCTATGATTTAATTAAATACTTATATGCAATGCAGTTCTAACACAGTATATGCGCTTTAATTATTTACAAGCTTGTAGTAGCTCCACAGAAACTGTTATCATTTACATGTGTGGAGCGTCTCAAACTCATCTCTGCATGTTGTTGTGAGTTTGGGTTTATTATAACATTCATCTGGGAACGCAACGTGCGCCATTTCATCAAATTTGTAAGGTAAATTTATTTATATATATATATATATATATATATATATATATATATATATATATATATATATATATATATATATATATATATATATATATATATATATATATATATATATATATATAAAATTTATAAATCTACACAAACACAGGAGAATACATCGTGATTTCAGAATCAAAGCTCAAACCCTCACTCTGAGTTTACACGTTTTGATGTCCACATTAATTTAATTACAATGGCTATAGCATTTCTGTCCTAAAGAAATGACCAAATATTAAAGATTAAGTGGACATTTGATTTAAATGGTGCTTGGTCAATATTAAACGAGGATTAGATAGTGCAGTAATGTGTAAAAACAATCGTCTGGCCGTTGGCGCCCCCTGCAGGACTTTGTTGTAATGCGTAATCTACATTAGCTCTATCGTTTACATTATGTATTTTAGTTGCGTTAAGTTTTGTTCAATAAAACCATATGATTTATTGCTATTGAACTAATTATTACATCATTGCTATTATATACAGTGGGTACGGAAAGTATTCAGACCCCCTTAAAGGATTAGTTCACTTTTAAAAAAACTTTTGCTGATAATTTACTCACCCCCATGTCATCCAAGATGTCCATGTCTTTCTTCAGTCGAAAAGAAATTAAGGTTTTTGATGAAAACATTTCTCCATAAAATGGACTTCATTGGGACCCAAACGGTTCAAGGTCCAAATGACAGTTTCAGTGCAGCTTCAAAGGGCTTTAAACGATACCAGACGATGAATAAGGGTCTTATCTAGCGAAACGATCGGTCATTTAAAAAATAAATAAAAAAGTTTAAGTTTTATAAGCACAAATGCTCGCCTTGCTCTGTTCTGTGATGCGCGACGTCACATAATACGCAATGACGTTGAAAAGGTCACGGTTGACTTAGGCGGAAGTACCGAGTCAGTAGGCTTTTTAATATTAAAACACCCAGGATACGCACACGAAATGAGCATTTTAAACGATAAACTGACACAAAGACATTTGAATATGTGTATATGGTCCTCCTTCCGCACATTTGTAAACACTGACTCGGTACTTCCGCGAAGTCCATTTTATGGAGAAATGTTTTCATCAAAAACCTTAATTTCTTTTCGACTGAAGAAAGAAAGACATGGACATCTTGGATGACATGGGGGTGAGTAAATTATCAGCAAAAGTTTTTTTAAAAGTGAACTAATCCTTTAAATTTTTCACTCTGTTATATTGCAGCCATTTGCTAAAATCATTTAAGTTCTTTTTTTTTTTCCTCAATGTACACACAGCACCCCATATTGACAGAAAAACACGGAATTGTTGACATGTTTGCAGATTTATTAAAGAAAAACTGAAATATCACATGGGCCTAAGTATTCAGACCCTTTGCTCAGTATTTAGTAGAAGCACCCTTTTGATCTAATACAGCTATGAGTCTTTTTGGGAAAGATGCAACAAGTTTTTCACACCTGGATTTGGGGATCCTCTGCCATTCCTCCTTGCAGATCCTCTCCAGTTCTGTCAGGTTGGATGGTAAACGTTGGTGGACAGCCATTTTTAGGTCTCTCCGGAGATGCTCAATTGGGTTTAAGTCAGGGCTCTGGCTGGGCCATTCAAGAACAGTCACGGAGTTATTGTGAAGCCAATCCTTCGTTATTTTAGCTGTGTGCTTAGGGTCATTGTCTTGTTGGAAGGTAAACCTTCGGCCCAGTCTGAGGTCCTGAGCACTCTGGAGAAGGTTTTCGTCCAGGATATCCCTGTACTTGGCCGCATTCATCTTTCCCTCGATTGCAACCAGTCGTCCTGTCCCTGTAGCTGAAAAACACCCCCACAGCATGATGCTGCCACCACCATGCTTCACTGTTGGGACTGTATTGGACAGGTGATGAGCAGTGCCTGGTTTTCTCCACACATACCGCTTAGAATTAAGGCCAAAAAGTTCTATCTTGGTCTCATCAGACCAGAGAATCTTATTTCTCACCATCTTGTGGTCCTTCAGGTGTTTTTTTTGTGTCTTGCACTGAGGAGAGGCTTCCGTTGGGCCACTCTGCCATAAAGCCCCGACTGGTGGAGGGCTGCAGTGATGGTTGACTTTCTACAACTTTCTCCCATCTCCCGACTGCATCTCTGGAGCTCAGCCACAGTGATCTTTGGGTTCTTCTTTACCTCTCTCACCAAGGCTCTTCTCCCCCGACAGCTTAGTTTGTAGTACTTAGTACTGCCCTGGCCAGACGAAACCAGCATGGCGTGGTTTAATTCTAGGCTGCAACAGAAGTCAGATTGAGCAGAAGACTTGTCTGGTTCTCGTGGTCTTGTCCTTATGGCCAACGAGGTCTTCGGAGGGGATCTGTCTCATCTAGCTGACATGGTCTCCGCTGACATTCAGGGCTGTAGAGGTCATCTCTAGGTGCTGATCCACCATCTGATCGGGATACAGACTGGGTCTGGAGGCTACGATGACCTTGGAATAAGAATGAAACAGACTAATATTAGCGTAGATGCCACTGAGAACATTAAAGCACATTATAACTGTAGTAAAAACTCTAAACATTTACACATTACCTGGAATGAAAACAATAAACTCCTAGTCTTGAAAGTACTCACACTATAGTTGCAGTTAGGGGTGTGCGATATGACGATTTTTGATCGTGGACGATAAAAATGTCTCCACGATCTGCTTTTTAAGAAATATCGTAGTATCGTGCTACAGAACACATTGTCAAACACGACATACAGCAGTAGAGTTACTCTGACAGGACACTGCACTTATTCGCGATCGCAAAAGTACATTATTTGCATACAAGCCTTGCTGGTTAAATGTTTAATTTGCGCGCTGGTCTGACGTGCGCTTGTTCTGAGCGCATACACCTGAAGCACGCGCACTAAAACGCCTGTCTAACAGCGCCTGATTACTCAACTAAGTTATATTTTGCGCTAATACTGTCAAAACACACAAGGTTTACATACAGACTGAGTTGGTTATCTCTAAAATGAAAGTAAATAGTTAAAGAGAGAAACGGATGCGTGCCTGTATATTAGATGCGTGCAGGTCTTAAAGGGACAGGACACTAAACATGCTGTCGACTGTCATTAAAGGGATAGTTCACCCTAAAATTTAATTTCTGTCATTATTTACTCAGTGGAAAACCAAACAGTTGCTGGTCCACATTGACTTTGATAGTAGGAAAGAAAAACCCTATGGAAGTCACTGAGGACCAGCAACTGTTTGGTTTTCCACCTTCTTCAAAATAGCATTTATGTTCAGCAGAAGAAAGAAACTCATTCCGGTTTAAAACAACTTTTGAGTAAATGATGATATAAAAATACAACATTATGACAGAATTGACAGACAGATGACAGAATATTAATTTGTGGGGGAACTATTCATTTAACGTTAACAAAACAACAAAACGCAAAAGAGAAAAATCACTCACTATTCTTGACTGAAAAACTTTAATACAGTTGCTTTAGGAATCAGTCTATCTAGTGTTTTATTTTAAGTCTTCGCCCACTTTGGCCTAAATATCTGCCATGCATCTTTGTCTTTCTAGTTTGGCTGTAATGCTCAGACAACTTGTAAAACCAAAATAGTAAAACTAACAAAAGAATCGTGATAAAAATCGTGAATCGTGATATTTCTATAAAAAATCGTGATATGATATTTTTCCCATATCGCCCACCCCTAGTTGCAGTGGAGCGGTCTGGTCACGAGCCAGTGTTTGGTGCCTTGGAAGAACTGACTGGGTTGCATGTGAAACCTTGCAATGATGACAAGGCACCAACGAAAACCTTTGGCCAAACCCTGATGGAGAAACAAAAGTACATTTTAAGTTAAAAAAATGAAATGATGCCTTTTAAATCATTTACAATGTATCAATGTCAGTTAATAAATTTTTTTTTTTTTTTTTCCATTGCACAACAGGGAGCATTGATGCTGACTGGAACATGCACATTTCATATTATAGGGCTAAGTTACCTCAAATAGCATAAAAGTAATATCAAAAAATAACGGTCCTGCCTGTTGTTGATAAATACCAATGGTGACGTTTTACAAATTGATTGAGTTGTCCCAATGTTTACTGATCCACAATCTTCCCCAGTGCACGAACTCTAATCTAGTGATTCACTACCTAGGGAACTGACTGATACGCTTGTGAAATGGCCTTGTGAAACGAGTCAGTTGTTCATTTTCGTTCGGAACGACGAACTTCTCTTCCGAAGCGCCTTCACGAAACCAGAAACGCTGTGTAACAATCCGCCCCATTTGAAAAGAGCAACATTTCACCGTGGCTTGTTGTTGGTCACGTCTAATGTCATCTTTTTACTTCACGGGACAATTGTTTACACATGAAAAATAATGACTTTTCAATTCTCCTCCTCCAAATCATGTATACTACCATTATGAAGAGTATCATGATGCATGCACATGCTTTTCTCTGCACGTAAACAACGCATGGTGCTACTGACGAAGAACACGCGTGTTCTTCCATGTTTACTTTTGGCTGATACTTTTGACATCACTGGTCAAATGTCTGGTGGTAAAACAAACACACTTGGGGGTTAAGGACCCTTTTATGTCTAATCTTTTGACTGGCAGTGTATGTTGTAATTATAGAAGTGTTTCTAATGGACAAGCTCATCTATGGTTCATCATCTGACACATCATTATCGTACATACTACTATTCAAAATGTTGAAGAAAATAAATGTGTGTTTGTGTATATGATTGTCATGAGTAATATATCTCTGTCTTGTCATAGGAGCTAAATGCGGCATTGGGAGAGAAAGCTGATAATGCTGAATGGCTCTGCCAGCGAGCTTATGCCTATATACTATTGAAAGAGTACACAAGTAAGCACTCATTTACTTGCATGCTACAGAAGGGCTACATCATTAAGCACTTAGTTATCTTTAAACTATTGTCATTTGCACTATTCTTATGAATTATTACTAAAAACCTATTGTTGATTAGGGCTGGGTGTTTCATGAACAGTTTTGGTTCAGATTCACATGGTCCTGATTCAATTAGATTCCTATCTCAATACGAGTTATTTGGATGTATGTCTGATACAGTTTGTCAATTTCTCTTAAGAGACAAAACTCTCTTAGCTAATGATGTATACTATATACAGATAACCATGTCAAGTGGTACATTAATTAAAAAAAATTAAATTAAGTTCAGTTGCTATTTATTTTTAGATATAATGATTAACACTCAAATAAAAATTGGGTTGTATACAAACAATATGACTCATAAATGTTGCACATTCTACTCCAATTTTATGAAATATGAACAAAAATTTACATCTTGCACAATCTGCAAAATGTTTTTTTACCAAAATAAGAAGGATCATACAAAATGTTATTTTTTTAATACTGTCCTAAATAACATGTTTTACATACAAGGTGTTTATATGTATTCCACAAGCTAAAATACTAGCTGAATTTTAAAAATGACCCCAAGCAAGTTTACATATTGCTGATACTGTGTTTTTACCTAGATTATCCTTTTTTTTTTTTTTTTTTTGGTTTGTCATGGTTGCTCATTAGTCACTTGTTTGTCCTGAACAGTTAAACTGGCCACTGTTTTTCAGAAAATCAAATCAAATCAAATCACTTTTATTGTCACATCACCACAGCACGTGTGCCTTCGTGAGTGAAATTCTTGAGAGCGTGCTCCAGACACTGCAGAAACAATTTACATATAGACAATTTACATATAAACAATTTACATATAGACATTACCATACATACGTACAGACTTATACAGATGACAATGTGTAATATACACATACATATACTCAGTACACATAGTGTACTATTAGACAGACATACAGTTACCGATACACATTATACACAGTATGTAGTACACATTCTACGTTATATACACACAGTAATATGCGAAGATGCAGCAGATTATATATAAACGGGGTGTGCAAATGTCATGGATGTGCATTGGATGGTATCCAGTGCTGGCAAAAAGATTGTTGGTCCTGCAAAATCTTTAGTTTTCCAGCATCCTTCTCATATTTGAACCCTTTCCAGCAGTGAAAATATGATTTTGAGATCCAACTTTTCACACTGATGACAACTGAGGAACTCATACACAATTATTACACAAGGTTAAAACATTGACTTACCTAGAAGGAAACTCAATGCATTAAACGCATCAGTGCATTTTGTGGCATTTTTTTCCTGATAATGCTGAATAGAACTTAAATTATTCCTTAATTTTTGATCGAACAGATAAGAGCAATACATCACTTGAATCTGTAAAGGGTCTACTTTTATTTGTATACACTTATAATAAAAGCCGTCTTGGTCTCCGAGAATATCTTTGAAATGGGTCACAAAAATTAACCAAAACTCAGTGAATACTTGACACAAAGACATGAGAGATATATCTATGAAAAGCTTGAAATGTCTACTTTTAAATCAAGTCCTGTTGAAAACAAATATTCTCTGATAAATGAATACATATGAAACCAATGCGATGTCCGTTCTTTCTAGGGCTGAACGATATGGACAAAATTTCATATCTCGATTTTCATGCCAGATATCTCGATATCGATACGATATGACTACGGGTTCGGTGAAAACCAAGCATTTCTCAGAAAAATAAAAACATCATAATACAAAAAAATTTGGAAAGTGTAGTTTTATTTAAGAACTCACTGGTGGACGTCGACTCGTACGGCGTAAAGGCCCTTTCACACAGGACGCGGCATGCGCTGCGCTATGAAACCCATTCATTTCAATGGCTTGCGCTGCGCGAGGGCGGTTAGTTGCTGCGCCGACCAAAGCGCACGCGCAGCGGAGCGCACCAGCGGCGAGCTTGCGCGCGCGCCGCGGTCAAAGTTCAAAATAGTTCAACTTTTGCCGCTGCGCTCTGTGACGTTTCCCCGCTCGGCCAATAGAAACGGGGCATCCAAACAAGCGCCGAACTCAAAATGGATGAACAGCTGATTCTCTTTGTGTCGGAATTTCCAGAGCTATACCATACAAGTTTGCGGTCGAATAGGGACCTCAGCGGTGCATTCAAGGGCACTCGTAAAACTGATGTTCGTTGTGTGACTGCCAGAGTTGTATGCACGGCGGGGCGAGCGTGGAGAGGGGAAATCTATATCGTCTATATCGTTGCTTTTTTCGATAGTAATATCTTGAAAGTTCATATCTCGATATAGATACGATAACGATATATCGTTCAGCCCTAGTTCTTTCCTGTCTGAGCTCATTATCATGTGATCACGTCTGTGAGCAGGGAGCGTTTTTCATATGATAATTAGCCACGTGAGGCATGCGAACATGTAAATGCCCACATCACCTCCACAAACAAAGCCATTTCATCTCGGCTACTTTTCATTTCTGGAAGAAGTCTCGCTGAGAGGAATAACCAGAATTTACCTCCGAGAGGAACAAGCTTTGTATTTACCCCAGACGAAGATGACTGCAGTGGACATGAGCAGGAAGTTATATTTCTCAAGGAATTTATTTGTTCCTTCTGAATATTTTTAGCTGACAGCTGACATATCAGTCTTTCCCCCCACTCAAAACTGGACTTTAACTCTCAATTCTGACTTTATAACTTGCAATTGCGAGTTTATATCTCACAAGTCAGAATGGTCAGAAAGTCGCAATAACCTTTTTTTTTTTTTTTTTTTTTTTTTTTTTTTTTTTTATTCAGTGGCGGAAACGGGCTTCCATAGAACTGGATTTCAAACATACTGAAATACTTTAGATGCGGAGCAGTGTTTCTGATATCAGTGAGCACGGAGTGGAGCGGCAGCAGAGTAATTATTAAATGCTCGGAGGGGAAATTGTTGACACTCCACTCCGCTCACATACTTTGATCGGACACCGCCACACAAATGTGGCTTTTTGTTAATGACTGTCGCAGGATTTTACACAGAGTAACAGCTCACTACCCATTACAAAATACTCTGTAACAGTCAGTCACAGGCAATTCTGCTTGCATTTTTCATCAATTAATAGCCTATTTTAAATGATCCTTTGGCTATATTCTGGCCCGCCATCTAGTGGTGAAATTTTTTTTTTGGCCCGATGCCAAACTTGCGACCCCTGGCCTAGGCTATGCGTCTTTATAGTACACTGTAGTTCTGCTGGTAATATTCAAATGTAAAAGTATTCAAATAGGCTACGTGACTTATGTTTTGTTTTTTGTTTTCCTTTCAAAAACGTAATTATGTTTAGCGTGTTTTTTTTAAACATGCAGCAAACTAAAGTAAGCGATTAATTGGTTAAAAAATTATTGTTGTCTGTTAACAAATTTACATTAGTATTCTTATGCTTGGCTGGCAAGAGTCTGGGCCAAATCTGGCACAATCGGCACTTCTGGCTTGATTCTGACTTTATTTTTTTCACAGTCTTGATAGTTTGAGATTTTTATGTAAGATAGATTCTGACAACTAAAACAAAAATCAGACTCTATTTATGACAACAATTTTTTCTTTGTTCAATTTTACTTTCACCACAGATCCATTTGCAATCATCATAGCCCGCATACAGTACTGAACATAAACCTAAACTTGTTAACATTTGGTCGAAATGACTTGCTTGTTTACTTCTTGTCATGCATGTATTTTTATATCATGACATTACTGTTAATCATACCAAATTATTTTAATGCACATTTTCTCAATTATCTTACAATATTACTGTACTTTGACTAAATTAACAGCATGTTCAGAAGCACATTCTCGGCACTTGTGTAAAGTCAATTTGGTCCTCACTAACCTTGTCAGTTATGCTTACAGGTCAGCTACCTGATCCAAGTCTTAAAAACCTTTCATTCATATTTATCAAGTCAAGTCACCTTTATTTATATAGCGCTTTTAACAATACAGATTGTGTCAAAGCACTTAACAGTATCAAATTGGAGGATAGAGTGTCAGTAATGTTTATCATTTGGCAGTGAAACTCATTGAATCCAAATTTTTATAAACTCTGCAGGCCAGCAGACAGATTTCACAATCCAATTAAACAATACTATTGCTCAGATCTAAACTGCCAAATATTAATTAAAAGACATCCTCAGTTCCTGTAAAACAGTGTACATTATCAAAAAAAAAAGCCCCGTCAGTGTTCACCATAATTATCTTAATTTGATTTGACTTGACAGATTTTCATAAACCGTTCCATAGCTCCTATTACAATTTTTGTTGTTCATAACATTAATTTTAGTTGCCATTTCATTTCACTATTCGTCACTGTATTTCTTTTTTTAACTGGTTTGCCAGCAGATCAAAAAAAAATTTAACTTCTCTCTGTTCTACATAAACCAAACTATTACGTCACTCAGACCTTGAGGACACACACAGACAGCCTTATAGCTGCTTTTGACTAACCCATATTACCTAAACAGGATTCACTCCTTTGTTTTCCCACCAGCCTTTCTTTATGTGAGGGCTCTCTCTCTGGATAATTTGCTTAGTGACTTAGCACACGATGCATTAAGAGCCGGGGGTGAAAACCTTTGAACAGAATGAAGATGTCCAAATTTTTCTTATTTTGTAGAAATATAATTTTTTTTCCATTTAGTTCTGCCCTTCGGAAGCAACAGAAGCTACTTGCATGTTTCCTGGAAGACAAATTAAGTACAATTTACCTTGATCTTCAAATTCAAAACGTTTTCACCCCCGGCTCGTAATGCATCGTGTTTCCTTCTGGAGCATCAGTGAATGTTTGAACCTTTTTTAATTGTTGTTTGAGTCCCTCAATCATCCTCAATGTGAAAAGCTGGATCTCAAAATCATACAGTCACTGCTGGAAAGGGTTCAAATATGCAAAAGATGCTGGAAAACTGAGGAATCTGCAGGATATGGAGGATTTTTCTGAAGAACAGTGCTCCGTTTAACTGTTCAGAACAAACAAGGGACTCAAACACAACCATCACAAAACAAGAACACAGTCGTAGATCATCCAGGTAACCCCACACAGTAGTAAGAACAAAGGGTTCCCAAACTTTTGAAGGGGCTTATTTTAATAATTTCAGCTGTTTGTTTATCTTGTGGACTATATGTAAACATATTTTATGGAAAATATCTTACTCAGGACAGTACTAAATAAAAAATAACATGCATTTTGTATGATCTCTCTTATTTTATTAAAATTATTCACATTTTCACAGATTCTGCAAGGGGTTCCCAAACTTTTGCATGCCACTGTATATATATGTGTATGTGTGTGTATGTGTGTATATATATATATATATATATAGATATAAATTAAGAAATTTTGTCTCAAAATAATGGCTGTCATCACATGGTCTCAGATGGTTCTTGAAAGCCCTTTGCCATTGGCTTTATAAATAAGCTCCTTTCCCTCAGGGTGTGATCCCCTGGCATAGTTGCATCAAGTTGTGGATGCTTGTCACAATGACAAACAAGCCATCAGGGAATGCGGTTGCTGGTGATCAGGTCTGTAGGAGCTCACATTTTTGAGGCAGATTGCTGTAACTTCTTACAGTTCCCCTCTTAACGATGCTCTAGGCCTATCAAGCATCCGCTCAACTCCACTTCCATCTCACATATAACACCTCCCTTCTGGGCAGGTGCCCAGTGGCAGTGACTCCCTGTCTTAGGTTGTCCCCTATTGGCCAGAAGAGGATCTTACCCGTCGTCAAGAAATCACCTCATGCACACTTGGTAACCGCTCTTTCCCATTTGAAAAATCCTTGAACGTTTTCTTCCAGAATCCGGTATTTTCTGCAACTGAGGAAAGGTGTACTCAAGAACCATGAGAGCCATTGAGACCACCTACTAGTGTTAAAACATTGAGACAGGTTAATCACACTAATATTTAATCACTAAAATCAATTGGATATCTTCAAACCATCATGCTGAGAGTACGCAGTGAATTTAGATTTCACACATGTTCATTCAGTGTAATGTTCTGCTACTTCTGTAGCCAGAGCCATCGGGACCTGTATGATGGTGGAGACTAAAAATAAGACACAAGTTACTGGTCATATAACAAGCAGCAATACATCTTTTTGACTATTCAAAATCATTACTTCTATAACTCAGCGTCTGTATTATGATTATAAAGACATCACGTCTCTTCAACAATAGTCCCTAGATGTTATTCATTATTTTTACCATTTCTTATTTCTTAAATGCATTGGGCAGTTGAAACTTAACTACTTATTGCCCTCTTAATGCATAAGATCTGAACTCCTTGTATCATGTCCTTTAACATCTCAGTGTCTATGATTTGACTGAAACACTGTGCCTCACTACAAATAGCTTATCACTTTTGGCACAGGCTCAGATACCAGCATTTAGCTGACTATGAATGAGAGCGAGAACACAGGCATTCAGGACTGGTAGAAATGTATTTTCATTAACTTTTAACATAATTTCATCATACTATTGCTTTACACTAACCCATCTTAAAACTTGTCAGAAATGACATGCATTTTCAAATAATCATCTTTATTTTGTCTTTTTACTTTTTTTTTTTTTTTTTTTTTTTTTTTTTTTTTGCAATTCAAAGGTTTCTTAACGTTATTTATTTTGTAGTCTTTGTCAGTACATTTACATCAACTTGTATTTAGCCATTCACTTAATTCTGGCTATGGCTTTGGAGTTTCAACAATGGTTTTAAATCTGTCAGGGGTTATCTGACCCAGATTTGTTACTTCGGGTTGTGCTAGCTGTGCTTTCTTTAAATTAACTTTGAAACCCCGTTTATGTTACTTGTTTACAACATTATCATCTCATATGCAAACAATAATTTTTCACTGGAAATTGGCATTTGGCTGAGATTCTGCGTGGCCAAATATTTGCAGTCTGACAATAAAATGAGTCTTTCACCCAAACATCAGTAAATATAGAAATTACAAATTTCCACTCATAACACGTCTCTGTTACTTTGACAGCTTAAGCCAGTCATGATGCGGGCCAGCATGAGAGAAAAACAACTGCTTCATTGCAGTCAAACGCAATCTTATCTTCTAAAGCAAAACATAAGCTTCTGTGTTTTTCTAAAATGCAACTACCAATTTGTGTGCCGACAGTCTTTTCACTAACCCAGAATTGTGTTCAGTATGCCTTGTCACAGCTTTCAACAATTAGGAACTATAACAGATTTATGATATCATTGTGTCATTTAAACCTTCTATGCACAAAGAATCAGATTAAATCATCACTCTGTTACTTCTGGGATTATTTTGAACAAATAGTCACTTTACACATCTGAAAATAGGCACACACATTTAGATTTTATTTATTTTATTTTTTTTAATCTCTCTGGTTCTTTCTTGTTTGCAGCCAATCAAGTTTTGCGAGAGAACGCAAAAAATATTTCCTCCCCTGTTTTTTTTTTTTTTTTTTTTTTTCAACACCATGTTCCTTTAGGGGTTCCATAGATGAAAATAAAATATACTATGTTAATATAATGTATCGACATATTGTATCGTTATGTTCTATAAATAACGAAGCATGGTCTATAAGAGATAAATGATGACTTAAATCCCATTGATTAAAACCTAAAACATTATTTACCCCGTTTCTATCTGCGAGTTGTCCGTTACACATTTTCCCTGTGTGTTAAAGGGCATATTGCAGGTTAGAGACTCCAGTGAGTCTATGTATAGAAAAATACTGTAGGAACTAGATTTTCTTTAAAACTTACTTTAAAATACGCTATTAAGGCTTCTGGAGTCGTTTTTGTGAGAGAATTTTACTTCCGCATCTGAAACGCGCCGTGACCGGAATTCCCATTAAAAGGGAGAGCGGCCCATTTATACCATAGGAAAACAATGGATCGCAATGACCGTTCGGACGCTGAGAAAATTTTAAATGTGTATTTACACTCGTATGACGGACCGTAGATAAAATCCCAAGCCTGCTATGCAGCCAAAGAGAGTAGGACAGGTCAGGATTAGACAGAACAACGGTCAGAGGAGACAAATTGAGTTGATGTGAGGAGAACAGGGCAGGTGTTTGGTGAGAGATCAGTGTTAGCTTACAGATATATATATATACACACGTTAGCTAATGTAATCAGGCAATAGCAATGCTTGTATTGGTCATCTGAGTATTGATACTTACCAGTAATAGAAACTAATAAGTGTTGATCAGGCGTGTCACACTCGTTAATATCCGACACTAACGTTACGTGATAGTGGTTTTTTATCACTGCAGGAGAGAGAGAGATAAACACGTTTTGGATTCATAGGTGCTTGTGTGGGAAATGAGAGGCCATGGTCACAGCTGAGGAAAGTCAGTGCTGCAGGGAGTTAGATACGTTACATACTGGGTCTTAGTGGAGAATGTGACCCCCACACTTGATGTGCAGTGTCTGACTCTACACCCGGGCTTTGAGGCTTGCTGTCTGATCCCATATGTGCTACAGATAGCCTATATACACCTCAGACAGGAGCATAGACCTCTCCAGGCCAGCAGACACATGTTTTAGGGCAGAAATAATTTATTACTCTAAGCTAAATACTTTTATACATGTATAAATACATAGTTAAAAATTTTAATATTAAAACAGTCTGAATAATTTTGATTCTCAATTACAAGTTAACTCTATTTAGGTCATGACTACCTATAAGTAACACTTTTTGATGCCATTGGTATAACACAATCAATAATGACAACATTACAGACAAGTTGTGTTCTGAACAGCTCTTACCTGCATGTGTTGTGTCAGCCATTAGAAGATAGTTTACAGAGGAAGGAGGACTTTATAAAGGTTTTGAATGGCCCCATTTTGTTGACAATCAATAAAAAATAAATCACAATCAAGTAGATCTGCATTTATGGTTAATTAAATTCAGTTTTATTTATACAGCACTAAATCATAAATATTATTTCATAGTACTGTTAATACCCAACTCAAAACACATTTCAACTGTTAATATACAGTGAGGCAAATAAGTATTTGATCACCCTGTGATTTTGCAAGTTCTCTTACTTAGAAATCATGGAGGGGTCTACAATTTTCAGCATAGGGGTATTTCCACTGTGAGAGACAGAATCTAGAAATAAAAATCCGGAAATCACATTGTATGATTTTTTTAACAATTTATTTGTGAATTACTGTGTCAAATAAGTATTTGATCACTTGCTTATCCGCCAGATTTCTGACCCTCAAAGACCTGTTATTTTGCTTTTAAATAGTCCAGCTACACTCTGCTCATGATTCTAAATTAGTAGCAACTGTTTGAGGTCGTTAGCTGTCATAAAGACACCTGTGCACCCCACAATCAGCCAAAGTCTAAGTAGCAACATGGGCAAAACCAAAGAGCTGTCAAAAGACACAAGAGACAAAATTGTAGACCTTCACAAAGCTGGAAAGGGCTACGGGGCAATTGCCAAGCAGCTTGGTGAAAAAAGAACAACTGTTGGAGCAATTGTCAGAAAATGGAAGAGGCTAATGATGACTGTCAATGTCCCTCGGACTGGGGCCCCATGGAAGATCTCTCCTCGTGGGGTATCAATGATGCTAAGAATGGTGAAGAATCAGCCCAGAACTACACGGGAGGAGCTGGTCAATGCCGTGAAGAGAGCTGGGACCATCGTTTCCAAGGCTACTATCAGTAATACACTAAGACGTCATGGTTTAAAATCTTGCATCGCACGGAAGATTCCCCTGCTTAAGTCAGCCCATGTCCAGGCCTGTCTGAAGTTTGCCAGGGACCATCTGGATCATCCAGAGGAGTCATGGGAGAAAATCCTGTGGTCAGATGAGACCAAAGTAGAACTTTTTGGTCTTAACTCCATTCGCCGTGTTTGGAGGAAGAAGAATGATGAGTATCATCCCAATAATACCATACCTACAGTGAAGCATGGGGCTGGAAGCATCATGCTCTGGGGGTGTTTTTCTGCACAGGGGACAGGACGACTGCACTGTATTAAGGAGAGGATGAACGGGGCCATGTATTGTGACATATTGGGCATAAACCTCCTTCCCTCAGTCAGAGCATTAAAGATGGGTCATGGCTGGGTCTTCCAACATGACAATGACCCAAAGCACACAACCAAGAAAACCAAGGAGTGGCTCCATAAGAAGCATATCAAGGTTCTGGAGTGGTCTAGCCAGTCTCCAGACCTAAATCCAATAGAAAATCTTTGGAGGGAGCTGAAACTCCGTGTTGCTCAGCAACAGCCCCGAAACCTGACAGATCTAGAGAAGATCTGTATGGAGGAGTGGGCCAACATCCCTCCTGCAGTGTGTGCAAACCTGGTGAAGAACTACAGGAACCGTTTGACCTCTGTAATTGTTAACAAAGGCTTCTGTACCAAATATTAAAATGTTTTGACTCAAGTGATCAAATACTTATTTGACACAGTAATTCACAAATAAATTGTTAAAAAATCATACAATGTGATTTTCCGGATTTTTATTTTTAGATTCTGTCTCTCACAGTGGAAATGCACCTATGCTGAAAATTGTAGACCCCTCCATGATTTCGAAGTAAGAGAACTTGCAAAATCACAGGGTGATCAAATACTTATTGACCTCACTGTATATATGTAGATGTACCAAACATATACTACCAAAATAAATACCATCTGACCCATTTAAAAACATTTAACAATCTTTCAGTCTGGGTATCACACTAATGTGTTGTTAAAGTGTGTTAAATGGTGAAGGCTGTGCTAGATATTCACCAACAGCCTCATCATGTTGATCCTCTGGAGGGATCTGGAGAGAGGAGCAGGTGTAGTGGACATGACAGTGCTGTGTTCTCGTGGAGCCTGTGGTGACCTGCAGTATTCCTCTCTCAGACTGATGCATGCTGGGAGAAACAAACACGTTTAGATCACATTCACTGCTGACCATGCTTTTCCATTTGGCCTCCATCACATCTGCGTCTCCTTTAGGAGTGGAAGCTGTGGTCCAGTAGAGGTGGTTCATAACAGCTGGCCTCCACTGCTTCTGATCTTCACACTCCCATCTCCCAAAGCCTTAAAAACACACAACATCACAATAAATTACCAATTAGCTGTGCAAACAATGTCACTAAGCTGTCACTAGATTTGATGGTAATAATATTAGCAAAATGAGGTTAACTTACCAGTTATACCTTCTCATACGGTAACGTTTTTACACGGTTTTAAATGTATATAGATATTGCAAATGCTTACAAGCTAGCTGCTGTGCTTTACAACAACTTATACACATCTCGCTGTGGCTCATTATTTAAATAATTATGTTCACTGATTTGGTAGTTAACAAATGTAAAAAAAAAAAAAAAAAAACAAGGCTTACGGTGCACAGCTGACATTTTCGTGGAGCTGCATCTCTGTCGGGTACGTGAGCATCATGTCTCCCACCGACAGCCGAACACAGGCTGGCCGGGACCCAATGAAGGTGCTGTGTGCACCGAGTCTCACTAAATTCTTGCTTCAGCATCTCATGTGACACTCATATCGCCTGGATGATAATCCTCCGGTGTCACGTGATCGTTAAGTTACACAGCACTGCGGTGTTTGAAGCAGATGCATTAGTGAAGTCCAGTCTCTTCAGCTGCACTAACGCACAGAGGCCCGGAAGATACAGTCCTATTTCTTGTTAGGAAGCCTGTGGACTCGATGTCATGACAGGCTGGAGTTTGTGCAACCTCCACAAACACAATAATTTACCGTGACAATGATAAATTGTAATAAAAATAACTACCGAAAACACACTGACTCGCGCACGCTCAAAGCAGAGTGCGGCACACGACTCCCTTATGTAACGTAATATGACGCGATGTTGAAAAAAGCGGTTTTTCAGAACTGTCCAGGAAAGCGTCACTTTTTCATCTAAATTTGTGCCCTCGCGTCTTGTAAAACATTTTCAAATCCTGCATTAACGGTTCATATGGTATTTTCATACAAGGTTATATATTCATTTGATTTCTTTTTTTTTTTACCTGCAATATGCACTTTAACGTCAGTATTTATGACTCTGTCTGGCTTGACTCTTGGTAATGTATTTTGCCCCGCCCCCAAACATATGAGTCGACTATCAGTTGAATAGTTTCGAAAATTCCGATTTGACTATGAAAATCCTTAGTCGGGGACACCCCTAATATGTAGTTGCATCTGTAATTAATTTCTGTAATTACATTTATAATTACACGGTTGACCCATCCCTTACACCTTAACCCACCCTTAAACCTACCCATACCACCAAACCTGTTCCTAACCTTACCCATATCCCACCTCAATAGCAGCAAAAGTGTTTTGCAATACAATATGAAAACTAAGTACATTGTAGTTAAGGCCACCTAATAAAAAGTGTGACCAACTATTATTTATAATCTTTTTTCCTTCTGGGGCCTGAAATGGAGTTTTGCGCAATATTGTTAATTAAACAATATTTTGCTGAATGTGTTTTTGTGTTGGCTGGTTTATGACGGTCATGGATAAATGAAGATGACAATAAAACGGCCAGCAGGTGGCAGCAAGTCCCTGTTTTAATAAATTGTTTATTGAATCATTCAAATCAAACGATTCGTTCAAAACTGCTGTTTCAATTAGAAACTAAGCAAGTGAGTCCATCTGAATGGACCGTTGAATCGCTGGCTCACTCAATTCGTTCAAAAACAGATTCATTCAAGGAGCGAAACACTGTGTGGCTCTACACTGTTGTATAAAATTAATAGCACTTTTGGGCTTGCACACGTGCTGATATTCAGAAAAGTCTGTGCATTCATGCATTCAACTCATTCATGTTTTTTTTTGTCTTCATTGCTTAAATTATAAGGGCATTCTAACTGCATTCTAATAGGCTTCATCGCACAGTGAATGCTTTTGGACTCACAAGCGGGTATGTCTCACTCGAACTGCAATGTGAAGCTGCGGGCTCTTTGATCGCCCCCTGGTGGCTGGCTGCAGTACAGGTCATAAACCCTGCCCTCTCCATGTAAACGAATGGGACTTGAGTCATAACAAAAAAATGTATTACACTTCCAATACATTTTTCCAAAATATGATTTTGGTCATTTAAGATGTTAAGATGTGGTGTTATCACGCTGATATATGTTCGATTGTTCGTTTTTGTGATAAGTTTGATTTTAGCTAGTAATTTGATGCTATACAAACGTGTGTGTCGTTATGGTTGATTGGGTCTGCGGGAGTTTGGGCGGGAGTTTGATTCTGCGACTCCACCTCACAACACTACTGCGCAGACTCTGGCTTCAAATGACGTCATTTACTCACGATGGCAGCGGCCATACTGAGATGTTTTGGCTTCACTTTTCTATAATGGAAGGAAGCAGAGACGCGTCGTCCATCTTTTTTTACAGTCTATGCTCTCAAGACGTGTTTTTGTTTGTTTTTTGCAAGTCGGTGACATACTCGATAATGCTAGCTCTCCTATTGTCTCTCAGTCACAGTCACACATACAGCACAATAACATTGTCAGGGGAATGTCTTTAAATTTTAACATTTTAACGTCATTTTTCACATGTGTGTATCTTGGCATGTACGTGGTTTATTATTTTATGTTTGTGTGTAGTTACTACTCAATAATACATTTTTAAAATTATTAAAATAGTTTTGAAAGAACGGTTTGCTGTTGCAAGATGTGTGGCGTTTTGCATGTTGTGTGTGTGTTTTGTGTGTAGAGTTTTGAGAAATGGAGCCATAGTTTCAAAAACTGTCTAAGCATTTTTTAAAAACTGTGAAGTAACAAGAAAGTTTTGAGTTCTGAAACATACAGGATGTTTTTATAGTACATTGACCTACATGTCAAAAGATCAAGGGAAATTTGATCTCTCAGTTTATGACCCCTTTAATTTTGCATTAATTATGCTTTCACGAATTGTAGTTTTTTTTTTTTTTTTTTTTACAAACTTGATTATACAATTCTTTAAGACTGTAGATAGCTTTGTTTTGTTTTTTTTTTAAAGGGTGAAATATGTAAGTTAAATAATGAAACACCTTTTTGTGTTTTAGAAGCAATTGAAGATGCTAAAAAGGCCCACCAGCTGCAACCAGGTCTGGCACTTGCCTTCTTAAGAATAGGGTAAGTTCGCAATATAGTGTTTCCTCACATAAACACAGACCTGTATATTTATACATCCCAGCATCATCAAAAAGTCATTGAAATACTATGCATTCTGTTGTAGATGTGAGACTATTGCAATCAGATGTGGAACAAAAGAACAACAGCATACAGTAGATCACTTTAGTGTTGTCGAAGTTGAACATGAATGCAGAGAAAGTTGCCACGTAGAAAAGCAGAGCATACTGGTACTGTTGAATTTAGTAATAACATGACAATTTACAAGAAAATGGCCATTTAAGAAGAATACGTCTTATAGCACAAGTTAAAAATTGTGAAAAGGGGCCATCTTTCCCTCTACTGGGGTAAGATTATCCCCTACCTGTGGCAAGAAGCTGCCAGGGTAAACTTATTACAGCTGTCATTGGATTTTTTAAGTATATGTAAAATATATAACTTTTAAATTGTCATTAATGTAAAACACTAAATCTTATATTCTATGTACCTGTATATATTTAGAAAATTACATTTTATTAATTATATAATTCCTGTCAAAGAAATAGTTCTTAATCACATAGTAGATCACAATATGAAATTCTTACAGGCCTATTTTTAATGGATGTCATAGTAAAAAATGTCATTCAGATTAAATAATTCCACTTTAAGGGGTGGTTGACTGTAGGGCTGGGTATCATTCAAAAATTTTCGATATCGATACCAATACCTTGATTTCGATACCGGTTCCTGAACAATACTTTTTTCGATACCAGTTTTATGAAATCAGTTTTAATAAGATTACATTATCTCAAAAAACTATTTTTTTTTTTTTAGCTTGTTGATATTTATACAGACTCAAAGCCTCATCTCCTGAGCCACTGCACAAAGGAACTAAATATATCCAACACAATACATAAATAATTTTAATAAAGTTCAAATAGTTTTCAGTTTACACATCTGTTAGGCTACGTTTACATTAGTGCGTGTTCATTTTAAAACACATAGCTCAGACAGAATCATCATTTTTAAATCTTCATCCACTTTCATAAGTGGGTGTTTTATTTTCTTTCACCATATGTTTTATTATTATTCAATTCTGGTGTAGTATGTCTAATTATTTGAATGCATAAAAACAACTTAGTTTAAATGTATTCTGGTTTTCAAATGAAGACATAAAACATTAATTTAATTTATCTTTAAATTATTGAAAATCAAAGTTTATTTATTTTGGCAAACAAAGGGGGGTTACTATTAATATTAAAACATGGAATAACTGTTGTGTGATCATTACTAAAAAAAATAAAAGTTTTAATAATTTTAATAGTAGCCTAGTAGTAGCAGTATCTACTGTCTGCTGAACAATATTAATTTATTTCTGCAGCAGTGTCTTCAAAGTTAATCCGAACTTTTATTTTGATGGGTTTCCGGGAATACCTTTACAGTTCTGTGTGTATATATGACGTTAGTTTTACTCAAATCAAACGGTAAAATGCTCACGAAGTGACTTTCAGAGCAGATGTTGTTCATGTGTTTATGTCCTCATTTAGAGAGGCGGCAGACGCTGAAATGACCGCGAGCGTCACGCGAGCTTCAGTCTGTGTATAATAAACAAACAGCGCGATTTAAAGAGCGGACTGCTCCGTGCGCTTTCGAAACGCTCTCGCGGAGGTCAAACACTGATCTATCAGCGCGTTGCCGCTTCTAGTCAAACACACCTAGTGCTACAGGATTATTGGCTCACTGACGGTGATGAGATTAACCCCTTAGGTATCGAAATTTGGAACCGAACGACAAGACGTTTTTCGGTACTCGGTGGTATCGAGGCAATTAGGTCGATACCTAAAAAGTATCAAACTCGATACCCAGCCCTAGTTGACTGTCTTGTTTTCTAGGCTTGATTGCATTTATGGTGTGCAGTCTAACATGTGTTAATGCTACGTTGTTTTTTTTGAAAATGTGAATGTGCATCTGATCCATTTCATTATTAAATTATCACATGTTTTCTAATAGTTATTGAATTTAAAAAGTTAAAACCACCAGCAAAACAAGCCTCTAGTGATTTTCTGCCTCAATTCTTGAGGAACATTTTACCCTAAAGGCTAGTTCTTACTGCACCAAAAAATACTGTCCAAACACGTAAATATCGTGTCTGAGTTTGTTGAAAAAAATCATACCACACTGCTTAGAAATGTTATGACCCAACAAATGGCAACTGAACATGTTCAGTCTGTGAAAACAAATGGACAGACAAATGTTAGATCGTGCCTCTAAGCCAGATAATTAAGATCCAGACCCGGACATCAGATCCTGTCAGAAAATATCTGTTTTCTCTGGTAACAGAACAACTGCAAATTAAGTTGTCTAATACCCATAAACCCATTAACAGCAAGTCTTGTCTGTTACACCAAAATACCCAAAACTGTATTAACAGTCTTCTATCAGCCAAGAAAAGCCAGTGAAGAGCAGAAGCAGGATACATAGTTATAATGGTAAAAAGGAGCAGAATTTATTGAATATAGCCTTAGTTGCGTATGTTTCAGTACTCAGACTTCATCTGACGAACACAAATCCAACAAGTAGTGTTATACAAAAAGGATCCACAACAACATCCCATAAACCTTGAATTTCAATAAACATTCCCTTATATCTCTCATTCATGAAGGCGAACAGCCCTTGAAACAAAGTCATAAGACTAAAAACAATGGAAAAATAATATAAAAAACCCATTTTGTAAGTTTCCATTTTATACATTTTAGATATGATGTTATACACCATTTAAAAGTAATTGCAGTTGCATATAGGAAAAGTGCAGCGATAATACATACATTATATAAGTGCAATGATAATACATACATTTAATGTAATATAATTACAACAGTATTACATAAACTGCAGTAAAACTGTTATACAGCTGCAGGAGAAGCTTTTATATGTAGCTGGCATTGTACTTTCTTAGGTTCTGGAAGCTGCCCTCCATAAAATGTGCAGCACACAGATAAACGTTGGCGTAGCAATTGATCAGGAAACATGTCAAAAATAAGTTTGTCTGCCTTAGGAAGGCCAGACCATGGGTTTTGGCACGCTTTTCTTTGTCGTCTCTAGCACAGCTCAGCCAGGCATGCTGTAGTCTGAACAAGCCATTTGTTGTAGTTCTTAAAGTTTTGAAAAATATTTAAAGAGAATATTTACTTTTAGAGTTGACTTTGAGCTTTGTAACCTTGCAGATCTTTTTTTATTCTCAAACAGCAACATTACACACTAACTAATGTTGAAAAAGCATAAGAGTACCCTTTAAAAATATACTGCATAATATAAAACAGTTTAGGATTTTGGAGAAATGTTGTCTAAGATTCTCCTCTCTCTTTAGAAGTGCTATTGAAGTACATGGTTTCTTTTCGATGCTAAAAATCTAATGCTAAAATCTGAGTGTTAAATCCAGGCTTTCAATCGAGATAAATCCAGTCAAAGCAGTCATTGGTTGAACCAAAAATCTGACCACAGCCAGATGTAATTTTTGTTTGCTTTATACAGAGCCTAGGGCTTTGACAGAGACAGGTGTGATGTTTTAGGACTACTCGAGTTATATCTTTTAAGGAAATCATGTTTACTGCATTTTACTTTGCATAAAGAAACAAAGAAAACTAAGTTCTAATGTGTTTTTGTTATTCTTTTTTTGAAGAATTGCAGAGTGTCACCTTCATAACTTCATTAATGCTCATCAGGCCCTGACAGCTGGAAAAGAGCTTGATTGTGAGTGTCACTGAGTTAATGTATGTGCCTAAAAGTGTGCAGTTCAAAGGCGGCATGACACTATAAGATTTAGAATTACTCTATTGTGGTCAAGGGTAGGGGTGCTCCGACTGATTGGCTACCGATCACTGTCGGCCGATAATCGCTTTGAGATGTTTGATGTTTGGGATGATTGTCTCTATAAAGGCCAAACTCATAAACCGATCTCAAGCTGATGACACGCTTGTCGTGAGAGGTATGGTATGACATGCAGCAGCACCCTCTCAGTCTCTGTCCGGCGCCGGTAAAATAATTATAACGCTGAAGGTAAGGTACAATTCATATTTCTTCATTAAATAACTTGCAAAGTAATTTGAAAACTTTCTGTGAGACATAATTTCACAAACAGCGTGAGTGAATCACCGTGCGCACTCACTTTATCTCTCAAAATGCACAAATGGCTTCAAATCACCACATCGTGTCTGCACTGTAAGCGCGCTGCACGCTGCACTGTTGACACAGGAATTGTCACTTGCACTGTCGAGGCAGTGTCGCATCGTCAAAGTTTAAAAATTGCATTTCATTTTAATTCATGCCAACGTTTAAACCATTCAGCTCTCCCGTGCTCTCTTGGAGACTGAGCTCACGCCTGTTTCACACATACTCTGTTTGCAGTGCATATGCAGTCCGTGTGCGTTACGAATGCAGTGCAGAAGCAGCACGGCCTCGTTGTGCTTTCACACAGAACACAGTCCGCTCCTGATCCGCGGCTGTTTACCACAAACACAGCATTTCTCCATTTATATTGATTTTCAGCATTGTGATTCTCTTTTATCACAGTACAGTAATGCAGTCTTTCATAGACATATTCACGTTTAAACTCAATAAATATAAACAACGCATTATTCAATGTATTTGAATTCTAGATTTGTATATTAAGGTAGTTGCTCAAGCAAATGGCAACACATTTAGTCTAATCACATAGGCCTACGTTTCTTAATGTAGGTTATCACAAATGTTTTAAATTAAAACTTGCCACTGACAGAAGTGCTCTCATGCCTTTTCTTTTGCATTTATATCTTTATTACAAGCAATCCCGCAGGTCTTAAAGAACGTTGTTTTTCTACCTCCACAAGTGCATCTATCTTGTTCCCTTGTTTATCTAAAACCTAGCCAAAAAGCCACGTGTTGAATATGAAACAATAGACTTTAATTATGCATTTATGGTGAAATTACATTTCTGTGTCAATCCATGTTGATTTTTACTGCGAACAATGCACTGTCACTTTAATTCAGCGCGTGCAGCACAGCAAAAATAGACTGAGGGGACGCCTTCGGTTCACTTAATTTTGTCGTGGCCACAACATATTAACTTGTGGGAACGTGATATTATATCGTGGCCTTGATGGTATGTTGAGGGAACAACATCCATTTCTCATGGCCACGACTTCTTATATTGAGGGAACAACGTATTTTTCTTGTGGCCATGAGTTTAACCCTCAGGTTGTGTTTGGGTAATTTTGACCCAGAGAGAATTTTTTCTCTCACGAAAATGTTACTCGATGTTATCGCATTGAACTAGGATTTACTGACTGTGTTCACACAGGGCATAACTACTTCCACCGCAAAAATAGTTAATTTTCATTAAACTTTTTTTTTTTGTTATTCAACCTTGTTACACTTGTGGTGTTACTGGTCAAAAATTGCCAGCCTTCAAAAAATAGCTTTTATATCTCTTGTTGTGCAATATTATCACCTAATATTGGTATCAGTCTTTTTGTCAGATTGTTGTCTTTCAATTAGGACTGGTTTTGTGTTGATCTTTGGAACTGATTCATCCTAGGCTTTATTAATCTGAGTTTACGTACATCAGTTTTTGAGTGGAAAAAAAGGATTATTTGTGGATAATTTTATCAATATTAAATAAAATATGAAAAGAAAAATTTCACTTTTTATAGCACTAGCCAATGCTCTTGTTTTAACCAAGGAATTTCAAGTCAAGTCAGCTTTATTGTCAATTCTTCCACATGTACAGCACATACATACAGAGAATTGAAATTGCATTACTCTCAGACCCTTGGTGCATACAGTTAACATTAAACACGTTCAGATACAGATAAATACAGTTTAAACATATGTACATACAACTATACAAATATACAAATGAGGATATTGTAGAAAAAAATAAGAATTAGATCGATAAAGTGGCATAAGGCGCATGGCAGATAGAGTGCAAAACCAGTTAAATAAAAACAACACTGTGTAGATATATTTGTAGTGCAAAAGAGCTTATCAGTCTGAGGACATTGTAGAAAATAAAAAAAGAGAGATAGATAAAGTGCATAAGGCACATGGCAGAATAGGTGGAGTGCAAACCAGTTGAATGTACAAAAACAAAACTGTGCAGATTTGTTTTGTTTTGTTATGAGTGTAGTGCAAGAAGAGCTTATCAGTCTGTTAAAGTGACAAGTCGAAGTGACTGTTCGGATAGATTTTTGTCAGACTATCCGAAGAGGTAATTTGCAGTCAATGTTGGATGGGTAGTGATCAGCCAATGCTGCACAAGTGACAGGTGCCGGTCACAGTTTGTTGGTCGGTGGGGGGGGGGGGGTGTCACAGAGTCAGAGTTCCTAGTGTGTTGCTGTGTTAAATGGGGGTGAAAGAGGGGAGGGGGGGCAAGGATGGGAGGGAGTTCAGCTTCCTGACAGCCTGATGTATGAAGCTGTCCTTCAGTGTGCTGGTCCTCGCCTGGAGACTCCGCAGTCTCCTCCCTGATGGCAGCAGACTGAAGAAGCTGTGTGTCAGGTGGGTGGGATCGCCTGCAATGCGGAGGGCTTTACGGGTGAGACGGGTGCTGTAGATGTCCTGGAGGGAGGGGAGAGAGACACCAACGATCTTCTCAGCTGCTCTCACTATGCGTTGAAGTGACTTGCGGCAGGATGCGTTGCAAGCGCCATACCACACAGTGATGCAGCTAGTTAGGATGCTCTCGATGGTGCCTCTGTAGAAGGTGCACATGATGGGGGCCGGGGCTCTGGCTCTTCTGAGTTTGCGGAGGAAGTAGAGACGCTGCTGTGCTTTCTTGGCCAGTGCTACAGTGTTGTTAGTCCAGGAGAGGTCCTCAGGGATGTGCACACCCAGGAACTTGGTGCTGCTCACTCTCTCCACAGTCGCACCGTTGATGGTCAGAGGGGCATGCTGAGTGTGTACTCTCCTGAAGTCAACAACAATCTCCTTCGTCTTCACATTCAGAGAGAGATTGTTGTCACTGCACCACCCGGCCAGGCGGCTCACCTCGCTCCTGTAGTTTGTCTCATGTCTGTTGCTGATGAGACCCACCACAGTCGTGTCATCCGCAAACTTAATGAAAATGTTGGAGTTGTGTGATGGTGTGCAGTCGTGGGTCAGCAGAGTGAAGAGGAGGGGGCTCAGCACACATCCTTGGGGGGCCCCAGTGTTCAGTGTGATGGTGCTGGATGTGTTACTGCCGACCCATACTGCTTGAGGTCTCCCGGTCAGGAAGTCCAACAGCCAGTTGCACAGAGAGGTATTGAGCCCCAGCTGGGCCAGTTTGTGAGTGAGCTGTTGAGGGATGATTGTGTTGAATGCTGAACTGAAGTCTATGAACAGCATCCTGACATATGAGTCTTTTTTTGTCCAGATGTGTGAGGGCTGGGTGGAGGGCAGTGGCGATGGCATCATCGGTCGAGCGGTTGGACCTATATGCAAACTGGAAGGGGTCCAGGGAGGGGGGGAGGACAGACTTGATGTGGTGCAAGACTAGCCGTTCAAAGCACTTCATGAGGATGGGAGTCAGTGCTATTGAACGGTAGTCATTGAAGCAGGATGGAGATGACTTCTTAGGGACTGGAATGATGGTGGTAGCTTTGAAGCATGTGGGGACAACAGCCTGATTTAGTGAGATGTTGAAGATGTCTGTGAAGACCTCAGTGAGTTCCACTGCACAGTCTCTCAGTACATGCCCAGGAATGTTGTCAGGACCCGGAGCTTTGCGTGCATTGATCCTGCTGAGGGATCTCCTCACACTGTCCGGGGACAGCGTCATCACCTGGTCACCGGGAGGAGGTGGAGTCTTCTGTGCAGTGGTGCTGTTTTGTGCCTCAAAGCGAGCAAAGAAGGCATTCAGCTCGTTCAGCAGGGGGATGGTGTTGTCACAGGTCTGTGGTGGGGGCTTGTAATCCATAATGGTCTGTATCCCCTGCCACAGGCTCCGCGTGTCTCTGCTGTCGCTGAAACGATGGGCTATCCTCCTGGAGTACTGTCTCTTGGCCTCTTTGATGCCGCGGGATAGGTTGGCCCTAGCTGTCTTCAGGCCCTCCTCATCTCC
Organism: Barbus barbus; assembly: GCF_936440315.1. Classification (NCBI taxonomy): domain Eukaryota; kingdom Metazoa; phylum Chordata; class Actinopteri; order Cypriniformes; family Cyprinidae; genus Barbus; species Barbus barbus. The sequence goes on along the minus strand of NC_136736.1, from coordinate 18,213,306 downwards.
AGCTCTAAAGGCAGCGTTCCGAGCCTTCAGAAGTCTGTAGACCTCCCCTGTCATCCACGGCTTCAGGTTGGCCCGGACAGTGATGGACTTTGTGACTGTTACATCATCAATGCACTTGGAGATGTAGGCAGTAACAGTCTCTGAGTACTCTTGGAGGTCTGTAGTATTGTTGTATGTGGCAGCCTGTTTAAACATATTCCAGTCAGTGGTGTCAAAGCAGTCTTGAAGTGCCTCTGACGACCCTTCCGGCCACACTTGAATCTGTTTGTGAACTGGTTTGGTGACTTTAACGAGCGGTCTGTATGCAGGCATTAGCGTGACAGTGATGTGGTCTGAGGCTCCGAGGTGGGGGAGGGGGAGGGCCTTGTAAGCTCCTCTCTGGGTGGTGTAAACAAAGTCCAGAGTGTTTTTCCCCTTGTTGGAAAGTCTATGTGTTGGTGAATTTTTGGGAACACACTCTTTAAGTCTGCGTGATTGAAATCCCCAGCCAAGATAAGAAAAGCATCTGGGTGGGCTGTCTGCTGCTCACTGGTGTGCTGGTACAGATCATTTAGTGCCTCACTCCTGTTGTTGTTGCTGGAGCTGGGAGGGATGTATACAGCAACGAGCAGTATGGCTGTATATTCCCTCGGTAGATAGAACGGCCGGCACTTAATAATCATAAACTCCACCAGGGGTGAGCAGTGTTTGCAGACCACAACAGCGTCGCGACACCATGCATCATTGATTTAAACACAGAGACCGCCGCCGCGGATCTTACATCCCTCGACGAGAGCTCTGTCAGCTCGATAGCATGTTAGCTGGTTGAGCTGTATGGCACAGTCCGGTACGTTGTTGTTAAGCCATGTTTCCGTAAACACAAAAACACAACAGTCTCTTACAGTCCTCTGAGTAGAGCGGAGTAGTCGGATATAGTCCAGTTTATTGTCCAAAGAGCGTACGTTCGCCAGTACGATGGTGGGGATAGCTGGCTTGTGTGGGTTGGCCGCTAGCCTAGCTCGGATACCTCCGCGCTTACCCCTCTTCTGCTTCCTCTCACGCCGCTTGTAGCGCCTCCGCTGTGGGCGAGATGCAGTAGTGGGGGTCGGTGATGGAGAAGGCATTCGGAGTAGACCGAGGTCCCGCAGCTCTTCAGCGTGCGCGGAGTTTAACTCTAAAAATGTGGTTCTGCCGACATTGAGCAGAAACTCACGACTGTATGCGCGCTTAAAGACAGGTAGACGAGACGAAGATGTGCAAAAACATTGCGACTTATAAGACAAAAAACACGAAAACACCGATTTTTCGGGAGAGAGAGAAGCTGCTGCGACTGCGCGCGCCGCCATCTTAGGTAGTTGATTGTTGTGAAACACTTTTGTACAAAATAAAAAAAAGTCCACAAATTTTTTTAAAAAATCTGTTGTTGTGCAATATTATCACCAAAAATGTGATTCAATCTTTTTGTCAACTAGTTTTCTTTCAACTAGGACTGGTTAATTTTGATACTGGCTGATTATAGGCCTTATTGATCTCAGCTTTATTGGTCAAAAATGACCGTCCATTGAAAACGAATGGGAGAGATTAGAAATCTGAGAAATATTTAGTGTTCAGAAGCATGTTGATTGTTCATGTTCACACATGTATTTGTGCCTGCAAATACACTGCTCAAAAAAAATTAAGGGAACACTTAAAACACACATTGGATCTTGCTGAATGAAATATTCAATTTAGAAATCTTTATATAAAGTCTATGTGACAACAGTCAATGGAAACCAAAATCATCAACACACTGAGGGCTGGATTCAAAATCACACCAAAAATCAATGTAAAAAACAAGCTGACAAAAAGATTGATACCAATATTAGGTGATAATATTGCATAACAAGAGATTTATAAGCTATTTCGTGTAGGCCAGTAATTTTTGACCGGGAACACCAGAAGTGTTTTTTTTTTTTTTGTACAAAATAAAAGCTTTTCAAAAAAATTACTTAAACATTAGAGCATGCTACTGTGATAAACAGTGCCAAAAGTTTTTCATGCTTTTTTCACTCAAAAACTGATGTTCGTAAGCTCCGATTAATGAGGCCTAGGATGAATCAGTTCCAAAAATAAACACAAAACCAGTCCTAATTGAAAGAAAACAAGCTGACAAAAAGATTGATACCAATATTAGGTGATAATATTGCATAAGAGATTTATAAGCTGTTTTTTTTGCCCCGGTCATTTTTGACCGGGATCACCACAAGTGTTGTAGGGATTTGAACACAACCTGAGGGTTAATGCGTAAACAAACCTGTGTGACCATAGCAACCCGGGAATATCAGAGATGGATTTATTAATATTTTATTCATAATTAAGAAATGATTACTTTATTATTATTATTATTATATTAACCATAGGCTTAGGCTACCAGACTATAGGCTATTGTACGCGATGTAGACAGCATTCAAATTAAGTTATTGTTACATAAAGTATATAAAATAAAATAGGCCTGTAAGAAAACATTTTTATCCATCCCACAGTCTTATAGCTGTGTCCATTAACTGATCATCTTTTTCTGTAATATTTGTATATTATTATTATTATTATTATCATCATTAGCCTATTATATTTTTATATTCGTTTTTTTCCTACGTTCTGACTAGTTTTGTAAATAAGCCTACTGTAAATGCTCGACATGCCAATAAAGCTGACTGGAATTTATAGCCTACTGGAAGTGCAGTTTAAAGGTTGAATTTAGCATATATTTCACTTTATTTCAAGCGAATTAATTTATAGCCTAGTGTTTCGTTGAGGAATGAATCATTCACATATACTTTCATTTGTAAATGAAAACAACACGCTCGTTTATAACACACGGGCATAAATAGCCTTCAATCAAAGTATTGGCATAATTGTCAGGCGTTTACAGTATTTGCAAAATATATGGTAGCAAATACTAGCATAATTATACAGAACATTAATCAGGTGAAGCGATAGACCTACACAAATTTAAAGGGGAAATAATAAAATTGCTATGGTCACAGGTTTGTTTATGCATTAAACACAAGACATTGATGTTGTTCCCTCAACATAGCATCGCGTGGCCACGACATGTTGTTACTGATGTTGTTAAAAAACGACATATCACGTTCCTACGAGTTAATGACATTCCCACAAATTAATATCTCGTGGCCACGACATATTATCATGTTCCCATGAGTTAATATGCCGTGGCCACGACAAAACTAAGTGAACTAAGTTTAAATTGCATTTAAACATTTCTATGAAAGACTATTACTGTATTGTGTAAAAATAAAAAAAATTAAAAAAGAATTACAATGCTGAAAAAGCATTTTCAGTAACAATGTTTGGATTTGAAATCAAAATAATAGATGCCACAAACTTGTTTGTGGTAAACAGTCACAGATCAGTAGTGGCGTCCTGTCTGAAAGCATGCACAGTCTGTGCTGATTCTGCACCGCTTATGTACCACACATGGACTGCATACGCACTGCAAATGGAGTATGTGTGAACCTGGTGTAACACTGCCTCACATACAGCTCACAAAATCAGGCTTGTGCTGTGTGTAATATTGTGCAACAATTGCACGATTGTAAAAACAAAAATGCATTGCATGATCAAACATTTAGGTGAGAAATATATATTTTTGAAAAATGTAAAAAAAAAAAAAAAAAAAAAGGCTTCTCCACCCCTCAAAATAAAAGAAAAACCCTCTCATAAGAGTCACCTAAGAGAGAAATTCCCCCCATTTTCAAAAATGACATTCCGGCCCTGAATAAATTTGTAAAAATCCTTATTGGAGTATCACTATAAATAATTCTGCATAATAAAAAGAAAGCTTTAAAAAGATCAGTATCAGTGATCGTATCAGCAGATACTGCTTTCTGTGATCGATGATAGGTGATCGGCCTCAAATATCCTGATTGGTGCACCCCTAGTCAAAGGTAAGACTGGGCAATATGAGTCTACATATATATATATATTGTGGCATCAAAATAATCCATCATCCATATAGATATATAAAAGACATGGCTAAATGTGGTATTTATTATAATTTATTATAATTGTTTTCAGTTAACTTTTAAAAGCAAATTTCATATTTTTAATGTTCTGTAATTGGTAATAAATGCAATCTGCAGTTTAGGCGTGGCATTCTTTAAGGCCCCATTATACTCAAGTCGAAGTTCTTTTTCTTTGTTTGGGGTTAAAAATAAGTTTGAAATGCCTTTGCAGTGGTATACTGTTTATGAACATCCCATCATTATTATCATTATATCATTAAATGGAACAGAACCAGACACAAGCAGGACACCCACTGGTCAGATCTTCAGAAGCTCTTTAGTCTTTCAGTCACGTATCTGACTGGAAATTGACTGTAAAATCATCTAGTGTGATGTCGCCTTAGAATCATACACAAATTTTTATTATATTTTGTGTAAAAGGCACCAGGTCTACATGTTAATTAATTTTAATTTAAAGATCTGTCATTTCACGTAGTGTGCTTCATTAATTTTGCGTGTAAAGTATTGCATTTTAATATGTATTTGTCTTATAAAGGCTCTATTGAAGGTTTTCAAACATGGATCCAGCACTGTGAGAATAAAATGGCAAGTATGTGTAAATTTACCAAGCACTTCAATTTGACTTATGACACAATTTTTGGTTGACTATTAAGAAAGCTTTCACTAAAATTTAAATTACTGCATTGCAGTTCACTACAGAACAAAATTCAGGGTACAATGATTAACACTCAAAAAATTTAGCTATACATTCACATATAAGGTGAATTTTTGAGTGCGCTCATAAGATTCCTTATAGCGAAGTAATACCATTTTTGTAAGTGCTCTTTTATTAGCAGCAACCATCTATAGCTTGCTGTATGCAAAGTCCCTTTAAGGCAAGTTATTTCACTCGGCGGCCATCTTTGAAACACCTCTTGGGCATGCAAGTTCAGCTTCTTTCTCTTTGAATGGGGAAACATCAAATTCTCCAAAACTGTTCACCCATCTTACAATTATTTTCATATTTGAAATCTGAAAGTCTGAAAACAACTATCTCATAAATGTTGTTTCTTTTGCTCAAATAGCTTTAAAAATAGCTTATTTTTCAGGCTAGATCAGCCAGTGTGCATGCAGAGTCCTAAGTGCACGTCTCAGAACGCTGACTGTAGCTATGTCCTGAAATCGTTCTCTTGTTCACTCATTCACTGGTTCCTATATAGTGTATGGCAGTTGAGTGCACTATATGAAAGGAGTGAACGAAATGAAGTGAACGAATTCAGACAATGACGTATACACTGCACGTCAGAGAGCTGGAGCTGTCGCAGAAACATCTTTGTCACTTATATTACATGTACCTTATTTTAGAAAATTATTTTAATAACATTAATACTTACAATTAATTTATTTTGTAATTATGCATACCTCCGCACCAGCTTTATGGTTTCATTGATGCTATATTATTCAATCTTATTTGTTTTGTAATGTTTAATGTTCATAATAATTAAATACTACTAAAATACTGGCGACAAAATAAACACATTACACATATAACACATACATTTTATGTATTTATTATTTTTAGTATCTTAACTCTCCCGAGCAGCGTTTTGCACTCAGATAAAATGACAGTGGCCGTAGAACGCCCTCAAGCGACTTTTAATTTTACAATAGAATGAATATGCTACCTACAGGTGATTTAACAAATATATTTATTTTAAATCATCCACCAAATTATCATCACATCTCTATTATATCTTGTAAGTTAACAACAATGCCACCTCAGTAAATTAGTAAAACATTCAATTGATGCCTAAACAATATATTTTAATATTAATAATGCATGAAACGTTAAAGCAGAAATAAGAAAGATGTAAACGCCATCTCTCATTCAAACTTGCTCGCTCCCGATATCTCTTCCAGATCAGTCCTCTCCGCATTGGGTTGTGGGAAATAGTGCTGCAGCGTGTACATCAGTTGTACACTCGAAATCAGAGAGGATTGTGGGTAAAAAGTAGTGGATGAATGGAGGGAATGAACTCGCTAACTTAGAATTCAGACAAAAGTTTACATCCCCCTTTCTGCAAAATGTTATTTTACCAAGATAAGAGGGATCATACAAAATACATGTTATTGTTTATTTAATACTGACCTGAATAAGATATTTCACATAAAAGATGATTACATATAGTCCACAAGAGAAAATAAGTTGAATTTATAAAAATGACCCCATTCAAAAGTTTACATCCCCTTGATTCTTAATACTGTGTTCTTACCTGAATGAACCACAGCTGTTTTTTATTTTTTGTTTAGTGATCGTTATTCATGAGTCCCTTGTTTGTTCTGAACAGTTAAACTGCCTGTTGTTCTTCAGAAAAATTCTTCAGGTCTCACAAATTCTTTGGTTGTCCAGCATTATTGTGTATTTGAACCCTTTCCAACAATGACTGTATGATTTTGAGATCCATCTTTTCTGAGGACAACTGAGGGACTCATATGCAACTATTTCAGAGGTTTGAAATGCTCACTGATGCTCCAGAAGGAAAAACCATGCATTAAGAGCCGGGAGTGAAAACGTTTTGAATTTGAAGATCAGGGTAAATTTAACTTTTGTCTTCTTGGAAACATGTAACTATCTTCTGTAGCCTCTGAAGGGCAGTACTAAATAAAGAAGAAAAAAATATTTTATATATATATGTATATGTGTATATATATGTATGTGTGTGTATATATGTGTGTGTATGTATATGTATATATGTATATATGTGTGTGTATATACACTCACCTAAAGGATTGTTAGGAACACCTGTTCAATTTCTCAGTAATGCAATTATCTAATCAACCAATCACATGGCAGTTGCTTCAATGCATTTAGGGGTGTGGTCCTGGTCAAGACAATCTCCTGAACTCCAAACTGAATGTCAGAATGGGAAAGAAAGGTGATTTTAAGCAATTTTGAGCGTGGCATGGTTGTTGGTGCCAGACGGGCCGGTCTGAGTATTTCACAATCTGCTCAGTTACTGGGATTTTCACGCACAACCATTTCTAGGGTTTACAAAGAATGGTGTGAAAAGGGAAAAACATCCAGTATGCGGCAGTCCTGTGGGCGAAAATGCCTTGTTGATGCTAGAGGTCAGAGGAGAATGGGCCGACTGATTCAAGCTGATAGAAGAGCAACTTTGACTGAAATAACCACTCGTTACAACCGAGGTATGCAGCAAAGCATTTGTGAAGCCACAACACGCAAAACCTTGAGGCGGATGGGCTACAACAGCAGAAGACCCCACCGGGTACCACTCATCTCCACTACAAATAGGAAAAAGAGGCTACAATTTGCACAAGCTCACCAAAATTGGACGGTTGAAGACTGGAAAAATGTTGCCTGGTCTGATGAGTCTCGATTTCTGTTAAGACATTCAGATGGTAGAGTCAGAATTTGGCGTAAACAGAATGAGAACATGGATCCATCATGCCTTGTATATATGTGTGTGTATGTGTGTGTGTGTTAAGTTAAATCTGAAATTGAAGGAAAGAGGGAGAAATATATATTCATCATTGTTTAATTAAAAGATTTGAGATCAAAATGGGTGCAGCCTATTGGTTGTGAGCACAGTGCTGCTGGAACAACCAGGGAAGCTGATTGGCCATTGAAACTCCACATGGCACAAAGGACCAGGTGTGTGTGATTGTGAGCATGCTGAGATCTTTGAGCAGTGGATGTGCTTCTCCTACCTAAACTGGTGGATTTTGGAGATTATACAACCAAATGAGAAAGATTGGTAATCAGCATCGAGTCAATTGAGTTTGTTCAAAGACTGCTGGGAAAAGCCAAAATGTGTTCATCAACTTGGAGTGCTACTGGTAGGACAAATATTCATTGTGTTTGAAAGTTGTTTGATGCTAGTATTTTAGCATCTAGCATGTTAACTGGACCTGTGCACTAGGTGTATTTGATTTTACATTGTTGTTGCTGTTTACAAACTGCTATATAAACCGCAAATAGTTTAACAATATTGTTTGTACTTTTAATATCTCTGAATGTACATTTATTTATACTGTGTGTAGTGACTCATATTTATATATGTTTTTCTATATAGGTTATTAAGCTAAGCATCTGAAATATTCATTGAAACAAGAAGATCAAGTCATTGTTGAAAGATTTTCAATAAATTGATTCGATGAAGAAGAATTCAATGCTTTGAGTTATTCCATGCACCCTCCTCTTAAAGTTGATTGAAGCCTTTTCGAGTTTGGGCAGACATTGAGGCACAGAAACCTTGAGAACTTGACACTTAATAACCACCGCTTATGGATAAGAAGATTAAAGGCTTCTGATGGTCCAGAAAATAAAGCTGGTGCAAAACAAGAATCAACATTGTCAAAACAAGTCATCAGAGAATTGAGTTGTTTAAGAAGACGTATCATTGAGACTTGAAGATAAGATGGCAGAAGAAGCTTTGGGGAAAACGGTGGATCAACTTAAAAGAGAGAGAACCACTGCAAAGATGTGTTTCACAAGGCAAGCCAACCTTCTCATTCGAGAGTCAAGTCAAATGATTGAATCTGAACTTCGGAAGGAAATCCAGAAACTCTCTTCTAGTGCAAGAGCACTTTTTGATGCGAATGATGACTACAACATGGGGTTGCTGGCAGAGCTGGAAGTTAAAGCAAAGAGTGATGAGAAAGTGGAACTTGAAATGCAGCAGACAACAGATATTGAGAAGACTGTTAATGATTGTGAGACAAAGCTCGAAGAGGTGCGGAGAATGGTCCAATTTAACTTATGGCAGAGGTACGGCCAAGAGGAATTGACTGTTGCAGTCCATGAAGCTGAGAAAGCTTGTAATCACTGTGCTTCAATACCTGTTGCTGGTGTCAATTGTGAAGGATATGAAGTTCAACTAATTCACTTGGAGAGGCTCTTGAGTAGAGCAGTCAAAACTCTATCCAGCTGGGAGCGATGGATTCCTACAGGAGAGAAAAAGGACTTTGAGAGCAGAGTAAAGCAATTAAAAGTAGAAAATAATGGACTTGTTTCAAGAAACACTGAGTTTATTACTGCACGTAATGTTGAAAGAAGTTCTCAATTTGCAAGTCCTATAGACCCAAACACAGTTCTCCGAACTACGCCGGTTACACCAGTTGTGAGAATAAAACCAACTAGTTTGCCTAGATTTAGTGGCATCAAAAGAGATTTCTTCCGCTGGAAGAAGGATTGGGAAAGTTTGCAGAAACAAGGTGAACCATCTGGATCGGTAGAGGTCAAGAAATTCCAGCTCCTGGACAGTTTGGATGACAGAATTGTTAAGGACCTAAGGCTGTCAAGTTATAGCACTGCTGATGATGTGTTTAGAGTGCTGGAAAACAGATTTGGCAATAAAGTAACAATTGCCATGGAAATTATTGAAGAACTGGAAAGAATTCCTGGTGTGAAGGGCAATCAACCCAGAAAAGTGATAGACTTGATCCAGACTGTTGAAAAAGCTCTATCTGACCTGACAGATCTTGGGAACATTGGTGCAATTAAGAACCCTCTCGTAATCAAGTCTATTGAGAGTAAACTGCCTGAGTTTGTAAAAAGGGACTGGCTTTTCTTCATGATTGACTCTGACAATGGTGTGACTCCAGAGAATCACTTTGACCTCCTGTTGAAGTTTTTGAGGAAACAGGAAAATGTTCTTGAAAAACTCGAACAGCTCCGAATCACCGACAAGGCAGATAGATCTGAAAATAGATTTGAAAGGAAGTATGCGTCTACAAGAACCACAAGGAAAGATTCTGACGGTGGGTGTGCTTTGTGTGGAGCTGTGAATCACAAGGACAAGATTTTCTTCTGTAAAAAGTTTAAGGAGCTAAAGTTAGCTGAGAAGAAAGCTGCTCTGAGGAAGATTGGAGCATGTAAGAAGTGCCTCGGATGTCATGAAGGTAACACCGACTGTAGAGACACATTCTTGTGTAAAAATAGAGACTGCAGAAGAGAAAATGTCCCAGATCATCATTATTTTCTCTGTCCAAGAAGAGAATCCACGAATGGGAGTGAGAAAAGGTTTGGAAAGGACAGTAGGAAGATAAATGTGCTAACAGCAGAGCAAGAGGAACTTCTAGCTGAACTTTCCCCAGAGCTTGCTGAGAGGTGCAGAAATGCCTTCACCAACAAAATTGCAATAGTGACTTGCACTGGAAAAACCAGAGTTGGACTTCTAAAGGAAGGTGGGGTACAAGAACTACCTGTCATTATGATGCTCATGGAAGTAACAGCTAATGCAGGGCAGAAGATTGGAACTTTGGTAGATCTTGCATCAGATACTAACTATATTACCCACAAGGCTGCAGAACGTTTGAGGTTAAGGAGCGAAGATGTCACACTGATAGTGCATGGAGTTGCTGGAATGGCCATTAAGGTGAAAACCAAGCGATATCTTCTTCGAGTAAGAGTCAAGACTGATGAGGATAAGGAAAGAGCACATGCGCTTCTCTGTTATGGCTTGGAGGAAATTGCTAAAGTGCATAAAGTTATCAAACCTAAGCAATTGCAGAGATTCTTCCCAGAAGTCAAGCTTGAAGAGTTGGTAAGACCTAAAGAGATTGAACTTCTTATTAGCCATCGAGAAGGGAGATTGGCCCCACAAAGAATGAAGGTTGTGGGGGATCTTGTCTTATGGGACAGTCCTTTGGGAAAGACAGTAGGCGGAGCTCATCCAGACTTATTTGAAGAAATTAACGTAGCTGCTTATGAGTCCAAAACACATTTTGCTCGCTCAATGAGAACAGCCGCAACAAAATATGAAGAGAAAGTGGGAGGACCTGAAATGCAAGTGATGTCTAAGTCAGTTCAGATACTTCAAGAAACCAGAGCTGAAACAAATATTGCTGTTACCAACCGCGAGTTCTTGGAATGGTGGAAGTGGGACAGCATTGGGGCAGCTTGTGAACCAATGTGTGGATCTTGTCGCTGTGGGAATTGTCAGCCAGGTGGTAAGGAGATGACATTGGCAGAGGAAAGAGAACTCGAGGTTATAAAAGAGTGTCTTACCTACCTAGAAAGTGATGATCACAGCAAGTCTCCTCATTGGCATGCAAAATATCCCTGGACTGAAGATCCAGCTTCCCTTCCCAATAATAGAGGGGGAGTAGAGGCAACATTCCTGAGAACAGAAAAACAGCTCAAGAGGGAACCAGAGTGGCAAGTCGCTTATACAGCTCAAATTAATGAAATGGTGCAGCGCGAAGCAGCAATCAAGCTCACTGAAGATACGATGAATTCCTGGAATGGACCAGTATGGTATGTGAGTCACCTGATTGCACCAAATCCTCACTCAGTTACGACTCCAGTGCGCTTGGTATGGAACAGCAGTCAGAAATTTAAAGGAGTGAGTATGAATGATCTTCTTCTGAAAGGCCCAGATTTTCTTAATCCAATCAGAGCTGTTCTCCTAAGGTTTAGGAGAGGAGTTTATGCTGTCCTAGGAGATATAAGGAAGATGTATAACTCTGTATGGTTGGAGGAGAGAGAAATGCATCTACATAGGTTTCTGTGGAGAGGTGATCAGAGTAAGGAGATAGAGGAGTATGCAATCACCAGAGTTAACATCGGTGACCGACCAGCAGGGTGCATTGCGCAGTTAGCCATGCGTGAAACTGCAAAATTGGCAAAGTTCTCTCATTTGCATGAAGAGCGCAAAGTCATCGAAGAGGATAGTTATGTAGATGATATTCTAACTTCCCACAATGATCAGGAAAAGCTGGACAAAGTAACCGAAGGCGTTGAGGAGATCCTAAGAGCTGGAGGGGTTTTCTTGAAGCACTGGGTTCGGTCAGGACAAAGTTGGAAGCCTGGTGATGGTGAGTCAGAATCAACAGCAGAAAACATAATCCTGCAACTTCCAAACCAGTTGAGGGAGAAGGACAACAAGGCCCTTGGAGTTGGGTATCTGGCAGAAGAGGACACACTTTACATCATGACATCAATTAATTTTTCCAAGTGGAAAAAGAAGATGAGAGTAGGACAAAACCTCCTTAGAGAGGAGGTCAGGGCCAAAACCCCTAATCCTCTGACTAGAAGAGAGCTGCTCAGTCAGGTGGCAGGACTGTATGATCCGATTGGCCTGGTCACACCGGTAAAGCAAAAGGGCGCCATCCTTGTACGGAAGGCATTTCAGGAAGCTGGACGTGGAAATTTGACCAAAGATACATGGGATATACCACTGTCAGAAAATCTCAGAGAAGAAGCCATTAAAATGTTTGAGGAGTATGTTCAGCTAAGCAAGATAACGTTTCCCAGAGGCTTAACACCTGGAGGCTGGAAAGGCAAACCGTTGGGAATAACCTTCTCTGATGGAAGCGATAAGACCTATGGAGCTGTAATATACTTTAGGTGGGAAACAGACCAAGGAATTGAAGTGAGGCTAGTTGAATCCAAGGCCAAATTGACTCCTTTGGATCAAAAAGGGGAAGCAGTCAAGGCTGAAATGTGTGGTGCAGTTTATGCAGCCAGACTGAGAAAGTATATTGAAAAACATTGTCAAGTGGAGATTGACCGATGGTTCCATCTGGTGGACAGCCAAACAGTTTTGGGGGCTATTCAGCGGGCTAGCTATGGCTACCAGTCCTTCTTTGCCAACAGAATTGGAGAGATCCAGAGAACTACGCTTGTCGAGGATTGGTGGTGGATCCCAGGCGAATTGAACGTTGCGGACATTATAACAAGGGGAGGTAGTCCAGAAGGCCTAGAACAAAATTCTGCATGGCAGAGAGGGCCTATGTTTTTGAGGTGGCCGGTAAAGGATTGGCCTATTAAGTCAGCTGCTGAGGTTGCAACTGCTGCAAGAGAAGCTATTAACAAACTTCAGAGGAAAGCATTCTCTGCAGTACTAACCAGAAGTCTGACTAGGAAAAAGCAAGACTCAGGTCTCCTGCAGAAAGTTAAAGTGAGTATTCATGAGGACGGAGAGAAGAGTATGGTAAAGAATCTCAGTGCGGATTCAGGCACTCCTGCAAATCAAGAGGAAGAGCATATGATTGGTCCGTCAAGAAGGATGTCTGACGGCATAGTAGCAAGTAGGTTACTTGATGTTGAACAATTCAGCAAATTGTCCAGACTGGTCAGAGTTACTGCTTGGGTGCGTCGAGCTGTCAAGAAGTGGCTGAAGATAAGAACTAAGACCTCGGGTTCATCAAAGTGGGAGGTAAAGTCTTTGGAAGGAAGAGTCAATGAAGCAATCCTGACAGTAGGTGAACAGGAGGATGCTCTTGAAGATCTCTTTCTAGCAGCCCAAGAGAATGTGGTCTTTCCTGATATTACCCTTAGTAGGTTGGCAGTGTACAAGGATGGAAATTCTGGACTGATTGTTTGTGGAGGAAGAATTCAGATCTTCAATGAGGACAAAACTGCTGTTCCGATTTTACCATATAATGCATATGTGTCTACACTTTTGGCTCAGGAAGCTCATCAAGTAAACCATGAAGGAGTGGCTGGAACTTTGTTGAGAATGAGAAGGAAAGCTTGGGTTGTAAAAGGCCGCAGACTAGCTAAGAAATCCGTAGACTACTGTGTGACCTGCAGAAAGGCAAGGTCAAAGCAATGCCAACAGATTATGGGAGACCTTCCACCAGAGCGGTCTGAACCAGCTGCGCCATTTGAGTTCACAACCCTGGATTTGTTTGGACCATATCTGGTAAAAGATGAGGTAAAGAAAAGGGTGGGGCTCAAAGTTTGGGGAGGTGTTTTCTGTTGTATGGCATCAAGCGCTATCCATACTGATGTTGTCAGTGACCAATCAACAGAAGGATTTCTGATGGCATACCAAAGGTTTACAGCTTTAAGGGGACATCCCCGGAAACTGTGGTCAGACTCGGGATCAAATTTCATAGGGGCCAAGCCTGTTCTTGAAGATCTTCATAAGTTCCTAGAGCGACAAGACGGGGTAAAGTTAGAGATTGAGGCAGCCAAGAATGATACGGAGTGGTCTTGGAAAATTCACCCGGCAGATTCCCCTCACAGAAATGGAGCAGCGGAAGCAGCTGTCCGTCTGGTGAAGCGAGCCCTCCAGAATCTAGGCTGTAATGGTGGTATGTCATGGGGAGAATTTCAAACTTTTCTTTACACGGCAACCAATTTGGTCAATGAAAGACCTATCGATGCCAGGACACAAAGTCGGGAAGACTGTGTGGAATATATAAGTCCAAACTCACTTCTCCTGGGACGTACTGGGAACAGAGGGGATCAAGGAAGTTTTGAGTTTGAAGGTTATCCATACAAAAGGTTAAGGATCATCCAGGAAGAAGTCAACAAGTTCTGGAGAAGTTGGTGTCAGCTGGCAGGACCGAACCTGTTTGTAAGAAACAAGTGGCATACTAAAGAACGGAATATTGCCGTGGGAGATGTGGTATGGTTGGCTGACCAGAATGCTCTAAGAGGTCAGTACAAGATGGCTAGAGTCGTCAGTAGATGTAATGGTCAGAGTATTCCCCAGCTATCCTGTCTCGATTGTTAAACCAAACCAAGCAGAAACAGCCAAGAATGTCAAATCAGCAAAGAAGCTTGGTGATAAGATCCCAGCTACGATTCTGCATAGGGATGTGAGACGCTTGGTGGTTCTACTTCCCATTGAAGAACAGTAAAAGAAATTTCAGGCAAGAAGTGTGTGACCTCCTTGGGTCACTTGACCAGGAGCTCAAGTGGGAGGTGTTAAGTTAAATCTGAAATTGAAGGAAAGAGGGAGAAATATATATTCATCATTGTTTAATTAAAAGATTTGAGATCAAAATGGGTGCAGCCTATTGGTTGTGAGCACAGTGCTGCTGGAACAACCAGGGAAGCTGATTGGCCATTGAAACTCCACATGGCACAAAGGACCAGGTGTGTGTGATTGTGAGCATGCTGAGATCTTTGAGCAGTGGATGTGCTTCTCCTACCTAAACTGGTGGATTTTGGAGATTATACAACCAAATGAGAAAGATTGGTAATCAGCATCGAGTCAATTGAGTTTGTTCAAAGACTGCTGGGAAAAGCCAAAATGTGTTCATCAACTTGGAGTGCTACTGGTAGGACAAATATTCATTGTGTTTGAAAGTTGTTTGATGCTAGTATTTTAGCATCTAGCATGTTAACTGGACCTGTGCACTAGGTGTATTTGATTTTACATTGTTGTTGCTGTTTACAAACTGCTATATAAACCGCAAATAGTTTAACAATATTGTTTGTACTTTTAATATCTCTGAATGTACATTTATTTATACTGTGTGTAGTGACTCATATTTATATATGTTTTTCTATATAGGTTATTAAGCTAAGCATCTGAAATATTCATTGAAACAAGAAGATCAAGTCATTGTTGAAAGATTTTCAATAAATTGATTCGATGAAGAAGAATTCAATGCTTTGAGTTATTCCATGCACCCTCCTCTTAAAGTTGATTGAAGCCTTTTCAAGTTTGGGCAGACATTGAGGCACAGAAACCTTGAGAACTTGACACTGTGTGTGTGTGTATATGTATGTATATATATATATATATATATATATATATATATATATATATATATATATATATATATTAGTCAAGTCAGCTTTATTGTCAATTCTTCCACATGTACAGCACATACATACAGAGAATTGAAATTGCATTACTCTCAGACCCTTGGTGCATACAGTTAACATTAAACACGTTCAGATACAGATAAATACAGTTTAAATATATGTACATACAACTATACAAATGAGGATATTGTAGAAAAAAATAAGAATTAGATCGATAAAGTGGCATAAGGCGCATGGCAGATAGAGTGCAAAACCAGTTAAATAAAAGCAACACTGTGTAGATATATTTGTAGTGCAAAAGAGCTTATCAGTCTGAGGACATTGTAGAAAATAAAAAAGAGAGATAGATAAAGTGCATAAGGCACATGGCAGAATAGAGTGCAAACCAGTTGAATGTAAAAAACAAAACTGTGCTGTTTTGTTTTGTTATGAGTGTAGTGCAAGAAGAGCTTATTAGTCTGTTAAAGTGACAAGTCGAAGTGACTGTTCGGATAGATTTTTGTCAGACTATCCGAAGAGGTAATTTGCAGTCAATGTTGGATGGGTAGTGATCAGCCAATGCTGCACAAGTGACAGGTGCCGGTCACAGTTTGTTGGTCGGTGGGGGGGGGGGGTGTCACAGAGTCAGAGTTCCTAGTGTGTTGCTGTGTTAAATGGGGGTGAAAGAGGGGAGGGGGGGCCAGGACGGGAGGGAGTTCAGCTTCCTGACAGCCTGATGTATGAAGCTGTCCTTCAGTCTGCTGGTCCTCGCCTGGAGACTCCGCAGTCTCCTCCCTGATGGCAGCAGACTGAAGAAGCTGTGTGTCAGGTGGGTGGGATCGCCTGCAATGCGGAGGGCTTTGCGGGTGAGACGGGTGCTGTAGATGTCCTGGAGGGAGGGGAGAGAGACACCAACGATCTTCTCAGCTGCTCTCACTATGCGTTGAAGTGACTTGCGGCAGGATGCGTTGCAAGCGCCATACCACACAGTGATGCAGCTAGTTAGGATGCTCTCGATGGTGCCTCTGTAGAAGGTATACATGATGGGGGCCGGGGCTCTGGCTCTTCTGAGTTTGCGGAGGAAGTAGAGACGCTGCTGTGCTTTCTTGGCCAGTGCTACAGTGTTGTTAGTCCAGGAGAGGTCCTCAGTGATGTGCACACCCAGGAACTGGGTGCTGCTCACTCTCTCCACAGTCGCACCGTTGATGGTCAGAGGGGCATGCTGAGTGTGTACTCTCCTGAAGTCAACAACAATCTCCTTCGTCTTCTTCACATTCAGAGAGAGATTGTTGTCACTGCACCACCCAGCCAGGCGGCTCACCTCGCTCCTGTAGTTTGTCTCATGTCTGTTGCTGATGAGACCCACCACAGTCGTGTCATCCGCAAACTTAATGAAAATGTTGGAGTTGTGTGATGGTGTGCAGTCGTGGGTCAGCAGAGTGAAGAGGAGGGGGCTCAGCACACATCCTTGGGGGCCCCAGTGTTCAATGTGATGGTGCTGGATGTGTTACTGCCGACCCGTACTGCTTGAGGTCTCCCGGTCAGGAAGTCCAACAGCCAGTTGCACAGAGAGGTATTGAGCCCCAGCTGGGCCAGTTTGTGAGTGAGCTGTTGAGGGATGATTTTGAGAGCCATCTTTTCACACTGAGGTACAACTGTACATTTTTCTTTAGTCTAAATATCAAATATATACACACATGTATATGTGTGTGTGTATGTATGTATGTGTGTGTGTGTGTGTGTATATGTATGTGTGTGTGTGTATATATTTGATATTTAGACTAAAGAAAAATGTACAGTTGTACCTCAGTGTGAAAAGATGGCTCTCAAAATCAGTGATTTTTGAAAAGGGTTCAAATACACAAAAATGCTCCAAAACCAAAGAATTTGTGGGACCTGAAGGATTTTTCTGAAGAATAGGGCTGAATGATTTTGGAAAATAATCTAATTGCGTTTTTTTTTTTTTTTTTTTTTTTACCAATATATGCGATTATTTTTAAGCTTTTTATATTCTGTATTATTCAACAAAGACAAGTAATAAACCATTGTGTAGTATGCAGTGTTGGGCACGTTACTTTAAAAAAGTAATTAGTTATATTACTTTCCAGGAAAGCCTAGTTATACTAGGCTTTCCTGTAGCTCAAATAGTAGAGCATGGCGCTAGCAACGATTCCCAGGGAAAGCAAGAGCTGATAAAATGTAGAAACTGTAACTTGAATGCAATGTAAGTCGCTTTGG
This sequence comes from Barbus barbus, assembly GCF_936440315.1. NCBI lineage: Eukaryota > Metazoa > Chordata > Actinopteri > Cypriniformes > Cyprinidae > Barbus > Barbus barbus. The sequence continues at coordinate 18,195,573 of NC_136736.1, read as the reverse complement.
ATAAAAGCGTCTGCTAAATGCATAAATAAATAAATAAAATATATTACTAGTTACTTCTCACAAACAATAACTGAGTTACATCATTATAAAAGAAACTAATTACAAAGCAAAGTAACTATTGTTACTTTTTTTTTTTTTAAATGTTCAAATATGTCAAATAACTTGGATGCCCCCAATTTTAAATGTGTTGAATGAAATGGTCACTAAATAGAATAAATTATTATTAACATTGTAAAACATTGTACACTAATCTACACTATTGTAATGTTTCTGTGGGACAGTGTGAGAGACACCTATCAAATTCAATTGATTATTGTAAATATTATCAACCCTCTACTTGGCAATAGAATCTCCATTGGCTTGTAATTTTTTTTGTTTACTCAATATTAATTATCTGATATACTAATATACAGTGGTGTGAAGTGTTGGCCCCCTTCCTGATTTTTTATTTTTTTGCATGTTTGTCACTCTTTAATGTTTCAGATCATCAAACAAATTTAAATATCAAAGATAACATGAGTAAACAAAACATGCAGTTTTTGAATGAAGTTTTTTATTATGAAGGGAAAACAAAATCCAAACCTACATGGCCCTGTGTGAAAAAGTGCTTGCCCCCTAAACCTAATAACTGGTTGGGCCACCCTTAGCAGCAACAACTGCAATCAAGCGTTTGTGATAACTTGCAATGAGTATGTTACAGCGCTGTGGAGGAATTTTGGCCCACTCATCTTGGCAGAATTGTTGTAATTCAGCCACATTGGAGGGTTTTCGAGCATGAACTGCCTTTTTAAGGTCATTCCACCGCATCTCAATAGGATTCAGGTCAGGACTTTGACTAGGCCACTCCAAAGTCTTCATTTTGTTTTTCTTCAGCCATTCAGAGGTGGATTTGCTGGTGTGTTTTGGATCATTGTCCTGCTGCAGAACCCAAGTTCGCTTCAGCTTGAGGTCACGAACAGATGGCCGGACATTGGGTCTCATTCACTAATAAGTGCGTACGTTTTTCGTATTTATACACACAATTGAACTTCTCACGAAAACTTTCCGCCTAATTCACAACACGTGCGTACGCACATGAGCTTGTTCTTAAACTCGTTCTTCTGTTAGTGAATCTGGAGAATCTGGAGAAGAATCGGGGAAGTTGTGGCCTAATGGTTAGAGAGTTGGACTCGTGATCCAAAGGTTGCGGGTTTGAGTCTCCGGCCTGCAGGAATTGTAGGTGGGGGGAGTGAATGTACAGCGCTCTCTCCACCCTCGATACCACGACTGAGGTGCCCTTGAGCAAGGCACCGAACCCCCAACTGCTCCCCGGGCGCTGCAGCATAAAATGGCTGCCCACTGCTCCGGGTGTATGTTCACGGTGTGTGTGTGTTCACTGCTGTGTGTGTGTGCACGTTGGATGGGTTAAATGCAGAGCACGAATTCCGAGTATGGGTCACCATACTTGGCTGAATGTCACTTCACTTCACTGGAGTCTTCTAAAAGAGCACCCGCGTGCACGAGGTTAGTGATTAGCATAATACACGCCCAAACCAGCTCCATATAAGGGCTTTCCGCAAAGCGGCACTCGTCTAGAGAAAGACAATTATGGCATCGAAACAAAAGACAAAGAAAAATAGCTTTAACGATAATGAACGTGAGGTTTTGCTGTCGGAGGTGGAAGCCAGAAAAAATGTGTTATTTAAAAGCAACTGAACAGCCATTCGTCACTCTCAGCAAACATATCTGTGAGCCAGAGCCGGTGCCAGGGCACCTCCATCGGGGGGCATTTAAATTTCTGGGGGGGGGGGGGGGGACACAAATCACGTTGTGTGTGTGGGGGGGGTGTTTTCGTGAAGAGCGTGCAGTTGCTGGCGCTCGCTAAAGCGTTCAATTGCTTTCTTATGTGCGCTGTTTTATCGGTAGGCCTACTTTCGCTTTCAAAATCGATCGCGTTTAGCAAGGAGGGGAGAGGATGGAAAGTGGGGAGGCACAGTAACTTTACAGTAACAGTAACAGTTTGGGGGGGCGCGGCCCTGCTGTGTGCTCTCTAAAGACGCGCTCTCTCCTTGGAGCATGCGCCGCAATGTCTTCAAGCAGTACCAAGTGTGCCATGCCTCCAAACACAATGTGAGAAACAATAATCACTGTTTATATAAGCATAGATCAGGTGATTTGTTGTTTGGACCACTAATTAATTATTTATATATATATATATATATATAAAAATAAATAATTGGATCTCTAATTATACTTTATCAATTTTAACGTCTAGTTACTTTTCACCCACCCTGTACATAACATATCTAATTATATGTGGGGTTCTTTATGCATGCTTATAAGGCCCCGGGCATACATGATTATTGCGTACGTGTGGTATAAGTTGTTCTTGAATTTTTTCGTACATTTAGAATAAATTTTAGTACGAACGTTTTTGATGAATCATGATTTATTCGTGAAAACGTCCGTACGCACATTTCACGCAAAAATTTGTGCGTACGCATGTTTAGTGAATGAGACCCATTGTCCTTCAGGATTTTTTGGTAGACAGCTGAATTCATGGTTTCATTTATCGCAGCAAGTCTTCCAGGCCCTGAAGCAGCAAAACAACCCCAGACCATCACACTACCACCACCATATTTTACTGTTGGTATGATGTTATTTTTCTGAAATGCTGTGTTACTTTTATGCCAGATGTAATGGGACACACACCTTCCAAAAAGTTAAACTTTTGTCTCGTCAGTCCACAGAGTATTTTCCCAAAAGTCTTAGGGATCATCAAGATGTTTTCTGGCAAAACTGAGACGAGCCTTTGTTCTTTTTGCTCAGCAGCGGTTTTCATCTTAGAACTTTCCTGTAGCTCAAATAGTAGAGCATGGCGCTAGCAACGCCAAGGTCATGGGTTCGGTTCCCAGGGAAAGCAAGAGCTGATAAAATGTAAAAACTGTAACTTGAATGCAATGTAAATCGCTTTGGATAAAAGCGTCTGCTAAATGCATAAATGTAAATGTAACTCTGCCATGCAGGCCATTTTTGCCCAGTCTCTTTCTTATGGTGGAGTCATGACCACTGACCTTAACTGAGGCAAGTGAGGCCTGCAGTTCTTTAGATGTTGTTGTGGGGTCTTTTGTGACCTCTTGGATGAGTAGTCGCTGCGCTCTTGGGGTAATTTTGGTCGGCCGGCCACTCCTGGGAAGGTTCACCACTGATTCATGTTTTAGCCATTTGTGGATAATGGCTCTCACTGTGGTTCGCTCGAGTCCCAAAGCTTTAGAAATGGCTTTATAACCTTTTCCAGACTGATAAATCTCAATTACTTTCTTTCTCATTTGTTCCTGAATTTCTTTGGATCTCAACATGATGTGTAGCTTTTGAGGATCTTTTCGTCTACTTCACTTTGTCAGGCAGGTCCTACAACAAGGATATAAGTATCGCTTTTTATTTTTCCTCTTTCCTACAACTTGTTTCACTTCTGTTTCAGTTTTTATAACCATTTCTTACTATGTGTAAGTAAGTTGTTGTTGTTGTTGTTGTTGTTTTTAATATTTTGAATTGTTTTTAGCTTATTTTATTTTTTAATTTAAATGTTTAGTATTGAAATGTTGTATGCATTTGTCAATTTTATTTAAAGGTGCCATAGAATGCATTGATACAGTATTTTAAATTGTTCTCTGATATCTACACAGAAGGTATGTGGCTTAGGTAAGGGCAAAAAATCTCCAGAAACGATTTTACATGTCCATTTACAACCCTAGGATTTCTCCCTAGAATGAAACGGTCTGTTATTGGCTTATTTGGCAGGGTCATGAATAATAATGAGCTCTGCTCTGATTGGTTGTTTCACAGTGCTGCTCATCAGCAAGAAGGAAGCACAGGGAGGAAAATATATATTTAAATACTTTCTCTCGCAGTTATATCGTCGGGTAATTATACTGTATTATAAAACGCGGGCATCAGGGAGCGGTTATTAATATGCGAGGCATTGAAACTGCTTTTGAACGATCCATCGATCGCGTTATAGTTTCACTTTCAAGAGACGCGATCACACAAACTATGTTTACATTATGGAGCAACAGTACTTACCACACATTTCACAAGATCAGATGCTTGTCAGTGGTGCTCAGGATCTGTAAGTCATTCGCCATCATCCTCATCTCTCCTTACTGAGAGTGAAATCGTATGTACTGTAACAGGCTACCGCTAGCAAGGAGCTAACCATGTCCCTTTAGTGGCTCGCGTTATTTGCTTTCTGTGCCTTTCTGAATACAGACACCAACCCATCCCTGCACTTCACACCCCCTGCACGGCCTGGAACATAAAATTTATTTTGTTATTTTCGCTGTTGTCCGCGCTTGTTTATTTACAATACCTGCAGAGCTTCTGATGGTTCGGCCGGCTTAGAACAAGGGCGGGTTTATGCAAATGTTGGGGGCGTAGTGATCCCGACTGTTGCGTCACAGTCGGTGTTATGTTCTGATTCGCCTGTTTTTCAGTGGTCTTTTTTTAATCACGAGATTTACATATGAAGGCGGAAACTATGGTGTTTGAGGCTCACTGTATGTCATTTCCATGTACAGAACTGTTATTATTTAAATATGCCAGGGTAAAGACAGTTTTTCATTCTATGGCACCTTTAATTTATTTTCTTAAATGTGTGTGTATATCGTATTTACAGAGTTTTGACGGTTTTATTTACTTTTTCTTATTTGTAAGTCGCTTTGGATAAAAGCGTCTGCTAAATGACAAAGTAAAAAGTAAAGTAAAAGGTCCTATTTAAAACCTGTTAACGTTTACCAGAGCGACAGCGCACTGAAGCGTTTTTTTCCCCACTAGTTTGTTTATGAATGAATTTTAACATGAAAGAATATCATTAATCTTGACAAACTATATATCATTCTGAAGGTCTAAGCCTCAAGCAGCGACGACAGAACGCTGTTTTCTGATGGAAAGCTTATAAGGAATGTATTTGCTACATTTGTGTAAGAAGTACACATCAAAACATGCAGAATAAAAAAGCAGTACGTACCAGATTCATTGTAATAATGAGTCACAAACGTGTCCACTGCTGAAATCCCAGTTTAGTTAGACAGGTAAGGGTCCACAGAACAACATCCCAGCGAGCACTTTTAGTCCAGCGAAACAATAACGTTGTAATAAGGATGACTATTCCTTTGTTTACATTTCATTTCTTCGGGAGAGTTATTGTTCGTGTCCGTTATGGAATAAATTACACTCAAAAACAGCGTCTTGGTGGTAAAAAACAACACTGTGTTGTAGCATACAATTTTACAAACAGAATGTCCACGGAAAAAAGTCTCAAAAGCGGAATATAGATTATTTGAATTTGGCGCTCTCTCCTGAAAGCGTGACGCACGCTGTGACATAGCTGTCATCTGAGCGGGGCGTAACTTAGCGATCTGCTTTCCATAAAGTTTTTTTTTTCCTTCTACATTTTTTATATGTGTGTGGTGGGGAATGTGGCCGTATCTGCATGATTATCATATGTATGGACGGACATCAGCATGTTTATTACCGACTCTATGACGGCTATCATTGTGATTCAATGATCAGCTATTATTGATTATATGGCCCGTTTGATTATCATCTGTATGGAAGCACATCAGCGTGTGATTACTGACTGTATGACCATGTCTGCCAATATCACTTCATGTCTGGCAATCAGAATACTTCAGTATACATACTATATACAAAGCATTTTTTTGCTATATTTTTTTTTTCCTTTTTTATTACTCAAATTATTATTTTTGTATTTTTTAGTGCTCAAATAAATCACTTATATGATGTCTAAAATTCTGTCTATTATTTTATAATTGAAAAACTATGCAGGAATATGTATAATGACTAAAATAGTTTGTATAATTCTGCAATCCATTTGGTGGTTATTTTTCCTCAAACAGGTGGGAGGACTATAAATAGTTTCAGAAAAAATATTGCAGGAATCTCATTTTTCATGGTGGTATCTTCAAATTTGAAATATAAACTCATGAGACATGTGGCTTTCAATCCATTACTTTTCTGGATTGCTCCAGGACTTATTTCATGTATTTGTATATGAAATAAAAAAACATTCAGTGTGGAAAAATATTTTTCAAGGCACGTCAGTGTCTATAACTTTTTATCTTTTTGAGCATTGTCAACTCTGGATGATAGATAGTAAAGCCTAGAGTGTCTTCTTTCCAAAGATACCTAATTTGTTTGTGTAGCACACTTTTACCGTTTTAATTTAGGTAGGTTATTTTCACCTGTGAGGCCCAAAATGGGGGGCGAAGGTTAACAGGTTAAGTGATTTCTTGATTGCGAACAGGTGTGGCTAGAGGAACTTAACTCAGGTGTGATAAACCACAGTTCCCTGTCGATACTTCACTCGTACTGCGTCGCTAGACGCTATGGGGAAAACTCCTTTTTCTCCGAGGACTGAAGACTTTTTCAATCACGCAGTGTGACTGCACGGCCATTGGTTCGTGCAGTAATAAAAAAACGAACCAATGGCTCGTCAGCGGCGCTGCACGAGCCTATGGCGGCAAAGCCCGCCAGAGCCCGCCATAAGGGGCGGGGTCATCTGGCTATATAAGCGGGCACTTCGCCATAGGAAAACAGATCAATTATCCTTCAGCGACGACGATCATCCCTTCGCTGACACTCGAGACTGGAAGACACTCGCCGTAGAAATGCCTCGCTGCGGATAGAAGCTGCCTTTTTTCTCTGCGCCCTCAACTCGCGGAGCGGAGCGATCAGGCTTGAGTGATTGCACGCCGGTTTATCTTGTGTGCTCACTTTAATCTGCTAGAGTGTGTTAAACGCGAAGATCTGCGCTCATCGCACTGAGTGGCACAATCCTTTTATACAGATCTTACAATACTGCGCTGGTTGGCCCCACCTTCCCCGCTCTCACTCTCTGGAAACTGAGAGATCGCGGGGCTGAGCGGGCATGCTCGAGTGATTTTTTTATTTTTTATTTTTTTTTTTTGCGCGCTGGCATAGCCCCGCGTGTTTCACTCTGCACACAGCGCTTTGATCTGCCGGTGTGTTTGCACTAAGGATTAGCGCGTCTCGCAGCTCTTTGATCTGCTAGCGCTATTTTCACTATTAAGGTGTCTTTGCTGCGCTCGCGGTTATCCTACTTCAGCGAAGTTGGCCCCGCCTCCCCTGCTCTCGTGTTTCTCCTCTCCCAGTTACCTCGGAGAAGAAATATCAAATCGCGGGATTGAGCGTTCAGGCTTGAGTGAATTTACGCTGGCCAAAGCCCTGTGTTTCACTCTCCATACAGCTTTGATCTGACAGCGTGACAGTCTGTGTCTTGCCCTGCCTCCCCTCGTCCGCTACGAACAGATCTGATGGGATGCCCGCATCAGTTTTTGATCTGCCAGGGTGTTCACACACAAAGATCATCAGCACCCCTCTTCTAATGAGTGGTTTGATCTTTTTAGGCAGATCGATAGAAAGGGCTGTCATTATGATTATCTCTGTCAGGTTCAGACTCTAGACCCCGCCCACGGGGGGGAGGGGGGGTTAACTGCTCTCCTGATGGAAGCATTGAGTCTAGCGCTGCGAAACGGCCTCTGTCACGCGTCCGAACACCCCGTTTAGCTCGGCGTGTCGACGGCAATGTGTTTGTGTACATACTGTTGTGAACTGGGCCCATTCATATAACGCCCACACAGGCGATCACTGCTATAGTGAGGAAAAATGAAACACAAACATTTTCAAAGGAGTAATTTTCTCTTAACAGATGTGTCGAGTCCCCACACGGCGACTCACCACCCAAATGAATTCCAACACCCTTGCCACACGGGCCGAGGCCTGGCGGACCATCCCCGGAGTGTCTCGTTGGGTTCTGGGGATTATAGAATGAGGTTATTCACTTAGATTCGCTCAGAGACCCCTGCGGTTCAGCGGTGTGGTCTCCACCTCAGCACTAAGCAGCAACAAGGTGAAAATTTAGCTGGAAAAAGGGGGCTGTAGAAACAGTTCCTCCAGCTCAGAGCGAGTCAGGCTTCTACAGCCGTTATTTCCTCATCCCCAAAACTGTCCCCACAAACTCGTTCCTGGAGACAGTTTTCGACTCCGCCCGCATGACGGCGAAAGTCGCGCCAGATCGCATTCTGTCCATACGGCAGCTCGCGGCTTCCTTCAAGATTGGAGCCTCCTACCCACTCAAATCGTTTCAAAGGATGCTGGGCCTCATGGCCTCTGCATCGCCAGTTCTTCGGTTGGGCCTTCTCAAGATGAGACCCTTCAGTACTGGCTGAAACCTCTAATTCCGCCTCATGCGTGGTGTCATGGACACATTCGTGTCAGGGTGAACCGGGCCTGCGTGTCAGCCCTGGCCCCCTGGAAGAACCTGCGATGGTTCGAACAAGGCGTGGCAATGGGTTTGATTTACAGAAGGATGGTTGTTACAACAGACGCCTCCAACACCGGTTGGGGGGCTCTGTGCAGTGGCAGACCGACCTTTGGCTCCTGGACGAACGCAGAAGGACAGATGCACATCAACTGCCTCGAAAGGACGGCAGTATGTCAAGCTCTAAAGTTCTTCCTGCCAGTCCTGAAGGGGACACCACGTACTAGTCCGCTCGGACAACATGACGGTGGTGTCATACATAAATCGCCAGGGCGGGCTCACCTCGAAACGCCTTTTCGAGATGGCAGAGCGCCTCTTAGTATGGGCACATCTCAACCTGTGTTCACTGAGAGCAGCTCATGTGCCCGGCAGTCTGAACCAAGGAGCAGACATGCTCTCTCGGAGCAACGTCCCCTCAGAGGAGTGGATGCTCCACCCACAGACGGTTCAGGAAGTCTGGTAGATCTTTGGCAGGGCAGAGGTCGACCTCTTTGCCTCCAAAGACAACTCTCACTGCCAGATTTATTTTTCGAAGAGCGAGGACGCGTTGGCCCACGAATGGCCCAACCTCCTTCTATACGCTTTTCCCGCGATTGCTCGGATTCCTCAAGTAAGTGCTTCTAGTGGCCCCACTCTGGAAGAACCAGCTTTGGATCCCCGGAGTTATCTCAGCTGCTAATAGCGGCTCCGTGGCCCATTCCCCTGAGGCGAGACCTCCTCTCTCAGGCGAACAGAACGATCTGGCACCCCCAGCCCGAGCTGTGGGACCTGCATCTATGGGCACTCGATGGGACTCAATAGATCTCCCCGAGAATGTCCTGAATACAATTGAACAGGCTAGAGCCCCGTCCACGAGACGCCTCTACGCCTCTAAATGGTCGGTTTTCTCCGCCTGGTGCCAAGCCCGCGGTGAGGACTCGACAACGTGACATATCAGTGATATTGAAGCATATCATATCAGTGATCATGAAGCGTGTCAATTCTGCATGATATTTAAGACCGCAAACTGCGGACTTGGCAACATAGCGTGCCAATTTGATGCTTCCTCTGAAGACTGCTTGGATGTGTTCGGCTTGAAGCAGCGCAGCTAGACCGATTGCTGTGTGTCATCAAATACTGCGAGAGCTATAAGAGAGCGGGCGTCGTCTTATACTTTCTCTCGCTGTACTTTGTCATACACCGATCGATCTTCAAGTCGAACACACCTCTTTACTCTCGTGTGTCACGTGACAGTGTAATCGTAGCCTCTGCGGTTGAAAAATCGTGTTTTTTCATATCGCGATATTATCGCAATTGCAATTAATCGCTCAGCCCTATACAGCAGGCAGTTTAACTGTTCAGGACAAACAAGGGACTCATGAGCAACTATCACTAAACAAAGAAATTAAACACAGCTGTGATTCATTCAGGCAAGAAAACAGTATTAAGAATCAAGGGGATGTAAACTTTTGAACGGGGTCATTTTTATAAATTCAACTATTTTCTCATGTGGAGTGTAAACATCTTTTATGTGAAATATCTTATTCAGGTCAGTACTAAATAAACAACAACATGCATTATATGATTTCTCTTACTTTGGTAAAATAATTAACATTTTAAAGATTCTGAAAGGGGGATGTAAACTTTTGAACTCAACTGTATATAGGGGACAGGGAGCGGTTTCGGACACAGCTTGTTTCTATAGCGTTGATAGAGCGGCCATATTATGGGTAGCATTTTTCCCCATTCAAAACTATACGAGTGACACATCTTGGGTATTCTTTGCCATATGTTATTAAATAAACTGATTTCTCATTGTCATAGAAAATACAGTAATTTTAAAATTACATTTTCAGGGATGGAAAGAATAATAGAAATTAAAATATTATAAAATATTATAAGTGCACTGTCAAAGGCTATTTGGCTTCATCTTTTGTTAATAAAATCATAATTTAAAATCATATTTACAATGATGTGCTGTAAATCAAGCACCATAAATAACAAATCAAGTTCTGTCTGTATTTGGTGAATCATCCTATTATAATAATGCATAAAGACATTATTACTAATTGGACTATACTAACTTGTGAACAGTTTCAATTTCATATTAATCTTTGCATGCCAATATCTATGTGTTTATTATTTCCGCCCTTGTGTAATATGCTTACATCTGATGTCGTTTTTCCTATATTAAAGTGGCCAATTTGAAGTGTACTTTTGTGTGCATGTTTTGCATGCTTGAACTAATACCTTCTTTTCTGAAGTTCCAGCACACATTCCAAACCAAACCTCAGATTCGGTAAGCGTGTTTGCCATCTTTTCCTGTTTTTTAACTGAAATCTTAAAGAAAAATAATTTTATCTTATTTTTGTCCATTTGGGGTGCTGTTTTTCGTTGTATTTCATTAAATAGAGTCCTTAGTAACAAAGGGGGAGAAAAGCCTAAACTGTTTGTGGTGAACAATGATTCTGTCTGTCTTCTTGTCTTTTTCTCCTTGGTTTCTACTGGAATGCACAAAAAATAATGTTTAAATAGAAGCAAACTACAACCCTGTTTGTCAAGTAAGTGTGGTTATGATGCTCGTTTTATTTCAAATGCACTTACTCTTCAACTTTTATTTGTTGCACTAATTATGATCCAATACAATAAAGCAAAAATCATGTCACACTTAAGTAACCTACTCCACTTCAGACATGACTGGTACCAGACAGAGTCTCAAGTTGTAGTGACCATCATGATAAAAAATGCCAAGAAGGAGGATGTAACTATCATCTTTGGTGAGAGGGAGGTAATGTTTCGTCTTGTCTTTTTTTTTTTTTTTTATTATACTGTTTTTATCACCGACAGAGATTACTTTCAAGTACTACATGTTGAAAAAAATGCCTGCAAATAAAAATATTACTATGAATAGAACTTTTAATCTTTGACTAATTATAATAACCAGTTGGCTGACAGGAGGATTTTGCTCTCACTGATGAGAGAGACAAATGTGGCTTTTACACATTCCAAGTCCACATTCCAAATTAATGAAACGAGTGAGAAAATGACATCAGTTATCCATCAATTATTCAATCAATCCTATCTTCCTCATTTAGGGTGCTTTCACATCTGTAGTTCGGTTCATTTGGTCCGGACCAAAGGCAAAAAATTATACATTGTAGCTATTTTTAGCCGTTTTGGTTCCTTTTCGCACCACACTGTTTGCTCTGGTCCGAACCAGCTGAAACGAACCAAAATGCAGTCACGTGACAACATCTACTTTCACTTGTTGGCTATATGTGTCTGAATGTATTCCCTAAACTTCTTTTCGATTGGTCAGAAAGAGCGTGCGGGAAAATTCCAACGGTGCTCCCGGAAGTAAACAAAGCCAGAAGTAAAATGCAGCAGACAGCACACTGCTATTACATTATTACAAATTTCTATGAGGCTCCGCACCTCCTCACAACCCCAAGTTTGTCCGCGACCTGCCATGCTAAACTGCAAACTGTCAACAAACACTTCCTCATCCCATAATGCACAGCACAGCTGACTATGGTAGCTGGTTTAGTCAAAAGTCAAAAAATGCGCAGTTCTTTTTGCAGTTGGGTCTGTTTGAGGTCTGATCGCGTTCTCACCACAAACGAACCGCTCCAGGGTTCGTTTGAAAGCGTGCTGAGACCACCTCTTCAAGGAGGTCTCGGAACGCTTGTTTGGTCCGCTTTTGGTGTGCACCCGAGTGCGATTGCTTCTTTCTCACCTGCCCAAACGAACCACACCAAGAGGGAAAACGAACTCTAGTGCGATTCAACCGAACTAAATGAGGCAGGTGTGAAAGCACCCTTAGATAGATTAAAAAAACAAAATGTCTCTTTGTTTGAAGAGGATTTAAAAAGATAGTTCACCCCGAAATGAACAATTGCTGTTAATTTACTTAGGCAATCCAATAACCTTTTTCTTTAGTAGAACAGTAAAGAAACTTTTTAGCATGGTCCTGGTCATTTATAAAAAAGTCAATGGCTACCGTCATTTTGAGAGTCAGAAAAAAAGCATATCAGGCAACACAAACTTAGTACCTGTGGCTTTTGACGATACACTGAGGTCTTAAGGGAAACAACCAGTATTTGCAAGACACTGAACATTATTTTTAACTTTATTACTGTATATCTGTAATCCAAGGCCTCAGGCTAATGGGTAAATCTTATTCTTTTCAGCGAACTGGTTCATTCAGACAGTTTGTTTCAATTAACTGGTTTAAATAACCAATTCACCAGTTAATTTACGCAATCACGCAGTGACATAATGTATATGCTTTTGCCTTCAAATTGAAGATTTAGGATGCCAATATTTCTTAAAAATAGGTGGAAAATCCTTTTTACCACAAGCTAGATAGAACCTTTTTTTTTTTTTTACTTTGTGTTTTTGTTGATGTCGTATTGTTTTTCTATGTGAAATGCATGTTGAAACCCATTGAAACAGAATTTCTGCAAGGGGATAATAAAAGGTACTACTACTTAATATAAGTAAAGCACCCAGTTATGATGTGAAATATGGAGGTTTTACACGTCTAACACACAAAGTGATTAAATTAGTCTTGATCAACTTCATCTTCTACTTGATCAACTAGTCTTGATCAATCCTTTTTACATAAACCATGAGAACCCATAAAAACTTTCATTTTGCCCCTTCATTCAAGTGGTCAGTTTACCCATGGTCATATCAGCAGCTCATCAGTTCTTTGGTCCCAGTCCGAATTGTTTCTTAGTTCATTGTATTGCTCAGTGCAGCGCTTAATGAGTTTGCAAAAACCAGCATCATATTATCATATACACCAGTATATTGGCTCGTTTCAAGTGAGAGTTTTAATTAAGTAACTTGCAGATCTGTGCTGTTTGAGCCACAAACCATTTCAGACAGTTCAGTCTCATTTGGTGAACTGGTTCATCGTTTTACTTCATAAGACCTCAATATATTGTCAGGAGCTGCAGGTATTAATTCTATGTTGCCTGATATGCTTTTTTTGGCTCTAAAACTGACTGTAGCCGTTGACTTGCATTTTATAAATCTCTAAGGGTCATGGTTTGAGCTAAAAATATTTGTTACTGTTCTACTAAAGAAAAAAGTTGCCTATCTGTCCTGCTGTACAGCCTCAATTTAATTAACTGAGCTATCCACAATATTTGAAACAAGTCTGCGGTGTTTTAAAATGTGGGTGACATTTCCGGTTAGAGAGAATACATAACTTAAAGGGGTGGTTTACTGACTTTTTTCTTTGCTTGATTGTGTTTATGGGGTGCAATATAACATGTCTTCGTGTTTCGTTTGTTAAAAAACGCTTTATTTTTCATAAATTTCACCTAAATTGTAAGCCGCTTTCTCCTGTCATTTGAACGACTGGTTGACTTCCTGATTCTATGAAACCACTCCCTCAGAAACAGACAATGGGCTCAGATTGGTTAGTTGGGCTGGTGTGTTGTGATTGGCTAAACTGCGTACTGCACATTGTCCGGAAACTTCACGCCCATTACCTTTCCGGGCGACAGTTGCATGTGCTCCGGTCAAATGTAAATAATGGTGTCAATATTGCCGTATCAGTTTGAGCCAGAATCAGACCCAGAAAGCGGTAATGAAGAGAGTCAAGCAGAACCTCCGCAAACACAGCTCTTGCAAATGTTTCTGAATGGTAAATTTTTTTCTTTATTATTATTCTCTCAAAGAATTTCGATGCGCTGTTACTTGAAAATGCTACTGCTGTTTGTTAGCTTTTGAGATACGGTTTTCTCCTGATTAAACATTTAATATAACTGAATACATGACTGAGTAATTACATGAAAAATTACGTCATAAAGGATACATGGAAAATACATTTACAAAATTAGTACATAATTACAAATTCGGGTCCAAAATGTACGCGTTTGTCATAGACGCACGAAATAGCATAACTAACTGGCTACTAAAGCCAGCGTTGGCATTTGTTTACGTCCTTGATAAAACTAAAACTAAAACATTACGTCTGAAATTATACATGCAAATACATTTAAAATGATTAAATCTTACTTACAGGTTGTGGCCCAACAACTGCTGCCTCTGGTTTTAAAGTTGGAACTGCTCCATGTTTTAGTAATAGTTTCTGGTTGAATCCGGCATTGAACTCGTGTAGATTCTGGAAGCTGTCTTCCGTAAAATGCGCAGCACAGAGAGCTAAGTTACGATTGTAATTGTCAGGAACATTATCAAACATAAATTTTAACCATTGTTGATGAACTACAGTGTCCGTAGGAAGCCCGAACACAGAAGACCTGACAGCTGGGTGAAAATAACACACTTTCGACGGCATGGCTATAGCTCTCCACTATAACTCTTCCTCTTCGACAAAGACACAGAACATGGCCTTGCCCCCTTTTTTGCATGTTCCGGAGGGAGGGTTGATGTAAATTTATGGGTTTGTTACATATAAAACCCAGGAAGTATCTCGTTGTAGTCCCATTTGAGTCGTTTTTGTAGGCATTAAACTTCCTGATTTTTAAAAGACGATATCTCTGCTTACGTTGACCTTTAAGCGCAGCAACTTTGCAGATACTGTTCATGCACCAACAGCAACATTACACACTATTTAAAATGAAAAAAGTGAAATCGCAATCAACCACCCCTTTAAGACTTATTTTGGCCTTTGGTCTACAGGCATAATCCTGGTCTTGTCTGGATGAAGACACTTGACAGTTTCTTGTCCAAAAGTCAGAATTACTCATAGTAGTACAAGAACAAAAAGGGAATAAGAAAATTTAAAACTCATCTGGAAGTTTTTCTGCAAGGTAAATTTAGGAGTCATTCCAAAAAGAAAACTGGAGACTACATAAGAACACCTGAAATCAAAGTACATATAATTCATAACTACTGTGCACCACTGACCCTCACAAACTCTTCCAAAACATGCTGCTTATGAATGCCAGATATGAATTTTTAACTTAGCGAGCATATTAAAATATGCTTGTGCAAAAAAAAAAAGTTATGTCAGTGATCACAGACACCGTATTCTTGCGTGTTAATTAGGGGTGTGCGATATGACGATTTTTGATCGTGGACGATAAAAATGTCTCCACGATCTGCTTTTTAAGAAATATCGTAGTATCGCGCTACCGCGCACATTGTCAAATACAGTTCTGGCGCCGCCGTCTCTATATACTGTACAACACGACATACAGCAGTAGAGTTACTCTGACAGGACACTGCACTTATTCGCGATCGCAAAAGTACATTATTTGCATACAAGCCTTGCT